>NW_023501050.1:0-600000 GCF_014066305.1 Letharia columbiana | reverse complement strand
GTCTGTCACATAGCAGCAGGCAGCTAAGGTGGAGAAGCAGAGGCGGCCCGCCGTCGCGACGAACCTTCACCCCGCCTCCCCCCCCCCCTTCTTGGCCAACTTCTGGCACGAGATAGGTACATCACGACACCCTTTTGGCCTTTTGTGGAAGATTACGACAAAGTGAGATGCTCATGGTCGCAGCTCGGGCTCGTACCAAGCGACGAACGGAGGGCCGATTACCAACGACTCCAAAACGGAATCCCCCAGGGTTTCGAAAGAGCAGAACGGCTCAACCGGGGGGAATACAGGACAGTAGGCTTCTCAGGAGTAGTTCATGGCCACTTTGTCGCTTTGCGGTACACGTACCTACTCCAGAGGACCAGGCCGCTCTGCTAAGATGGATATGGGACGTTTGGGGTGGGGGGGGAAAGGACAAGGCAAGACGGACAGCCTCTGGTGGCCCCGAAAAACCTTACGGTCACTCCATCACCATCGCACCGATTGGACCTCCTAGGAGACCGGTGTTGCCAATCAAACCCACCATGGCAGAAGGTCCGAGTTTTCGGAGGGGATCGGGGGAATCGGTGGGGGGGCCAGGTAAAGGGCAGACCGGTGTCGGTCTCTTGACTCTCTTCTCTCTCGCCTCCTGACAAGTTTCGTGTTGTCTTTCGGAGCCGACGGTCAGACTGCAGCGGCTTGCTCAGGTGGGCTGGTTCGCCTCGGGCAAAAGTATAGAGGGGATTCGACGGGGGGGGTGGGCGCTACGATGGTGGTTTCGGGCCTGCAGAACTCAGATGGCGAGAGGAGGACTAAGGGAGCTACGGCGGGCGTGCAGCCACAGGGGACGCCAAAGCGGTGGTGATCATGGTGGGGATTGACTTCGTTCCTGACATGCGGGCGGACAAAGCTTAATTCTTGACAGACCCGGACCCCTGGTTTGATTTCTTTTCTTTTCCTTTCTTTTCTTTTCTTTTCTTTCCTTCTTTTTCTTTTCCTTTCTTTTCTTTTTCTTTTCATTTTCATTTTCTCTTCTTTTCTTTTCTTTTTCTGCTCGTCATTCAACTCGGAAGGCGCAGGAAGCAGTGTAAAGCGAAGGCAGGTTGAGACTCGGGATTTAAGCCTAACGAGGTTAGTCAGTCTCGGTAGCGGCTCCCTCTTCACTTGCGAGGCCGACATGACCCGAGTACTTTAGTAAGAGTACGAGTGTTTTTTAGCTTTTTCACGTTTTAACTTTTTCTCACACAGATATTCGAAATTGCCGGACGGAGTCAGGACACGAGTCGAAGAGTCTCCAAAGTCAAAGTGTCATCCACAAGTCAGTAAAGGTAATTCAAAAGTCAATTACCGACCCTGCACTTTGTCATAAGTACCTACGGTAAAGGTACTTTTTAGTCATATGTTAGATTCCATCAAAAGTACCTTAGGCTTAAGGTAGCTGCTAGCTTTACTCCATTTTTTACGTTACTTACCTTTAGCTACTTTAGTTTTCGACTCGACAACTGTAATCCAAGGCCGCCAGATCTACCGAAACGCTCAGGGCGCCATAGGCGACAACTTCCATCTGTGAAGAAAAAAATGCCTCATGAGAGAGACTAACCTTTCCTCTGTCCCGCCCTACCAATCAGCATGGAGATGGACCTTTGCTCCCTGAGAACCATCATCTCCGACAATCTACCTGTGCGTGCAACGAGATTGCGGGCAACCGGTGGGGGAAAATGGGACTTGCTGAAGCCGAGACGAGGCAAAGCATCGAGAATGGGCTAACATCAGATAAGTCCTCGAGACGGCGGGGAAGAAAGATGAGATCGACAATTTAGTCCAGAGCTTGAAGAGCTACCGGGAGGAGATGGACACTCACATCCTTGTCTCTCCAACTTTAGGCCATACACTCTTCTCCACACCCTCCATCACCCATGACACACTCCAAATCCGTCAGCTGAGCACTCATAGTCCGGAACAATATTCTATTTAGGGCACGCTCTACCCCTCAATCCAACAAGCTCCATCGCATCGCTGGGGCAAATCCTAGAGACACTGATGAACCATGCTATAATATTGGATGAACGCTTTGACCAACCAAGACTGCTGTTGCTAGAGCGCTTTCTAAAATAATGACGGCGCCAATTCAAAGACCCCATCACACTGCGCTGCCAGCATTAACCACGTTCCCATTATCTGGCTCCTGTTATCCCAAGGGGCCGACGGGTCAAACGACGAGGATGACGGTGGGCTTGCTGTGGGATGTACGACGGATCATTTATTGCCTGAATGCTAACACACGGTGTTGATGTGGAAAGGCTTGATCCGATATCCCAGGAGACAGTCTTGATCCGGCTTCTCCAGATTGGGATATGTAACTACGGTATGCCTTCGGTTGGACTACGGTGCGAAGATGGAGGCATTGAATATTCACAAATATACCGCTTCAATGCAGGCAAGTGCCAATGACAGTGCCAGAGTTGTCGATCAGTTTTCGTTGTATGGGGGCAATATCCCGAAGCTCATGACGAAAATGGTCACACCTCGTTAATTAAAACTGCATCTCAAGGCAAGCTGGCGATCGTTGAGATATTGATAAAGTACAAACCAAATACATCGGCAAAGGACATTACCAAAGTTCAAACTACTTTGTTGAAAGCATTATGCAATGATCATTTCGGTGTTGCAGACGTTACGTTGAGGCTGGTGCATCGGCCGATGCTATTGGCAAAGGTAGAAACGCGACTCTCAATCACGCTGCAGCGGATGGAAGAATCAACAAGGCTTCCCGGCCTCTCAACGCGAAAGTAAAGATATGCTCAGGCTCAGGATGGTGATGAGGGCCGGACTGCTCTTGAAGCTAGGCCAGTAGCGGAGTTCACGACGTGACTGTTCGCTTCCCCCTGGACCAAGGAGCCGTCACGGAGGTGCGGGACCGTGATGGGGACACAGCTCTACTTCCGGCAGTCAGAAACGGCCACCGTGAGACGGCTCGGGTTCTCTTAGAAGCCAAAGCGAACGCCCATACCCTCAACAGGGACGGAAGCCGGCCGTTGGCGGAAGTATGTGCTCGCGGTTGGACTTATATCGCAAACATGTTATCATGGCAAAAACTTAACCCCGTACTAGTACACATTGCGACGAGAGATCATCTTAACTACAGGCTTTTGTGCCGCGCGGCTCAGAACGGCAGTGTGGAGTCAATTTCGCAGCGCAGAGTATGACTGACTGGCATGACCATGGTTGGACGCCGCTCACAGACGCATGCCCTCACGCAAATCTGGGTGCGGTGAAGATGTTGCTGAACCGCGGCGCTGACACGGAAAGAGCCGGTTCTGGAACCCTTGGCGATTCGGGCCGGACGGCGATGATGCGAGCAGCGATCCGTGGCCATTACGATGTTGTTGGGATCATGGCTGAGGGCCGAGCGAACGTCACCGTCAAGGGTAATGACGGATGTTCCGTTTGGAGACGAGCGAAGAAGGATGGGCGCTTCGACGTGTGTGAAGCTTCCGCAACGGAACGGCGCAAACCAAGTCCCCCCGGCGTGGTGATGAATGCCATCGAACGGTTCCAATTTCGACGGCGGGATACCAAGGAGGAAAACTCGAAGCATCGATGATGGAATCGTAGATATCGTCCGGAAATCTCTAGAGGAAAGGGGTAAAGGAGCATTCTCCCGTCGGGTCACCTTGTCGTCCCGTTTGATGATATGAAATGCGACACCTTGATTAGCAGGGCTTGGTGCCAATCGGGTATCAGCATTCTTTGATGTGGCCACCGATCTGAAGCCGGACAGCGCATCAGTGGATCGATAGGTCTCCCTTCTCCAACTGTCGTCATCCTGACCTGGTTTCTGGCAGCTCCATGCCTAGAAAGTCCAGTTCGCAGGGAACAGCTGGATCTCTGACGGCTCGGGATGTGGATTTCGCTCCTCGAGGGAGAATGGGCCAACGCATTTGCACGTGGAGGGAGAGTTCCCGGATGGCTCTCGTATCCGCCTGATGAAAAACCGTGCCGAAGATGGGATCGAATCCCGATGTCGAGTTTTCAATGTTTGCTTCGAATCCATCCCTTGGCTCCGTCTCAATCCGCCACGTGTCTTCCCCCACCATCCATGAGAATGTTTCCCCCCGTGTTTCGAGGGATACAAAAAGGCCCCCCCGACGCCTTCTTTTTTCGCCTTTGCCGTCGTTGTCGTTTGTTCACATCTCACAGACCAACAACGTCTCTTCTTACATTTCCTCGGCGAAAAAAATCCCCCCCCCGTTGGCGACCATGTCTTTGAAAAAGTTGAACAAGGTCACCTTCCTCGAGCCGGAAAGGCAAACGACGGAGGCACACCAGGGCCCGTCCAAGAGCCTCCAAGAGACGCTCGAGGTCGTCGTAAGTCATCACCACCCGCCCCCGCCCCCGATTTTCTCTTTCCCTTTCTCTCTTTCCCTTTCTCTCTTTCCCTTTCCCTTTCCCTTTCCCCTTTCCCTTTCCCTTTCCCTTTCCCTTTCCTTTCTTTCTTTCTTTCCTTCTTCTTTCCCTTCTTTCCCTTCTTTCCCTTCTTTCCCTCCCTCCCCCCTCCTTCCCTCACCCACACACACACACACGTTGACCGGGACCGTCTCCAGAAAAGCATCAAAACCGCCCTCCGGGACGTGGAGCACCACGTCGACCAGACCGCGGCGTCGGAAGCCGGCGTCAAGCGCCAGCTCGAGGAGCAGGTCATGAAGACGAAGCAGGAAGTCGTCCGGTTGGAGCGCATGCTCGCGGAGGAACTCGAGGCCGCACCGGACGTCTTCGAGGCGGAGGAGGAGGAGGAGGAGGAGGAGGGGGGTTAGTGCAGGCGGATTGCGTTCGAGTGGGCGTGGTCGTGGCGGTGCTCTTCTTTTTTTGTTGCACCTCGAGTTGGCCGTGATGGAGATGGAGATGGAGGGATAGCCTGTGCGTGCGGTGAAGCATTCAGTATCATGTGTTGATGGGCCCGTTGTTGCTGCTGGGTCGACTCTCGTTATCAGGCAGGTGGCGCCGCTTCTCTACGAATGAATGAGATTCGGTGCGATTGTTATCATTTTCTTTTTCTCTAATCCTTCTGAACGGCTCGCCGATCTCTGTCCTCGCACGAGGAAAACACAACCCTCGTCACGGGATCCAATGAATCAATAAATCAATCAATAAATCATCAAACAACCTCGTGCGTGCGTGCGTGCGTGCGTATCGGCAGACTCGCTTGCGGCAAAGTGAATCCGCCGGAAAAGGGGGGGAATCGGGATCGGGAACGAGAACAGGAACAGGAACGAGCAAGGACAACGAACAACGACAACGATGACGGAAAAGTGGCAGTATACGTACTATGCGTATCAGGAAATTGCCCCTTGTCCCCACATCCCCCTTCCGGAACGGAGTCCTCGCCGCGACCATGCGCCGCGGACGTTGCAGGTCTGGATCCGTTCCCTTTGCCGGACGTGTCGTTCGTTCGTTGTCTGTGCTTTGCTGTCTGTCTGGAACACTGTCTGTCTGTCTGTCTGTCTGTCTGTCTGTCTGTCTGTCTGTCTGTCTGTCTGTCTGTCTGATTGACTGGGTTTTAGCTACCGAACGGCCTCGTGGTCGTGACGTGATGGTTGATGAGGCAGACGGACGGACAGACGGACCTTCCTTCCTTTCCTTCTTCCTTTGCACTTACGTCTACAGCTTTGGGGCATCCGACAGCCGCTACCGCAGTGCCACGTGCGTGCTTCGTTGACGCCGGGGGGGGAGGGTCTCGTTGCTTCTTGTTGATGTGTACTGAGGACAGTGGCGCGGCGTCAGGGCGGGAGCGGGGTGGGGCATTGTCTGGGTTTGGGGTCACTACGGTCGTCGGGGATTGGTGGAGGTCGCAGCAGAATGGATGGCGGGAATGCAATGCAATGCGATGCGATGCGTAGCAGAGGAGAAGAGGAAGATGTAAGAAAAGGCAACTTCGGAAATCACACGGTCGGACGTGCGGTGGGGTGGAGAGGAAAGCGCAAAGTTTCAGAGAACGGGTAGGTAGGCTCGTGTGTGGAAAGGGAAATACATGGGAGAGCGAGCTGGGAAGGTGGTGTGGCTTGATTCTCGAGCTCGGGGTGGATCGGAATCAGGGCGGCTTCCTTAGGATCTGCCAATTTGACAGCTAGCTAGTAATAAGTAGGCACGGTAGCGTCCCTCCCGCCCACTCGGGGTTTTCTCATAGCAAGGGAGAGATCCGTATTGGTAAGGTTCCGGACGGAGCAAGCGCTTGTTATATGCGCCGTCTAGTTGTGAGAAGATAAAGATGTGGGCTGGATTTGCCTTGCGGATCAGGTAGTATTAACGCTACCCTGCGACAACGACTCTGCAGGCAGCCTCGCAGTGCCGCGCGAAGTGGTGTCGACCGCCACCGTGGTCTCAAGCGGCTTTATCTCCCCGAAAGCCAGATTCAGCTCCATGCCCGTCGTCACGTTCTTCCTATACAGCACATAGTTACAATACCGATGATTCAACAGTATCCAGAGGTACTCGTACAGCCAGGAGGTCAATACTTCGAACTCTCCCCACTCGAGGCCCGGATGCCGGGGGTTCAAAACCCGGCCCGGTTCGATGAAGTATTCGAGCCCTGCGTGGGTTGTTTGCGTGAGCTCTGGGTTCGCTTTGCGATGGGGGACGCGAGTCGTGGGACCGAAGAGGACGGCGCGGTCGCGGACTTGCTCCTTGGCTAGGATGAGGAGTTCATAGAGGGATTGAGGGGGGCAAGGGTCTCCGAGGGAGATGTAGATGGTGAGATTGGAGCCGATGTCGTGGTCTGTTCCCCATGTAAGCCGACCAGTTTGGTTTTTTTGAGGTTGGATTAGATTGGCTGGTGGGAGGATTTGTGGTGTGCCTTGATTAATGGGGTTGGATCTTGGTATGTTGGTGTTGGCTAGTACGAGCGAGGCAGATTGCATTGCGTATAGGAGAAGCAAACACGCTGCATTGAATTGGTGCATATTGATGGATCAAGGTGTCAAAGTAAAAATGAGGGATGGGCCTAAAGGCTCTGCAGAAATTGTAGAGGGAAAAGAACTCATTACCTTCAGTTGAAGGTCGCGTCGCCTCCATGGCGGCTGCTTTTGGTGTTGGATGTATGCGACTCGCGACGCAAAGGCGACTCCAGTCGTAGCGGGGAGTCTCAGGAGCACGCTGCCAACCAAAGACGATTGAGAAAAGGGTACAGGAATCCCGTGCGAAAAAGGATACGGTATGGGAGAAAATTCACGATCGATCAGCAACAGCCATGGCACAGAGAAGACGAATTGAATTGTTTCAAAACAAAAGAGGAGCTGCTCTGGTGCCAACACTGTTTTCCCTTCTGTAATCTCAAGGCGACGAGCAATACGAAGTGTTTTCGGTGCGTTGTAGAAGGATGGAAGGAACGGATGAAAGGAAATGAGGCTGGCTAGCTGTGATGGAAGTGGCAGTGGGCCAATGGACAAACTCGCATCCCAACGGCATGATGACTTTGGGGGCATCCTGCGTGATAGAGGCTCAGCCTTCTCGAAGCACGTCCAGCAAATTACTTTGTTGTAGCACGTTATCTGCCATAAGGTAATGTAGACAGCGAACACAGCTGCTTACTTATGAAGTACGAGTAAGGTAAGGTTTACTTTTTACAGTGATTTGCTGATTGGTGGAGACCGCCCAGAAGCCCGCCCAGAAGGAGGCCGAGCATCCCGTCCCCCGTTCCCCACCCCACCCCCCCATCAGGCTCGCTTAGGCTTAGTCACCCAGGGATGCCGCCCCTAACGGACTTAGGCCTTAGAGACATGGTTTCACTGCCGGAACACCAACATCGAACCTCGAACACAGCCTTCATCATCTCACCTTCTTCTAATTATTGCACAGCCCCTCATGCCACGAGAATCCTATACACCAACAAATGATTATGATTGATCACATAGGTGAAGACTGCAGCTCGCAGCGGTTATCCCTGGTGAGAGTAAATTACATTGAAAGTGCGAGAAGTGTGCGTAAGTGATAGAGCAAGCACACAAACATAAAATCTAAGATGACATGAGCCGAGATCTATCCTTTGGTTGGAAGTGAGATATGCTGAGATTGATCAGCCGAAGGAAGGGAGTAATAATATAGAAGATCCATACCGTCATACATTATTACTACATTCATTATCAGTATGTTGATCATCTACAATCCTTATCACTGGACCACACCATTCAAATTGCCTTGGCCTTTACGTATCATTAAGTGTCCCTGTACCCTGACCAAGTCTGCATCTTCTCTGCGGCCGAGAGGCGCAATACATGCCAAAGCATGATGAAATAGCTTACTGATTATCTGCAAAAAGAACTCCGCCCCTTTGGGCGGGTACCTGGCGCCGAGCGCTCCACCAGATCCCACACCCACTTTATGAGGCCGGTAGATTGTATTACTCTAACTCAGGATTCGCATTCCCTCTTTTGGGGTTGCTTGCGCCCTTAATCCTTCCATCTATATTTGAGATATGTCTCCAACCTTGCCGTCGCTGCCGTTGCTGCCCTTACTTACATAACAATTGCCATTGGCCTTTACACTCGGCAAGTATCAACATGGCTGGCACCGAAGAATTGGTCGATCTGTCACTCTTCGCAACTTCACCAACCTTTGACCGCCATTTCGCGGTACCAGATGCACCCGGGCAACAGCATGATATTCAACCAGATGCACATGCTCTGAGGAATTTCAGTCGACCTCTGCCGAGAGACTACTCATCAAAACCCCTCCCACCTCTTCCTCGACGACGAATGTGCCCGACACCAAGATGTCCGACACCAAAGCGTTGCGACATCGAGTCTCATTGTATAATTAACAAGATCAAGAGGGCCAGAAGCAATGACCGGCCTCCTACCCAGAACACAGACTTACTTCGACGACGCAATCTGACCTCGCCAACTCCCCAGGTCGGCTTTTCAGCTTACCAAGAGAATACCATATCGCAACGGCGAAACCCAACTTCGCCAGCTCCCCAACTCACCCTGTCAGCTCCACAGTCGAACTCTCGAAGCCTCAATACGGCTTCTGCAATGGTCTGGATGCCAGAGGAACAGATGTGGCTTATCGCTGGTGAGATGCAGCGAGATGTCATCTCGAGTCATGAACCGCACCCAGCGCCGCCAGCTTACACACCAACTTACATACCGAGGAATTGCACCCGCTCTGAACCGTCTCCTACCATTCGGTCTCATCATGACCTCACACCGCCTATGACTCCCGTCCAGGTCCAGCTTGAACGTCTCCTCGAGCAACAACGACGAGAGCCACTTCCCCAGCCGCCATCAATCCTACGAGACGAGGAGAGATTTTCGCCATTGTTCCAGGAAGCCATGAACTCCGTCCCGATGCTGGATCCGGCGGAGCTCGCTCCTCCGTCTTTATTCTCGAATCCAGCAGGGAAAGATAGACCACGTACTGCGGGCACTCCAGCTTTGCGGTCGCAGAACTCGACCGCGATAGACCTGAGATCAAGATCTCTGTCTGTGGATAGCCAAGCTGCTCATTCGAGGAATATTTCATCGAGCACCAACAGCTTTCATAGCGCTGTGGAGGACTTATATGGAGACGCCAATTCTGCTCCACGGTCGTGGATTGGTTTAGCTAGGAAGATTGCGAGACCGGCGTCTGCGACACGTTGAATGCTCGCTTTGTCATCAAGACTCCATCATCATGAGCACCCAGGGACTCGATGAGATGATTATACATTGCATAAGGTGATAAGATGGAAGAAGAGCCTGCTCATCGGAGCAACCGCCAACCTCCGTCCTGTCTCTCTCAATCACACAGCCAGATACTAGGACTCGATCATCAAGATGTCTCCACTACCAGTCTGGTCTCTGCAAGTGAGCATCCGGGGATTACGAAGCGAATGCAACGTCTTGGCATTCAACGTGCCAGCGCTCCCAATTGCGTCATTGGTCTAACACCGGACGAAGCAACTCCCAGAACACGTGCGCACCTTTGTTGTGGCTTTTCGGCGCTTCGCTTCACACTGCTTGCTCCCATGGCTATCACCCAGAAGCAACAAGAAAAGACCACAAGTATGCTATGTCGTACGAGCATGGCCTTTCAAGAGCACATCGACAAAAACGAGACACCACCCTCGTTAATATATATACCATACAGGGAACATTGGTTGGTCCATTATGTTGCAAGAGGCAAACGCAGTGTAGCCATCAACATCGGCTGAGGCTTTGGAGGCAAAGGGCTCGCCAAATACACAGTGTGATCATGGAGATTGAGGGCGTGATGTCGGCCATCAACGATAGCATTGGATATCATAATCAGGGAGTACTGGGTGTTTGGATCCTCTTCTTAACATGATAATGCGAGGCTTTGGACTTGTGCACTGTCTACTAAGTTTACACGACTTTCTCATGACATTGTATTACATTTTTGCATGACACTGTATTAGTAGCTCTTTGAAACAATGTGTTACTACTTCTCAACCTATTTCCGACCTACCATCAATGTCCCTCAGAGGGCCAGCATGTACAACAAGCGCTGGGAAACAAAATCGCAGTGCGGAAAGCAAATCCTCGCTCAGACGTATCTTGCGTCCGTCTCACACACAATTGGGCGCTCATGACACGTGATCTGAAACTAAACCCCCGTGCAGGGGGCTGTGAAAGGGAAAAGTGCGTCAGAAGCGTCGAAGCGATACGCCCCGTTTCGCCGAGGTGTTACAAGGACCTTCTGCGACAGCATAATGGCTGATGGAGGGGACAACGGCGGGGAGCTAGGTAGCGGCGCAAAAGTGCGGCCCATTCGGTCTTGTCAAGTCATACTATATCTATCTTCGGTTCTGTGCCAGATTTGCAGATACCTTTGTATCTGATCTCTTTCTTATCTTGATACTGTATGAGGAATGCCGGGAACCGAGGAAAGAAAAGAGCCGAAGCCAGGTTTTGGGACGTTGATGGAGGAAGGGCATCATCGTCGATCTCGTTGTGTTCGGCCGGCTTCATGTTGTCGGAGGTGGACACTTGTTGCCCCGGGATATATACCTGCTTGGATACCGTCAATAGCACTGATAATACCACTGACCCACCGGAAGACATACGATAGTATCCTACTCCACACACCACTTGATCCCCTTCCCTCCCTCCATCCTTCCTTCCTTCCTTCCTTCCTCCACCCTCAATAACTCCAAAAACAACACTGCACGCATGCATGCATGCACGCACGCATCCAATCACGGAACCCCACCCGCTCGCTAACCGCCCCCTTTTCGACCAATCAACTCACTAATTAATTAATTAATCAATCAATCAATCAATTAATACAATCATCAAACCCGAGCAGGGCTGTGCGCAGCAGAACATCACTCACCTCGCTGCAGAGTCTCAGTCACAAACCCGGGGCGGGCACCCGCGAGTCCGGAATGCCCACGAATACAGCGACGAACTCGGCGGGACCGACAAGTTTGGATGGGTCATCGCGGAGGGCCCGTGACGACATGCAAAGTCGTCGACGAAAACACCAGCATCTCGCTTGTATCTTAAGATGTTTTGTTTATGTGGGTTTTCCTGGATACTTGGTAGCTGTTTTTGTGTTTGAAAAGGCGAGGTTGGCTGTGCTGCGTGTGCGAAACCTACCTACTCTACCTACTTATCCTACCTACGTACGTACGTACGTACGCTCCAAGACGGATCGAAGAGGTCGAGGACGATGGTTGATGGTGACGGTATGGTTTAGGTAGATCGTCTGATAGAGATGCCGTGGCTGTCTTTGGTAGGTGGGCGTTTTCTTACCTTGTATTTTAGTTCAGCATAGCGCAGCACAGCATGGTTGTGGTCGGGGCCGATGGATATTGGTTGTGCAGGAGGAGGCTGGGAGGTAGGGGAGGACTTTTTGGGACTGGGAAGTGTGGTTGACTTGAAGTGTGTCTAGCACCTCTGGTACCGGGTTGGTAATGGAGTATATACTATCGCTTAGATGCGGGGTGGTTTGGAAGGGGGGGGTGTTTTTTTTTCCAGGTGAGCAGTGGTTTCTTGACCAGGTCAGCAGAGGTTTTGATCGTCAGAAATCCAGCGGTGGAGAATATGGACGCTCGTTTCGTCGTGCAGAGAGCCAGGTGCCAGAATCATACTCTTCGGGACAACTGGTGAACTGTTATACCTACATAGTAATGCAAATAAACACTGACCGGATGCTTGGTAAAGATTCACGCTTATTCCACATCATCCAACGCCAGGCCCGCTCATCGCCCGCTTGTTGTTCACCTGCTTATTTATGCCTGCAACATTTCCATGACGCATTATTAAAGTCGTTTCAAACTGGAAACCTTTTGAGCCAAGATCAATTGAGAGACATTTAGCTCCTATCCTTAATCCTTCCAGTCCCAAACTTGTCGCAAGAAATGCTCCATATTGACTTTCTTGCCGCGCATCTCAACCATCCAGGGATGTTCGAGCATGCGCCATGGAGTTGCTCTTCGTGATGGTTCCTTTTCCAAACTGCGCCACCATTAATATCCGCTTCATATCAATTCATCTGAAAGCTGCGCAAGTTGGGTACGTACCAGCACTCAATGAAATATTTAAAGTTCTCGCTCCACTTGATCCCATTCTCCTCCTCATCCTTCAACTTCGGGATCGACTGCCTTACTATATAAGTAAGCAGATCAATCAACCCCGCCTTCGGTTGCATTTCCGTGCCATCGGCGGGGAATGGAAAGCGGTGTTGGGCCACTTCCAGAAGAGTGACACCGAGGGACCAGACGTCGGAGGTGATCGTGTAGGATTTACCAGTGATGCGCTCAGGGGCCATGTAGTAGGAGGTGCCAATGAAGGTATTGGCGTCTCCTTTGGTGCCGAATTCGCCACTAACGCCAAAGTCGCAAAGGCGGACTTGACCGGAACGAGTCAGGAGGATGTTGGAAGGTTTAATATCTAAGGATATGTCAGTAAGCGTTGAGAAGAACGCAACAGGATCGCAGGTACCTCTGTGAATAATCTTGCGGCCATGTAGATATGTTAAGCCGTTCAGGACGCCTTCGGCTACTTTCCCGAGTACCTTCTCGCCGGTCCTGCCTCCAAGTTTCTTGACCTCCCGGTAGACGCCGTAGAGACTTCCTCCTTCACAGTACTCCATAGCAATTGATATTGTACCGCTAGAATCGTCCATGAATGCTCCGTAGTACTGACAAATGTGTTCCGAGGAGCAATCCTTGTTGAAGGCTAGCTCTCGTACTATCTGTTTCTTGACATCTGGATTGGGATCTGTGGTTATTATCTGCAGATTTGTAAACAACTTATCATCGAAAATCCAATGATGACTTCACCTTCAGTGCGAACTCAGTCTTCCCACCGACGAGCTTGCACCGCGTAACGGCACCCCCAGCTCCTTCTCCCAAGCTTCCAATCTCGATGATCTTCTTCTGCTCACTCGCTGCCCTCCAACCATCATCGTCCAGATCCTCCACATCGAAGTTCCTCCCCTTCTCCAAGCTCAATTTCTCCAGATCCGGTAGTATATGGTTGCTTCCTTCTCTTTCCATAGCTGCACCTCCTGCTTCCGAGTAGGCTGAGCTGATTGCAGAAGCTGGATCTGGGGTCCCGCTTGGGTGTCGATGTGTGCTTGTGGGGTATGATAGAGCCGAGAAGCCGGATGACGAAGCCGATGTAGGATTGCTATTCTTGCCATCTACTATGGCAAAGCTATCCGATCTTGAGTGCCCACTACCATCGCTTACCCCACTGACTGGATGCGGTTGCGGCGGCGGCCGGGCATTCGCCATGGAGTGCCCTTCTTGTGGTGTGGTATTGCTTCCCATTGGTGTGGCTAGTCTCAGTTGAGGAGGCGCGGGTCGGGCGGAGGGTCGCTGGATGGAGGCGAGTGGAGGCAGATTAGGTACAGTGTCATTGTTGGACACAGGCTTCTGACTTGGAGAAGGGGGTATAGCAAGCCCGAGGCGGGGAGTCCGTGGCCCTCCATTGCTTCTGTTGCCTGGGATGGGTGGTCTCAGTAGAGGAGGTGCTGGTGAAGATGAGATATCCCCAGAGTTTCTCTTTCCATATTCCTCGTTCATTTCGCCCGAATTGACTTTGAAACTGCTAGGGAAAGTTGTAGGCTTGCCCGAGCGAGTCCGGGATCGTGGGCGTACCCTGTGACATAGGTGTGCCACTCAAATGGCCTGCTGCATGTGCTTCCGGGCTCGAGGGATGTGCTCCGCTGTAGACTTAGTCGTTGAAAGACGTCCAGCGAGGTCCCGCAAAGGCAACTTTTGAATGGAGTCGAGCGGGGTGCGATGTCATCAGCTTGTAGTGTCACTGTTCGAGCGGTTCGATCTGCAAAATCCGGCAGTCGAAGGAGGAACGAGCGTTAGGAAAATGGCAGTAAGTACGTAAAGGAGGTGTGGAATGGAAGGGGAACGAGCGTAGTGAAGATGGCATCAGCGTGAATGCTCCTCCAACTGTCCACGAATCTGGTACAAGCCGCTCGGCAAAACATTGATCCGTGCCAAGCTTGTTTCAAAAGTATCTATTTCACACATGTTTCGGTAGCCGCCTGAATCGGATCACAGCAATATTCAATCGTCCAATCAAATCATATTTACGGCAACAGATTGATTGCTTTGGGCACCATCAACCAGTGCCATACCTCTCTTTTATCCCAGAAGACTATAGCTCTGTTGGACATCAGACCGCTGATGTCAAGAACTGGGGAAACGTTCGAAAATTTCCCACAAAAGAATTACAGCGTTAGGATGGCCATTGGTCGACGAAAGCGTTGTGGCAGTGCTGAGAGCATTTTCAGAGTCGCGCCCCTCAAAGGGTAGATGTTCTGGTAAGCCATCGGTCAAGTGGGAGTTGTAGTTGTCGAGACTCTCAGAACGTTGAAATACAACAGCAACGCCGACTGCTTTGATGGTCCCTTTAACAGGGAAAATTTGCCAGCCGATCGGATACCTCCATGTGTGCACCAATAGATACCAGTGAACGAGATCGCCAGTTCGTTCGATAGTCCACATGCCGTGTGCTAACCCAAGCTTAGCCTTTTTCATACGAAGATTCTCCGATCAAAATGTTACCCCCGATGGAACAGGGTCGATTGCGACTCCTTTTCCTTCACCGCTGGCTGGGGCACACCGCACATACAAATTTCCCCGGCTTCATACCGAACGCTGCACTGTCGGCTTGTATTGCCTCTTTCTGATTAGTCAGGACTAGTATCATTACAAAGTCATCCAGTCCTTTTATCAACACGCTCTCATTCTGTTGAGTAGACCTTCACTCATATCGTCATGGACTGCTGTTCCCACTGTCGATCGTCCAATCGAGGTGAGTATATTCAGGTACATTGTCCTCCTGATAAAGGCTCTCGGGTGGGCCCAGAGCCCGCATGTTCCTGGCTATCCAAAATTGGCAGGTCGACACCGCCACTACGCAAACGATCCTCCAGCTGCTCGGCTACCGGCAGTGAGGTGCATGTTCTTGTTCTTAAAAGGGGTTCGTTCGTTCTGGTAAAAATTTCGAACGAAGAGGTATCATGTTCCAAGGACCGAATCCATACTAATGTGTGCAATGCACGGTAATCCTCTAGGATTAGAAATCCTTGCGGAGCTTCCGTCTTCCGAATTCGCAGACGCAAGCGGCCGTTATGGACGTGTGAACAGTCACATACGGCTGTGGCTCAGGCTAGCATACAATAGAGATGTGTGTGGCTGACTCACGCTTTAATTCTACTCATTCATACTTCTTTGGACGACATTTGAGGACAAAAGCAACTACCAACGTAAGCGAAACCCGTTCTTCTAGCGTGAGAGAGCCCTAATCACCGTCTCTGCACCCAAGCTTACAGGCCATATCAATATCATCAGGATCGCGAATACGCAATTCAGCCCTCTTTCGAGGCCTCCTGATTTGTCGCCATGCTTAGTTCTCTCGGGAAAGCCGTAACGAGATCCGTCCCGTATTAATTCAAGTATGAGGGAAGATATGCTCGGCAAGCTTCTTTTAATCTTCCGACTTGCATGAGGATCTAGAGCAATCAAATGCACATATGGTCACCGGAGCAGTGGTCTTCATTCGAACAGTGTGACCCAAAATTCTCCCGACTCAATGAATTGAAAAACAAGAATTATTAAGGGATCCTGCGTGATGGAACAAAGCGATGATGACGAGATGATCAACGATGCTTCATAGCAAGCAACAATACTCAAGATGTCTCTGTTGAGGTTCAAGATTGACTCTCGCGTCGACTTTCGGCGACTTCCAAGCCAGTATGCAGCTATCTACCTCGCCCACCTACCTGAGTGCCGTGCAATGAACGCTAGGCTCTGTCACTGCCTTAGTGTCAATCCCCGACGATCTCCCGTGCCCTCGGGTCCCCACACTTCCTGTTTACGCTGCATCATTGCATGTACCCTTAATATTCCCCCCAACTTCAATAATAGGGGGTTTCCAACTTTGTACAGCTTCGCAAGTCGGTCTCGCCCATTCGACCGCCTGTATTGTTGACGTGCTTATCCGAATGCTCCGCTGTTTCGAGCGCTGCCGTTGGTCAGACCATCAGGACGGCATGTTAGCCCGCAGACTGCCGGGCTTTGCGATGCTGCAACCCCCCACCGGCTCCGTATCATTCGCTGATGAACCAAGCAGCGCGGCCAGTATATGTAGATTTTATTTACTTATCATCATTATGCAGGTAAGTCACGGTAGGCACTGCTTATACATGATCTCGTGCATCACGATGACACATCAGTCATTTAATCGTGCTTCTTGATTGAGATTAGTATCCCATGTCTCCCGCATGTAGATCATTCTCTCCTCAAGGACTGGTTACCTCCAAGGTACCCTTTCGATTATCGAAAGAATTGGTACTGCGATACCTCTGCTGCTGTTACCCCTCCCTAGCCGTACCGCCAGGACTCTCATTGCGCTGCTATATATGCTGTGTCCTTTGTCAACAGGAACATTGAACGCTCTTCGAGACCCTCAGTGCACGCCGACCGAATATGGCAACGTTGACGGCAGACGAATCGCATGCGCTCGAGACCACAGAGCGAGTTGCTTCTTGCTTCTCGCTCATCGGTACAATCTTCATTTTCGTCACCTTTGTGTCCTCCCCCAACTTCCGAAAACCTATCAACCGGCTGGTTTTCTACGCTTCATGGGGGAACACTCTTTGCAACATCGGGACCCTGATGTCAGAGTCACCCATTCGCGCCGGTGCCGATTCACATCTGTGTCAATTCCAAGGCTTCCTCATTCAGATGTAAAGCTGTGTCCAGGCCGTAGTGCAACGCATCAGCTAACGTACTGCAGGTTTGTTCCCGCCGATGCCCTTTGGAATCTGGCCATGGCAATTAATGTTTACTTGACATTGTTCAAGAAGTACAATGCCCAGCAACTCAAAGCATTGGAGTGGAAATACCACTTGATGGCCTATGGAGCCCCATTTGTCATCGCCTTCATTTTCATCTTCGTTGAAAATGAGGAAAGAGGCAAGATCTATGGCCCAGCAGTGGTAAGAGAACCAGCTCAAGGCAAGGCACGATTGCAAGCTGACAGTGAACGTTAGCTATGGTGTTGGCTATCCCATGACTGGGATTTCTTGCGTATCGCTGTGTGCTATGGTCCAGCATGGTACGCAAATGAAAGAAACCTGTCGGATCCTGTACACTTACTGATATTATCATAGGGTCTGCATCATCGCTTCTTTTGCAATCTACATCATGGCCGGCCGCGAGATCTTCAAGAAACGTCACCAACTAAGAGCATTCGGCAATCCCTCAGATGACCACAATTATGCCTACAAAACCACAGATTATCAAGTGACTAGCGACTTTGAGAGCCTCCCCCTCAAAAACATCTCCGAAGCCTTCATTTCCCCTGCCGACCGCAAGAGCCGCAACCCTAGCGACCCGTCTCACATCAGCTACCCAAAATATAATGTCAAAATCTCGGCTGCGCCTCGACCCTCGATACTGCACCATACCAGTATCGAATACAAGCAACAAAAGAAGAACAGGGCAGCTCTGGAAGCCAACAGAGCGGCTTTCGGTTACACGAAAGTGGCTTCTCTATTCTTCGTCTCCCTGCTCGTCACCTGGGTGCCCTCCTCCATCAACCGCGTCTACTCTCTCATCTACCCCGAGTCCATCTCCGTTCCCTACGCGTACGCAGCTGGCATTGTACTTTCCCTTATGGGCTTCTGGAACTCAGTCATCTACGTCACAACCTCGCGCGCCGCTTGCAGGACACTCCTCTTAAATCTCTTCCGAAAATTCGGTGGAAGTCGCAGTGCTAGGTTGTCCATCGATGGCGACGGCCCATTAATGGGGACGGCGTATGAGAGTCCACCACGAGAAGGAGCAGCAGCAGGGTGAGGGATAAAAAGTCGCGGGGGAACAGCGTACCAGACGCAGTGAAGTCTAAGTCGTTGCCACCGAAATCGGCATGGGCAGTGCCGAATCAAATACACGTCATTAAAGGAGCGAGGAGCACTAGAGTATGATTGATGATATGCTGATGAACCTTCACGCGTGGGAAATTAGATATACCCCATTAGTTCTCGATCTCCTTCATCCACTATGTCCAAACCCTCCATCGCAGACCCCGCTACAACAGCTCCTTCAAATCCTCCCTCCTCCTCATCTCTTCCACCAGATCCCCAAATTCCCCATCCCCAGCCTCCGCCCTCTGCTCAAAATTCCCCACATTCTCCCTCAACCACTTCCTATCCTCGCCCGCCTACACCAAACACACATATCCCAATCAGCAAGCCTTCTCCGCCAACAAACATACTTGACGATGGAAAAATCATCTTCCTCTCTATCTACCACCACAACAACAACAACAACAACAACAACAACAAGAGGATCAGTACGAGCGGGCGGACTTACAGCCGGCAGCGCGAACCCAGCCTCGCTTCCCGCAACGATAGTCCCGAGGATGAAAACGGCGCGCAGCTCTCGATCTCGACCTCGGTCGCCCTTGGCGTCGCGGCCGAGGATGATAAGGTCCCACGATTCCGTGATCCGAGCGCAGAGGGTGTTGAAATCGTCGACGGAGCGGCCGCCGCCCGGGCGGACGTGCGCGAGGATGCGGTTGGCGGATTTCTGTCGAGGTGTGTAAGTGGCTCTGGGATCAGGGTGGGGGCTTTTCAACGCGTGGCTGGTTGAGTGAGTTGCTTGGTAGAGGATTCATCTTCCCATTTATCTCATGTCATTTCATTCCATGCCGATGGGAGACGGGATGGGCTTTTTCGGCGGGTAAAGAAATCGTTCCGTCCTGTGCGGCCGTCATTGTAGCTTACCTTCTTACCGCCAACGTACACATCATGGCTTGCCGTGTCTGTGAAGCGGACGTTGACGAACAGAGAGGGGGTGGTGAAGAGGTGGGAGTGGATTTGGGTGATGGAGCGGGCTAGGGCATCTTTTTGGGAGGAGGAGAGCGGGGTTATGTGCTCGATTTCGTAGAGGGGCATTGTGGAAGGAAGATGTTGAGCAGTGGCAGCGGCGGTCAGGGGTTGGAGTGGAGGTGATGGCTGATAGTGTTTGTATACCCAGGATTGACATGTCAGTTACGTCAGTGGCCGAAGATCTCCGCGGGGAAAGCATCGATGCTGTCAATGGGAGCCCAAATGCTTGAAAAGCTATGAGTGTGATGTTTTTGTTTGTAATGTGTATATCTCTAGAACACACTCGCACGCTAAAGAGCTATGGTGCTTCGCTGATCAGTCTCGCCAAAGGAGTTTTGTCCTCGCTGGTGCTTCGGAAAAGGCTGATAAGCATGGCCATAGTTCTTAGGGAGCAGTGAGTGCAAGAGCTTTGCAATGAGCAGATCCATTTAATCAGCTTTGACTGCAAGGTTGTGCTTCGCCCCGTTAGCAGAGCTAGGTGTGATACGGTCCTTAGCCGAAGAGAGGCTGCTTACATCAAGCTCGGAAACTCCAGCTTTTCAGCTCATGTCAAGCCTTGTGCAATCGTAGGATCCCCGGTTGAAGCCGGAACTCATCGATCCTCATCCCCGTGCAGGGCCTCCTCCCTATCATCTCCACCTCCTGGTTTTCCATTCTCCTTTCCCCCACTACTCTCCCTTAATCGCATCTCTTCCAACATCTCACTAACACTCTTCTTCTTGATCTCTTTCAACGGCTCCATAGGACTGATCCCCTGCTCTTCTTCCTCCACTTTGCTCAGATCTACAACCGCCCACTTCATGTTCAAGCTCTTGTTCCACGCTTCCTCGGACCTCTCGTTCTTGGGCCCCGTAAACTTGCTCTCCAGCATCTTGACCAGTAGAGGACTGCGAGGCATGAGGTATTGGATACGCGTAATGGTATGCGCGCCTGCGTAGAGGAATCTCTGCTCATGATGATATTGGTTCTCCGAGGTGCGGAGGTTGGAGATTTCGGTGAAGACCGTGATTGGAGTACCTACCCCGACGTCAGCATCTCTTGCCCGGCGAACAGACTCGAGTACTGAGCCGGATATTGGGGTGCCAAGAAACAGTTGGCTCCTAAAACACGGTCTTGCAGTCTCGTGGCCCGTGTTGGGGCATGTTTAAGGGTGATCATTCTTGAAATGTACGTACTTGGAAGGGTCTCCGTCTTCGGCAACAAGAACAGATACGTCTTGCAGAAGATCTTAGGCGGCCATTCTGGGTGCTGGTCCTTGAACACAATGACTAAGCCAAGATTAGGTGTCTCCTCTTCTTCGACAGATATTGAAGCGCGGTTCAGAGTCCCCAGCTTCTTTTTGTGATCGAAGGAGAATTGGTTGGCTATTTCCTCGAGGGTATAGCCATCTTCAGGCTTACGCTCGGCCTTCACCATGGGCTTTTCGGCTGAGGAAGAGCCGGTTGACCCACGCATGTGAGGGGGAATGTACCGTCCGGCCATGGTGGTTAGATGCTGTGGAGCCCAAGCAGTCAGTCTCTGGAGGGTAGCTGACTAAAAGGGCGCCTTACCTGGTGGATAGTGAGTTGCGAGCAGCTTGTGGTCGAAGGTTGGAAGGCGGGTAATCGTTGCGCGTGTTGGGCTGACTCTCTATTTAGATCATATGGGCGGAAGAGTGTTTCCCTGCTTCACTGACAAGCCTGCGACAAGCGTGTACACCGTCCTTGCGATGGCTGAGACACAGCTCCTCGGGCCCTTCAAAATCGCCAATGTTTGCACATTAGAAGATCCCAGTCGTTGAGGATCGGAAGCTGTTTAGTATGAGCTCAAGTCCAGCGCGTTTCAAGTCTGGGCACTACGCTCTCCCGAGGCTGCCGCTTTTAGGGACCGCCAAATCTTATATTATTTACTAAGACTATCTTATGGATACTCTAGAGGATCGCACCCCCACAAATAGGAATAGAAACTACACATACACACATTGAACCGACGTTGCTAACAGAGCTACACGACGTCCGATAAATTATTTTTTCCTTCCCACAACAACCTGGTTATTTTTTTGATTTTTTACTTTTTACGATATCCTGTGGGAGTGTATTATTAAAAAAACAAAAATAAAGGGGGGGGGTTGTTTTTTTTTTTTTTTTTTTTTTTTTTTTTTTCCTTTTTCCCCCAGGCATTCCTTGGCCAGCCTAATACAATCAACATATACCCAGATGAATAAATAAGTGATTGGAGATGTTGGGGAACTCATTAGACTGCTAGTCGCATGCCACCCCGTCTGATCCCAGGTATTGGCGAGACGTTTGATAAGGCTGCTATCGCGAAGCAGTTTGGGAGTAAACGCGGATTCATCTATGAGAGCGTGACACACCTGTAGATCGCTCATAGACCGAGGCCGTGGCTGCATGCTCGTTGTCAAGTAGGGGTGGGCTCTATTCTTACTGGTCATGTACAAGATATGGAGAAAACCAAGACAAGCTTTGCTACCACTCAAAAGCCCGTCTACCATCGCAGCCCTGACAATGTTACATTCGGAAATTGCGGTGCAGAAGAAAAGAAGGTCAGGTTTTCAAATCTCTATAACGTGCCCCTTCTGCTGCTTTCGTTTCTCACGGAGTATATCATCTCTTAGGCTGCTTTGGCTGGAACGGAGAATCCCGAGGCTGCCAGGATGGCTAGGAGATCCTATCTGTTAATGCCAACCCCGCATACTAATCAATCGACTGCCCTACGTCTCACAACGACAATCGTCGCCCTTCAAGTCTCTGGACCATTGCCTGGCAGCACTTCCTAAGTCCTTACTTGCGGTCTGTTTTAGCCCCCAAGGTCCTGCCAAGCGAAAGCAGACCTATGTTGGTGAGTGCATACGAATTGTCAAGGCTGAATTCCCACTAATATTTTCAGGACTGGCCGGGCCTCCCCGGACTATCTAGCAATTGCAGGGATCTCACGGATCAAATTTCTTTCGGTTCCATTCCGACTTCCTTTGCCTATAGTTCTCTACAGAATAGGGCGTTAAAGACCAAGGGCTTGCGTGACGACCCTGCACGATCCGCACAGATACCAGCGATGGACAACACATTGCTCGGCTACTTCACTAGCCGGTTGCCTTCTTTCCAGTCCTTGTTGGTCTCCTATGGATCGCGTCAGATCTGTTTGAAAAGATAAGGCAACAATGGGATCAGGAGATGACCATGGGCAGCATGAGGTTGCTTGTGCCTGGCCAAGCTGGGCCGCCGGTCCGGTGAGATACAGGAGAGACCGAGAATTGAGGACTGGTACTGGTGCCATAGGTCGGTCTGGAGAGGCCGACTGCACCTAACAACAATGACACACTCGAAGGTCGCTTTGAGCCATACACGGGGTCATGTTAATGCGGGCTCGCAGGCCCTTGTTCGGCCACCCGGTCGGAGGCTTGCATGATCATGGAACAATTCCCTCGTGGGACACTCTTTCCGGAAACGTCGATTCAACATACGCTCTTCACTGGCTCGGTACGTGAGTCTTTGCTTCATCGCGAGCTATTGCATCACGAGATCGGTCGTTTGTTACCTACTTTCTCCAGTCCTCAATCTACTTTCTACCCCTCCAAAGTTTTCAGCTAATATATTCAGCAAATGCAACACGGCAGGCGTTCCATGCGCGCAAGTCCTCGCAACAAATTTGATTCCCTTTCCTCTGCGCCAATGAATGGGCGTCCCAGATGATGGCACGCAGTCTTTAGTGTAATCGCAACATCCAGTGCTCCAAGTTCTAAATCATGTCACCTCATCCTCAATTTTCCCTAATGAGCTTGGGCCTAAAAACTCCCACTTTCCCCAACGAACCCTCGATCTATGCCCATCCGCCGCTTACTGCGAAAAGTACCAGACGGCATTGGATTCGCCAATCAGGATGTGTGGGACAACGAATCCAATCGATGTTCGCGGAGTGCCTTGCGCGTGAGTTTCCAGCAACCACTTTCCCCTGACATGCCCATGCTGACGCTTACCCGTCAGACTGAAACCTCATCTCAACGAAGGTGTCGGCAGGAAGGTCCTTGGTTCCCTCTCTCAACATGGATGCCAGCGGAGCTTTCTTGACTGGGTCAAAAATTTTCGACGTGACGATCCAGTCATAGAGAAAGAAGAGCTTTTGATGTGTCCAATGCTATGGTGTCGCAACAGTTTCAAAGATGTTGATGCGACTGTGTGTCACGTTTTTACGTGCCCTCGCCTTTCCAATGGATGGTACTGGTGCCCGTACTGCAAGCGTCCCGAACGATTTTTGGAGTGCGACAAGGGATGCGATATCATACTTAGACCCAGGCTGCAAAAGAGGGGAGCAAAGCTGGCCGTTACATTCTTCAGGTGGCTGGGTCGCAGACGCTCTCTAAAAAAGACAGGTGCGTGGTCTATATCCTACTGATGCCGAATCTCCACAGACTCACGCATTGTTCTCAGTAGATACTGCTAGAAAAGTCGAATTAGAGGATACTGCTCGAGATGAACGCATTCGACGGGGCAGCTACAAGGGAGAGCTTGGCAAAGGCCGTCAGACCTTAGCACTTGACACAGAGAAGCCTGGCCTCTGTCTATCAAATCTCAGCCAAGGTTCCTCGCATGGTATGTACCTTTCAGCGCCATAAGACCTTGATCTAAGTCTTGGTGTATGTTTTGTGAGCGACAGAAGGTCATTTCCCTACTTTGTTCTACCAGCACTCGTCTCACATTGTGGCTTCAAGTCTTCGAAAGCATTTCTTGCCCCTTTTGTGCTCTCTATGGCTGATTCATGAATTGGCATTTGTCTCTTGAGAATGGAGTGCTAATGTCGAATTCCTCGTTAGCGCACGATTTGAACACCAGAGCTGACGCTGTCTATGCTGGATGGGTGAATGAGAAAGCCAAATACCCTGGAGATCGGTCAGGCGCGGCTGAGATCACTGGTGGCGATGTGTCTAGATCAGAGCTCCCATCACGACAACGAGTCAATGTGCGGTCGCTGCACGAGATGTTCGGCTCAACTCCGTTTGATACGTTGGAAGCAGGCAGTGACAGCACCGACGATAGAAAGCTAGGTCTGCAAGCGTTGGTGTCACCGCCGTTGATTGATATGTTTGATGCTTCTGTTCCAACTGACCTAGAATTGCCAACCGTCGATCCGGTCTATTGGACGGCAGAGTTACGAGATCGCGCTAGCTTCAACATCGCTGATGCTCACACCGTGACCTCATTTTCGACTTCGCAGGATCTGCAAGCTGACAGCGTTTACGGCCAAAACCACCCAAGTGCTGACACTCTTGGAGAAAGCTTTACCAAATTTTCACATTTCTTGGACGCGGACGCGGATGGTGCCAGTAGTCCATTCCACAACCTCCATGAAGGAATTGCAAACATTTGTCCAAATATGCCCTCTCTAGGACTTGATTTTCCAGGGCCACAAACTGCCTCTCCAAGCACACCGAGTCCAAGTCTGATCTCCCAGCTGTCCAGCGCAGTGTCACTAAGTAGTCGAACCTCGACACTTATATCTCCCACGTCAAACCTTGGCTCTCAAGATTCACGGATCCGACAAGTCCCAGCCGTCAGTGCGGTAGCAAATTTGGAAGATGGCATCAACGCTTGGAGGTCACAAAGCTCAACGCTTCCACCGCCAAATTTTGAGGAAACGCAGTCACAAGCCCGTCTTGCTAAGCTAAGAGCCAACACCATACCAGCCAGCGACTCGACTGGGTACCATCGGTACTCAAGCAGTGAGCGCCAGCAAATCCCCATTCAGACACAAAGACTTGGCACAGAGGCCGACTACGACCATGGACCCCATCTAGGGGCCAACCCGGCACAAATTCGAACCCAAGTCGAAGAGCTTCTAGGACTGGTACGTATTGTCAACAATGAGTGGATGCAGAGGTTGCTCCCAAGCCCTGAGCTACACATACGATGCTCATCACTGTCCGCTCGTACATTGCTCGCAAAGGGCATTTACACTTTGAAGAATTGGCTTTGTGGAAAACTTGAAAGTAATTTCGAAGAAGTATTTTCGTTCATGCACGTAGCCTTTGCCGCTGCCTTTATCTTGCACCATAAGGATGAGTCGCACTGTTGGGATGCTTTCTTCCAAGATGCACTTCAGCTGCAGCACGCAATGGTTGACAGAGAGGGTAAGTTTATGTTTGTGACGGCTATGGATCGTTGGTGGTGGCTACCTGGTCAACAGAGTACGAGCATTTCAATCTTACTTTCTCTTGACTGCTAACAGACTTGAATTTCGAGCCATATTCTGGCAGCAAAGAGATCGTTCCAATGGCCATGGTTTGACAGTGCGGTGCTTTTAAAAGATTGGCAACGCTCTTTTGCTTCTAGTTCTACTGGTCATGGTTGGGCAACAGAAGACTGTAGCTGCTTTCCGGATTTATCATGTTACTCGGGTTCTTGCTTTGCAAAACTGACTCCAAATCCTCCATAGTACCAAATTCCAACGCCAATCCTCATTCGCCAGTTATCTGGAATCCGTCTCAGGAACTCTCGATTGGAGGCGATCAGGCAGCATTGCTTCAGGAACTGAGGAATAGCAAAGTTTTCAGGGTCTGCACCGGCTTTCTCGATGGCAAGTGTATCGCTGAAGCAGTCACAAGGCCTCTCTAACTGTAATCTTAGGGTTTGAGGAGGCCACTATCATGGAGAAAAACAGGTCATTCCCTGGCGCTGCAGTGGCTGCAAGAACCGACCTTCCTAGGATTGGCGAACTGGTTAAGAAGATCATCAGACCTCTTGAACAGAGAAAAGGTATTGAGGCTTTTCAAGCCAATCTAGCGAATGCTAGCTTCGGTATATGTGGCGGAACTCTACGTGAGATCCGTGAAGTAGAGGTCGTGTTGGTCTCCAGTGCCCGAGTGAGTTACAAACCACCGTCTGTACTCTCAAATCCTGTACTTACCGGTTTTAGTTTAGCTCCCAAGCTCTCGAAGTCTTTGAAAGATTTCAAAATGACGTGATGACTCAGTGCAACACAGCTATGGGCTCATCAAATCGAATGTGGCGTAATCAGTACTATATCGCGGATCTGAAGGACATCATGGATATATTGGGAGAACCGGAGAGGCACCAGGGCTTCGATTTTGCTTCAAGATATCCGCTGAATACTAGTGTCCTTGCAGTCAACTGCACTCATGAGATATCCGTCGGATCCCCTACCTCGCTGTCTTCGAGGAGTACTGGAGGTCTTACTGTCGGCTCCTCACCGAACAGTCTCGCAACTCGGACATCTATGGATTTGTCCAAAATGGACGATGTCAGCACTCAGACGACCTCGCCAAGCGCGGCGTCTCAGGCTTCCACTCCACCTACGTCGTCAAGTTGCAGTATCTCGACATCAAATGTGGAAATATGTCATCTCTGCGGAGAAAGGTTCACAGGTGCACCAGCAAACGCAAGATCGAACTTGACTCGCCACTTGCGGACATCGCCAAAACACAACAAAGATGCAGGTCTCAAGTGTCCCGAACTGGATTGCCACGCGAAGCCCAAGAGATCGGATAACCTGGGGGGCCATCTTAAGAGGAAACATGGACTCACTTCACCATCCGAATTAGAGCAGGCTATGAAGAAGAGCAGGGAGCTGAGTACTGTGCCAGAGAACGCTTGAGCTACTTTACCGCTGTACTCTACCATCGGGATCGGGGTTCGGTTCTCACTTGTTCTCCTTTTAACAGTAGCTGGCTGCTCTCAGCCGCCTAGCCGCGCTTCCTTGGCACGTAATTGGTCTCCCTTCTCCACGCTGGTATGGGATGAATACCTAGTTCGCAGTAACGATATTGATATGATCAGATGCCACCTCAGAACAGGAACAACAGCAATAAACAGAACATATTGCTCATGGTTATTTTGTTTAGACGCTTACTAGATTTTGCTTGAGGACTTCATGATCGTGATGACATGTATTCCGCAAATTCCCAATGGTAGGAAAAGCGGAAGCAAAAGGAGACTCATGAGGAGGTTGAATGTTGAAGAAGAATTGAGAGTAGTGGGGTCCAGGGGAAGTAGATCGACAAGGGGAAGAGAACGCTGTTGGGGAAGGCGTACAAGTGTCTGGGACATTGTCTGGGGTCCTAGACGCGGACCATATCCCACAATAGCTTTCTCGGCTTCATACCATCCCCGCTAAGCCTTAGCGCGTAATGAAGGTAGAAAACTAGCACTCCCGACAGGTAATCAGCAGTCCGTCCGTGTGAGGACAGTAACTTTCTTCCTTCCATTTACCTACCCTATAAACGAGTATATTACCTGGGTTACTTCTTCAGCGGGCCTAATCGGCACTTGGGTCCAGTTGCGATAAGGTGCATAATGCATGTAAGAATGAGGCTTGAGGGGCAGGCTAGAAGCACGAGGTCTCAGCCTCGGCCCCCACGCAACCATAAAAGCAGAGAGTGTTGCTTCTTTAGAAGTGAGCCCTCTATAATCATTACAGAATGTCTCAGGTACCCTCTCCTCCCGCTAGAGCAGGAGCAACTAGCAGCAATGCTTCGCGGTCTGCGCTGAGCAAACGGATCCGCACCAAGTTCGAATCTTGCGGCAAAGGCATTGGGAATGTCTCGCGAAGGCTACGTGATGCCACAGGGGAATTCTTTAAGCACTTGTGGCGTGGAGATGTGGACGAAGAGAAGAAGATTGTTCTTGAAAGAGGCCTCAAGCGTGCTCTGTTCCGATGCTCGGTTCATCTCTTGGCAGTGTCTGCGACCAGCATATTTCAACCTCGCCGGTTATTTTATTGGGTCAGAGTTGCAAGGCTTGACAGGTGGAGTATACCAGGCTCTTGATACACTATGCCTGCAGGTGACAGCAAAGCTCCTGGTAATTGTATCCTCCTTTTTGATTTCCTGCTAGCTCACGTATTTGTTTGTGAAAGGAACTGCTGATCGTCGCCTCTCTGGGAACGATTCTCATGGACGCTATGCGCCACCAACTGCTATTCTCACGCGAAGGCCTACCTTTGGGGATCTTGGCCTCCAAACAACAATTCACCGAGATGGAGTATCTCATATCTCCCGAGTTTCGATTTGGTCTTGCAGGCTTCGCCCGCCGCCGTAAGCGACTGCTGTTCGGCCTACTCATTCTCGCATCGAGCCTTATTTCACTCTTTGCTGGCCCTTCTGCCGCCTTGTTATTGATTCCGACTCAGCGGTCAAACTGGCCAGCAGGAGGTGCTTCTTTTTGGCTTGCAGGTGGTGACGAGATTCTCTGGCCCTCTAAGCTGACAGCCTCGTCTATAGGAGAATCTGATTGCGAATCCCCTACTATGCAAGAACTGAGCACTGAGACCTTGAACTCCTCAGGGTGTATCTGGGCTGGCTATTCCTCGCTTGCCGAAGCTTTCAAACAAAGACACTTTAGTAATGGGATTGACCTAGTCCTTGATGACGGCGTACTCAAACGTGATTTTGTTATACGACCAAGAGGTGAAGTGGCAGAGACATGGGTCCTTGCAATTCATATGGCCGTTGGGGTTCTTTCCAGAAATCTCGCTGGAGCTTGGTACCAGGCGCTAACAGAAATCTCTACGTCAAGCTGGCACCATACGCTTCGGTATCGAACTCACAACGCGACCCTAGGTTCCGTTCAGAGCTGGGTTCCAGCAGTACGAGCAGATTGTGGTATAACCAACTCGCTCTTCTATAATATCTCGGGCTTAGAGTTGGGGGTATGTTCTTCTTACCTTGGCCCACTGTTTATTTTAAGACAATGGCGCTGATTTCAATCAAGTACCCTGATCTCCCAGAATACGGTGTCCGCCTCGATCTCAATTACTGGATCGAAACCAGTTTCTCCATTTCGTCTAACATAAGTGCACAATGGATAGCAGTCCCGGAGACCGCTCAATTGAGCGACAACTCATACACGACCGATGTGCCCAGCGCGTTCTTGATTGTGCAGATACCTTATAGCGAATCCAACAACACGGGAACAACTTTTACCTGCTCCGTCGACGCCAGATGGGCCATGGGGACCTACTCTGGCGGGCCCGTGGGAGATCTGGACGCAGACTATGTCCAAACAGCTACAATCCAGAACACGAGACCCTTTGACCCTGATCTCCCAGGCTACCAATACAACTTCCTTCCTATCGATGACGGCTCCTGGCGACGAGTCCAGATAGACGTAGACTGGCTCAACACCCTGACTCCTTCCCCCGGGCGCAGCACGTCCGGCTGGACCAGCCTCGCCGCCCTTCTTACAGACATGGGCATGGACAACAGTACGGGCATCATCATCAACTGGGATGACGTGCCTCCAGTGCTAGAAACCATCATCGCAACCCTCGTCGCAGACGGCATGTCGCGTCAGGGGTACGCCGCCAACGGGGGCTCCTCGACGCACATCTCCGACGCGTCGAACATGCTGCCGTGGGATAATTCGGTATCGAGCCAGCAGAGCATTCTGGCGGGCACGTACGCGTTCCCACCTTCCGTAGGCACAGCTACCCCGCTGCATTGGTCCGTCGTTGTCAGCGGCTACGCCTACCGCGCTGACAGCCTCGCATACTACCTTGCGCTGACGGTGCTGTTCGTGCACGCAGCGCTCGCACTTGGCCACGTGGCATACGTGCTTTGGACCCGCGTCTGCTGCGACGCATGGGACTCGTTTGTTGACCTTGTAGTCCTGACCGCCAAGTCGGGTATGCCGGGGGCTTCCGGGGCCGTCGATGTGTTCAAGAATGCATCCGCGGGCATCGAGCGATACCGGACGATGAGCACGCAGGTGCGTGTGATGTCTCTGCCTACATCGGGTGCTACTGCGAGCCAGGAGGACGTCAAGATTCTCTTCGGTGACAAAACACCTACGGCTGGGTATCAGGCGTTGGAGATTGACAAGCCTTATGGGTAATGCTGCGGATAAATATCTCTGGTGATTTTTCCTTCAGGTGGGAGTTAGATAGTAGATGTAAATTCGAAAACAAAGATGTTCAATCGTTTAATCACCTTTTTCAAACCAACTTCGATTAAGGGTAAGGAAGAGAAGAAATGAGGACGTCTATAACGCGATCGAGCCCTAACGCTTTGCAGAAGACGTCCCTCCTCTGGATTTTGTCATCATGCAAGGATTTCCCTTTACCTTCACGGGCTGCCATCAGTCGAGGAAGCATTGAATCACCGTCGGTCCGATGAACACTTCTGCGCAGCTGTTGCTTTGCCGGAACTGCTCGAACCGTTGACAGCCTTGTTAGCGACCAGGAAGACGAGTGTGCTGTATACGTATCTTACGATGGAAGTGGGTTTTTCGAATTCCGTTAGGACATCGTCAGAGCTGAATCAAGAAACGTCAAAAGTGAACGAGGGATCATTTTGGCTGAAGAAGGCCTGGTTGTGAGATAAGATAAGAAAGGGAAGCAGGTCTTTGACGCGGCATGAGTGGGTATCCAAGGAGCGAGATACTCCAGCTGAAAAGGTTGAGATGACGCTGTTGCGGCTGTCTGTGCTTTCCGGTATACGCACCCTTTCGGTCGACCGTTGGAGCCGGCCACAGTTGAATGAGTGTTGGCTATGTTGATGTGATTGCTTGCGCATACTCTCTATGATCTCTGTCGATGCTCGCTTGGGCGATTCTTCCGATAGACATGGAGATGTGCTTGATACCCTCTCTGTACATTTCGTACAAGCCTTCTCCGAGAGCTTTACTATAGTAGATTTGCCGTGAAGCTTGCCCTTTCTCTTTCTTTCTTTCTTTCTTTCTTTCTTTCTTTCTTTCTTTCTTTCTTTCATTGGCTCTGTATCTTTCCGCCTCTCGATATATGTGACGTTTGAAGAGCCCCCGTCTTGTCTTCGCGACAGCAGAGAAATGGCCTTCGGTGCTCGGGCGCATAAATGAGCGTTTGGAATTCGTTGTTTGATGATCGACGGGCCGTCAGGGTTTCGTCGGTCTGGGTGCAAGAAGCTGCATGGTTTTTGAATCCCGGGCCGCTGGACTTGGGCCTGGGTGTAGATGGGAAAAGGAATAGTTCATTGGGGAACGGTTGGAAGGATGCTATTTTTGGAATCGGCTTGCTATCGCGGAAGTAGTTATGTAGTTGGTAAAGTAGGGTTAGGCTTACTAAAGCGAACTTGCATACTACCGCCGATCGGAGCACCATGAGAGAGATCGATTACCTCGTTCTAGTCCTCGTCCTTGTCCTGCTATTGGGCAAAGGATGAGAGGATGATAGGGGCCGGTGTCATACATAGCCTGCGGCAGAATTGAGAACAGGTCTTGGAGATGGGGACATTTCAAATGGAGTTTCCAGCATTGCGGATTATAGTACAGACTAATCCCAAAGTCTGCATCTGCTTTTACGATAGCGAAGTATCTGTCTTTTTCCCTCTGCAATCAGGATCCTCTCATCGCCGACGTTTAATATCGTCCGGGATCTTTTCCGCCAGCACATAAACCGTACTTTGCGGCAGACCCGGGGGCAGACAGGGAAAAGCACTCGCATCCACGACTCTCAATCCGCGGACGCCAAATTCGCTAGCCCGCGAATCCACCACCGCGTTCGCATCCCCCGCTTTGCCCATGGCACAGGTCGCTGACGCATGATACAGCTGGGAACTGCTCTCTCTGCTGGGTGAAAGCGAGAACATCCTCGTCCGTCTGCACGGCGGGCCCAGGGAGCTTCTCGGGGCCGATGGCGATGTCGCCCATACTTTGAAAAATTTAACGAGCGCGCTTGAAGCCTGCGACTGCGACTTCCGCGTCTGCGGGGTGCGAGAGCCAGTTGGGATTGATGATGGGCAGGTCGGATGTGTCGCTGGATTTGATGGTGACGTTGCCGCGGGATAAAGGGGCGACGAGGGCGGTGAATATGGTTCCGTAGTTGAAGCTGTCGTTGAGCATGGAGGTCGATGGCTTGGAGGGGTAGCCTGTGTAGGTTTCTACCGGGAGGTAGCCTAATTCGGGCCAGTCCGAGGGAAAAAAGGCAAGGGAAGCGTTGGTTGAGGCTCGGAAGGTGGATCGATAGGGGAGCTTTCCCTACGCTGCATAGCCGGCTGCATAAGTGAGCGGTCCGCTTTGGTTGTTGATATACTGGGCTGCTATTTGAGCGGCATACTGGGGAATTTGCGAAATTTGTGAGTCTGTGACTACATTGACTCGGTATGATGGCCCAAAGATGAGACTATCCCACATGTTTTGGCCGATACCTGGTAGATTTCCGATGAGAGAGATGTTGTATTGCTTCAAAGTATCCGAGGGCCCGATGCCAGACACCATCAGTAGCTGGGGAGACTGGAAGGCGCCTGCAGATAGGATAACCTCTTTCCGCGCACTGGGTGTATACGCAAAGCTGTTGCTTGTGACTACGACACCAGTTGTTGTTTCGTTTCTGTTGAACAAAATCCTTTTCGCCAACGTTCATGTATATACCTGTAATGAGGAACCCTGTATCTCCTGGCTTAAAAAGGCGCTTTGTGATGACGAACGAATTCCGCCTGCCGGATTGATAGTTGCTGTGTACCACATGGATCCGAAAAGACTACCATCAATGGAACCGTCATTGGGCATGACACCGATGGCTAACAGGCCTTTTTGACACCAAGAGGCAAATGGAGAAGCCCAATTAGAATACGAGACCTGCCTGGAGCGGCCCTTGCGAAGCATCATCAAAATATAAGGGGTTGTAATTGAGGGTGGTGTTGGTGTAGCGCTTTGAGTAGTTTGGAGATGTTAATGTCGCACTTTTCTTATAGTATGGCAAAACACTATCAAATGTGTAGGTATCATTCCCAACAGTATCAGCTCACTTCTGAAAAGATTCCCTGGTACCCCTGCACTTATTCCGGTCAGCTGCGTAAAGATAGGTATTGATGAGATATAGCATCCCTTTGATAACCAAGGTAGTTTCTTGATTTTCCCCCAAGGCCGGAGGGGTTGTCACAAAACCCCAAAAAAGCGGAGGCTGTGTTAATTCCCGCAAAGGCCTCGCCTGGAATCACACTTGCTTCACCACTATCAACCTCGTAGAAGCCGCCTGCTTCAATGATCGCAACCTTATCCGATGTGCCCTCAGCGAGACGCGCAGCGACCGTGGGCCTACTGTGCCACCACCGATTACAATGTAGTCAAAGGTTGCATTACGATTCGCAACACCAATTGAATAGCCTGGGACTTCGCCTGCGACAAGTGTAATGGCGGCTAAGACAACCACCAAGAAGACATCCATATCGGCAATGAGAGGGGTTTACTTTTCCGGCTCGTTTGGGGTGCGGAAAAGCTTTAGAAGCGAAGAGTGGAATGTAAATGGAAACCAAAACAGGAACCGTGTTCCACAATACTCCATTACAATGAGTAGACACACCAAAGTCGAACGTTCTGGGCCGAGACTAAACAACAGCTTAAACAAAACATGCTATTCGAGACGAATGTGAATGCAACTTTAATTTCCCAAAATCCAGCAATAGCACCTGCAAGACCCAACCATTTGCCAAATACTCAGGATTCCCCTGATGGCGCAAAAGATGTCATGGAGATAGATTGTATGCTGTATGCTATGGCTTCATGGCCACCAGTCTCTGAAAGAAGGGTTGAGAAAACCAAGTCAAGTCAAGGAGTTTCACTTCCTCCATCGCTTTGGTTCGGACATGAATTAAAGCATCGTCTTTCACCGCACTCGTCGTCTCAGATATGAGATCGCGAAGCAGTACGGTACACACTGGGTTTCAAAACGCGCAGCGAACTTCTGCGGGACCCGGATATGTAAATCCAGGGAGATGTCTGCAACGGGTTCAGGGTTCGTCCAGATCATGCTGAGAGATATTCATTGGTGGGTTTATTGTTACCAAAGCCAGTGTTGCTATATATAACACTGTATTTGCTCGGCCGACGAAACAGATGGCTGCGGGGTGCTGTGATAGGGCAGCTCTGACTGCTGACCTCTGAGCCAGTAACGCACCTGAAGAGATTGCGCGGAGCTCAATTTCGATCATTGGTGATGAATAATCGGGCCCGGCTAGAACCCTTAAGTGATTGGGAAAATCAGGATCGGCAGACCTTCAGGGTGCGCTGGTGTTGCAGATGCTCATGCATACAATGATGCATGCGTTGATGAGCCGGTTCTGTCTGTCCCTGCATAGAGGATTAGAGCAGCTTGTTGCTGTATGCAGTCTCTTTCGGCTTTGGGCCTGCACCAACGAATTTGAAAGGACGTGCGCGAAGATGCTGTATTGATTGACTATCATTGAGACTCATGATACCTACTTGTGCAGCCGAAAATTTGTCTTCTTGGCACGGAAGTACCCACCCCAAACGATACCTTTTCATGGTTCCACACCGCAAACCCAAAAAAAAAATCCAAACCCCCAAAAACCAAACAAACAAATAAATCAGTTAGTTAGTTAGTTAGTTAGTAGTTAGCAAAACCAAAAAAAACACATACTCCCGGTGGGGGTCGAACCCACGACATTCGCATTGCAAATGATGCCATATTGGTGCAACGACCACATATAAGAACGACGCGCTACCACTGCGCCACGGGAGTCGCAACTCAACCAAAATTTTACTATTTCGCTAAATATTCCACAGCCATCCATGGTGCAGGGATATCCTTGGAATTCTCGTAAGCAGCGCCCAGGGATTTAGAATATTGACTCTTGTTTTTTCTTGTTTTCTTTTTTGAAGCGTCGCAATCAACTTTTACTGACCAGGTTTATAATACTACGAATCCACAGACCTGTCTAAGAAAGAGACATTCTAATATTAGGAAATTTGTTTACTATAGATCGCTTCATTGTCGACTGGTCCATGTTGAAAGCAATGGGTTTCATATATTCGGTCGGCAGCCCCCTTGGATCCTACTACCTGCCAGGACATAGTATCCTCGCGCCCGACTTGCCAAGAAGATAGACTTCTCGGCCGCACGCGTAGTGCTTCTGGATGTGGCCGTTAAGGAAAAAGCAGCTGCGGTCTTGCTCGCTCGGAGAACGGGCCCGACTGGCCTATGTGCTTCTCTGGTACGAGGAAAATTCCGGTATACGGATGGCTTGACATGAGGCGGAGGCGTAAGGTGTAGATTCGACAAGGTAGGATTATCAGAAGAGCCGGATATCGATGTGTCCAGTGAAAGGGGGCGCAGACGTTATTGGAAGCTCTGGGTAGATGTCAAACACACGGAGCCGAATCATTGGCACCACTGTTCAGGACCAGCGGCCTGCTATTTCTTAATGGTGTTGCACAAATAAAGCTAGCTGAAAGTCACGACACGGGATACCTACATCTATAAGACAGTCGCTAATCTAGAAATCCAGGCGGACGCCTACGACCGGAAAGAGGGACCTCCTTCCAAGCCAGTGATTATAGGTAAGGCGGACTTAACGTTTGTACTTAGTGCCGGCAATGTATGCTGATACCTTCATCTCTAGCATTGATGATTCATGGCGATAGTTTTATGACCTTCTACAACCCAAAAAAAATCCATTTGAACATGGCAGATCCCGCTACTCGTACAAGTTCCCGTCAGCCTTAGACCATCATTCATGGCCCGAGATCACCCTTGCTAAAGACACCATGGCCAACATCCACGATAGTATCGCATGGGCCCGTATGTTTGCTTCGCCACCTGTCCTACTCAATCCAAAACTTGCCAAACCCTGTTTTGCTCGGGCATATCATGAGCCATCCTTACCTTGTCACTCTTCAACTCACATCCAAATATGGTGCTGACCTAGGGCAATGACGTCGTTATCGTGAAGCCCAAGGCTTGCTGGTGGAACATCCGTTTCGAGAATAGGTTGTGACTCAGTAGCCCCTGAGGTCTTGGATTGGAGAGCAGTCTTCATGTAATGATTTTCTTCCTTGGAGACCGTCTCGCCGTCTTCAATCATGACCACTTCTTCGTCGTCTGTCTCCTCTTCTTCAAAGATTCCAAGGCAACAAGACTCACTATCGCTATCGCTATCGATTATTGAGCAATCTGGCTTTGTGTCTTGTTAGTCCTGATCGTGTTCTAGGTTTTTATAGTCAAGGAGGTACTGAAGTGAGATAATGTCCGCCAATGCTTCTTTGGAGTCACATTGTCGGTCAAGAAGATATCATCGTCGAGAGAGTAATTGCGCAATGCCGAGGTACGAGTTTTCAACCCTGGCAGTCGTCCATTGTCGCCGTCGGAATTTTCGAGGCTTTGACGATTGCGAAATGCCAAAGCGTCATGGCCAAAAGCGACCCATCGTCCAAACTCGTCTAGCAAGAACTTCACTGCTTCTTCGGAACCTTTCGCAGGAACCGCTGAATGGAGCTGGGAAACCGCAGAACAAAGGCTTGACCTCATTAGCACCAACGAGAGCGTTAGCGAGTCAAGGCGGGGATGCTGTGCCAAGGCGGACTCCGAATGGTTAATATGGGGCTCCATCGGTAATGATGAAAGTTGTGACAGCGTCGATTCCAACTGATTGATGCCCTGATTAAATCTACGTTGGTGCTGACTGCTCTGCCGCTGAGCTCTGCGTGTGAGGAGACTGACGACCTGGACCTCGTTTCGTATTGTTCTCAGTCCGCCGGAGCTTCTGCTTTCAGTCTATTGAACTTCCCAACGGAGATGGTCATGACCCAACCGCGAGCTCGTTTGTATCTCATCTTGGCCCAGAGTCACCTTGGAAGCAAATTGCTCGATGCCATTTCGAACGATACTCAGCTCGGTAGAGACCAGGCCCCTGATCTCCGTGAGGGAGGCTTGGAGAACGTCCCGTGCGCCTGTTACTTGGGTTTGTAAGACCCTCTGTTCCTCCCTGCTATTATATGGTGTTGGCTGTAAGGAGTCAGTATAGACCGTATCATCCTCATGGATGTCCGTACCGTCCGACTACTGAGATTGCGACAACAATGCGCTGCCCCATTCCATCGACAGCCTGACAGTGTGTATCGATTTCTTGCAGTTCCATAACGCGCTTAATACGTTTTGCAGCATCTTTCAGTGTACTTGATTCTTTCTGGAATGGAGCGGTAATTTTCTCGACTTCAGCACTGTTGCGATAAACAGTCCATTCTCCCCAACGAGTAGGGAATTGTTTCAACGCTTCACAAGGCTATGAACTTCCTGGAGTAGACTGTGAAGCTGTTCGAGTTCCTCCGAAAGACTCTTGATGCTCCGGGGTGCCTCCTTGAACGCCTGAGAAGAGTTATAGACCAAGCCTGCGAGACGACAGCTGACGTCCGCAAGGCCAGCAATGGATGCAGCACTAGCATTGGCGGAGGGCGGGTCAGCCATACCGTGAAGATACTGAGATGTATTGTAGACCCTTGATAAAATCATCGCCGTGGCGCAATCATACTTCGAAGATTGTGATCTATGGCAACCTTTGATAGCTGGGCCAACGATGGTAGTGGGTGTCCACGACTTTGGCGGGACCACTTCAAAGTAAGGCTGAGGCACTGTGTGTGAAAGGCTGAGAGCCCGCTGAGACCCTGCATAAGTACCAGCTAATAGAGAGGTTCTCCACCCCACCTTTCCCCTTCCAGTCTCGCTGGAACGCAGTAAGCTCAGGCGTACTCTCCAACCATAGTGAGAATCTTAAGACGGTCAGAGGCTGTCAAATTACAATGAGGATAACAGACGCAAGCTGACCTCGGACAAACGTGTTCTTAGTCTCAGGTATTCCAACGAAACAAAGCGTCTTACTTTTGAGAGTATATAACGGTTAAATTGTGAAATAGAACAGTTTCACAGGTTGCCTTACACGGGTTCTGTACGATCTCGGTTGTGAGGCTCACAGCGTACGTATCTTACCTTCCTTTTCGAGGCAGTGCGGCAGCCGCTGTGTAGCCTTTGCACCGTTTCCTGTTGGGGCAGATTTCCGTCTTCTTGGCATTTCCAACGTCACTGCCAATCCTTCGGCTTCTCCCTCCGCGCTTCTCCTAATCAACTTCTGAGTGCAGACTTTGTGTCAACGTTAATGGAGCGAAGATTTTGGGGCGAGTTGTTGATTGTGCTTAGAAAGGGGCATCTCTTTCAACTTACTTTATCGGCCAGGAAAGAATTGCTAAAAAAAGGAGATGGAAGTGATATCGGGGTCTAAGTTTCTGACCGACGTTTTAAGCGGACGTTGATGGAATTTGCATGAGTGTTTGACTTGCGAACATGGTGTTGGTATTTGTTGTGAAGATTTTCTCCTGGTAGCCTATCTTCGATGGACGATTGCTAATTGAGGAAGCTTCACAGTAACGTCCCATCTACCCATTATCTTCGAGGTCTCTCTCACGTCGCTCGGTACTGGAGTGAATACTACGTTCAAGCTGTAGGAAGGGACCGATGGGTACTTACCTTTGATAAATTCGCGCGATTTAGTAGAAAAGTAGAAGGGAATTTGCTGAAAACTGATGTTAGCCAGACACGTTTAGATTGCGTGAGCTTCTTGTTCTCGTTAACGTTAGTGAGAACAAATTCTAAAGCCTCAAAGATGTCAATACAGTCTCGGGTACTATTCACGGCTTTGATATTTCCGCTACTTGCGACGAAAGCAGTTTTTGATCATGCACGGAAAAGGCGGTGGTCAATCACAACGTCTCTACGGACTCATTTCGCGCTGTTTTTTAATTTGATGGTTCCGGCATCGCTGGGGGTTCAGCTGTGGCGATGCAAAGGTAGTTCGAATATGTCTAATGGAGGGGTACATGTTCATAAAGATCTAGGACCCTTGTTAGCAATTTCCTTCGACATCGGATGTCTACTGCACGATTTGGGGTCTTGATCTGGCATGCTCGAAGCCAACACGCGTGCACGCAAAGCAAGCAAGATGCAAATTTAGAAAACTCTATTCGCTTGTAGAAAGTGAGTCTAAGCAAAAGCTTATGCCATGTTGAACGTATAAAGTTTCGATTCAGGAGGCTGACGAGTGACTTACCCAAGCGACGCAGAACAGCATAATCTTTTTTTACGGGATGTCCACGCAAGTACGCAAACAATGGTCAGGCTATCAATATCTCTAATCAAATCCTTTTCTTGATCGCTGAGGTACGGCTGCGCTAGAATTCTCTCGAGAGAGGCTATAGCGAAGGACTTGAACACCTCCTGGAAGACCATGACTTGATGAGCTTCTGTGCATCTCGTCGAGGATATGAGACTGATGACCGACAAAGAAGTTCAGTCCCAGCCCTAGAATCAATTCTGTAATGATTGTGTTGAAATTATGCTTCTGAGAATCGTGATATTGCCCTTCTGTTCAAAGATCCTGATCGTTACAAGGATGAAAGCGCAGGAAATCGCTGTCACGAGCCACCAAAACCCTTGCCGGGTGAGGGGCGTACGAATCTTCTCGGACTCGCTCTGTCCAGCTCCTGGAGATGCGCATTGCTGTGAGAAGGTTCTTGACCTTCGTGGATGTGATAACGATCAGCCATTTGCTTGTGATTCTGCTTGATCCCTAGATGTGAAGAATGAAATGGACGCTAGAAACGTCTGTGCTTTTTAACAAACAAGCTCAGCTGGGGCAAATGCAGCCAGCCCTTTTTCTTCCAGCCACGATAGGCGTTGCATTTAGGGTGTAGGGCAACAGAATTTGATAGGCTTCTGCTCTCAGAAACCATACTTGGCATACGTCTTCCATTGAGATATGCTACCAATCAATGGGAGCCGACTTCCACGGTCACCGATCCCTCGGATTCATTGTCCACGCTTCAGAAGCGTGCAGAAGAAGAACAACAGCCTGGCGCAACGTGCGCTCCCCTCAGAGCTACCTTGCCCCGCTCATACCTACCTCGGCAGCTGTAAGGATGCAGTCGACCGTCTAGCACTGCCTTGTCGCCGCGTGAGTTTCGACAACGACAATATAGCGTGGAAGAGGGCGATTCTGAATGGCGTACTAATCTCACCCGGGCGCTTCTCTTGCTCGTTGCCTAGAAGCCGGAAATCTGCCCCGAACTGACCGCCGATCGGGCCACATAATTAGCCCCGCGATCGCTAAGCGGAGCTCTCCCGGGGCGGCCACGCACTGTATTTAGCGTATTCAACCCGGTTGCATCAGAGATTCCTATGCGGATCCGATTATGAAATCTATTACCATAATTCGAATTTGGTATTTCTAGCGGAGTTGGAGTCGTAAGAGTATTAACTAGAATTCTCAATAGAAAACATTTAGGTTCAGATTACTGGTATAGTAGTATCTAGAGACTAAAAGAAAAAAGAATTCTCGATTGACCTCGCTCGCAATTCTAATATATTTATAATTCTACAGGTTAATTATTTTCTTGTAGATTTGATTTATTGTAACAGCGCTGAAGTCGCAGCGATAAGTGTTTTACTCTATACATAAAAATTTTACGATCCAAATTATAGTTGTGAAATTAATCATGTTCATCGTGCGCAGGAATTTTTGATGCCAATCTTTCAATCATGGTACTAAACCTGCAAATGCCGTATGGTAAAACTTCGATAGGATGCGTCAAGAGCAATCGAACCGGACTTCTCTGTCTTGGCGATCCAACGGCTTTTCCCACCTATGATACTTCGTCAACAGCTGCGCCAGGGAAGGTCTACAAGTAAGCGGGCGAGGTGAATGGCTGTCTCGGATTGCATACAGGTACATACAGGCAGGCAGTTTTGAAACACCCAGAGCTAGCATGAAGATGCAAAGAGATGGGCCTTGCCGAGTGTGATGCCATTGTGAAATATCAATCATTCGCGACCGAACGTTCGGTGTAATCTCAAACTGAAATGTTGACTTCTGCGGTCTTTCGAAAACCAGTGCCAAAGTGCTTGAGAATTTCGTTCTCGGGGCCTTGACGAGGAACAGTAGACTTGTGCTTGTGTGCTAGGTAGAGTTTCTGCATTACATAAGAGATTGTGCGATTTGCGCCTTACCACAATATCGAGGTCGAATAGCATGAACTGGAGGCTTGGACTCATTCAGAATAGAGTCAAAGTCTGCTTATCGAACCTTGCCACCACATCGGGCCAGCCAATGTCATCGTATCTGGTTTTCCTTTCCCCGGGAAATAAGCAGCCAACTCGCTTGTAGATGATGTTGACGGAATCCACAGTTTTGAGTACTAGACTTCGACTTCCCTCCCCATCAATTAATACTATCCAAATTGGCAAAACGAAAGTCCCTGCTCGGCATTTAATTATCTCAAAATGGAAAGCTGGGTACCAGTAGCCACCGTGCCTGAAAACCGGCAAATCGAGGATACAATCAAAATTTGGGGAAAGGCTAGATTGTTTTTCTCTGATACGGACTGCAATCAAAGTGCTGCTCAAGCGGGTGAAACCGACTTTGACTTGTCCAGTGACATCAGTGCAACAGATATAACACCCGAAGCCAAGATGGTGACAATTTTAATGGAGAGGTGTTCTTCATCGTCCCAGGGAATCATGAGGTCGTCATAGAATATGAACCCTTCTATACTTGCCCAGCTCCAGGTGGGCGCTTGAGAGGAAGCGTGTTCTTCTATGAGATCCTCCCACTGAGCTCTCCACAAAAGTCCATATAGCAGAGCCTTCTTCCATAGACCGGCTAAGTACTCATCGCCTGAGAACGATTGCACTCGCTTTGCAAGGCCCGATATCGCCACCAACTTGTCCTTGGCTCTGGTCAACTTGCAGCCACTGTAAGCATCCACAATCTTGTGCCAGTATCTCAGAGCGTACTTTTTATTACTTGAGACTTCCAACTTGTCCTCCTCGGCTCTGGTCAAATTGCGGCCACTACAAGCTGCCACAACATTGCGCCGGGATCCCAGAGCGCGCTTTTTATCACTTGAGACTTCTGTGTCTAAATCGAAGCTCTTCAGTCGTAGGATTGACGTGGGTCGCGGAAAGCAATCTGGGTAGGTTTCGCACGCATCGAGATGGAGACACTCCCAAAATAACTGCTCTTGATTGTAATGTATAATACGAGAAGCTAAAATACGCTCTTGGGACAACCCATGCTCTTCAATTCAACGGGGACTTTTCAAGATGAAGTTTCCAAAAAGTACTAGGGTGCACATGGTAGGATCCGTTATGTGCGAAGTTGTTCCACCGCGTTTCAACCGTTATTGGAGGTATGAGTGAAAGATCACGATAGAAGAAGCAACCTTGCTCGCTGTAAGAAGCATCCGCTGCTGCAATATTACAGTGCGTATTTTGATAAACGTCCATCATCGTAGCGGATTCGTAACGACAGTCCTCCGTCGAGTCGAAGAATGCATAGAGCATCCATCCATCAATAGCGAATGTTAAGCTCCCTTGTAACTTGGATAGCCTTCCGAAAACTTCTAGGAAGCTCTCTGAGTTTGAAGCCCGCCTTAAGGTATTCGATGTCGTACTAGTCAGCTTGAAGAACCTGGCAGTGCCCCAGCAATGACTAAGGGTCATGTAAGGTGTCTCTGGTGGATTTTGATGGGTTATGCACAGGCAAAGTTCGACGTCAGTATGTTGTGGCTGCAGGTCAAGTAGTCGTGTCGGATAAAAGTTGTATAGTGCTCGGTGATCAGATCGTCCACATTGTTGATGATATCTAAGACAATTTGACATCCAGCTTCTAACTTGAATGAAACAATCAGTAGATGCAGTATTGTCCGATACAGCTACCTCTCGTTCTTGCGGAATTGGATGTAAGCCTGACGACGAAGGACCTAGGAGAACTACACGTTTATCAGCCCAGTTTCAGTGTCATTCAAAAACGGAGCAGGACACTTTAATGAATAAAGAGGTACCACACACATATATGTAGCAATGGGTCTCCGTCGTCGACACGATTTTTCCGTGCCCAGAAAAAACTGCAAAATTGAACGATATCCCGAAATCTATATTGCGTGAAGCTCGAGCCTCTCTGCGGAGCTCTCGCCTCACTATCTAACAGTGCGCGCCAGATCAACGTGCAGATCTGACAATGCTCCCTAGCTGCTTGGCGCAAACCGTGCTCTGTTGTGTGACGGATTCTCTGACGTGGGTATTCGTTCTCTGGAAGATCTACATCTATCTGCAGCCAAAGATCTCCTTGGAACATCTTTAGGCAGGTCTCACAGATCATGGTCGCCAGGCGTTTGTCGGACATCTTCTCCTCCAAGCGCTGAATTGTAGCTTCGAGCTCTTGCTCTGTCCTGGAACAGCTACATAAGGGTCGGTACTTCCCGAGTCAGCAAATCCAAAACCCGCTCCCCCAGTTCGAGGCGGAAAATTATTGTACGCGAATCAAAAGTGGCGCGGATCCTACGCTCTATGGTATTGGTTTATACCATTGTACGCGAATCAAAAGCGCGCAGACCCTAAATCAGGTAAGGCCGGGTACATTTCCGATGGCTTGGCACCTCAAACGTCACTCCCGGACCTTCGGCTTCTCCCTCCGCGATTCTCCTCAAGTATCTCATTAGAATGGCTTCTGGTCTTAAATTTTCGACCCTCCTAACATTTATCCTCCCTTTATCACCCCCAGTCTTAAGCAGCTACCCAAGCAGAGCAAAGCACAATGGACCAATATAAATCCTCCTATCCCTCCACTCCCGAAGTCCCTTCTTCGCTCCACCAATTCTTTAAAACCTTTTACAAGATATCCGACACGCCTGAGGCACATGAGAAGTACGTAGATTGCTTTACGAAAGATGCCGTGTTAGTAATGGCAAGTACCAAGGTGGAAGGGTCTGATGGTAAGGAGGTCTCTTCGCTTATTCCGAATTGCTCTACTTGCATTCAATATAGAAAAAGGGCCTGCTCCAAGGGCTTGAAACCCGCTTTTGTATTGTGTTGTATACTCTGCTTGCTTTTGACGCGTGCAAAACAGCAGGAATCCTCTCCCTCCGCCAGAACATGTGGTCAGCAGTCTCGTCCCGTTCCCACCACCCGACAAAGATTTTTCCCTTTGCTCCGGTGTCAGAGTCTGAAGCGGAGGTCATGCTCTACGGTACTGTAGAGTACGGGTTTAAAGAAGGCGGTAGTGATGGCAAAGACTGGGCTGCTAGAGCGCTCCTGGTGAATAGTGGCTCAGAGGGCGGAGTGGGCGGCTTGGGAGGCTGGAGGATGAAGTTCTATCAGGTGTATTTGGTAAGTGGCATTTTTCTTGTCGAATGATAGATCGGTCAAGAGCGAGATGAGCTGATTTGGAGAGTGGGGTAGGATACAGCTGCAAAAAAAGCATAGGTTTTCGCGTTTCTGCGCCTTTCCACTTTTTTGAAAAAGAAAAAATAGCACTTCAATCTAAGTTGTCACGTGTGTAGTAGGCAATCATCTTGCTGCATTCGAGAACGCTGCGGGCCAAATCCGTGCCAAATGCGAACCAAATCACATATTGGGCAACACTTTGAGCCGCAATGTTCTGTTAATCTTTCGAGATTCAGATCTGACCCGAGGCTGTTCGGCACAGAATGCCGACTAGGATAGTGCACCCCGAGCATCATCTGTGTGCGGCTCAAACTATCTGCAGCTCTGATAACAGAGTACTAAGGGCGTTCAATACTTCGTGAACATCTCGTGTGCTGCGTTCACTCCGTCATTCCCCTGCCGATCTGTGTTTTACGTGTCGCGCTCAGACAGTCCCAATCATACTTTGACGGCTGTGAATAGCATTATTACATATTGGGTGGGCCTTTCGAACTCTGGTCTACTCATCCGCCATAGGGGGTTTCTGAGGTGTTTGACACCGGTGCTTGTAAGCAAATGGGAGAAGAGGGTTGGAGGGGCGCGAAGGGCAAATCACGTTTACCATAAGTGTTCTGATGAATGCAGAGTCTACGGACGTAGGTGAGAAAACAAAAATTGTATCTTTTCTAAGCGAGCTACCGTGATTGCCCTGCTTTTAGTTTCAACCCATTCTCACTTCCTGCTGAACCTATCTCTTCGAGTCGAGGATTACAACCTTGTTGACAAGCGGAACCATCCCCGTCTCAAATGTGCGAATCATCGAGCCTGCTTCTAAAGTTTCATCGGCTATAAGCGTAGAACGACTCACTATAGCCGCATATAAAAGGCAGCAAGTCTATCAACAGGGACTTTAGGAAGGGACTGAACTATGCACTGCTAAATCTAGAGGTTGTTCACAGGGTGTGCAAAGACTTAAGGGTACTTTCCGCCCATTTTTGTCCTCTACTGCTGTGTGTAAGGAGTTTCAGACAGAAGGTCCCTTATCTCACTCAGACCATTGCCTGTTGAGTCAGGTATGAATACGACTCCAACACTGCGATCCCCAGGTACCAAGCGCTGTGCTCTTGAGTTATCACCGACCGTCTTCCATCTTATGTTTCAGTTGAATGGCTTCCCATCCCTTTCTCACCACGTCCGCAGAGATGCCCCTCCCCAACTTCTCAATAGCTTCTTCTACAGGCATCAGGTAACTCTCGTACAACGCCTCCTCGGCATCCACCCCTGTGTTTTCGTGTCTGACTGGCTCATAGCCCTCTCGTTCCACTTCCATCCTTTCCCTGAGAGTCATTTCGGGATTGAATTTGGGCGGATACTGGTAAGCCATGCCTTGCTCCTTCTCCTGCGCTGACAGTGAGACTTCAAGATCTGGGGGCACCGTCTCGGCTATGTACCAGAAGAGGATATACTGCGCTGTCCTTGTGACGGGAACCAATTGAGTCCAGACAGGCTCAGTCACAAAGGGCGTAGTTGCTGCGCTGGATGGAGAGGGATTGTGGGCTTTGGGTTGGCGAGTGGGTATTGGAAGAGGGAGAAGACGGTTGCGGTAGCCTGACTTTTGCACAAGTCAACACACAGTCGTAGCGCAGGTCCCAGTTGAGCAAGGCACCCACTTCTTCAAATCCTTCTCTTTCGGCACCGGAACCCGTATCCTCGCTAGCATCTCGGCGGCCTTTGGGCAAAAAGTAGTAATTGTTCGTGCTGTGGTAGCAGAGAACCACACGAGAAGAGGCAAGGTGGAAGATAGCCACGCCCGCGCCAATGGTGGTGTTAGCACTATCCCAGTTGCCGACGATAGGTAGATCTGCTTTGGGGATATTAGTATGCTCTTGGTACAATCCAGCCTTTTGAGACATTGTTGTAGATACTGCTGTCGAGCTTGGTCGATGGGGCTTTGGACGGTGGAAGAGAGACTTCATTTGGGAAACTGACAATTCGTCTCACCAAGGAGGTGCTGCCTGCTTCGTAGCGTGGTGAATCCATCTTATCATGACTGCACTCACTTTGCACTCTCTAGTCTTGAGAGGAGTCTCAGGTCGAATGCCCTAATCTAATCTACACTAGCGCGCTTTCCAGCATCTTGCAGTGACGAATTTCACTTATCTCGGGTGACTTTTTGCTACAGGCTGCTCATATCACACCAACAATGCAGCCAGACACAAGTTGGAGCTGCGAGCTCCAGGCTACACCGATGGGCAGTTGGGATTGGTAGGCGAGGTGGGAAGTTGGTTTCGCAAGTGAGAGGCTCCGAAGACTGCGACCTTTCAGAACGCCAGCTTTGCTCCGAAGATGTCGGACAGTCCGAACGCAGGCCACCGTCAGGAAGAGGAATGCACATCTGTGGCCCTGACTCACGACATCCTCAATCCCCTCTCTATCATGGCTGAGGTCAAGAGCCCCAAAGCTGGCGCAATTGTGCTCTTCGCTGGTAGGCTTTCAAACCATCCTCAGCCCCACATCCATCTAAAAGCTACCAGGTACTACACGGGACAACTTCGACGGCAAGCCCGTCACGCACCTAGAGTATACTTCCTACCCGCCACGAGCTCTCCAAACTATGCTTTCGATTGCGCGCAGCGTGAAAGAAAAGCACTCCTTGACGGCCATCAGCATGATTCATCGGCTAGGAGTTGTTCCAATCGGTGAGGAAAGTATACTGATTGCTGTGTCTGCTCCTCATCGACAAGATGCGTGGAGGGGAGGTGAAGAGGCGTTGGAAGAATGTAAAGAGAAGGTTGAGGTGTGGAAGTTGGAAGAATTTGATGGAGATGAGGGCGGTGTGTGGAGAGCTAATAGGGATGGGGCTACAGGTGTGCGCGTTGCCGACCACAAGGAGTGATGGGGGAAAATAGGGATGAATGAGAAGTATGATCCCGACGTTGAGGGCATTGTGCCCTGAAGTGTTGGCACATTTGGATTAGAGGAACCAAGTTGTGGAGAAAACCAATCGGCTTGAACTCTTTGCTGTGACACTGGTGGTCGGGCTGTAACCCGGTGCTGTTGTAAGGCTGGCTGAGAAGAAGCCAAAGATTGCTGGGATCAACGACCGGATCCCGTGCTTTGGCTCACTGGAGGAGGAGCAGCCCGCTGTGTCTGAAATTTGACACAAAGAAGAAAGATCGAGTTCTCGGGAAGTTAAATGGGACGGTGTAAACATTTGCTTAGTTGGCAGGAGCGGAAACCATTTGAGGGGCAGATGTGTTCTGGGAAATCATTGGAGGCACTTTCAGGGGTAGAATCTCATGAAAGAAGGTGGTCTAAAGCTTCTCACTGCCAAGCTCTTTTCTGTCTGGTCTTAACCAAATTCCCGAGTCAGAACCATATTCGAGTCTTTGTTCCCCCACACTTTTGCATTTTTCAAGGCTCTTCCATTCGCCTATTTCGCATATCTTGAACTCACTGGACACAGTGCGGCAATCGATTTCATCACTCTAACCGACAAACAGGCTGTTAGACATTCAGAATTCAACTATCGCCAACATGAAAGACTCTTCAGCTTCAAGCCAAATGATCTAAGACAACAATCTCATGCCATCTTTCGAGAGTACCATGACATCAAATGTTCAAACCCAACTCACAGTCAATAAGCGCTAGACCACCGTGGTCAAGGACGACGCGATGAAATAATTCACAGAAAATATGGGACACCTCAACACGGTCGACTTTGCTCAGGATATTTGGTACACCACTTACATAATAGACCTACGTACTCCGGTCACTATAACTCATAAGAAAATAGAAGGAAGAGCAAACATGGCGTCATCGTCAAAAAGGGTGGAACTTGAGTAGCGCAGACCAAGATGTTGGAGACTGACCTGACTCACCGACCACGATCGCGAGCCGTACAGAAAATAGACTCCAGGAGATTTGCAACTATTGTCGGGCTGTGAGCGACTTGCCCTTCGTCTGATTTGTTACAGATCGCAAGGAACAGGTATCGGAATGTTGAAATGAAGGGATGAGCCGAATCACAAAAGCTCGGGGACCGGGAAAGGCTATAGGAATGGGTGACAGAGCGTGGCATTGCATCGATATTTGAAACATGGAACGAGAGGAAGACTGACAGCTTGATTCGCTCATGCTGTTCAAAATGATAGCGATCGGGGATTTGATAGAAATGGGGCTAGAGAGGCGTGGTGAGATATCCAAAGAACGCGGGCGGAGGATGAGGTTCATGACGGTGGACGACGTAACGGATTTGAAGGCATACGTACGCAGTTAGATATCAGCACCGAAGCACCATCACACCTCTTGAGGACGTTCTTCCCTTTCGAGATGCGGTCTCGAAGATTCTAAGGATCCCCCCGAAGAGCGCACCTTGGCCAACTCCTAGCCAAAAATCCAACACTCAACGCGCCGAGCTCCAAAGGATCCCCCCGAAGAGCTCACCTCGGCTAACCCCCAGCCAAAAACCCACCACCCACCGCACCAATCTCTCCATCCCAGACGCGATCGACCCCCCTAAACTTTCCCAACCCAACAGACCAAAACCTCCCTCTCCCCTTCCAACCCTCGTCAGCAGACCCCCAGAACCCCAACAAACACAACACAACCAATCCGCATCAAACCCGCCACCGTCTCCCAAAGCCCCAGACTGACACAATCAGCCGAATATACCCAACCACCCACCGTCCACAAACCCTAGCGCCTCGATCCGAAAACAGCACAGAGACCAAGACCACGGTCACAGCGAACAACAACCTCATCGCGAACGAACGGGTGCGACAGGAATAGACGATCCCATGCCACACGATCTAAACCCTCAGCGCAAGAGAACCCCCAATGAATAGTAGAGAGAGACACAACCTCCGTCGTCTTCCGCCCGCCAAACATGCCCGTCCGGTCGCGCTCTGATTGGATTCCGGCACCTGGACGTCGTCAGACGAACGACGGGATAGATCGGGATAGTATGCACCCACGTGCGCTCAGTTCATAAGCGATGACTTTCATGATTGCGACACCGGATTTTTTTCTACTTGCGGTGGGATGGGCGGGGGGGGGGGGGCTGGGTGGTATGTGTGCCAGGAGTGGAAAGGCGGGAGACGGTGGAGAGAGAGGTGGCTTTTTGGCGATTGATGATCGGGGGATGGGTTTGATGAGGGGTGGGTGTGATAAGGGGTGGGTGTGGGTGTGGGTGTGGGGGCGATGGTGAGGGAGGGGTGGTGGGGTTTTGGACGGGTGGGGGGGTGTGGGAGGAGGGTGCGGGAGTGGGGAGTTGGTGGTTGGGGGTGGAGGAGGGATGGGAGGAGGAGACGGACGGGGGTATTTGGGTGGGTGGGAGGGAGCAGTGGTAGGCTGGGTGAGGGGGTGTGGAGGAGGGTGGGCGGGAGTGGTGCGAAGAGTGGGGAGTTGGTGGTTGGGGGTGGAGGAGGGGTGATGGGATGGGATGGGATGGGAGGAGGAGACGGAGGGGCGTGTTTTGGGGGGGGGAGGGGGGAGCAGTCGTAGGCTGGGTGAGTGGTTGGTTTGATTGGTGTAGGCGGGCATGGGATACAAACATAGACTCTATTTAGTATGAAGGGAGATCTCAACGATGGACGGAATGTGATACTTTGCTCTGACGCCGTGAGCGCAGGAGCATCATATATGATAATCGAGGTGAAAATCAATGGCGCTACTCAAGGGTATTTCCAATCACACTATATACATCCACCACCCTCGCCCCCCCCTACCAAGTACCATCAACTACTAACAATCGTTAACCTTCGCAAATTCCCCACTACACCCGTCATACGCCTCCCACCCCCAAATCACACAATCAGCGTACATGATCCCCCCATGCTTATCCTCGCCCGACCCCGCATCGCAGCTGTTCGTAATCGCGTCGAAATACACCTGACACCAATAATCCGGGCCCGTGGGCACCGCATCGCGTATCTCCGGCGCCGGGATGTTCGCGCACTCGGGCCGGGGATCCCACTGCATTTCGAACTGATACAGCATGAGTCCCGGGGCGTCGAAACGCATGGTGTGGAAGGCTGGTTTTCCTTTGACGAGAGTGAGGGTGTCGCCGACGCCGTTGTCGGATGGGGTGCAGAAATCGCCGATGTTGGAGAGGATCTGGTTCGTTTGCGCGCGCGGGATCGAGGTGTAGATTGCGCCGGAGTCGGTGGAGAATTTGGCGCCGCAGGATAGGGTCGTGCTGGCCATGTCGAATGAGCTGGTTGTGGGGGTTGGGGTAGGCTTTGGGGCAACGGCGGCTTTTGATGCGGAGACTGAGGCGGAGAGTAGGGCGAGTGTGTTTATGGGGCAGTCATTTACGGTGGGTTGGAGCGTGTAATCGCAGTTTCGGGACACCGTGCCGGAGACAGTGGCGGACAGGAAACCGACGTAGACTTCATTGCAGTTGCAGTAGTCGACCCCGGGGCAACCTTGTTCGTCGCCTGCGTCGACGGCGTTACAGCCGTCGAGGCCATTGACGCCGGGGATGTTTGTGGGGCCAGGTTTGACGGAGATGGGGTTGATGGTTTTGGATGGGAGGGCAGTGAGGTCGCAGTTGGCGGAGGCGCCGCTTGAGGAGGGGAGGGCTGCGTAAGTGGCTTGGTCTTCGCCGCATTGGCACCATACGGTTGGTGAGAACCAGGAGACGGTTAGTGCACTGCAGTCGGGTTGGGGGGTACTGGTCGGAGCGGAGGTGATAGAGCGGGGTGTGGTAGTCGGGGTGGCAGTTTTGGTCGGGGTGGCGGTCAGGGTTGGGTTGGTTACTAGGGTCGGGGTGGCAACTAGGGTCGGGGTGGCAGTTAGGGTAGGGGCGTCGTCGGTATCGAGGGTTGCAATGTCGGTGAAGGGTGTCAGGGTGTATACGGTTAATAAACATGAGGATGCGTCAGTGGTGGTTTGGGTTATTGGTGCTGTCGCATTTGCAGAGGCTGTTGCGGTATCTGTTGAATCATCCGTCACAAGCGTCGCGAGATCCGTGAAGGATGTCAGGGAGTAAACAGTTAATACACATGAGGATGCATTTGTTGTTGTTCCGGAGGAGGTCATGCTGCCGAATGTGGTGATTCCGCCTGTGTCTAGAGTGGCGAGGTCCGTAAATGGAGTGAGTGAATAGATACTTAATACACATGAGGATGCGCTGGTGGCGTTTCCTGACGAAGTCATGCTCCCGAATGTGGTGATTCCGCCCGTGTCTAGAGTGGCGAGGTCCGTAAATGGAGTGAGTGAATAGATACTTAATACACATGAGGATGCGCTGGTGGCGTTTCCTGACGAAGTCATGCTCCCGAATGTGGTGATTCCGCCCGTGTCTAGAGTGGCGAGGTCCGTAAAGGGGGTAAGTGAATAGATACTTAATACACATGAGGATCCACTTGTAATAGAACTTGAAGGCGTAGTACTCGACGGCATAGTACTCAGAGGCGTTGTACTTAATGGAGTAGTACTCTTGCTTGGCTTTGTCTGGGTTTGCTTTTCCTCGCTTTGCTGCTCTTGCGTTTTCTTCTCCTCATCCGGCTCTTCCTCGTCGGGGTTTCCATCTGGATCATTGGGATTTGGCTTGTTCGGATCGCTGCCCGGAGTTGAGTCATCAATATCTAGTCCAGATTAGCATCGTACTGCAAAAGTAGGGCACTACCTACCAGTTTCCGGCGTGTTTCCTGGCGAACTGCAGCTCTTTATGAAGGGAATCGGAATACACGGGAGTGAGAACGATGGCAGGTTGAACTTTGGGAATGAGAAAGAAATATCCGGAATCGGGGGCAGATCCCATAATATGATACCTGCGCCTATGGGCCCACATACTTTGCATCCAACGAGGACGGGCACGATTGTTGTATGCCCACTTTTATCGGTAGTTGTGAGCCACGTATTGGAATGCCAATCAGCATTACTGCTGGCTTGCGCGTAGAAACCGGCGGGTATGGCGGTATTGGTGGCAGTGACCGCGAAAGTATACTGGTTAATGGCAGGCTGTGAGCTGGCTGAAGATCCTTGGCTCATCGTGGAGGGTACTGAGTCTCCCGCTGAAGATCTCGAACTTGCCATCAAGGCCCCTGAGCTCCTGGTCCCAGTCGCACCTAGGGAGGGTAGAGTAGTCAGAGTTCCGTCTACGCTGATCGCACCTCCCGTAGCCAAAGCAGGAATTTGGAAAGTATGGCTCGAGATTGTCATGGCAGAGCCTCCAACGGTCAGAGTCCAATTCGCAGTAGCAAGACTCGTTGGATTGCCTGTGAGTGTAACACCATCAATGGTGTAGATAGAAGACGGTCCGGTTGTCATGGGAGCAGAACTGGCACTCTTAGTAGATCCTGGAGAGGCTCTACTGGTTGCCGTTGGGGTCGAAAGATGAGTCACGGTTCCGTCAACGTTGATTGCATTGCCGGTGGCTGCAGCGGGGATTGAGAATGTATGACTTGAAACAATAGCTGGTGGGCCGCCTGGTGTGATTGTGCTGCCTGCAATGGTGAGAGCGGAGCTCGGATTTCCCGTAAGCGCAATCCCGTCGATAGTATAGACTGGGGAAGGGGGAGGCGTGAAAGTCGGTCCAAGACTGGCGCTAGACTTTGAGATGGAGCTGGTGGCAAAGGCCTGAGATGGCGTTAAAGGCGACAGTGTACCATCGACAGCGATTGTGCTTCCCGCTGGTCCTAGAGAGAAAGTATGGCTCGAAATAGTGACAGCTGGTCCACCAGGCTGTACGGTGGCAGTTCCAGCGACAAGGCCAGATGTACCACTGGTGAAGACTATCCCATCGAAGGTATAGACACTCAGTTTAGCACTGTGACTTGACATAGAGACAGAGCCTGCGGTACTAGGCACTTGAGGTGGTGTTAGAGCTGATAATGTTCCGTCAACAGCGATTGTGCTTCCCGCTGGACCTAGAGAGAAAGTATGGCTCGAAATAGTGACGGCTGGTCCACCAGGCTGTACGGTGGCAGTTCCAGCGATAAGGCCAGACGTACCACTGGTGAAGACTATCCCATCGAAGGTATAGACACTCAGTTTAGCACTGTGACTTGACATAGAGACAGAGCCTGCGGTACTAGGCACTTGAGGTGGTGTTAGAGCTGATAATGTTCCGTCAACAGCGATTGTGCTCCCTAAAGACCCGAGTGAGAAAGTGTGGCTAGATACCGTGACGGCGGGTCCACCTGGCTTCACAGTGGCAGTCCCAGCAATTAGTCCCGACGCCCCACTGGTAAAGACGACTCCATCGAAAGTATAGACACTGGGATCAGGTTGCGTTGCCGCTGATGACGTAGGAGACGATACTGATGTGCTTGCTAATGTACTTGGGTGACCATTTAGCATTGTCGTGATTCCCAGAGTCAGAGGGCTGATCGTTCCGTCGACCGCCATCGAGCTTCCTGAGGGGCCGAGGGAAAATGTATGACTAGATATTGTCACGGCATTTCCTCCAGGCTGGACCGTGGCTGTCCCAGCGACAAGGCCAGAGGGTCCACTTGTGAAAGTAACTCCATCGAAGACATAGACACTTGAGCCTGGCACAGAACTCAAACTACCTGCTGAAGGAGCGGAGCTGGCCGGATTTTCTGAAGAACCGAAATGGGCAGTAGTTGCAAGAGAAGCGGTGCTCGCTGTCACACCGGTACCCCAAGATGACTTTGAGGGGAAAAGCCCTAAGTTCGAGCTCGAGCTCGACAGTCCACTTGCCATACCAGAAGCACGAACACTACTCGCTGAGCCCGGGATACCTGCGCCATTTGTTGGGGAGGCAGAGCTGACTGAAGATGCTGAAGACGCAGAGTTCGGAGTGGCGCTTGAGCCCATGGTACTGCCTGATATACTGCTCGCTGCACTAGACATTGGGCTTGGCGGTGTATAGTTAACTTTTTAGGGCATATCAGTATTCATGAAACTTCGAGTATAATCCTCTCTCACGTACTTGAGTAATTCATTCCATTGGAAACGATCCATCCTCCCCAATAGTCTTGACTCACCACGCATGATGAGAGGATAGCATTGAAGTTAGTTGCACATTCTTGGGAAGGTGGACGGTTAGTGACACCCGCTGCAAGGGAGATATTGAAGAAATAGGCGCTGTCAAGGGCATAGTATGTTTGTGTGGTGCCGCTACCACTGACCCATTGTTGAATCGAAGGATCGCAGGCCTTGCTGATTGTAGCGTCGCTGGCAAGTGAGGACTGTATTGCCGCTGCAGACGAGGCTGTGGGAGCTCTTGACTGGATACAGGATGGCGGAATTGCTGACGAGGATGCAGCTGTCGTTGCAGCAGACGCTGTACTCTGAGCGCTGCTTTGGCTAGACTCCAGCAATAGTAGAAGTAGCAATGGGCAAGAGAGTGTCCTAAAGTAATACATACTGGATGCACAAAGGAAAGAAGCTGCGCCGGTCCAAAAGATGTACCCAGGAGAGGCTCAAATGCAGGTAGAGATAAGAAAAACTTCATTCTTACAGACAGGAGCATCATGGCAATGGATAAGCTCTACTTTACTCTTCCAACAAGAGATCAACTCTTGAAACAAGGATGGAAATGAGCACGCTTCATCTCACCAACGTGGGTCTATTTTCGAGGTTGCTATGTGCGGCGGCGTTACCTGAGCCGGGTTGGGGTCTAGACAACATGGACAAAGGAGAAGTTGAATTCCTTAGCAAATTTAGATTCCATCACGAGAAAATGACTCTGCTCGTGAGTGTTGTAGCTCAGATAGCATGAGGTTGATGTGGAGCACAGACGGGAGGCTTAGAAAATGCATGTGCCAACACGCAGCGGTCGGTTGTTGAGACAGAAGTGGATGTTGGGTAAGAAGAAGGATAAAGTAGTTTTAGTCTCGGGCAAAGCTCGCCGATTGGGTAAGATAAATTGACCAGTGGATCTGAATCGTGTCGCAGCTAATGTGCCTGAGGGATTACAGTATGACAATACTATTATTAAAGCAGCATAGCTAAGGTACTCTCATGCTTTCATCGGCCTATGGGAAATGAAGGTTAAGGGTGAAGGTTGGCAAGCGTGGGGGGACCTTAGAATATGCTTCGCCGCCCGGGCCGCCTGCTAGCTTGCTTTCTGCTGTAACCTCTAGGTAGACCTAGTCTCACCTCAGCCTCACCTCAGCACCTATCATTCCTCCTTTCACACCACCATCTCCGCCGACCGTCCCAGTCGCAGTGCCAGATGATGCAGCCACGGGAGTTGAATACGATGTCAAAACAATAAAGTAGACAACCGATTCCAAGTCCATCATAGGTACTTACTCTACCTGACTCTTCAGCGTCTGGCTAAGGCGTAAGGGCCGGATATTAATTGTCAAATCGAGGGTGTGGGTCCAAGTCGATGACGCGTCAGATACTGTAATATGTGTTTCTCATATGTAACTCATAATGTCAACCCTTCTTTTGTGGCTTTGTTGCAAATCATAAACGACTTTGGTTCAAGAGAGCACAAAGAAGTGAAGTCTTTGACTTTGCATCTTACTCACTGCTCAGCGACGGAATTCCGCGGACGATCGCAGGGTTTGCGAACCTGTAAGGCTAACATTCAGCTGCGACCTCCGCTGTTAGTCAGATCAGCACTGTGATACCAATACGCGCATTGAAATCAGGCGTCCAGTAATTCCACCAACGCTCAAGTTGAGACAATCATTCTGACACCCTCCATCGGCCCTTTTGCAACCGTGTGTGGCGTGCATGTCCGAGGTACGAATTAATCACTATGTATAGTAGAAACACGTATCAGCTCTTTAGCTCCACAATGCCATCAAAGGATCTGCTAGTGTGGCGTTCACCTGGAGCTAGTGCCATGAGGCTATGTCGACAGGACCTGTGCCATTGACGCAGCTTCATGCCCCCAATGCCTATCCACACCTGTATAATTGTTTGACCTAGGCAAATTCGCTAGCCAGCACAGGGTTTGATGAGTCTTTCGAGAGCCCAATACTATACTCCTTTAAATCTCACTATTTGGACAGAGTCAACCTCTGGACCTTTTGTTTCTCTTACGGGATGCAGCTACGCCGCCTTACTTGCTCCTCGATTGCGGATTTCAGAACCCCAACATCTTGTTGGTGCTCTCCTTCCTTAATTTGTGATTTTCTTCAGCCTGCGAGTACGTGCGTGAAGAGGCTCAGTATCGACGGCCTCTTCCATCACAACGGCCTCACTCCATGTTGGCCCCGTACCTGCTAGTCCCATTGTGTTGCTCTGAAGGTGGCTCATAACCAACACTTGATCAGAATGCCTCTAATCTCGCTGTCTTTTCGTGCCACATACGACATCGTGAGGCTTGCGAGGAAGTATGATCATCTCAAACCTGCGGCTGGGGTCGTCGTTTCATGCATTGATCTGCCGAACACACGCTTTAGACTTTGGTTTGCTCTATAACTGTTTCTCACTACTGGATAGCAGTCTGTTGGCCCGCACGCCTTGGCCTTGTCCGTTGTCCCAACAGCTTCAAACAGCCGTGTGCCAAGCTCTGGCCGCAGTCGTGTCATTGGATTTCTATCCAACAACGTACTCCGAGTCTCTTGTGTTGGTACAGCTTGTGGAAATGAAAGGACCAAGTACACTAGAGGCGAATCAAATATATCGAGAGGATGCGGCCTTTAGAGGCTCTTGGTGCCCTCCCTGACTTTCGTTCGGCTCAAAAACTAGTACCTGCCCTCATTGAGTGTCGCATATCCTTGGAAAAGAAGTTGTCAAGAGAAAGCCAGCATTGTCTGTCCTCAACACAATATGCGGTTCCACACTCATCAAGTCTTCGGAGCCCTGCTCGGGGTCTGTGTATGGGTTGCAGTTGCTCGTTCTGTCCTCGACTCCAAGAGATTTACACCTGAAGAGAGGTATCGATCTGAAGCCTCCTCGTTGATGTGAAAGGATCTAAGCTGAAAACAACGACAGGGAGCTATCAGCCAACTCTGACGACGAATATGCGGATATCGAGGCAAGGTATACCCCCTACACCAGCCTTTCGTCCAAAGTCTCATGACTAATGCAACAAAAGAAATGCGTCGCTACTCTTCGCCCGCGACACGGACGGTCCTATGGCTGATGACACACCTCCGGGCTTCGGTTGCCGCTCGATGTGTGGCATAGCTACGCCGAGCACTTCAAGCAAGCGACAACTGGAGGATCGTTCCTGGCTGCAAAAGCGGGTATTCGAGCCGTTTCCCCCTACACCAAACACCCAGAAGGCTCGTGACCAGTACATGATCACCCACGTTGACGCACTCCAAACGGGTCAAGAGATTGTTCCATACGTGGATAACGCGGACGACTACGCAACAGCTGTCACGGGTGCACTCGGCACCACAACTGTCACGTTTGGCATGCGGGGGATTTGCGGATGCACCTGGCTCGCTGTCATAAGTCAGAAACGGGTCTATCTCGGTAAGATCTGTATCACCGTGTCCGCGTCAGTTCCATCCACAGCGCTGACCTTTGCCGGGAACCTCTCAGGACACTACTGGGAAAGCTTATCATTTGGGAAACCGGAAGGAGCAACCTACCGACTGCAATTCGCAACCCAGGTGACCAACTTCCTCACCTCAGGCTACAAAGGTACATTCAACCCATCTTCCCCCACCCCTTCCCTCCAAACCACCCACCTCGAACAATCATCCTAAACCCCTTCCCCCCCCCAGGCCAACCATCCCTCGCCTCCGTCGCCGCCGACTTCAAAGGCGATCCGGGCCTGCAAGCCTACATCTACACGCCGGAATCCGAAGCGAAGCCCGGCACCCAAGAGTACCCGGACAAGATTGCGAAAATGGTCAGCGCGATCAACGGCCTCGTCGGCGTCGCACCCACGGTCCGGACGTACGACGCGCAGGACGCCAAGACGCCCAGCGGGCAGACCACCCTGGAGAACACGGGCGCGGGGCACATGCTGTTCGATTACGACCCGACGGGTGGGAGCCGGGCGAAGCCGAATGCGTGGCGGATGTTGTGGGAGAGTCAGGTCGTGGCGGTCGGGCAGTGGAAGGCGTGAGGGGCGTGCGAGGGTTAGAGGGAGCGCGTATGTATGTATGTATGTATATATATATATATATATACACCTAGCACTAATCCATCTCCAAAAACCACCCCGACAAACACAACCCGCCGCGCATCGAATCAATCGACGAACGAATCGAAGAAACAAATCCGCCGTCGTCGTGAAACCTCCGAATCAACCTCGCCCTAAGATTAACCCACCTATCCTCAAACGACCCGATCCGTCCCTTAGCGACCCTTTTCCAAAAAGCTTCGAGTGAGGCAGATTTCACGCTCGCGGGGCCTAGGGAAACCTACTCGTGGATTCCAGAAGTGAGTTACTTGATAGAGCGAGGACACCAATAGATAAGATTATTTCCACTCAGCGGCATGTCGCTTGATCTATTGGTGTCCTCGCTCTATCAAAGGTAACTCGTCTCTGGAATCCACGAGTAGAAGACCCCTCATCCGTAGACGGAGCATATGTACCTACATACATACTCACGAAACCACCCGTCTCGCCGGAATGGGAAAATTTTCCCCCTGTAGGAGCGAGGTAGGTAGGGAGGTTGGTAGGTAGGTAGGTAGGTAGGTTGGTAGGTGGTAGTCTCAGTGGCCCCACGCAGTGGTCCGAGCAGGAAACCCTGCCAAGACTTATTTTTTGGTGTATTGCCCGATATGTAATATTCACACCCTGCGTACATATGATCCTTAACAAAAATGCGCAACTACGATATGGCCTTTTTGGAATTCTTGAAAAAAGTCGAATAAATAGTCAAATAGGCCCTCGTCAAATTAGGAGCTGTGGTGCAGTGGTTAAAAAGTAGGCTTCCAATTCCATTCCACCAAAAAACTCAGTTAACTCAGCCATAGCAGCGGCACCAGTACTCAAGAACGCCGTACGTCTCAACAGACGCGCAGACACCATGCAGGAATTCCCTACAAATCCTCGGGGTAACCGCCATGGTACTCGCCGGACCGACGGCGCGGCGTGTTGGGGAAAATGCGTGGCCTCGCCAGTCAGTTCATTACTTCGGTCAGACGCCGCAGTCTCCCCCTATTTTTTGGACGGCCCAGCTTACGAGAGTCGCCGCGGCGATGCGTGTAAACAAGCAAGCATGCATGCAAGCAATTGTATAGCTACCGAACTTGCGGAGAGCAGAGCGGAGAGCGAAGCGGAGATAATTCATCCTTTTGGTGTGAAGTCAGATATTGGTGGCGGCGACATCGATGAATGAGAATATCTCGCACGACGTCGGAGTCTCTTATGGGTATATGGAACGTAGAAAAAGACGTCTTTGAATGTAGGAAGGTCTGCGTCGTCGTCATGAACGAGCTGATCGAATGTCGCTTGGTGGTGTTCTCCTCCCTACTGCCCGGGAACCAAATATATGACTTTTTGAATTTCTTTCGATCCGAACCATCAAAAGTTTTCAGACTTCGCCATCATGTAGAGGAAGGATGTTACTATAAGGCATAGAGAGGTTAGTATCTGAAGTTCGAAGATACCTCGCCGTCGCCGCCATGGAGAAAGTTGGGTACCTGAGTGTCCCCAATGTATTCCACACCCACACGAGCTCGTTCTGGGCGTGCCAACCGCGTCAATATCATTTAAGGTATGTGTGCTATGATCCCTCCAACTCCTAAGCGAAGCGTATTCGAGTTGATGTATATTTCTATAGGGGGCGTATCTCGAGTACTCGACTTTCTGATTAAGGGTAATATAATAAATCTGCCCTGGCAATTCCTTAACCCGGTTCGTTATATGATCTTTCAATGGTGCTGAATACGATGCGCTATCGTCTGAGGTTTTCCTGGTAAAGGTTGATCGGTTGAAGGTGGGTGCTGTGAGCGTCAGCGGAGATCGCGGTCCCGGATCAGCTTGTGCGACAACAATAAGCCATCCGATCCTAATAAAAGGCTTAAATACTTAATCAGCGACCTCGATAGGCCTATTCGCCCCGCGATTGACTTCAAAGGAGTATGTGGTAGTCGTGGAAAAATCGTTGAAAGTCGCGAATTTCGCATTTCGGTCAATTATTGCGGGTGTCTCATACAAAATAACGGTCAATGTAAGCGATTCCATGGTTTCCTACTCAGACTCTAAGGGGGTATGCCGTAATGAGCTTGCGATATGATTGGCCCCCGAAGCGAGGAACGAGTGTAGGGCTGGCCATAGGGTACCCCGCTAAGCGAGTCTGAATTACTGAGACTAGGTAGGTGGTAGATTAGATATCCGTCGCAGCCGACACGCCTTCTTCCGTTTGGTTTTCTGTCGCACTGGCGCAATATTCTGATGTTTCATTGCACACCTGCGCACCGCTACCTGCGTGGGGGGATGTAGAGTGTATATACCAAAGCCAATGCACCCATCCACTCACCCACCCACCCATCCATCCACCCGTCCATCGACCAAGAGCGAACCCCGTGCCGGCGATGCCAATGGATTATTCTTCTCGTTGTTCGTTCGTTCGTTCGTTCGTTCTTTCTCTTCCTCTCTCCCTCTCTTCCTCTCTTCCTCTCTTCCTCTCTTCCTCTCTTCCTCTCTTCCTCTCTTCCTCTCTTCCTCTCTTCCTCTCTTCCTCTCTTCCTCTCTTCCTCTCTTCCTCTCTTCCTCTCTTCCTCTCTTTCTCTTCCTCTCTTCCTCTCTTCCTCTCTTCCTCTCTTCCTCTCTTCCTCTTCCTCTCTCTCTTCCTCTCTTCCTCTCTCTCTCTTCCTCTCTTCCTCTCTTCCTCTCTTCCTCTCTTCCTCTCTTCCTCTCTTCCTTCCTTCCTTCCTCTTCCTCTCTTCCTCTCTTCCTCTCGTCCTCTTCCCGATCAAACATGACAACAAGATCTCCGAAGTCGGAGACAAACGTCGCAGCCGGGGCCAAAGCGATGAGCCGAGCACGTACCTGAGAACATCCTCATCATCATCGTCGTTCGCTTCCGTGCCTTCTTGACCGTGACCCTGACCGCCGAGGATTTAACCACCTATCTACCTATTGTTGAATGAACGAACAAGAGGCAGGCAGGCAGGTAGGTCGCGGCGAAGGTGCGAGGGAAATCGGGCGGGCATCGGAAGGAATCAAGCAAGACGTGGTGGGATTCTCGCGTCTTCTTCCGTTCCTGATTGGGTAACTGCCAGCGCGCGATTTGCGCCGGTATGTATGTACGTGCGATGTGGGTTCAGGAGCTGGGATTGGGGGAAGAGGAGGGGATGGGACGTATGTGATGAGACAAAGGACAGAAGGGGGATGCGCGGAATTCGGGCGGTCACGACTGAGTTCGTATGTATATACAGAGCTCGCACGCATCAGTCAGGGTGACACACGGTAGAATTTTCTGTTTCTTTCCCCAAGTCTCTCATTTTCCATTGTCAAAAGCACCACCATTAATGATTACACCACTAGCTAAATGCGACAAGCATGCTTTCGAGCCAGCCGGTGGTCTCTCCCGCACCCGAAACTAGACTCCTCCGTCTGTAGAAAGCAACGACCTCGTCATCTGCGATGCGCGCATGTCCACTTCTCTCTCCATCATGGGTATCGATAGGTCGAAAGGCATCACGAACATGCTTTTTATGTATGACGGATTTATGCGAGGAAGATGGCAGCGAAGGCGGCGAGACCGGCGACGGCGATTGAGCTGCCGACGGTGCTGGCGGCGCCCTTGAAGGCGATGGGGGAGCCGGTCGCGGATGGTGGCTTGACACTAGAGTGCTTGTTAGATGGAGAAGTCTTGTGGGTAGGGAGTTTGGAGATGACTTACGCTCCGGTCGAGGCAGCAGCGGTTCCAGAGGGGGCAGCGGCACCAGCAGCTCCACCAGCGGGAACGCTGACAGGGGAGCCTGGGCTCGGGGGAAGCTTGCCGGATGGCGAGGCGGATCCAGATGCACCAGACTCGCCGTTGGATGGGGAGCCAGAGCCGGAGCTTGCAGAGCCGGAGGAACCTGACTCGCCGCTGGATGGAGAGCCAGAGCCAGAGCTTGCAGAGCCGGAGGAACCTGACTCGCCGCTGGATGGAGAGCCGGAGCCAGAGCTTGAAGAGCCAGTTGAGCCAGTTGCTGCGGGGGTTGGGGTAGCGGTGACGGTGGAGTAGATGGTGACTGGGGTGCAAGATGGGCAGGTTGGGCATGCGGATGCGCCAACCTCGGCTGCGACAGCTGGAGAGCTTGAAACAGCTGGGACTGGGACGACTGGAGCAGGGGCCTTAGGAGAGCCGGTCGCGCCAGCCTGTCCTGGGACAGGGACAACTGGGCTGGATGGCGACGGGGTCGCAATAACGGGAGGGCTGACCAAGGAGGTAGAAGATGCACCAGCCTCGATGGGACTTGGGGTTGGGCTTGAGACGAAGGGCACTGGGACAACAGACGGGGTCTTGTGAGCCGGGCAGTTCTTGACGGTGGGTGCACAGCTGGTGAGGATCTCACCGATGGTGCTGAAGGCGGTGGCCTCAGCAGCCGGAGTCGGTGCTGATGATGCGGAGACCTGCTCTTGGACCTGGCCGTCCGAGAGTTCGTTGGCCATACCAGCCATGACGGCGGAGGCAGCGCTCAAGGCAGCGAGAGCGAATGAGTAACGCATTTTGAGTGATATTTAAATGTGTTGAGGTTTTTTGGGGGGAAAGAAGGGGTAATTGAGAGAGTGAGAAAGTGGTAAGTTATTAGAGAGCGTGTAGTATTTTAGTCTTTGGTTAAAGAGAGTGGATGACCGAAGTCTGAAAGCTGGCAAAGAGCAGATAATTTGTTTGAAGAGACAGAAGTTGGATAAAAGAAGAAAGAAAGAAAATTCAAGGCTGTGCGGCGGTAAGAGTGATCCTTATAGGAAGAGTGAAATTGCAGGTGATGATCGGTAATAGGGGATCCAGGAACAAAGTTAGGCACGGCGCAAATTGCATGCACGTCGGCTCCACCATTGCGAGATTTGATTAGCAGGGAACGAAGATCCATGCTTAGTACCGTCATTTCCTGCAGGTACGCGGTCATTGGCTGATTGGCTGATTGGCTGAATCGGACTCATTTGAGAGGGAAAAAGTTTCAACCATCTCGCGTCTGGTCGAGTAAGAAACATGTTGACTCTTGGCCTTGCAACAACAGCTTACGATATTTATTGTTACTGTCACAATCATACTGCTTCGCCGTGTAAGAGCGGTGAAACATGACGGATTGCAGCAGCTGCATGTCTGCATCTGCATATGTACAATAAGAAGCAGGGTCCCCTGGGTCCCCTGTCTTTGTTGGAACGGATGCCAAATTTGTCGGAGAAAAGTGCAGCGTGAAGTCGAAGTCCTAGCCTTGACTAGCCTGAATTAGCTAAGGCCAACATGACGATTACCCCTGAACTAATGCAAGCGCTCAAACAATAGCGCAGGAATCAAACAGCCTATCAGAACGCCATTCCAACTATTCTTTTCGACTACAAAGAGTATGGTACAACAGCTTTGCAATTTGAGCCTCGAAAGCCATTGATAATAAAAGGTATTGTCCGTCGACAACGTCGCGTCGCGTGCATTGTCCTCGCGGTGTTCAAGGCTCACGAGATGGTCTTGTCAGGTCTAGGCCCGGTAGGAGAAGACTGGTATTAAACGTACAATGATGAGCAAGGCACCATGGAAATGGCTCCGGTCATGTCAACGTGACATGGATTTCATTTCTACATTCCTCGAACAGCCTTTTATCACGCTTTGTAGAGTACCATGCTACGAAACTGCATCACAATAACCAGCTGTGTTAAAGAGAGTGCCAGCAGCTTTGTCAAGGTTACCTGCGGTCAGCATCTTGTAAAAAAAAACTGGTCCGTGACATCCAATCCCTACAACTGCCACGGGGCAAGCCTATTGAATGTGTCGACTTTCCGGCATAGATCATGCCAGGTGAGTCGCCGCCTTGTACAACGGAGCCATTCTTAACACTTCATCCATCTCCCACTGTCGAGCTGGTGGAGCAACACTCTCTCGCACCACTCTCCGAACCCATACTCCAAGCAAATGTTCTTGCTCTTATTGTTTCTCTCGCTGTGGCCTGTTCACCCATTAGCTTGAAAATTCCCCGCTAATCCTTCAGAAACCCTCATTACGATGAAGACTCTTGACAAACCTCCTCCCTCTTCTACTCACTCTACGCGGGATCCCTCTTCGCATCGCACCTCGTCAACAGATCCTCGAACACACTCTTTCATTGAAGCTTCTTGACAAAGCTTCCCTCTCTTCCCCATTCTATGCCCCAGAACTATCTCTACTTTCCTTTCCCCTTTCATAATTCCGCCAGAGATCCGGCTCCACCTCTATTGCCTACTCCTTGCTGGGCCCTCCTGGCTTCGCAAAGACTGGGAAGTCTCCTTTACTTGACATCATCCAGAGCTTGCGGTCGCAAGCTGCAGATATCTCCCTCCCCTGGATATTGCCACCCTGCATACGACAAAAGTCGTGAATACGGAGGTCAGGGAAGTTTTTTACTCTGCGAATACCTTCAATCTACAGGTCCCTCCGAGCTCATCACAGTCGATCAAACCAAGTATTCTCCTTTTCTCAGCTCCCTCCCACTTTATTAATTTCGACCAAAGAATGAAGGAATGGAAATTCACGCCGCTCTCCGGAAAGGCACTGGACCTCACCAGAGACAGGAACTTCGAAGAAACCAAAAATTCAACCCCACAGGAAGCTCTTAACCTGATCAAAGAAGTCAAAGATCCCAGGGAATGGACCATCACGCCAGAGACATTTGACCTCATCAAAGACATCAACATCTCCTCCTCTGTCGTCGGCTTCCCGGAAGCCGAAGGCTATGATTACAGTAAAGGTTCGCTCAGCAAAAAAAAAAAACCATCGTCAAGAAGCTACAGTCCACCAAAGCCAGAAACAGCCCTGTCGACCCCGACCATCCCTTGTCGAAACTCTCTCTCTTCCAAGATTCCAACCGCCTCGACAGAGTTCAACCCCACAACCATCAGGTTGCCCCCCCAACCCCCCCCCCTAAAAAAAAAAACATCGTCCGCCATCTCTTCCCCCCGCAATCGCAACGACAATCAACGATCGCCGCCCACACTACCACTGCGCCCTTGCAGCCCGCTGCCATCAACCAAGCAAGGACCTGCGACCCACACCTCGGTCCCGCGACCTCAACGCACGGAAAGGTACTCTACCCCGGTGCCCAAGTCGTTCAATCCCAGCCTCGAGAACAAGGTCCCCAGATGACGGGCGCCGAGAACGCATCCGGCTTTGGGATTCGAAGAGGACCGGTCGCACGGAACGATTCAGCATCGCCGACGTCGGCACGGGCTGAGTGCGAGCATTCATTCATTCATTCATCCATTGTAGTGACGGATCCCGGCCAGGTATTCATCCCATCATCTGCGTCGAGACCATACGTATCCCACTCAATAGCGGCGGCGTCACGCTCGAAGCCGTAGCTCCATCACCCAATCAACCAACCAAGCAACCAACCAAAATACAGCTAGCTTCCCCCCTCTCCTCTCTTCTTTCTCGGTCATACGACGCTGCAATGCCCGTCGTCTCCTCTCCCGGCTACGGGACGGGGATGCCGTACCTGGGACAGAAATCCAAACGGTGGATCCGTGCGCACGATACGTAAAAAGGCACGCACGATGACGCATCTCGAACCCGGCTCGAACCGGCTCGGTGAGGTGAGGTGCCTTGATAACATTCCGTCGGCTGGATGATCTGAGAGCCCGGGCGAGAATCTTGAGTCAGTGACCTATGTACATCAATGGGGAAATCATGTGGGGCGATGGAAGTGGCCCCGGGGCACGGGTTCTTGGAAGCCGAATTTGACGGAAGAGGGAGGGTTCTGGGTTGGATACGAGGGAAGAGGTGATCAAGGGAGTGAATGGCTTTCGGAGTATGAGAGGTAGGGGTGATCCGTCGCTGTATTAAAGTATGTTCAACGGTCGAATCATACATACAATGCAAGGCGCTCTATATCCTCAGACTTAGGTACAGTTGAGCCATATGAACACGAATTATGTAAGTCGGAGGAATGAAGCTTTGGCACCCTATAGTGCCTGAAGCTGGTGTCCTCCATTACTATTATGAGATGCATTAACCTCCGCAGTCCTTTACATGGGTCACTGGCCACTCATGCCATGCATTTCGTCCGGGTGCTGCCCCTGGTCAGGGTCAAAAGTCGCAAATCCGTTCATCTCGCCCAGCTGCGCCATGTCCCACTCGAGCGTCATCGGCATCTGCCACAAATCCTGCGGCACGAAGGGCTGCTGAAACGAGCCCATATTGAATGGATCACCAGTATACTGCTGCCCATCCATATTGATGTCTTGGTACCCATTCATGCCGTTCGAGGGCGACGTTATATTAGGGAAGTCAGCGCCTGAGAAATCGACGGGAAGATTCATGTCTGAGAAGCTAGGGGAGAAGCCCTGCGGATTAGGGTTCAAGGATTGGCTATTTAGATCGCCGTTGAAGCCAGGGGTGAAGACGCTCTGGGGTGTAGGCGCGTTATTTGATTGCGGTGTTTGTGGCGCGTTGCGTTTCTGTGGAATTTGTTGAGTGTTTTGTGCTGGGTCATCGTCATTGATCTTGCTGCTTCTTCGTTTTCGGCGAGAGTGAGATTCCTTGTCGCTTCTCTCAAGGACAACACGGGCAATACGCTCAAACTCGGCACATACGCCTAGCATACGTTTGACTCCGCCTTGTTCTTCGGTAACGGCAAGGAGGGAGAGAAAGTTCACGACTTGGTTCATTAATTTGACATCAGAGCGGGTGCGGGCGTCTTGAGGATTTTGGAGAATATTTGCGAAGAGAGTGACCAGTGCTGAGACGGGAAAGTAAAGTATTAACCTGGAAGAATATCAGCAAGCTGGACGAACTTTGACTTGGTGTTCGAGACTCACCAGACGCAAGAGTAGTCACCCTTGGGAATGTATCGTATGAGGTGGATGGAAGCCCTTGCAGCTTGTACGCACAAGGCTGCTGACGAAAATACTCTCGGATTTAGTGGCCTAGCATTCAAGCCTTGAATTGCGTAATTCGATAGCCGGCTCGTCCAATATCCGTGGTGGACGGACATGCGATGGATGGTCGTCAAGCAATTGTAGTAGGCGAAGTGGAGGACAACAACGTGGAGGATCAACGGAGTGTGAGATGCTTTGATCTCGTGCTCTGGTCGGAAATCAAGGGGTATGCTGTCTTTCCACTCTTCGAGTTCTTTGTCGAGTTCGCCAATAGTGTTCAGTAGAGCACCGTCAGACTGTTTTGAAGCTTTCGTAGAGTACAATTGCTTGTAAACCTTGCTCTCAATGACGGCAAAGGTGCACATGAACCTGAAAAGATTAGCTTTTCCCTTGCCGTCCGCCAAAGGTATGTTTCCAATATTGTCAGCGGGGTCGACTGTCGGCAAATCAACATTCATGTCATCGTCATCTTGCGCTGGCGGTCGACCCGATCTCAAGCAGATACTGGTTCACGTTAGTCATGAGAGATCAATTACACTCTGCTAAGCTTACTCCTTATCGAGGAGGTAGGCAATCCAGAATACCCGTTTCCGTTGCTCGATCTCGACTGAATTCAGATTGAAGCCTGAGCCGCGCTTGTGCAGGCCTATGCTATTCGCTAGCCGAATTGCGGCGGCGACCAGGAAAAAAGAAGGTTGAGGATTCGGAGTGCCCATTAGGAAGAGAGCCTGCGTACTTCGGGTCAGCGACGTAAATTTGTAATGTCTACGATGAATTGTACCATGCCAAGGAGAGCTTGCACACTGAGAAGATCTGTATTCCGCATTGTAAGCTCGGTGAGTTGTCCCATTGCGTTCTTCAGATAGCCCCACGCCTTCTGATCGTCCTCTTGTGGCACCATGTTGCTCATTATTCGTAGTCGATGCCCGATAGCCAGAGCAACGTTAAGACTAGCCCACCACCCTGATCCTTCGTAAGGATTTCGTGAATAGTGTTTTCTTACCAAGTGCATGAATGTTGGTTCGTGGAAAAGCGGAAACATGCAATTGAAGTTCCCGAAAAAATCTTTGAGCAAGGACAGTGCCTCGTGTTCTGGCGGCAGTGGAACGAACGCCCTTTTCTCGAATAAATCATTGAAGACCTCAGGCTTCCAAAAATTCCATTTGACCTCGTTCACATCCGCCGAGGCTATCATGTCTTGAAAGGAGCTATCCCCAGTCTTTTCGTTGACCCATTGTATGCCTTTAGGGGAGAAAATGGAGAAGCCAGAGGAAGATCCTGTGACATGTAAGTGGCAATCTATGGCTGGCGAAACCAAGGTCCTACCGATATATCTTGTTTCACCACAGTTATTTGTGACTAGCGAGCACATCATATCTGATAACTCCTCAACCGGCTCCCCATTTTCTTTTGGTGGTTCTGCAGAAGAGGCTACAGATTCTCGTGATGTTGGCAATCTGTCCGTTTGGGGGGTGTGGCGTGGGGAATCGAAGGTTCGCGGCTGACTCCCAGATTTGGAGGATACATCCGGGGTCCTTGTCGGTGTATCACCACTGCTTTGGCTGAAAGTCTTGTGTGCCAACCTTTTCTCTAGCGTACCTGGATCAGGCCCATCATCCATTGCCTTATTTGCTAAGAACCTTTCCTTCATTTTCTCTAGATCAGGCACATCTTCACTCTCTTCGTTGAGTATCCCGGAGAGCTTCAGTAGAGACTCCATCCGACCAAGACGGTTCTCTAATCCTTCGATGTACTTTGCGCTGCACTTTGATCAGCGTCCAGGAAGCCAGCAATTAAAGTGGACCACGTACCCTTTGGGGGGATTGCGCTTCTTCTCCACCTGAGTGAAGATACACTCTGTTTTGTAGTTGAGACAGTGTGAGCATGCCGGCATCTTCCCATCACACTTTATTTTCTTCTTTCGGCACATATCACACGCCTGACACCATTGTCAATGCCCTCGGTCGACAGATTGGTAGTAGGGGCCAAGTACACACTCGAGCTATCCTCCTTCTCTTCGCGTCGTTACTCTCGTCATGACCTCCATCGTGATCCTGCCCATCACCGTCTGCGAAGTCGAAACTGGGCACCGTTGGCGAGTCGTTGCTCTCGTTCCCACCGAAGTATTGAGGGGGGGGGTTTGTGAGAGGAGGGAGATCAAAGGAGTCGCGCTGATGGTGGGGCTGTTGGTACTGATCCATAATGGTATTGTGAGGCTATGAAGAGTCGAGATAGGATAGGAGTGGAGAATAGGAGTTGCGGTTAAGGCGAGGACATTTTCTCTCTGCTGACTGCCAAGCAGGTCAGTGCGGAGCTGTCGTGGGTGATAGATTACAAAGCGAGAACGGTGAGACTGAAGGGTTCGTCACTCTATCATGATTGGTTGGAGCGTTGTTGATATGGGACAGAAAATAAGTACAACATGCGAGGATGTCACTCATGTAAAGTAGGCTGCAATGATGCGTCGTGCACAATAGAGTATGATCAGTAAGCGCGCCCAAAGGATGATCGACAATCGCGGCTCGCTTTGAACCCTGAGCCTCGCTTAAATTCCTCTCTTCGCATTTAACTATCACCACGGAACCTGCGCTGAAGCTTCCATAATGAATAGGTATAGTTGAGTAGCTTAGAGTCTCTTCTTCTATCTTTCCATAAGCCATACTCTATCTGGGCGGCGATAAGTCGGTCACAAGAAGGTCGCATCTCGGGGTTCAAAATTCTGACGAGTGCTGCCGACATAGGAAACAGAATGAGTAGTACTAGTACACAGTGTCAGATCCTCTAGACCACCACCTGATAAGACAATGTAAGTCATAAATGCATTATGCAAAGGAGGACGCCGGTAATTGGACGGGGAGGAATTGACATTCGGAAGGCCACCTCTCAGCGCAGCCGAGCTCGTGAAGCATCCTGAATTCCAACATGTGACATGGGCTCTAGAGCCAGCGAAAAAGGGGAAAATTGCCGTTGCAGAGGGTCGCGGTGGGCCTATACAGATATCCTATCAGATTCATGGCAATGGTCCGACGAAGCTTGTGGTGGGTACTACGTCTTCTCATCACTTCTCCATCAAAGCAGAAAGAGCCCTGCGCTCTTCTGCGTCGAAGGGTGTTGGTACCAACGTAGAGATTGCATTGTCGAGTGGCAGACGATTTGAATAGAATTTTTTCCTCGGAGATTGATACAATTGCTAGTGGATTATGGGTCTAGCAAACTTCAAGACGACATGGCAACGGCAAACCAAAGACTTTGGCCATGGTCAAAACACGAATCGAGATCAGAGCACGAAGTATTCCTGTTTGATCTTTGACAACAGAGGCGTTGGAGAATCTGGCAAACCGCTAGTGCGTTACTCTACTTCTGAAATGGCAAAAGATACTTTGGAGCTCATCGATCATGTTGGATGGACATCTCAACGTCAATTGCATGTTATTGGAACTAGCTTGGGTGGTATGATTGGTCAGGAGCTTGTAATGTTTTCATTCCAGTTTAATAAGGAAAGCTCCTTGCTGAGCCCAGATGTAGGCTTTGATGGTGCCTGAGAGGATAGCATCGTTAATTCTGATATCGACTGCACCAAGACTATTTAGTACAGTGGTCAGTAACCCCTCTCCCAGGCCTCAACAACGCTGAAACTTCTAGGGCTGGTTACAAAACCTCAGAGATAGAGTAACTATGTTGTTCGCCACCCTTTCCTTTTAGTCCGTTGTAGCAGATGCCTAATCACTCAAACTTGCCATTTAGTTTACCAAAAGCCATAGACGTTCAACTCGACTCCATAAAAGCACGCACATTCAGTCAGCCCTGGCTCAACGAAACAGACGCAGAAGGCCATTTTCCCACGAACGGCGACCGCTGGGCTGCCCAAGAACTGGCAAAACGACAAAATGTCGAGGGTTTCACGAAAAGGGGCTTCATTCTTCAAGCAATAGCCGTCAATTGGCATCACAAGAGCGCAGCGCAGCTGAAACAATTAGGGGATCAAGTGGGGAGAAACAGAATTCTGGTAATCCATGGGACAGAAGATCGAATGATCACGCAGCCGCACGGCGATTTGTTGGTGAAGGAGCTTGGTGGAGAGGAGAACGGTGTGACGCGGTGTGTGGCGGAGGGAAGGGGCCATGGATTACCAATGGAATGGAGAAGGGAACTTACAAAAGTGATTGCGATATTTGTGGAGAAGACGGGGAAATTGTAATGACGTGTGAGTCTGCACAGGACAGAGAAGCCCCGATGCTCCAGTGATTTCGACTGATCACCAAAAGGGGTCAAGAGAAGTAGCCACAAAGGTCGATTGTGGACTGTTGACACCTCGCATCCTTGTTGAGCCGTCAAGGTCGGCTAGAGTCATCGTTTCCCGCGCCATTCCTTCACCAGCTCCACTGCCACTGCTATTGCGGTTTCAAGCAATTTGGTGGAACACAGGGAAATGGTGAGAAGGAAGCGAACGCGAAACGTGATTTTGGTTTTAGGAGGGGAGACATTTTGAACTCTAATCCCCGGGATATATCCATAGATGCTCTCCAAGTCGCCTCCCGTAAGCCCCAGCAACTCCATTAATGAGATCCCTGATCAGATATAATCGGTCGAAGCCGCCTTGTCGTCGTGCTCAAAGCCGCCAACAAAGTGTCACTGGCAAAATCAACTCCACGCTATGCAGCAACTCATATGTTACGACCCAAATCGCGTATCTCATAAATGTCCCGAACTCTTCTCCAGCAACTCTTTCGCCTCATTCACTTTCGTAGCCAAATACGGACTTCCCCCTCTATCTGGATGGTTCAGCAGCATAAGTTGTCGATGATTTTTCCGTATTTTCTCTTTTGTAAGCATGCGCTCACTGTTCACCAAAAAGTCAGCTATCCATCAGTGTATGTCTTGCTATGCAAAGCATCGTACTTGAGCTGTAATATCAACGACGCCTCCCTTCTATTCATCCTAGGCTCAAAGCCGCCTTTGTAGTAAGCCTTGCCCAAAGCGCGCGCGCCTGCTGCTCCACCGCGATATTTTCTGAACGCTACTAGGCCCGCTCGCCCCTGCGCATTCTTGTCACTAGATAGCTCGCTACCGCAAGAGGTGGATGAGGCTTACTAAGAACGCAGCAGCAGCAACTCCTACTCCCACTCCTATCACCGTCGCCATGCTTGAGCGGGGCTTTTCTTCGGAAGCCACTAGTTTTAATGTGGTTTTAAGATCGGAGAGGTCACTGCATCACCAAGCTCGACATCCAGAACAGTAGTGGAAAGGACCTGGTTCAAGAGAGCGGCGATGTCGGATTTGCCCGCAAATGATAGACTAGCTTCAAAGAAGCTAGCGTCGGGCTTCAATATCTTCCGCTCCCGGTCTTGAAGATATTCGCACGAACTTTCCAGTATCTGCCTCCATATTTCTCATAAATCCACAGCGACGCAAAGATGAGGGTCGAAATCTGTCAGTGCTCCTCCTATATGAGAGTTATAGAGATGGTACTAATACGTACGTTAGGTTACTTCTGTTCGCAGCCTATCTATCCCTCGGTACGCAAAGTTCTGACATGAACGTCCCTGTTTGGAGTCATAATATATGCTTCGAGGACCTTCTTACTCGCGAAATCTGTCTTGCAACTTCACTCCTAGCCTCAAGGAATCAATGCTAACTCCTGTATCTGCGTAGAAGGGTACATCTGCCGTCTTCTTCTCTGGATTCCTTCGGAGCTGACAGGGGCAGGTATAACCTTCGTGCGCAATGACGCCAAGCAATTCAAATTCTGCAGATGTACAGTCTCATTGATCCTCTCCTTGTGTGAAGCATGACGAAGTCGAGCCCAGCTGACACACTTGATAGCAAAATGCCACAAGAACGTATATTAGCCCATCAGCACGAATCTGCTTACCTGCTAAGTACCCCCACAGTTCAAGATGAAGCGCAACCCAAGGAAGCTGAAGTGGACCAAGGCGTTTCGTGTAACCTTGATTCCTGTCCCAATTCATTTACATGAAAAGCAGCTGACCTTACCGCCAGAAATCTGTTGGCAAGGAAATGACCGTCGACACCACCCTTCAATTTGCTGCTCGCCGCAACATCCCTGTTCGCTACGATCGCAACCTTGTGTCTGCAACGCTCAAGGCTATGCAACGAGTCTCGGAGATCCGGGCAAGGAGGGAGAGAGTCTTCTTCAAGAACCGCATGGCTGGTAATAAAGAGAGGGTGAGGGCTAGGAACAGGAAGTTGGTGGCTGAGAACGAACATCTATTGCCACGGCAAAGAGCAAGCGAGACAATGGCTGCAGAGATGGAAGAGCCGTTGGAAGTCGAGGCGATGGAGGTTCCGGTGCAAAAGGTGAAAGAGAAGAAGAAGGTGAAGCAGAGGATGAAGGTTGGGGGTGGCATGGAGGACAATATGGATGTAGACTGAAGTGCTGGTGCTTGATCCTCTACGATACTAATTTCAAAGCGTGGCGTTCGGAGAACGATAGAAATGTTCTGTCTAGGATGCTAATTGTGGGCATCACAATCGAACCCTCCTTTCCCTAGATGTGCTTTTTCAGGCTCCGTCAATCCAATCTCTACATCCTTCTCCCGAGCCTCCGATGTATCTTTTTCTCCTCTTCTTTTCTCAGGTTCTGGAGTTCTGTAATTACCAGCCCCTCCTCGACCATAGTGTCCTAGCTCTGGAGGCTTGTTTTCCTGCATCGATGGAGTGACATCAATATTCGCAGTAGTGCCTGCTGCTAGCATATCTCTCGTCGTAAAATTTCCAGCACCACCACGACCAGATGTTGAGAATCTGCGACCCTGACTCTCTAGATCTTCGATTCCTCCACTGGCAGCATTGCGCTGGGCTTCGACGTCCTGGAAAGTCGTCAACGCGGCGTGGTGAAACGGCGACGAGTTTTCTCACCTTACTAGTCTCTTTGGAAGCCTTCTCCACGTCTTGTGGAGTGTAAAAGTTGCCAGCTCCTCCTCTTCCGACCTTTTGATATTCCATCATGCATTGGAAGAATTTCTAGGGTCCGGATATGGTATAAACGTCACCTTGCGCTGCAGCGCGTGGGGAACGTTGCCAAGGCCGTTTACCGATAGGACAGTCGCGGCAGAAAATATCCGTCGTTGGTCGCCACTACATCCTCGCATCTCTCTTTCGCATTGGTAGAGTGTTTCCCGAGAATCTCCATATTTGTACATATTAACCCAGTCAACTGACCCAGATCTCTGGATTGCCAAAGGGCGGAAGACTCCGAGAACCAAAGAGAGCCGTTACCACTGTTCTCCGCTTGCTCGTTTTGCCAACCACCTTCTTCATTGGTATATTACTTTTCCGAGTTCATGCAAGATTCGATGACTCTAATATCTGATCTCATTCACTGGTCAAAGACGTAGCAGACTCAGGACCTTACTCCCTCACCTCCTGAAATCTCCCCATCCTTTTAGAATATCTGGTTTGACTACCTTTGTTATTCCCCATCAAGTCTCAGCGAAAGAGTTTCACATTCTCAAGCATGGTTTCACGAAAGAGCCATCCTAAAAGCCGCAATGGTTGTGCTAATTGCAAGAAGAGGCGAATTAAGGTAAAAGCAATCCCATTGCCCCAATCTTCCCGGCTCTCTTATGTTTGATCGTACCTTGCAAAAGTGTCTACGATTGTCGTTACTAACACTTTATAATCTTTGCTGCTGTCAGTGTGACGAAATAAGACCTCGATGCTCCAACTGCGAGAAACACTCGATAACCTGCGACTTCTCCTCACACGCGCCTAAGAGCTCTTCAACATCTTCGCCGCAAGAACTTCGACACCGTAATTCGGATGCCAAATCAGTACCGTCGGTGCAAGGCAGCTCGACCGACCAATCTCCTGCACTGCTTCAGGCTCAGCAGTCTCTATTCGATGGTCCAAGATCCCATTTGCCGCCCCTACAGATGGCGGAACTCGAGCTTTTACATCACTTTACCACCGAAACCTGCTACACCCTTTCGGACCGGCCTGAATCCCACGAACTATGGAGGGTCACTGTTCCCCAGGTAGCTTTTCAACACGACTTCCTGATGCGAGGTATACTGGCCATATCTGCACTTCACCTTGGCTGTCTGAGACCGGACAGACAGACTGATTGGGGTCATGTAGCCGCCAAGCAGCAAGACGCTGCGCTAAGTTCTTTCCGGAAGATCATGACAAACATGGACGAATCGAACTGCGATGCTTTCCTTGCACTCTCTTCACTGATAGTGGTTTACGGCTTCGAGTCTCCCAAGGCTTCTCACAGCCTCGGCATGTTCAGCTATAAGGGTCAAGATTCTGATGAATGGCTTCCACTTATCCGTGGCGTCAACTCGATTATCATGTCCGTTTGGCCCTGGATCAAGAACGGTCGGCTAAGTGGCCTTCTTCATGACCACATCCAGGAGCCGCCTCAGACCGAGCTACCGAGTGTTCTGAGTGAGCAACTCACACACCTTGCGGACATGTGCGATCGCGCTTCCGGTGGACCCGAGGCGGTCAACGCCTACAAAGCCGCTCTTGAAACGCTCAGAGTCTCGTTTGTAAGGATGAACAACAGGCCCCCTTACGAATGTGAAGTTTCTATAGCGTTCTTATGGCCGGTCATGATACCGCAGGAGTATATAATGATGTTAAACGAGAAGAGGCCAGAGGCACTCGTCATACTGGCTCACTACTGTGTCATTCTCCACCATCTTGATGACTACTGGTGGATGAGAGGATGGGCAATGCATATCATCGATAACATCCACCGCGAACTCGACGAGAATTGGCTCTACTTCGTCCAATGGCCCACCAATGTCATCTCCGTCGACCAGAAGGTCCTCACGAACGGGACTTTGCAGAATCCGATTTCCGGAAATCGTGTCAGCAACAACTTCAATACAGCGATAGATTCGTCACTGAATATTCCGAATGAAGAGGCCAAAGCCGGAAATGACCGATGAAGGCCGCGGACTCAATACGTCCTCCAATATACTATAAATCACGAAGCAACTCGGCCGAGATTGCGTCCGCTATCTATTTGAGCAACGTCTAATGGGTCTCTCGGGTCGTCGTTCATTTGCTTCGATCTTGCTGTCTAACGGATACTACTGCATATATGTTCGACTGCCACACTCACCACCACACAGCGCGCACCATAATTTCCACACAGCCTTGAGCTTTGCTGAAGGGTGGTATCATGATTCCCAGTGTGGAATCTACGGGAAGGAGGGAACGTGATCTAGGGCTAAAACGGCGAGACGCTTCGGAGGCTGCGATTGGATCTCCACTCGATAGCGCGATGGCTTGCGATGGCGTGCATCGTGACCGAGGAATCGCGGAGAGCACCCACCCTTAAAATCGATTTTGTTGGTCAACACGTTTTGACTTGTGGGCCGTGCTCCCTAGCATTCTTCGTGGAGAGCGTTGAATCGAGACATATATTGGGAGATTTTACGGAGAAAAATAATGCTGATGAAGCGAAACGTGCAACAAGCAGGAGGATGGCACGACTACGATGAGATGGATTTCATTGGAGTTCCCCGTTTGAGCTTCGGGTTGCCCGCATTAGACAGGACACTTGTGAGGACGGAGGAGTGATCAGCGTGGGGCGCTCTGGCTAAGTCGGGCTAGGCAGATCATGTTCTAGCCTCAGGTACCGTATTTAGGTATGGGGATTTGGCATCAGGACCCGAGGTGAAATGGTTTGTGCTTCGGACGAACATGACATGGTGGTGGAAGAGAAGTAACATGACACAAGGACTGGAACAACGTACGTACAAGTATAATGATAAATGATGATTATGATTAGGTATGATTCGAATCGTGAGCAAGTATCGTGACCATTCAAAGCGTTGGGAAGGAGGGATGTCCCGCATTGGAGGAATTGAAGATTGCCATGGTTCTTGCGCAATTGATAGGAGTAGCAGCGCGTGATTGGGCTCGGAGCATCTGCTGACCCTACCTAAGTAACCACCAGTTAGCGGCTCAGGTAGCGTAAGGATCGCCCCCAAAGTCTAGGCAGGTCCCCCCCCTCTTTAGCCTGCCCTCTCTTCCCAGTTCCTACCTTACCTTACGTGCACCACCCCCGCAGCTGGCTGCCACTAAGGTAGTGCACCTGTGAAAGCCTTTCATTATTATGATTATGATTATTTTATTTCTTTCCCAGAATAATCCTTCTTCTCTCTTTAATTGTCCCTGTGCTACCATCTCATTCATCAGCCTCTCATTCCTTCCCTTCATCACTCTGAGCAGAATTGCATTGCCGAGAGCAGATTCCCTGGTCTCAGGCTGCGCCTCGGTCTCCATCAGGAATCAACAGGGCTACCACCAGCGGGTTTTTGACAGCTACCCTTCTCTGATGAGAAACCGTGCTCACTCATTGCCACTAACAATACAATCTACTGCATCATAGAGCACAATACTCCACACCTGCTCCGACTCTGTTTGCTTCGAAACACGAGCAATCCTCAGACGTGTGTCACCTGCAATCTCGAAAACAGCCCCGAGATCACGAATGTTGCCTATTACCTAAATCCGGTCAACTTCTACATCTGTGGCTCTCTAGGTCTGGCTTGTTGATCAGAGCCATCGACCAAGAGAGCCAATATACTCCACAATGGCCAGCTACAAGGTATTCCCCCCTTCACCTCAAAGACAAACAGCCCTCCGACTAATGATTATTCGAGCAGGAACCGCAGGTCAACCGCCCTCAGAGCTCCCACAGACTCTCGGTGACCTCTACGCCCTCCTCCAATACGCCAATTCGTCATGCTACATCGAGATACCACTCTCACTCGGTCTCTCTCGGGGCTGTCAATCCGTCCCACCGAATTACCAGACGCAAGAGCATGAATGCAAGTACATTCAACAACGTCGCGGTCATTGCAGCTGCACTCAATGATATGGACGACAAGGGTTCCGCTCCCTCGAAACGCGGAAGCTTGAACTTGAAGACCGCTGCAAGTAGCCGAGGCGTCGAGTCTAGCAGATATGGTGGTTCTAGCGGTGACAGATATCCTCTGGGTGGGCTCGCAAGCAACAACGAGAATGCCAATGAAGAAGCAATGGACGACGAAGGATCCGTTATCGAGGATGACTTTCTACCAAGTGAGAATGTGAGCACCGGATCGAAAGCAAGAGCCAGGCGTGCAAGCGAAGGCTCATACCTCACAAAGGGCGAGGGTAAAAGATCAAGTGGTGAACTTAGATGCGAGAAATGTGGAAAGGGTTACAAGCATAGCAGCTGTTTGACGAAGCACCTGTCAGTATTTCCTGGTCTTCCCGTCATCCAGCTGTTTGCTTTTACCGTTCTTCCCTTTGTGTCCAGGTCTCTCCGAGTGTGAATACTCTTTGGTATCCGGTCCGCTCCGACGTCCAAGAGCTCTTTTGTTGACATTTGCTGTTTGCAGGTGGGAGCACACTCCTGAGTGGATATTAACATCAAAGCTTCTTATATCCAAGCATCAGCAAGTCCAATTGCTTCAAGCTGCCTCGGTACTGGTTGGAATGAACCAAGAGACAACAGCAGCCGAAGACACGACGAAGCCATCAGAGAGCGACCACTCATCTGCTTCTCCTGCCGCATCGGGATCCTCGGACGTAAGAGAAGAAGAATACTATATTAGCTCAGCTGAGACCACGCCTCCTCCCATGAACGAGCATTACGCCATGGTAGAGGATGCAGACAGCAGTCGAAGCAAACGACATAGCGGCAACAGCTCATCATTCTCGAGGTCTTACCAATCTGCTCCGTCATTCTCGCTGCCCGCTGGTAGCAATTTAAGCCAATACCACCAGCAACGAAGACCATCTTCATCTGGCGTTGCATCTGCAGAGGTAGATGAGGAAGAGGCGGGCTTGGTGGCTGCTGTTGAATCCTTGTGCAGCTTTGGTACCTCAAGGAATGGCTTTGTCCCATTTCCTGATGATGTCCCGCCGGTGCCCCCTGTGCCCGCTAAGTACCGCGAATATAACGTCAACAGGCTATCGGGCAATTTGGGACAACTCCCCGAATTAGCCTTGTCAGCCCCATCCTATCAATCGCTCTCCAATGAACAAGATATGAAGAAGGGGAACAGCCACATTGTCCACGTTCACGAGGACTACGATTACGATGACCACTCCATCTCTCACGGGCGAAGTGATGAAGAGGACGATGGGATTTTCGGGGCAATGGAGGGTGTAACTCACGAACGCCTTCCCCGTGCCTGACCCAAAACGGCCACGCAAACCAAGAAAGTCTTGACCTTCCCAGAAAATCCGTGACTACAAAATAACTCAAGACAAGAGTTTTCACGACACTCCCGTTTGTCCTCTTTGTCTTTGGATATTACCATGAAACAATGCATTATACGCCCCAAGCATGGTGCATCCTGTCTCCGCAGACCAACCTCCAGCACCGAAGAGTGGACCTTCTTGTAAAGTCCACGAGGTTAAAGTGGAGATTGGTTTTCAGCGTCGAGCAGACACCCCCTCGTATCTTCGTTTTCAGGGCTTGTGTTGGGTATACATTCTGTCCAAATGATAGCAATACATGTCAAATTTACATAAGTTCTTGCCTCACTCATGTGAAGACTTTCTGGTAGACTAGTTCTTACTCACAATTTGGTTACTTTCGAGTCTTGCACTTATTCTTTGCTTTTCCCCACTCGCTACTGAAGTCTACACCCCTCAGAAGTATTCACCACTCACGTTGATTTTTTCCATTCCTTCCGTTCTGCCTTTCACAAATTTATGATTCTCTATTTCTCACTCATTTCCACCAATTCACATCCTTCAGAAACATTCACCATACCGCATCCTCTACCATTTAAACCCCCCAAATCTCCAAAACTTCTTTCCCTTTCCGACTCATGTACAACCCAAAGCCACCAACACCATGTACCCTCTACTCTCCTTGTCTCCGATCAGTGGCATCGATTTCCTATACCCTAATTCAATATGTGTATTTCAGATACGATACCTTCGGCAGCAGACTTGTCTACCTGATACATCTTCGAGAACGCGTCGTTGAGAGAAGGGCCCGCAAGCCAGTAGTTTTTCCTCAGTGCAAGGCGGCGGTCGACGGCCGGAAGCAGGGATTCGGTCACCAGTACCAGCCCCTCCCCGCCCATGGTCCCTATATGAAAAAAGACAGCAAAGTCCACATCCCCCGGTCCCTTTCGCTTCAGCCTCCACAGCTCCATCCATCCCCGCCACCGATGGATCTTGCAAGGCGGCGCTCGACGGCCGGAAGCAGGGATTCGGTCCTGGTTACGGGCGACGGACACACCGCCCACCGTAGATACCCCCATCGAGCTCATTGATGTCTCAAGCGAGGGCAAGACGGACCTGCGAGGCGACGTTGGCTCGATGGCGTGAGGGTCGCTTCGGGGGGGTAATGGGAAGGAAAGAGGTTGCGATACCGGGAGTTGAATGTTGCGGGTCTGAACGAGGGGCGCGGGGTCCTCGCTGAAGATATCTCCCCATCGTTACCTCGAGTCGAGGCCCAACCGGAGGAGACGCCGAAAACCCAAAGCGAAAAAGGAAGCGGCGGACGCCTAAGGCCCCTCACACTGTCAAAAGTGGAAGGATGCCTGAGGCTAAACCATCCAAGGCCACCGACGCTCTGGACGAATTGGCTAGAGTGACAAGGTCGACTTCAAGAGAAAGGCTCGTGTTGATTGATCGTAGTGGGAGGACGCTGTTTCGTTTGGACTACGAGCCTGGGAACGTGGATGCGAAGAAGGCGGCGGACCTCCACCAGGAGTCCCTCGGCGAAGTGAAAGCCGACCTCCCCGAGGCTGTTGCCCATCAGGCCTTCGACCCTCCTTGGGCCGGAGAGGAGCCGCAGCGCCTTCCCTGGAGCCACCGCGCCGAAAATTTTCCGGTCCCCGTTCACGCTCACGGCCAGCTCGGGCAAAGACAAACGACCTTCCTGTCAACGGCGAGAGCTGCAGATGGGAAAAAGGGGGGGTGTCGAAGCTACCAGGAGGAATCGGAGAGCATCTTGACGAGGGAGAAACTCACCGGCGAGGCAATACCTTTTCGGGCCAGGGTGTGGCGTTCAACGAGCAGGCTGGCGCGTACGACACCGCTGCCCAGAACTTGACTATGGGGTCTGTGGCTGTGACGGTCGAGTGCAGCACCCCACTCCGTACAGTACAACCTCCCGTCAGAAATGAAAAGGCGTCTTTTCAGTATTTCACCCTCGGCTGCTGCATCTTGACAAGAGCAGATAGAAATCTTACGGTCCATTTGTCGGCTATGACATGAATCTGATCGCCATGCGAGGGTTCATGCTCCCCGCCATAGGGTTCCGCTTTTTGGGTTATGTGCCAGGTGGAAATGCTATGCTCGATCTCATCCATATCCGCATCGAGGCGTCGCTCCACAAGCTGGAGATTATGTACGCGGATATGTAGCTTCTGTGGGGTGAATCTGCCGGACGCAACTGTCCAAGGGATTTACCGGTTCTTCACCTGTGCTTGTGAGAGAGCCGATGAGGTCCTGACCCTTAACGCTCATACACCCGAGGTATCTAACATCGCATCGGACGCCAGCGGCGGCCGTCGAGACTGAGGTATTGAACGCTCGCACTATATATCCCCTCGACCTGAACGATGAGAGACTCTTCATACAGCCTGGGAAAGCGCAGACACTGCCTTCTCGTTCGTTCGTTGGTGCTGAGACGTTCGGCGCACCACAGATATACAGCAAGGAGTGGTTGACTCACCCACTATGACATGGGGCGTTGGTACAATCTCCACGGGGATGGTGTTTCTGGGAATCCTGACTGAGTACTGTGTAGCTTCCAAAGCTCGGCCCTCGTACCCATATGGGCGAAGACCGTCTGGAGCAGTACGATGGCTGCTGCAACATGCGCCGAGCTGTCAGTCATAAACTGTCGGGGAGCCGATGGCAGGACAAGTTCCAGCTAGCTGGCGGTATCGGGGCACAGGCCGAGGGCTCCGCTCACCCATATTTCAGACCGAATTGGACATCGGGCCCATGGAGCTAGACGCAGCCTATCTTGCTAAAGAGCGAGGAAATCTTTCCTGCTATCCATGTGGTTCTCCTGATAGTCGACTGACTCATTGATTGCAGCTGGGAATGGCCGGTATGGGCAGCAGGTACATGGACGAGGGGGTGTGCGTTTGTGGTGTCTACCTGCGTATTTCTGGTAGCGACTATGTGTGGATAATGCCTTGCTGCTTCCGACGCATCCACTCCCGCTGTCTTCAAAAATGGTCGACCGAGATGGAAAAAGTGCACGGGGGTATGCGCCCCGGGCGCGTCGATCTCACTCGCACGGAGGCGGAGTTTCAGGTTTATTACGAGTGTGAGTGTGGAAGCCGCTTGCCATTGTCATTCAAGGGTGACACTATAACGACGGTCTCTTTTGTAAGGAGGAAAATTGTTTTCGAGACGATCGAGCACATTCCTGTATTCGACAGAGCGGTGGAGGTTGGAGCTCAAGCTGATAATAGGTTTAGATTGAGAGGATCGGAAATGGACGATTAAGTTGGACATCGAGGTACCACGACCAGACCAGCAACGAACACGACATGGAGGTCACTTGAGGGAACAAATTCCGGCTTATGCAAGCGCTGAACCATACCCGCCGAGAGAACATTTGCTTGGCCGGTCGCCTTCCTTACTTACTCCACGGGCACTCGTACCCAGATCGGGGTCTCGTGGACAATGGCCGCTGTGGATCCTTTTGGCCTGACAACTTATCCGTGAGTCCTCCATGCCGCTGTGGATGGAAGTCGCCAAGGTACTGTCGGAGGATACATCGCTGAAGCCAACGGGCCCACCCCCATCTATCTGAGAAGGGCATCACGTTTGAATAGGATAGCTAGATTAAGATGAGATCGTCTACCGCTCTAGAGGATCATCTGAACGGATATGTTGCCGAGCAGGAAATGAGTCCTCCTACGATCAAGCAGCCATGTCACGAAGACCCGTGATCCTACTGGAGCGATGTGAGAGATATTTTGAGATGACAACTGCTGCGCGAAGATTTGAGGCTCGGATTCGTTATCATCCGTCTTAGACTTGCTGATTCAGATGGCCGTGAATGAAACGATGACCGTGTTCGCGTCGCTCGAAAAGGCAGCTGACGTGGGCGTGACTCCGATCGCAGCGATATTGAGAGCGCCATTGGCTCCGCCCGGAGCGCAGAGACGGCGCTGGCTCTCAGGGTAGCTCAGACGATGGCAAGATGTCTGGGAAGAAAGAAGTGCACGGGCCGAGAAAGCCGAGACATTCGCAGAATCGACATAATCCACATCAGTATGGGCGTGCATTATAAACATAGAGGGTGCGAATCAGGAACCTTACATCTTGGAGAAAGGCCACAATACCACACCTGACGAAGCCTTTCGGCTCTGCTTGAAAGAAGAGAGAGAAAACATTGGACGGATGGCTTGGCCGAATACAGCGGAAAAGCGGGAGATGAAAGATTCAGCGTTAGAAGAACGAGCGAATGAGCACGTTCCTTTCCCAGGCAAGAAAGCCGTCAGAAAGCGCAAAATGGCTGCAGGATCGCCTAATGCGGAGCCCGAAGCTGGCCACGCGGCGCGAAAAACACCCTACCTTGTTCCATGCGTCAAATTACTATGTGGCAATCACGGTGTGATGGTGGACGAATTCATAAGCTTGTATATCGGTGAAGAGGGTATCTCGGAGATCATTGAACCGGTCTTCGAGGTCACGGATCCGGTGTTCCGGGAATTGCTGGCACTTGGCCAATCCGAAAGAGCAGAGGCAGCCAAGAGGATATTACAGCCACTGGACGTCTTTTCAAGCGATATGATGGCGTCCATGCGAGTGTTGAATGTTCCCGCAGGAGCTGCATTCTGGGAAGAATTTCCGTCGTACGTTTCCCAAAGATACAGTCGATGAATCTACTGACCACCTCATGATATATAACGGGTCTGGCCGCGCGCGGGTGAAAAGGATGCTATCAAGAACCGAGCAGCAACGCAGCATAAAAGGCGAGGTCTATCGAAAAGGCCACTCGACCTGTTTCTGTGCAGCAGCGTGGGAGCCGGAAAGTACTCGGGAAATGGCGTCGCGTCGGCGTCGCGAAAGACGGAGAATGCAGGGAGTACTCATGCACATCGTTAAACCGGTCGGTATTGATACCATCCATATATATATATTCTTTGGGGATATATACCTCTTTGTCAAAAAGGGGTTCGGAACGGTCGGGGAAGACCCGGAGGCTGTTGGATGTGATCGAACCGGAGCGACGAAAGATTTCATTCACGACGGTCAATCTGTCTCATCGTCAGCGATTCAACGAGTGATGCACCGAAAGGTTTTAGAAAGGTAGGGAAGGCCCGCTTCAGACCTGGGTACGCTGTGCTCCCGACTGCCGTAAAGAAGTGGTTCTCTGAGGAAAGCTTTCGGCAAAAGGACCAAAACTCCCTTGCTCTTTCTGGTCGGTGAACGAGACGTCTCCCTTGCAACTGCGGTTGATACCGAAACGTCGGGAATCGGTGGCAACAATGCCTTCCTTCCATCAACTGGCTCAAAAATCCGGCAATCGGATCCAAACCGCAAGCAGCACCGAGCTCGGAACGATGGGATTGGAAGGACATCCTGTGGCCCGCTGGTGAAAGACCGGGGTTTCTGGACGCAATGAGTGCGGGAGCGTTGTGCTGGTGGTTGAGCATGTGAATGTGTACCCGATTGGACGTGGTGGTGCTTCGTTGGGTCAAGGATCTGGCCACGCTTGCGGAAGTCTTCTGGGCCGGGAGAGAATTCTGGCCTGTTCTTACCAGTGCTAATACTGGAATGTGAACTACATGATCAGGTTGGTGTATAGACGACAGAGCAAAGATCCAAGCCCTTAGAAAACAAGCACTGTAGAGTAGACGAGTGATGATTTTCCCAGATCTACCTATGTGCTCCCAGCTATGAACAAAACACACCATCAAACTCCTAGCTGTGATCAGGAAGTTAAAGCAGAAATGATTCAAGAAGACAAATCTCCCCTCCTGTCCCATATCCTCTGAATGGCCACCCCGGGGGTAGGTACATTCGGCCCGCCCCCCACAGGCGGAGGATCAATCAGCTCTTGCGGTGGCGGCGGCGGCGCGCTCTTGCCTCCAGTCCCATCAAAGTATTTGGAGAACTCCTTGTTCTCATCAAACGGTCTCTTCCCCAGTATTCTTACCAGATCATCCCGCCCAATCACCTCCTTGCTAAGCAACTCCTCTGCAACCAGACCAATTTCCTTCTTTTTCTCGGTGAGCAGATCTCGGCACTGCTTGTACGCATCGTCGATAATACGCCGGACTTCGCTGTCGATGTTTTGGGCAGTGGCTTCGGAGAAAGGCTTATGCAACTGCTGCTGCTGATCGTCCTCGTAGAAGAGGTAGCCAATCTTAGAGGACATACCCCATTTCGTCACCATAGCCGTTGCCATTCGTGTGACTTTGTTAAAATCGTCACTTGCTCCCGAGGTTACGGTGTCGAAATGCAACTCTTCACTGACACGGCCAGCGAGTGTCATAGCCATACGGTCCATGAGCTGGTTGACATTCATCAAGTAGGCGTCTCCCTGGGGGAGATACTGCGCGTAGCCGAGAGTACCTCGGCCGCGGGGAATGATGGAGACTTTGAGGAGAGGATCGGCGTATTTGAAGAACCAGCCGCAGATAGCGTGGCCGGCCTCGTGGTAGGCGACTGTGCGTTTCTCCTCAGGATTCAGAACTAGGGATTTCTTTTCAAGACCACCAATGACGCGCTCGATGGCTTGCTCGAAGTGGGTCATTGTTACCTTGTCGGCGCTTGTGCGGGCAGCTAAAGAAGCCAGGATTAGCCCGGAATCTCCTGTGAAAGGAAAAAGGCAAAAGGCTTACCGATGAGAGCGGCTTCGTTGACGCAATTGGCAATGTCGGCGCCAGAAAAGCCTGGAGTGAGTGCTGCTAGCCTGCCAGTCAAGTGATCCATGTCCTCGCTCGTCACTATCTTTCCAAGATGCACCAGGAATACTTGCTTTCGACCTTCCGTAGTTGGGCGGTCGATGGCGATATGTCTGTCAAAGCGACCAGGACGTAGAAGAGCCTGGTCCAAAACGTCTGGTCTGTTGGTACCTGCCAGCACGACGACCTGTTCGGTAGTGTTGAAGCCGTCCATTTCCGTCAGAATTTGGTTCAATGTCCCCTCTCTTTCGTCGTTGCCTCCTGAAAATCCACCCTTGCCTCTCGCTTTACCCACGGCGTCAATCTCGTCAATGAAGATAATGCAAGGCGCGTTTTTGCGAGCGTTCTGGAAGAGATCCCTGACACGCGAGGCTCCAACACCAACGAAGATCTCCACGAATTCGGAACCGCTTATGCTGAAGAAAGGTACTTGTGATTCTCCCGCCGTAGCCTTCGCCAATAGTGTCTTACCGGTACCTGGCGGACCAGACAGAAGCGCACCTCGAGGGATCTTAGCTCCTAACCTTTGGTATTGGTCCGGCGTTTTCAAGAAGCTGACAAATTCCATGATCTCTTGTTTGGCCTCGTCCATACCAGCTACGTCCTTGAAGCGGACCTGGACCTCCGTTTCATGGTTGAACTTCTTAGCTTTGCTTTTACCGATCCCAAATATCCCACTTGAACCACTAGCCCCGCCCCCACCAGCACGCCTCGAAAACCAGTAGATTGAGAGGACAAACAAGATCGTTGGGGCAAGAGGCATCAAGACGTTGATCCAACCTGTCTCATTCACATAGGATACTGGTATGCGCTCCGAGCTGGGGATGCCTAGCGAGTTCTGCACATCCTCCAATTGTCTCTCGAATGCCTCCACAGATCCAATGCTGAAGTAATAACGGAAATTGCCGTGCTGTGCTGGGCTTTCGGGGTACATTCTACCAGTAGCCTCCCGGTGGAGGTCAACGCGGACTCTGTGGCGATTGATCACTGTAAGCTTGTCCACCAGGCCCTTGTCGAAGAATGTGGTCTTGAATTCTTGGAACGTTATATCCTTCGAGTTCTCGCTTGGCATGACGGTACGGTATAGCAGGTAGGCTACGAAAGCAGTGGCCAAGAATGTTCCTGTGTCCAGTTTCGCTGTGAATTCTTTGAAATTCATCTCCCCAGGCTTCTTCTTATCATCTCCCTTGGACTTTTCCTTCTTTCCCTGCTTTTCCTCTCCTGACTTTGGGCCGACGAAGCCTTTACTCTCCTCTGCAATGCGTTTTGAAGCTTGTTCACGTGCCAATCTTCCAGTCCAAGAAACTAGCTTCGCAGCACTTGCAATGTCCAGAGGCCGATTTTTCAGATTTTCCATGACCTCTCGAACCTCAGAGGGTATGCCTTTGCGTTTGAACTCCTCAAAAGACTTTTCAACCGCGTTCGCGTCTGAAGCAGGCAGCCCCTTCCTGATTGTACTCAGCAGGCTGTCCAACGCCTCTTGTTCCTCCTTGGTGAGCATAGACATTTGAGGAGAGTCTGTCTGTTGTTTGGCATCTGAGGCGCCTCGATGAGACAAAGGACCTGCATCGCTGTAGAGGCTCTCGAAGCCCCGTGCGGGCTTTCCTGGCCTGCTCCCATCTCTCGTCACCTGCTTTCCACCTGTATTGGCGTTCAGATTTTTGCCGTCTTTCGGATCCCCAGGCTTGACAGTGGAGTATGTGCGTATCGTCGACGCCGGGTGGTACGCTGTTCGTGCGATGGATCTGCGGAGAGAGCGGGACAGTGGGCAGACATTCGTGTCGATATGCGTCGTCGCTAATCTGGCGAGGCTGCTCGATCGCCGGAAGAGCGTGGTCATGATAGGATGGAAGAGAGCAGGGAAGGAGCTGTATGCTTGTAGACCGTCAGAGTAGAGCCTACTACGGCAATTGAGGGTTGTTCCTGGTCCTTCTAGCAATGTGAATGAAGTAAAGACTGATTCGAAGATCAGGTGGCGGGTCCACAGTGATGGGGCTTTCCATACTCAGTGACGAGCCTTTTGCCTCAATCCTCGGACATGCCAAGATCGCTTAACCCCTTCGAGTTAGTTCGGGGTTCTGCTTATACAATCGCGTTAGTGCGTTCTGTGACCTCGGTTATTCGTTCACGCCAAGATACCTCTTTCATCTGCAACGGCAGGGAATGTGGGAGTAATGCTACATAATGAGTTTGTAGTATATAGACAGGCGCAACAACGAATCAATGCTGCCTTGCAGACTAATCTTTGGACCAAAATTTCAAGCCAAATTAGTCCCATTTTTGCCATAGAGTGGTATTCGTGATGCTTCGCTATCCTCGTTCAATGCTTTCAATGAATTGGTCATCCCTATGTCGCAAAATCTCCAGGTCAATTGGTCCATTGTTCGGATTCTCCATTCGTTTTCTCTTCATCATTTCACGACTTGCTTCGAGACCCGCTGATCGCTGAAATTTCCCGGCGGACCTCCGGGCAGCTTCGGTAGGAATTTCCCAACCCTCTTTTGATACTCCTTGTACTCTGGGTACTTCCTCGCCGATATGAGCTCCGTGAACCACGTCGATGCCTGAAACAGAATTAGGTATGCCACTGCTCCAATAATTGACCAGTTGTAGTATGTCTGCGTGACCCAGCAAGACCATCCGTAGAGCAGAACCCAGACAGACTGCTCTGCTGCGAAGTTGGGGTGACGGCTATATGCCCACAATCCGGTGGTATTGAAGCCGCGGTCAAGGGTTTCTTGGTCGAAGCATTTGGGGACTTTGGCTGTCTCTTGGTACTCCTTCTTCGCCGAATGGTAGGCTAAAATCCTTGCCGTTAGTGATGTGATGGTCCAGAAACCGACTGAGAGGTAGCATGACTCACTCCATTGCTGCCCATCGGCGTAGAATGCCAAAAATACGAGGAATCCCCATGCTCTCGAGAACACCACATCTGCAGTTGTCCAAGCAGGTGTGCTTTTCGTCGAGAGTAAAAGGACGTAGGTTGGTGTCGCCACAAGGAAAAGGAGGATCTGTGCTGTCGTTCAGCGAGGTTCCTGAAGAAATGTACAAATTTTCCTCACACTTTGAGCCAAGGAGATGAAGACGACGTTGAAGATGAAGAACAACGGCGGGCTGATATATTCCTTCAGGACATCCCATCGATAATCTTCGGAGCCAATGCTGTAGCCTCCTTTGCGCCAGTAATTGTATGTCAATCGCGCCTAATCCAGTCAGTAAAAGCCTGTTACGATTGCAGGTGGAGACTCACGCTCCAGAAGGTACTAAAAAGCAGCAGCATATCCAGCCGTCGAGTTGACAAGCCTGTAGCATGTGCATAGGCTGTGAAGTGGGCATTATATAGTGTAGGTAAGACGCTCCAACACCGATCAACTTGCGAGTAGTTCCTGTTGATTTCCGAGACGACCAGGAATATGGGAAAGAGGAATAATGAGAAGGCGAAGGCGGATATTAACGGGTTGGTGGAGACATAGAGGACTTTGAGAGCTTGAAGATTTGTGATGTTCTCGAATATTTGCTGCGGTAGGTCGTACAGCTGGGCAATATAAGGCAGGACCGTCTTGCTGTAGTCAGTACATTCAGCAATGGATCTGATCACCGGTAAAGCCATGGCGCTGCGTTGACGACAGAATGCGAAAGGTATATAGAGTAAACAACGACAGGAAGTCAAATGTTGCCGTCATCAAAAGTCACAAACTCTTTGTCGATCCTTGCTGCAGGGTCCATTTCTTTCGGCACGAGCCGAAGGCGTCATTCTGTGCGCTTCAAGGAAAGCTCAATCGTTCCTTCCACGTACTCGTATCCCCCAATCTGTATTGCTTCAAGAAGCGAGGAACAAAATTCGAAACATGGGAGTGACTCAGTCTATGTGTTATGCAAGAGTTCGAATGAGAAGACGGCATGGCACGCAAGATCCTCTGCGTTGCTGAGAAGCCAGCCATTGCCAAATCTGTAGCTCAGCATCTGAGCGGAGGACAAGTGACCACGGTAGGTGGATTTTTTATTGTTTGTAGTGGTTTGTAGCTCACAAATTTGAAGCGAAGCATTACCGGCAATCCATACGTAAAGAATTACGACTTCGATTTCAACTTTGGTCCACCATGGGGCAACTGCTCCGTGACAATGACAAGCGTCCTCGGGCATCTCACTGAGCTCAAATTCCCAGCTCAGTACAATCAATGGCATTCGCCGCCCCCGTGGTCTTTGTTCGACGCTCCTGTTGAGGATGTGGTAAACCAGGTATGGTTTCCGCTGGTCTGCCTGACATCACAATCTCAAACGAGTTTAGGACAAGAAAGCTATTGCAGATAATATCGCGCAACAAGCCCGATACTCTAGAGCTCTTTTCGTTTGGACTGACTGCGATCGAGAGGGCGAGCACATCGGTTCAGAGGTGCGACGAGCGGCTTTTCAGGGCAACAGGTCGCTTGAAGTAAAAAGAGCGCAGTTCAATAACACCGAGAGAGCGTATGTCAAAATATGCGTAATCACTATCGAGTCGGTCTCTTTTGGCTAATTTGATCCTCAACGTTGTAGACATGTGGTTAGAGCTGCTCAAAATGCGATCAACCTGGACGAGCGACAAGTCAATGCCGTCGCAGCACGAATAGAGTTGGATCTACGCATCGGGTACGCTTTTACGCGGTTTAACACGCTGACTTTGCAGGTGATGGGTGGAGATCTCAGTGAAAGAGTCATCAGCTATGGTGCGCCTTCAGGCCTGATCCTATTTCGTGGAAAATCATCTCTAACATCGGGTAGGATCCTGCCAATTTCCTACACTGGGCTTCGTCGTAGACAGGTATTTCAGAGTCAAAAATTTCGTGCCCGAAAAATTCTGGAGCATCAAAGTCATGCATCTTCGTGACGATATGGAAGTGACATTTTCATGGCGACGACATCGTTTATTCGACCGGGTATCTGTTGTGATCCTTTTCGAAAGGTGTCTCACAGCACGAATGGCAAAGGTCACTAAATTACAGAAGAAGCCAACCAGTAAATGGAGACCTTTGCCACTGACGACGGTGGAGCTGCAGAAACTTGGAAGCATGTACCTTCGTATGGACAGTCAGAGGGTGATGAAGGTACTCTTCTCCGTCCTCCGCGCTCTACGATTTCACTGATATCTTCGATAGATCGCCGAGGACCTGTATAACAAAGGCTGGATCAGTTACCCACGTACCGAAACCGATTCATTCGACAAAGGCATTGATCTAAGGATTCTTATTGAGAAGCAAGTCCAGGACAATGCATGGGGCCCCTACGCGCAAGGACTCCTGGCTGGAGGTTTCAAGTGGCCACGCAGCGGCCGTAACAATGACCAGGCCCATCCGCCTATCCATCCAGTTAACTATGTTTCCCTTGCTGCTCTCTCGGGTGACGATCGCCGAGTGTACGAATTTGTGGTCCGAAGGTTCCTCGCTTGCTGCTCGGAAGATGCGAAAGGGGAGTCGACAATTGTCGAGATCGAGTATGGTGATGAGACGTTCTTCACCAATGGGTTGATCGTGTTGGAGCGCAACTACTTGGACGTCTATCCATATGAGAAGTGGACAAGCAGCCAGCCTTTACCCAGGTTCAACATGCACGAGACCTTCGAGCCAACAGAAGCAAACATAACAGAAGGCGAGACCACTGCACCAGGGTATTTGACCGAGCCTGAGCTTATCAGCCTAATGGACGCCAATGGTATAGGCACTGATGCAACAATGGCCGAGCATATCGCGAAAATCAAGGATCGAGAGTATGTCATGACCCAAGCCCGAGCAGGCGGCACTGCCCAAGCCAACAGCACTAACGGCAGAGGAGGTCGCGGTGGCCGAGGTGGTAGAGGGGGCGCTCAAGGTGGTAGTAACGCAGGCAACGGAGGAGGTGGAGGCTCTGTGCAGCAGTTCATCCCAACTACTCTTGGTGTTGCTCTGATCGAAGGGTATGATGGTATAGGATTGGAGACGAGTCTGGGCAAGCCGTTCCTGCGTAAGGAGATGGAGATCAAGATGAAAGAAATTTGCGCTGGGACGAAGAGTCGGCATGACTTTGTTCAGGAGACATTGGAACAGTATAGGGAGGTGTTTGTGAGGACACAGCAGCAGGTTGGGGTGCTGAGAGCCGCTTGCAGGAAGTATGTCTTTGGTGACCAGCCGTGATATGCAGGCTTCTGAAGGCGTTGTATCCCGTCTCTTTGACCCATGCATGCATGCATGCATGTATGTATGTATGTATTGAGCAGCGGATTTATGAAACGAAGGGCCTCGTACCCGAGTTTGGACTGGCTCAGCAGCTTCAGCGTTCAGCAATGTCGCAATTTCGAACGCAATTTCAAACGGCCAGATACCCCTGGTGTCCCCTCTGTCACTGGCCCCAAGCCTCTCATCATACTATCGCATTCTGTACCCAGGGCCACCATCAGAGCCAACAGGGGGTCCTTCTCCGCTTAAACTGATATTTGCAGACTCGGCATCCGTCAACCGCGTCGAGCTTATGGGAGAAGGCCTCCGGGTATGTGTTACGCTCAAAATTGCCCAGCTTTTCGTCCATTGTTTTTGTACCTCTTGAGCGAAATTTTGGGCAGGAGACGGGAACATGCCCCTAAGCAGGCAGCCCTTATACATCTTTAGCGCTCAAGAAAGGCGTAGCGTACAGGTGACACATACCCTTCCTTCTTGGAACTCTCTTCTGGTGCCCCGTCGAGCCCGTGAAAACGAGAGGACCAGCCCTTGCATATGAGTCGCTGCGCGCTCAGGCGTTCTTGCTGGGAGCGTTGCTGATTGGTAGGTAGTCTTGGAGAGCACAGTCAGTGATCGAACTTCGAAAGGTCAAAGACATTGAGGAATCGTGAGCGAAGGATCTTGGTGGAGAGCCTGGCGGATTCCTTCACGCATCGCGCCTGCCGCATCGATGCAGATGGTGCCGTGTATTACGATCACTGATAGCTGTGTATCAACAATGCTTTAGACAAGAACTGCTCTTCGTGCTACCTACACATCTGGCAAACAGACCATATGTAGTAGACACCACTGCCCCTTTTTTCGCCACACCATCCTACAAGCTTTCTGTCAAAGCCGCTGAGCACATTGTCAACGGCGTCGCCGTATCTTGCCATTTACGTTGAGCCGATGGGAGCAGAAAGCTTGAGTAGACTACCTTCTATTGACTTTTGTGTAGCTATGTAGGGGAACAGTGCTCGCTCGTTCTTCTTCACCAACCCGTTGTAGCAGAGATACAGAATTCCACCAAATTGGTTGCATCCCCGTTCGTCCATGATTGTAGTGCTTCCATTTACCAGTATCCCATCTTTGTAAATGGAAGCAAGAGTCTGAGGAGCGCAGGGGAGGTCAGGGTTCGGTGTCACGGTCGCAGGTCCGCTGCCAGTATGCCTCGCCACTTCCTAAGCTCTTTCCACGAACACGTTCCTGCAACTTCAGCGTCTAGGGAGATTATTTCGAGATCATCATCGAGGCATCGGTATCACCCTCCGACTGTTTCCCTCCCCTGGAAACCTGCAGATACGTAGAAGCTGCCTTCGCTCCTGCGCGTCGTCCCTCTGCGTGCAGGCCTCAATATCCACACACATTGCCTACCTGATTCGGCTGCTCTCCAGTTCGTAGGTGAGATATCACTAGTGTGCCCCGCAGGAAAAGAATAAGTCACCTAACAAGCTCGCTAAGCCTTTAAATCATGGCCAAGAATAGGGAGAATATTGCAATATAATTTACAGCAAGAGCACCGCACCTTCTCTGATCGGATGCTTCGGCCAAAACTTGGGACTATTCTTGCTCTCTCTCCTCCCGTTTTCTGGAGTCCAAACAAAAATCTGGCGATGGTGCAATAAATTGAAGAAGAGAAAGGACGAAAAGCGTTCGCTTACCTGTTTTTTTCCTAGAGTTGCCACCTAGAACGTTTGAAGCATTTGTTTCAGCGAAAGCAATCCACCCTTTCAGCCTCTGAAACTTGGTCCAAAAATCAGACGATTTTTGCTCCATCTTTCCCCGTTCTGATGGAATTTTTCGATGCTGTGGTCGTGATGCAATAAATCGAGACAGCATTTCGGCAGGCTTTTGGGATTTTGGTCCTTGGCAATGCCCAGAGAGTTGATCTGGGTGATCTGGTGATTGCGCTAACGGAGGCCCCTCAGGTATAAGTATCTGGGTTTTCTCCCAATATTTCTTCTTCTTTCAACATCACCTTCCACAGGACTGGGGACTCACCGGTTGAGGCCCCCCAAGCACCCTCTCTTCACTTCGCTAAGTCTCCCTTCCTTTACCTCCTAACATTTCCTATTCCTTCCTCACACTCACTTGGGTCAGTGACCTCGCTGACGCTGTCGCAGACTACCTTCACCCCGACCCTACCCCCTTCCCTCTGGGCAAAGTCCCAGCGTGCCGGATGATGTTAGGAGCCATATAATTGCCACTTAGGGGGACTCCTGAGCTGGGCCTTCTCGTGGCGAGTCCTGTTAATTCCCTTCGGGGTAACTGACGCAGCTCTTCTCCTTTCTTTCCTTTATCTTACCTCTTCTTCCTTCTCACTCTCCTCTCTCTCTCTCTCTCTCTCTCTCTCTCTCTCTCTCTCTCTCTCTCTCTCTCTCTCTCCCTCTCTCTCTCTCTCACTCCCTTCTCATCCTTCCCTTGCCTTCCCTCCCTTCCCTTCCCTTCCCTCCCTTCCGTCCCATGTCTTCTTCTCTTCCTTCCCTCTCTTCCTTATCGGCCATATACCTGAATTTATCTTGCTATATTTTCCGATCTAGTACCTCAGCACGGTCTTGGGCTTTGTCGCAGCGCTGGGGCTCAACCTTGCGGGGTTGCTAACCAAGACCATCTTCTTACTCTCTTCTCCTGTCTTCTTCCTCTTCTCATCTTTCTTCTTCTCCTTCCCCTTCTACTCCTGCCACTGACCTCGCTGCCTCTGACCTCGCTGCCTCTGACCTCGCTGCCTCTGACCTCGCTGCCTCTGACCTCGCTGCCTCTGACTTCGTCGCCTCGAACTCACGGCTTTCAACTTTGTCGCCCATCCCCTCGCCGCCTCTTACCACGCTGCCCTTCGCTCTATCCTATACTATTCCAGCCTGATCTCACCTCACCTCACCTCACCTCACCTCACCTCACCTCACCCACCTCACCTCACCTCACCTCACCTCACCTCACCTCACCTCACCTACCTTCTTCTCCATACCATCCCAACCTATCCCATGCCGCCTTCTCCCACGCCACCCTCTCATACCAACCTCTCCTACGCTATCCTCTTCCATCCCAGCACCATCCCAACCTTCCCTCATCTTACTTACCCCTCCCTCCCTACCTATCTGCCTCCATCCATTCCATCCCTCCCATCCCATCCCATCCCATCCCATCCCATCCCATCCCATCCCATCCCATCCCATCCCATCCCATCCCATCCCATCCCATCCCATCCCATCCCATCCCATCCCATCCCATCCCATCCCATCCCATCCCATCCCCATCCCCATCCCATCCCATCCCATCCCATCCCATCCCATCCCATCCCATCCCATCCCATCCCATCCCATCCCATCCCATCCCATCCGCCCATCCCATCCCTCAAGCCCGTGTCTCTTCTCCATGCGAACATCTATCTGAATGTATGGTTATATCTTCCGATGTACTGCGGGAAGAATCTTGGCCTTGACGCGGCCCCGCAGCTCAACCTTCGGGTTGCTAACAAGATTCATCTCCTTTGTCTCTCTTTGGTGCTGGTCTCTCTTCTCTCTTCTCACTTCTCTCCATCTTCCTCCTTCATCTTCTGCCTACCCTTCCTCTCTTTTTCTCGCCTCTATCCTATGCCTTCCATCGAATCCCATGCCTTGCATCCCCATCCCTTCCATCCCCATCCCTTCAAGTCCCATTCCCACCATACCAGCCCAGCTCAGCCCACGTCTCTTCCATCGTCGATCATCTATCTGAATATATCATTGTATATGTCTCGATGTACCCTAGTATGGGTTTGGCCATGACGTGGCACTAGGGTTCAATGGATCTCCATTGCCAACAAGACCAATCTCCTACCCTTCTAATTCTCTTCGCGACCTTGTACATAGATAACTAGGAAGAACAACCAATCAAGATAACATCCATACAAAATACTATCAAGTACTTGCCACAAACTGTATGCACTCTGAACCATCTTGATCGTTATCGCTTAATGAAAAATTAATCTTTGCGCAATGAGCTGTACTCCATCGACCACAGATTGCGCAGTGATGAGGCAGATCTGCTCGTTCTTGCATATGAATTAAGTAGAAATAGATTGATTGCTACGGAGAGTTGACCGCAAGCGCTGCAGAGTATGACCCGAAATGCACAACAAAAAAACAAACAAAGTCCAAAATAGCACCGCGAAAAGAAGATGAAGAATTGCGTACAAGTTATACATCCTCAACTAGTACGCATGAATCTTTAGTAGGAAGGATGGTGGTCGCTGTCGAGATCTACACTCAACCTAATCTTGATGAAGCCTCAAGACCGAGCGACTCAAGAGATGCCGCAAATGCCTAACAGGAACACTTATCGCACGTGCCGAAGACGTAGCAGGCGTTTGAAAGCTCTCGGGATATGTCGTTGGGAGAAGTTTAGTGGCGAGAGACAGCCGTGTGGCAGGTGAATACTAAATATCGGTAGGGCATGGGATACGTGGCATTACTGGCACCCTAGAGCTCAGCGTGTTATTTGGGGCAGAGGACGGTAGTGTGATGTTGAAGTCCATCTTCATGACTTAGGGACGAGAGTTGATGTATTGTTTCGAGTTGTTGCAGATGATTGGAGGGAGGGGGAGGAGACGTGAAGAGTGGAAGGGTTGACTCGGCTTGCGTCTGTGCGTAGGGCTGACTGACTATGGGTACTTTAATGAGGTCCACATTTGGAAATTAGAGCAGTCTCGGCATACATGAATTTACGGCTGGAAATCCTTGGACTTGTGCACATCTTGGGGTCGTCAACGTCTACACGAGTCCTTAGAATTCTTCAGACACTCTAGTTACTACGGCGTGGATATCGACACTCTGCGAGAAATGGGTATGGGTAGCTAAGGTTAATGACCTTACCTTAAGCTCTTCGGTACGTCAACCTTCACCCTCTCTATTAGCCTCTACCAATGTGCTCCAGTACCGGCAGTCTCAGGCGTCAGATTCTTGTAAATGGTCGCCGTATACTCAATCCAATATGCTTGCACATTCTTCCGATGCTTATACCTCTGCCGTGCTACCTCCTCCAAACCTCCCCCAGTGACTTCCACCGCTTTCATTGACACTTGCCATGAAGGTTTCCCATCGAGGCGAGCTACCAGCTCTGTGACTCCCCGCATTGACAGTAAACGCAAGCGATTCACCCTCCTGCAATAGAGCAATGGCTCTATCGACGGCCTCGAGCGGCAAGTCACCATCTCCGGGACCCAAAGCGGCACAAACGACCACTACATCCCGATTCCCGTGGTTGAGTCAAATCAGCGGCCACAAAATCGTCGTAGACGTTTGGTCGATCCCTTAATGCAGCTGACGAGGCTCATTTCTAGAAGATTGGTATCGATGAGACTTCGGATTCCAGGCTTGCCTGTGAGCTGCTTCCGGAGCTCCGCGCCGACGATACCCTTGCCGGCTGCTACGTCCAGAATGCCTGAAGGACCGACGAGGTTCTCGGAAACAGCAGAAGATGCGAGGTGCTGGTTCAGAAATTGCACCAGGATTCGCGGAGACTCGCATGCTAGCAGTTCGTGGACGTTGTACCTGTGAAGGATTCTAGCCTGGCATAGTGAAAGTGCCTGGACAACCTTGACTTACTCATAGAGACCTGGCTGAGCATACATGGTATTGTAATCGTGAATGCGAATTTTCTGCTTCCGAGCCATTGCTTTGAGCGTGATATAACCCGCCACTACCGGAATCTCTTCACTTACACTGTTGTTTGCAACGTTCTCATTCTGCCATCTGCTGGTTTTCAGTTTGTACGCTATCGAGATAGTACTGTCGGAGGCGTCTTTCGGTACGATGAGCATTTTGTAGTGGTTGGGGTAGTTTAAGTTGAGATCCGGGCCAAGCTTCTAATCCGCCGGTCCTTTTCGCCGTGGTTGATCATGACTGGATGGGGAAGACGAGTTGATACAAGATGGTGATGACCGCTTGGGACCACTACTTCTGACGTCGACGGCTGGTACGTTGTAACCCGTTATCTTCCCAAGCATGACTTCATCAGTGCTGGTCACGGACGTAAGAGCGCTAGTGGGATGAGGCAACCGCAAAGGACGCAAAGCGTAAACATGGTCGGAACTGTCTGGTCGGAGAGTAACATCCTTTTTGAGTCCCTCCCTGGGTTGATCGCGCGAGGCCAGCTCGCGTCTGAGGCCGTCGACCTTCACTGCCATCTAAACTTCGCAGGACGGCATGTTGGTGATGGAATTGGACTTACAATGAGTCTTGAACAAATTCGGTATCCAAACAATGGTCTTTGAAAAGTAAGAGCAAGTGACAAGGGATTAGAATTCGATGAACAAATGAGGAGGCGCAATTTGAGCAGCGTACTTTCCTGGAGCTTTGTCGCTTTGTTCTTTTTTGTATATGGAAATTGAGAATATGGTAACTAGGCAAGGATAACGAATCAACCCACGCTGAGTATCACTCATGAAAAAGCGACCCGTCAGATAGTCTATTGGGTTGGCTGGTTCTTTCAAGGTGGGAGCAACAATCTTGCATTCTTTCGTTCAATGAATTCCCAACGTGACTTTATCCTCATCGTCGTGCCCAGTATTTACCCCACGCTCAAGATCTCTGGCAGTCGGTTGGTGCACATTAGAGGAGTACCCTGGTATCTCTTTCTCTGGGATGTGTAGGTTCGCCGGATGAGGCGATGCGTCTGACAACTCATTCGAATCATAGACTTCTTTCAATGCCCTAGTTAATGGACGCTGTGATTCAAGGAGTTGTGGTAGATAGATGGCAAGCAGGGGACGAGTGGCCGAAATCGAGACACACAACTGAGATCTGTTAGCGATCTCTTGCCCAAAGAATAACACATAATGGTACGCACAATCCCCAAATCCACCTCGATAGCACTTGTAATCCAAAGTGGCCACCCAACCCACGTCTCATCATAGCTCTTTACAAGCGCCTCATTCACATATACTGCCTGCACAATGCCCGCTATACACACGATGAAGCCTATCGCGAAAAGCGTAAGGACGGCTATGCGCTGTTTCAGAGATAGTTGAAGGGTCCAGACAATGGGGATAGGCATCAGAAGGAGTAAGAAATCTGAAAAGAGGGTAATGATGCTGAAGGACAGCATATAAACGCCTTCGTTGATGCAAGTGTGGGAGTACGTTGCTCAAGGAATCCAGAAGGCTGATAATGGCCTAAAACTTGTGTCAATAAACTCGACAAGTAGCTTTGCAGCTGGCCACATTTCCGAGATTGACTTACTTGCATGCACTGACAGCCACAATAAAGTAAGCGAGAAGCATTGCTGTATGGAAAGCCAAACCCAGTACTATACACCATCTATACCACAAAGGGGTGACAGGCCTGTGAGCCGCTTGTAAAAGGCCAGAAGAGACATTTTGTTCAACGTTGCCGCCCAGAAGAACAGTATCTGCGCTGCCAAACAGAGCTTATATCCAGGGGGGCCTTTTGATGAATGTAAATCCCAAAGTGTCGATTCCAGCCGAAATTGTTATCAGCGACTAGGACAACGCATGTTAAGGCGAACGTGGGCACCTAGTGGAGCACGTTAAAAGGGAAATGGCATCAAAATCTCGGCTGTTTACCAGAGAAATGCCAATTACCCAGTCTTCGAGACCAAAGCTTCTTGTGATCCGCAGGCGCGTGTAGTATCTCAATCCCACAACGACGAATACAAGTATTATGAAAATAATGTTCACGACTGTGAGCCCGGGGCCTCTTGTCACGGGATCGACGAAGTTGGGTGCTGGCCAGCTTTCCATGATCTCTTTGGTCGGATGCACCATGGCAGACAGCCATTCTGAGACACGGACAATGTCTGCTCACAAGAAAGAATCAATTGATCGGAATGCTCAGGTAGCGGATGGTGAGAAGCGCACAAATTGGAGGGCCTCCAGAAGACCTTAGCACACCCTTGAAAGACCCACAATCTTGTGTCATCTTGTGCGAGAGACCTCGGTTAGGAAATGAAGCATCTTAGTTTTCGAAAGTCGTAGGTAGATTTCTCCTGGAAACGACCAGGCGGGACGACCGGTTTGGCAACAGCCATGAAACGAATCCAGCCTTCGCGAAAATAAGATCTTTATTATGGATTGTCTAACTTGTCATTGTTGCTGAGTGGTGAGAAATGGTCGTCACCGTCAGAAGGCCTCGGCATTTTGGGTCGCTGGCATGAGTTACTTTGTATACGAGCAAAGAACCGCACCTGGACAATTGGCCACTTTTTTGGAACGGTGAGCCCTGTGAAGAGCTTCGATTGCAGATGTTCCTTCTCTTGCCGTTAACCTTCAGCAATTTCGGGGTCTGAATCGTTGCAAGTGTCATTTACGTTGAATAGCCTGCCTGGTGCCTTAGTCTCCGGCTATTTCTTTCGGGATTATTTGGGGTGTCATTTCCGGTAAGTGGGATCATTCCTTTGACTCTCATGCTGGCGGAATCTCCACAGTAATACCCTCTCCTCGATCTGATCTTCCACTGATCTTGTATTGCCCTGCGATCAAGTCCTTGGCTACAAGCTCTCGTGTCCTTCCTAAGCTCTCAATAGCAGAGATCCGGTCGAGCGTAGCTTGCAAATGTTCCCCAAATCCAGGCTCGCTGCAGATCTGACGAAAAGCCCTCTGCATAGGAACAGAGTCAGCTCGGACCATGGCTTGCGCATCGATGGTGAATATGTTGATATGGTCGTAGCTCCGGATGAAATCTGCTCTTGTCATGATCTCCCTGGCTTTGTGCAGCGGTAATTGCGGTAGCAGTTGGCCCTGACCTGGATGGTTGGTCCCTTTGCCGAGTATCTCTTTCTCCTGGTCGACAAGAGCTTTGGCCAACAACATAGCTGCTGCCGCGTATTTTTGTTGATCCATTACATCGTCATCCATGTCTTCGCCTAAGATCCAACACTTGTTCAGGAACCAGGTCTTCTCTGTTCCACAAATGTGATCACAAGTCTCGAGCATGTCCACCGATTTCGCAACACGGTTAAGGAAAGTCAGCCGCCCACCAACTCGGTTGAAGATCTCCTCAAGAACCTGCGTCGAGGGTTCTTCCTTGAAATTTCTCACACGATACTGTCTCAAGGCGGACACAGCTTGGTCTTTTGGCAAATCAAGCACAGGAAGGACATCCATTCGCGTGGAGTATTGCTTAAGGCGCTCGTAAACCCAGTAGTCATCGCTGTTGAAGACCACGGTGACCAGGTTGCTGGCGGCCCACTGCTCGGCACGTTGCTGGATAAGCTCCAGAAGATCACGACCATCCTCGTCATCCCGTAACAAGTGAGTACTGTTGATGATGAGCACTAAAGGTTTTCCAACAATTTCACGACGCCTCAAAGCAACTTTTTCCAGCTTATTGAAAGCTCGTTCGATGTCGAGCAAAGCTGTATTTCCCTCTCGGGGGCCTTTGATGCTAAAAAGGCTGCCAATGTAATCCTCGTGAAATTCGTAGTCAAGGGCTTTACCGAGTCGTATACGAAAGATTTCAAGGTCTGCATGCGCTTCAAACATAGAGATGCCCTCCCCACCCACTTTCTGCATGGCATCTAGTAGCATCGATGACTTCCCTGTGCCTTTCTCGCCAATGATGAGATGATAATGTCCGCGGTGTGTACCACTGACAATCTACAGTAAATTTTAGGAGTCAGTATTACACCTTCAAGGTAAAGGTCCGAGCCGTTGCACGAGCCTCAAGACCAAGAGGGAAACTTATGCTCCCGGAACATGGCTTACGAGCCAGACAATGGTACGCATTACGAAGATGTTACTCCCGAACATACATACCTGGTCTATTTTGAGTTGCTCGACCTTTCGTATCCACGGCTGGTCGTCTTCTTCCAGCACTGTACTAGGAACTCCCCTTCCTAGAGCGGCTAGTTCGAGAACTGGATCGCCCGGTTCAAATGCTTTCGTCATCTTTTTTAGAACCAGGTATTTATAGTACTGCGAACATTTCGGGGTCAGCATCCCCTCTCGAAGTCAAAGACCCAAATGATGGGACAGCTCGAATAGGCATCAACAGGCTTTTGCTCGAGAATCATGGTTTGCAGGTCGAAAAGTAGTCCGACATGGAAACGTTTAGCTTCAAGGATTTACATACCCGATGATAGCCATACCCTGCCAGCCCCAGTACGAGGATTGAGGCTAATGTTGTGGCTGCGCTTTCAAACATCTTGAAAAGCGTTGGGCTCCAGGTGAGTCGGGTCTTCCTTCGCTCAGTCTGCGTACTTTCGTTGGCATCTTCCCCCTGCAGCTGGATCTGCCCGGGCGTGGGTCCGCCAATCCCGCCAGCATAACGCTTTGAACGCAGACAGAAGGAGATCTTTGTGGGCGAACGTGTCCCATTGAGCCCAAGGAATGAATAGAATATTGTGTTTTGTTGGCTGTAGCGATTAAGAATGTCTGAACGAAAGCAAGAAGACATGGCATATGCCATCTCGCAGAGATCTAGATTCTGCCAAAGTGAAAGGAATGCAGCCAAGAAGTAAAGATCACATCGGCCAAGTCATACCTGGGGTCAAATCCTCCAACTACGTACAATGTCAATCGAGTGAGTCATTGAATGTATTTACCCATCGAAGCCATTAGTGAGCTTGGTCATGGTGGCTCGGGTGGTAGTGACTTTTAGAAAGTTGGCCGGAAACGTTCTCTTGGCACATTTGAGCCAATCAGCTTCTCGCTTCACGTCATAACAAAAGACGCGAAATCTCCTTTCGCATGATCGTTATTTCTGTTTCATTTCAATCTTCACCCCTTCACCTTCTCCCAAGTTCACCAGCATCTAGAAGCATGGCAAGGACAGTACAAAGCGATCGCCGGAGACGCCCTTCAAAACCACCAGCTACCATACCAGCTGCATCCCCTGCGGCAACTTCCAAGCTCCCTCCTCGAGTTCGCTTTCCTCTTCTCCTGGTCCTCAGCCTGACAATCTCCTCCCTACTCTATTCTCTCGTCTCGCCCTTCACCAGCGGCGATCTCGCCACTGTCAGCAGGAGCCGCGACAACTGGTGGGAAATAGCTGGATTACTCGGTTGGAAGGCTACTGAGCTGGCTGTTGGGTGGTACGGAGGCTTCGATAGTATGGATCCGGCATTCTATGATGGCGACCCAAATTTAATTGTGGCCCTATAGGTACTGACTTCGCTGCTCTGACTTTCCTCACGCACGTGCCATATCACTATTTCCTCTCGACCTTCTACCTGATCAGGCCGACGACCTCAGCTTACTGCATCGCCATTGATACCTTGGCAGCCTACGTCCCGTTTTACAGTCTCAAAGTCTCCTCCAGCATTCACAGCATCAAGACTCCCAAAGGTGTCGCCGCGAACCGTTCAGTGATTAACGACACCGGGGTTCAGGTATACACGAGCCTTCTCGCAGCAGGCATTTACACCGTGGTCGTCTTTGGCAGCTATGGCACCTGGCTGCCGGTGTATCTCGTGACCCATTTTGACGGCATGCGCGACATTTCTGCAGCGTACAGCCCGAACTTTCCATGGCTCATCCTATCGTTCCTGCCGACTGGCTTTGCAGCAAAGGTGTTCCTCTTCACGCCGGCTACAGCTGCGAAAGCTGACAAATACGACAAAGAAACAGCGGCGTTCAATCCAGAGACTGCTACACTTGGAGATACCATTGTGTACAATCTCTGGGGGTATTCACATAGGGCGAGAACGCTAATCAAGAGGACTGCCACACTGGTTACCGTCGGCGGAGTGCACACCATGCTCCAAACATACGGGTCTCTGGAAGGTGCAGAACTCTTGGGTGCTGCAGGGTGGTCGAGTGTCTGGGGTCTAGCAGCGACCCTGACCGGCGCAGCATTCCTATGGGTGGGAGACGTTGATGGTGTGTAAGGCTGCGAGACTCTCAGTGGAAAAGCGCCTGGTTTGGGGAGAGATTCGGTGGTGGAGGGTGGAAGAAGTCTGACTTGAAGCCGATTTGAGGAGCTGGCGTTCGGCAGGATATACCACAAGAGCAGTATCTTCTTTGAAGTGTGGCCTTCAGATCTAAACTTTCGGCGCCACCAGTACCATATCTTCCACAGTTTTAGCCTTCCGAAGCTTCTTCAAATCCCAACATGTCTTACATGCGGAGCAAAACCATGTACTGTCAGGAGCTTTCTTCATCTGTTCTTGCTTCATGAGGTATCAATTCTGTCTAGGTTTCACAATCCCATCATGCACGATATAGTACACAACAGTGCTGTCATCACCCAACGTAGCCAACAGTACTCTCTTCCCACCCCTCCTCTTTCCCTTCGCCTCTTCGGTTATCTGCCCTCCATGATCCTCAGACGGTTCCTCCCCAACCGCATCAACAACCTCCGCAAACCTCCTCAGTGACCACTTCTCCTGCAGGTGCGTCGGCAGCACCCACTCCCTCTCTACCTCGACCTCGTCATCCTTCACTCCAGCCTTCAGCTCTTCCAGCTGCTGATCGGGATGTACATATATCCTCTTCGGAGGCATTCCCGATATCAGCGGCCGTGGGAGCGACACATTGGTGAGATGCGAGTGCGTATGGATACGGAGGGACGTCCACGAATGCTGATATTGGAGGTTGTGGAGGATTTGGAGGGCGAGGTTGTAGTGGTGAGGGGAGTGAGGGGATGGAGGGGAGTGGGAGGAGATGAAGGAGGTGAGGGCGGAAGGTGGAGGCATGACCGCCGTCATGGAGATTCAATGTAGCCCCAGCATGTTTGTGTGGAGCAGAAATACTTTGTTAAGCTCGCAGCTGAATTATTAAACGGGACCAATTGATTTGTCGAGTCAAGCGGGAGAAGATAAAAAGCACCGCAACACCATTGTACCAGCGCCATTAGAAATCGAACCTAATACGAACTAAATACCTTACTCCCAACAACAGCGGGGTCATTGTTGAGATAGCACCCGTCCTCGTAAATAACCCGTATTTTGAAAAAATTCAAATAAAGGTAGTATATTTTAGAAATATTTAAAATAGAAAAATGAGCTTGGAAAAGCAAACCTAAATAAAATAAATATACATAAGGTATAGTACAGTAAAATTAAAGAACAAAGGAAGAAAAGGAATTAAACGGGATAAATAATATATAAAGTAAGAAGAGTATATATGAATATAATTATGTCGAAAATATAATAGTTATACAAAAGGTTCAAATATATATTTAATATAATAAAATTATTCATATTTAAAGTTTATTAAAAGATTTAATGGTACAACGGCTAAACCTTGGTGAAGACCTGTAGCCAATCAGGGCTGAGCCTCAATGCAGGGTCCAGGCTAATTTGCGAAATGTTATAGGGATCCACTTCTGTTGACTCTGAGAAGTTCTACAATTCACACGTCTTTGTCCATTGCTCTTCAATACTGCATTTATTCCATCAAAACCACTGTTTGGAGTTGAGACTCTGTGAGACAAAGTGACTGAGCGTCGCAAATTAAGCTTTTAATTCTGCTACCGCCGAGACCCGGATCCCATCTCAACAATGTCCCTCGTCTAACAACTCCAGATCTACAGAACACCACCAGCTGCAGTCAATACCAGAAGGGTATCCCTAGGGCCGCTGCGATCGCACTACAGTGATGGCGAGCTCTGATCTCACTTCAACGATGGCGAGAGATTATGGGGCAAATTCGCCTACGCCTCAAACTCCCTTGTCCGCCCTCGAAGGCATGGACGATTCAACGACAAGGAATAGATCCTCGACTGCTAGCTCAGGCAGAGTAAGAAGCGCTTCGCTCAGGTTCCTAGAGTCAAGCCCACCGGTTGGTATGTGGCAAGCCACCGGTAATGCTCTCGCACAAGCACCAACGCCAGGAGAGATTCGAAGTGGAAGTTTTTCCCATGATGGATGGGATCGAGAAATGCAACGGAGGAATAGTACAGTCAGTGAAGAAAGTATAAGGCGGTTGTCCAGATCGAATTCAGCGCAGACGCCTGGGAGTTTGCAAAAACAGCAGACAAATACAAACCCATTGGACGCACATACGGAGGCGGCAGACGAGGGTAGTCCGATCTCTCCCACTGTCCATGAAGGGACAGCATCTAGCCACGGTACCACTACACAAAAAATGAAGGGTCCTCAGAGACCCACCGCCACAGACGATGATGATGATGATGATCCATTTTCGAAGTTCATTGGGCGAGGCAAAATCGATAACCAATCCTACGTCCCGAAATCAAAGACGACCATTTCCGGAAAGGCTGCTCAATCGAAGAGTTCTGCTGATCCGTACGCTATTCCCGACGACGACGATGAAGATGTTGACCCACTTGATGAACGAGACAGTACCAAACGCCTGCCGAAGAAGTTTCAAGATCCCGCGGGTGAACCGGTGTCCGTGACCGGCGAGAAAGGCGAGAAGCTGACCACAATCACCACTGGCACTGCTTGTCCCTCATCCTCCTCATCAACTTCCAAAGAGCCAGGGCCCAACGCCGACGGCGTCTATCCTAATGGCTACAAATTCCCCCCCAAACACACCTGGGGTGAAGCCACAAAAATCGGCCTCAAAGCCTTCTGGAAATTCACTATCACACCACTCGGTTTCCTCATCGTCCTATACGGCCTAAATGTTGTAGCCTGGGGTGGTATGCTATTCTTACTGCTGATTGGCGGGGGTCAAGAATTCATGTGCTACCCACCTGGATCACATGGCAAGAAAGAGTGCAACAACATCAACAGCCCCCGCCGTATCTGGATCGAAATCGACTCTCAAATCCTCAATGCTCTTTTCTGCGTCACAGGCTTCGGTCTCATTCCCTGGCGCTTCCGCGACTTCTACTATCTAATGAAATTTCGTCTCCGCCACGACCAATCTGCGCTGCGTAGACTGGCCGGCATCAACAGAGGCTGGTTCCGTCTTGCAGGGAGCGAGAACCTCCCCATTGATCCTGACGCCCCCGTCGACGATCCAGCGAACAACCCCGCGGTCCCACTACCACCTTCCAAAATCCCCGACGTCCCTCTGACCGGCATCCGTGCACCTGCCACCCGCATGTGGAAACTCGACTATGTGATCTGGGCATTCGTGCTCAACACTTTCCTCCAAGGCGTGCTTTCCGGCTTTATGTGGGGGTTCAACAGGTACAAGCGACCGAGTTGGAGCACGGGAACGTTCGTGGCATTAGCGTGTATCGTTGCCGGACTGGGAGGATTGATGTCTTTTCAGGAGGGCAAGAGGGTGAAGAATTTCGAAGGTATACCCGTAAAGGAAAACGAGACTCTGGGGGATGTGGAGAGGGATGTTGTCGGCGGAGAGAAGAAGAGCAAGAGGAAGGGTAAGCCGGTGGCAGGGGAGAAGGATTCAGCACCCGAGGTCGGTGTCCAGTGAGGGTCTCCTTGTGTAAGGCATCGGATTGGGTATTCATTTGTTTCAAAGGTATATACAATCTACTATGACGAGAGTATACCTAGACTGCGGCAGAGCCTACCTACTCCTTGGTTGGGCGTTGTTTAATGATGATCGAGTTGAAGTGTGGATTCACGCACTGCACCAAGGCTTGTTGCCTGTTTATAGTTAGAATATCACATTCAATACCTTGCAGCTTTGCACAGATCCGGCGTGACGTCCCTTGGAACACCACAGGGATCGGAGGGATAGATCTGCCACATCGACGATGACTTCTTGAGGCAGACATGAGGACAGTGTGCACAGTTGCAGGGCTTCAGGTCTGGGAAAAGGATTGATTCGGAGAGTACAACATAACTTCTTCTCCGCAGGAGCCTCTTTTATGGAGCATTTATAGTCTTTCCGGAATTGAGAGTAGAAAGGCTAACCTGGCCTTGTGAGTAAGGTAGACTTGAGCTCATTCAGCACTAGCAATCCCCTTTCTCTCCTTTCCATCATCCACATCTCCTTGCATAGATCTAATATTCGAAATACCTTTCACTATACGTTCCCCTAAGTTCCTCGGCGAGGCCGGTCTCCGACTTTGGGCTTATGCAAGCTCATTTGCGATCAATTTCTCACATGCCTTGCTGGAAGACTGAGAGTCGAATTCTTTGATCCATCCGCAGGCCGGCACGTGAATCGAACTGATAGACAAGGTATACACCATTTGCCGTGTTTGATGGAATTTTTATTCGAGGGTCGCCCAAATGATGAAATCACTCACATTTGCAACCCGTCCATGTCTGAGCATGGAAATTCGTCCAATATTTCGCTTGTGGTGGTGATTACCGAGGATTAGATTGCTGTAGCAACTGGGAGGACTGATGCTCGCCCGCATGACAGTGGTGGTAGCGAAGATACGGTCAAGTCAACGCTGTTGTAGAAAAGCCTTGTGGTTCTCCCAAAAGGCGACACAGTCAAAATGGCCCCAATGCTCTACCCACCACTCTCCGAAACTATCCTCCACATCAAAATCTACCTTTACTACTCTCTCGTCTCTCTTGATGCCACACAGGAAGCAACATTTGGGCGCAGTCACTATCCCCTCGCTAGGTTTCCCTTGTCGGATAAGCATGTTGTCCGCGATCTCAGGGATCTTGAAGCGCTCAATCTCCGACATTTGGCCGTTCGCGGTGGCAATCATAGACCTCAACGGCCCAGCCTGCTGCTTCCAAACCTGCAGCGCTTCGGCAGCTTCTTGATCTTCGCGCCGGCTTTCAGCCTTGTCCACACCGGCGAGCTTCATGCCGCCTGCTTTGCCAGAGTGGGCCGGTCCAATCTTCATGCTTTGGGAAAGCAGATTATCACGTTTCCAGCGGAGCTTGCGACCGGCGAGGATGCGAGCTGCTGCTCGCATAGTGGATAACAAGGCGCGGAGCTGTGAGAGTGTGCTAGGCTGATCTAAAGGCTGATATGATGTGGATTTTTTCAGATCTGTGGCCAGAGACCCAAAAATTGTTGCGATGACGGAGAGAAGAATGGACGGTGGTGGGATGTTTGAGGGTGGAGGCCCAAGGTTCGAGGCTTCTGTTGCTCCGAAACTACGCGAAATTGGACCATTTGAGGGTTTCGGCCCAGACTTTGCTGCTTCCGCTGCTTCGAAGTCAACCCATGGTTCGTCATCAATGGTCGGATGTTCAAGATTTGTTGCTTTTGTTGTTTCGACTCGGCGCTTGGAATCATCTGTCGAGGACTGGTGTCGAGCTTTCCCAGACCCCTGTGACCGTTGGCTAACATTCGCCCCGGTTATAGCGGGGATCGGAGATGGAGGAGTAAATGCTTTTGTACTAGTCTTTGGATGAAGCTGGATATTCGTAGGCGCCTCAAGTCGTCTACGTTGATCGACAAACGTCCGGTCTGTCTCTTTCTTTTGCCTTGTAGCTTCCACATCGGCATCAAACATGACTGACTGCTGAGAAAAGTCTCCCCAGTCATCGTGGTTGCTCGGGACTTCTCGAACCTCCGTTGTGGATGAATGAATAAACGATTGCAAATATTCTTGGTCCATTGATAACCGTTGCGTTCCACTCCATTCTGAACCCACGGGATAGCTGACAGTATGGTACGGCGGTGAAGAATTTCGAGGTGTATGTGTGACATTCTCCTCATTCTCTGGGTCTTCAAAATCCCCAAAATCATCTTCATCCGCAGAGGCCTTATTTGCGGGGCTTTGACTTGCAGCTCCGCGCCATGGATTCACCTCAGGGTATCCAAATTCTTTCTGTAGATCCGACGACATGTCGCGGTGTCCATCACCGGGCACAGAAAGGTGCTGCCACACCTAGCAGTCCCTGGCTTCAAGCCAACATGGCTGGGGTATCATTGGTGATATTCCTCAAGCAGTATCTTAACCAATTATGATTTTGATGTTAGCATATCTAGTAATTAGACAATGAGCCTCATTCTCTGCGATCTGCTGGCGCCGTTTTCTTCACGGGAACATGATAGGAGGTTCTGCAGTGCCCGTCGGCGAACTTAGCGTATTCAAAATGGATGCAAATGCTTGGCATCAGGACGATTCTAATATATTTTACAAATCTGTAAGTTAATTATTTTTTCATAAATTTTTTGGTTTTAACAGAAAGGATTTTATGTATAGAGAACTTTTACAATGCAAATTGTAGTTGTTCAGTTGATAATTCACATCTTTGAATTCCTGGTGCCAAGCATTTGCCACGGTATTGAATACGCTAAACCTTCGGGCCGCCCTCTGTTTGGAAATGACAGTTGAAACGCTGGGGCTTACAGCTCGGCAGGGGTGCAGGGGTGAAAAAAGTTCGGCAGGGGTGAGTAGATGCTAAGTATATGCACCTGGTCCGGGGTGAAAGGGATACACTTAGCATATGCCAGCACCTTCATCGGAGGGTGAAGAAAATTAAATTTAGTCTAGCAATATTGGCTCGCGCGAGGTAATATAATGAAAGCATATACTTAGTATATGCTTCGCTTTTATCTTCTATCGTATAATGCTGATTTCTTAAATCCTTATTTACGACCTCCCGGCCTTAATAGTTTCGGAATCTATTACGCGCTTTACTTCCAGTACAGTTTTATTATATAATTAGTAGATCACGGAGGTCTTCGCGGCGGGGGACGTGCAGGATAGGCGGTTGAGGTATATATCTAGTATATGCCTTTACCCCCCTCTAAAGTACCGTTATTATTTTAAACTCGGCCCGAGTTTATCTCGGGTGAAACGCATACGTTTAGTATATGCTATGAGTTTATTTGAGGTGAAGTAAGTATATGCCGAAGCTTCACCCCTGCCGAACTTTTTTTCACCCCTGCCGAGCTGTAACCCGGAAACGCTGTTGCTCTCCTACAACAAGGATCGTAAAGGAGACTTTCGCACAACGCTTATGCTATATTATTGAGCTATAGAAAGTAGATATATATATTCAAAGCACTCAGTAAGGCTAGTATCTCTTTAATTGGCTTTAGGGAATATCTATATCTCTATAATTATGTCGAATAAGACTAGTTAATCTTAATGAAATTATAATAGCTATAATTTTAAGAAGTACGCATTTATATTAAAGTTGTTAATAAATATTATATTAAAAATAATAGACGAAGATTAGAAATTATTAATAGATAAAATAGTTATTATTCTTAGAGCGGCGGTAGTATTTATAGAAAAGATGAATAATAAACTTAAAATCTAAATAGTTTTAGACGAAGTATATAAACTAGTTATTAACTTAAGTAATCGAGATAGTAATATAAAGAAAAAGATTATATATATTAAGTATTAGATAATTAGTCTAGAAAGTAATATATTAATAATTAGCTACGCTAGCGTACTAGATCGATTCTTAATATTCTTCTCTATTATCGAAGAAATCTTTATTATATTATTAGTAATATCGAAATAAGATTAAGTATTATATAATAAGTTAAATAAGATTATTATAAAGCTATAAGATAAGATAGTAAGTAAAATATTAGAGAGAAAGATATTAAGCGAGATAATTACGATAGTTAATAAATATATAAAGAGTATAAATATTATAAGAAAATCTATTAGAATAGCTAGAAGGCTAGCGAGTAACGATATATATATTATAACTATAAATAAGAAGAAGGCGAATAAACTAAGAAAAAGTAAGAATTAAACTTTAAAGATAAGTAATAATATAAGAGTAATTATTAAAATATATAATCTTCTACTTTATAGAGTAAGAATTAATATATTTAATATTAAAGACATAGCTACGGCAATTAAAAGGGTTTAGAATAAAAATATTAATACGCTAAGTCTCGATATAGTATAACTAGACTAATTCGATATAAATAAAGAGAGTTATAATAAGAGTTTATTAATTATCGAATTAATATCTCTAGAGAAAGAAAATAAAGTACTAGAAGAAGATCTAGTTATCGATTTAAAACTATGTAATTATTACGTCTATAATAAGTAGTATAGATTGAAGTAATACTTCGTATACTAGAAATATAATTATCTATCGACTATATACTCTAAAAAGAATTACTTAATATATAGGAAATACTTAGAGAAGTATTATTATAAAGATTATACGGTCGATACTTATAAATATCTAATTTATAAGAGACTATATAAGGTTTAGAATAAGGTATATATAGTAAAGAAGAGAAAGATAGCGAGAATAAGAATAGCGAGATAATAAACTTTTTTACGATTTATAATAATAAAGAAGGTATTAACTAGCTATTAAATAAGCGATTAATTAAGTAATTACTTTTAGAATATATTTAATTATAGGTGAAATGAGGAATTTTTTTTAAGGCTAATATCTACGCGTGATAGACTAGTAGATAGAGATAGAATAATTAGTAGAGAAGGAATCAGAGTACCGAACCTTAAAAGAACTACTATATCGAATCTTTAGTCGAGTAAAAGAAGATATACTTTTATATTATTAATAAGAGCCTCGTCTAGAAATAAATCGCTCTTTAAAGTAATAGATAAAGTTAAATAATATAAGAATAATATAGCGATAAAGAAAATTAATAATCTCGAGAATAATAGATAACCTTTAAATTAAAAGAGTAATAATAAGAGAATTGCGGTTCTCGTTAATAGGAATAAAAAGAGATATATTCGATTTATCGATAATTAAGAAAAGAAGAATACTTAGAAAAAGAATATAAACTCTATAGATTAGGCGGAGCGAGTAAGCAATATTAATAATAATATCGAGAAATAATAGTATACTTTAATTAGCTATTAATACTATAATATAATATAAGAAAATCTAAAATAATTATAGTAGAACTCTTTAATAATAAAAAGATCTATAATATCGATATAGTAGTAATTTAGAAGCTCTAGAGAAATACTAATATAAATATATCATATTATTCTCTAAAGAATAGATTTAACTTAATCTACTTCTATTATAATAATATATAAATATACTTTTATATTAATAAGAGAATATTATTAAAGTAATAATATTTATTATATTATTTACTAAACCTCTATACTCTTAATATTAAATTCGAAAATAATAGAATTATATATATATATAATATCTATAATCTCGATAATTAATAAATAAACGAACTTAACGAATTATATAAGACGCTTACGAAGTCTAAAGATAACGAATAAATTATATTAGATAACTTTAATCTTCACTATACGATATAGAGAGGATTAAATACTCGTATCGATAAGAGAGTAGAAGAACTAATACTTATAGTAAAAGAATTCGCTATAAAATAAGCATTATTAATAGAAATGATAATATATAAAGAAAACTATTAAATAATAATAGATCTACTATTCGCTACTTTAGTACTAATAGCAAATATTATTAACTATAATATTAAAAATAATTTCGAAAGCGAATTTAATTATCTCTTAATTTTTATAAAGTTTAAGCTAGTCGTAATAAAGTTAGTATTAATAATACGTCGAAACTTTAATAAACTAGATATCGAGGTTCTAAGAGAGATACTCGTTTAAGTTATAATATCGAAAGAGTATCTAATTAATCTCTAAGAAAATAATGAAAATCTTATTAATAATAATATCGATTATTAAGTAGTAATTATTATTAACTCTATTTAAGCGGCTATAGAGAAATCTACTTCGATTATTAGATTATCGCTATAGTCTAGATCGAAATTTATATTAGAATATAAGAAAGTATAAAGATATTATAAATTGCTAAAAAGAAGCTAAAGAATAACGCTCTTAAAGAAAGTATAGAATAAGTATAAAGTCGTTAAAAACTTCAAAAATAATCTAATTAAGAGAATTATTAGAAAGACGTTTAGAGAGTTTATAGTAGAGGCGTATGAATCGTTATAAATAATATAGAAAAGATTAAGTAAGTTAGAAAATAACTTATAATATAGATATATCTTTCTCCGCTATTTAATAAAGATAAATAAAAATATAACGAATTAGACTCGAAGGCAGATCTTCTTATAAGAATATTCTTTTTACTATCGATATAGGCGGAGTTAGATAATATTAGCATTAATATAGCGTATTTATAAGTTTATCTAATAGATATAATTATTATAAATAAGATAAGAAAGATTATAATGTAGACATCGTTGAAGAGAGTACTAAGAGAAGACGCGATTCTTAATCTAATTCTTAAAGAAATTCTAAAGTCGTTACTCTCTTATCTATATAGAATATTTAATATATATATAACGAATAGCTATTATTTAGAGCACTTTAGAATATTAATAATAATTATTCTTTCGAAGTTAAGTAAGAATTACTCGATTTCTAAAGAATATCGATTAATAGCTTTACTTAATACTATAGAAAAGATAATAAAATTTATTCTTACTAGAAGAATAGCGTATCTTATAAAGATATATAGACTTCTATCGATTATATATATAGAAGACCATAGATTACGATTATATAAATACGATATTTATTATCTTCTAAAAAGAATATATTAGATTTGAAACTCTAATAAAGTAGCTATAATATTACTATTAGACGTTTTAGATATATATAATAAAGTCTCTTATTCTCGACTACTCTATAATCTCTAAAAGTAAAAAATTAATATAAGAGTAGTTAACTAGATAGAATCGTTCTTATCTAATAGAATAACGATACTAAAAATAAGCGAATATTTTATATTAAAGACTCTTATAGTAACCGAAATTCCTTAAGAATTACCGCTATCGTTTATACTTTATCTCTTCTATAACTTAGATCTTATTAATAAATATAATAGTTATATTAACTTAGAAATAATAGCTATCGACTTTATAAACGATATAGGCCTTCTAATAGTAGGAGACTTTATCGAGAAAAACTATAATATACTTTATAAAATTTACGACGAAGTTTATATAAAGTAGACGTTACGATATAAATTAAAGTTTAATTTTAATAAATATTAACTACTACACCTTAGTAGAAAATAGAGATTTAGCTTAGATTATTCTCTATAACTTAATAAGAGATAATATATTAAGGTGAGACGCTTTATCTACTATCTAGAAGTTAAAATCGACTTTAAACTTCTATAGAGTTGTGAGGGCGTAGTCCACTAACGGTCAGCTAGCGGGCATAGGCTATAAAAGACGTAGTATCGTTATGGGGTTTAATAGTATATTTGATAGTAGAACTAATCTCTAAAAAACACTAAAACTCCGAGGTATATGAAGTAGATCTATATTCGCTAAGCCTCTAAGTATATGAGGTATATTATTAAAACTGAATTCTAAAAGGAACTCTAATGTAGAATATATGATATCGGCGTCTTAACGTAAGTAGCGCTAAGGTTTATAATGTATTAAATCTAATAATTACCTCTTCTTCTAGGCTCTAGTTTCTAAGCGCCTAAGTAAAGATAGAACGCTTATTAAAAAACCTTTAAATTCTAATAGAGAAATAAGAGAAAAGAGTCGATTCGTTAAGATTATGATATCGTTTCGATAACGCGATAGAACTAATTCTTACGCGCCGTAGGCGCGTTATTAATATATTATATAATAATATTAATACTATCTTTAAGAATAATATCGCTTTTATAATATTAATTAATAGTAATCTATAGTAAGTCGATACGCTTAGTATCGACGTTTTTATAGCGCTAGTTAATAGCCTCTATAGCGAATAATATTAGATTTAAAAACTTATAATAAATTCTTAAAAATTTAGTAAGTAAAAGAAGGGGGAAGAGTTTCCCTATAGGCAACGTTATTTCTATAATATATTATGTTTATAGCGAAGTAATATAGTAATAATCTTTATTGTGGGGATTCGAAGGGAGTAATTGGTGGAGCGACGCGTCCGCGATAACGCTTTCGATTGTTAATTAATAATAATAGTAGAAATAATAATAGTAGCTAGGCGACGCGGCTCTATAGGTAATAACGAAATATTACCGCGTTGCTGCTGTCTACGTTACTGAGTACTACTCGCTAATAATAGCGCTGCGGTAGAGGATATAAAAATCTCTTTTAAATTATTTATTTTTATTCTTCGTAACTTCTAACGCCTCTCTTATAAGTGCTTACTCTAGCGCTATAACGTCGATATTAATATTAATATAAGTATAGTATATCTTATTATATTAGTAGTCTACTTCTCTTTATCGTAAGTATTTTATTATTATTGATCGCGTTGATACGTAGACTAATAATTTTATAGTATTCTTTTTTAATAATAATAATAACTTTAATAATAAGTGTATAATCGCTTTATAGGCGCGACTACTAACTCTTAACTATTTCTATTATTATCGCTTTATATATATAATTATTAATAAGTTCTAATATCTAGTTTATTATATAGAACTTACTTTTATTAAGACGACGATTTATATATTTAAGATAAGTCTTTTCTCTATAATAATTATAAGATTAGAAAGCGCGGTATTAACCGCTATATTAAAATCCCTCTATATCTTTAAACGTAAATAAGAAAATTAATATAGCGCTATCGCCGCGCTAAATAGTTTTAAAAGCTATCTCGCTAATAGACTAAACTCGATAAGGAGATTATCTAATAGTATAAGTTATAGAGATATATAATAACGACGACTTCGGCCGCTTTTATTATAATTATAGATTTCTAAAATTAGCTTATAGCGGTATATAAGTGTATAGAGGAATTAAAGAGAATAAATGAGTTATTAAAGAAGGAGCTTAAGAGCCTTTGTTAATATATGGCGAACGTCGATAAGTATTAATACGAAGACTATACTTTAATTATCTTCTTATTAGAGAATTAAGTTAATAAACTTAATTTGATCTTTAATATTAAAATAGTGGAGGATATTTAAATAGCGATATTTTTTTAATAGTAGCGCTGGCGTAAGGTCTCTAGATAGTTCTTTAATAGCTACTCTAGATAAAAATATATTTATATTAATAGTATATACTCTAATATAATAAACTCTCTTTATAGTAGAGTTTAGTAGATAGCTAAATAATATAATTATTTTATTAATTTATATCTTAATAGTAATAAGTATAGAGGAGTATACGCGTAGTATAAGTATTATCTAGAAATATATCTAATCTAGTTAATAATTATATCTTATTTTATCGCCTTCGCTTACTCGCTATTAATTTATATAATTAATTAAGCTCTTTAATAATAAGAGACTTATTATTTATTACTTAGTACTTTCGCTTATTATTCGCCTACTTATAGACTTAAATTAGCTCGCTAGTATTAATAAGTTTATTATCTAATAATTATTAGTTATACTCTTCGCCTTAATTAGTTTATTTAACTTTATATTAAACGCCTTTCTTATACTTAATCTTATTAATAATTTCTTCGATCTTCTAAAGCTTATCGTTATTAATAAGATCGAGGGTCTATATAAAGGCTTTCGCTATATTATTATAATCGCGAAGATAATAAGACTTAAATAACGATATATAAAAGATATTATAAATTTTATATATCGAGGGTAGAAGTAGGTAATATATCTACGCCTCTATCTTATCTATAATCTAAAATAATTCTATAAATTTATAAGATAACTTCTTACTTAGACGTTTTTACTTTAGATTCTTAGTCGCTAGTATTATTAAATTATCTATCTTATAGCTTTAAGACTAATACGTTTTATTATAATACTTAAACTAAATCGTAATAACGCTATAAAGGCGCTCTACTATCTTATCTCTTAATACTTATAACTTCTTTACCCTATTATTTATAACAAATACCTCTTTCTCGACAAAGTCGTTTTTAATCTCTTAATAGATTTTAGAATAATATTCATATATTAGAAAGAACGATATCGTTTTAATAAAGGAATATTAACTATTTATATAAGCGAACTCTATTATTAATAGTTATTTCGCCTAAACGTTTTACTTATCGTTAGCGAATACGCGTAAGAAGTATTTTAATATCTAATTTTACCGCTTAGTCTATTCGTTAGTTTATAGGTAAAAGACGATACTTAGACGCCGCTTAATTTTAAAATAAAAGTAAATAACGAACTAGAAGCTATTAGTAAATATAGAGCCTCTATTACTAATAATATCGTTTAGCATATTATAGCGATATACTATTTTAAAATAAAATACTTTCGCTAGCTAAGCGGCATCGATAGTAATAGATATAGAAATATATCTTATTATTTTTATAAATCGATTTACTATAACTAGGATAGTATCGTAGATAATATTCTTATACTTACTCGCTAATAAGCCGATAATAAAGTTTATAGAAATTTTCTTTTATAACTTAATAGCGATAGGAAATGAGCTTAATTCGCTATATAAGCGATATCGCGGAGCTTTAGTTCGCTAATAAACGTTATATATCTTAATATAGTCGATAACTTACTTTAGACTTTCATCTTAATAATATTTACGAATAAGTAGTTTATACGTCTTCGTAGTGTTAAAGTATTTTAATAACGAATTATTATAATATTTATTAATAAGCTCTTTTCTTAAGGCCTTATCTCTAGAGATATAAAGATAATTATTATATCTTAATAATCCCTCGAAGTCTAAGATCTATACTTAACTGCGTGTGCGACGCTTAATCGCTAGCTTATTAATATTAGTTCGAAAAAGCTTACTTAATTATTATAGGCTTATAGGTCTCGAATTAATATTTTTATTAATCTTTAAAGTACGTTATAAGTAGTCTCTTATACGATCTTAGGCTCTCTTTTAGGAATAATTATCTAAATGCTAATAATACGGAATATAGACGCTATCGCCGCTATAACCTTCTTATTTCTTTATAATTACTCGCCGCTAATTTAAAGTATAAGCTTATTCTATAGTATTAATAAAAGTTTAATATTTAATAGCGAAATTCTTTTATAATTAAAGCGCCGCGATAGCGAGTTAATAGAATTTAGTTTATTTATTTAATGAAAAATCTTAAAGTTATAAGTAGCTAACTTTAGCGTCTAACGGGCTTATCTAAAGTTTAATTTCTTCTACTTTATAAAGTTCTTAAGATTATTATAGTTTATTAAAATCTTAATATAAAATGTATTATCTTTTAAATAATAACGCTATTACTTTATAGACGCTATAATAGCGAGTAGCTCTTAATTATAAGTCTTATAGTTTTACTTTATAGAAATTATTTTCCTAGATTAGAATACTACTAGTCGCTAGTAATTATTCTTATTTAATTATAAAAGTATAATCTCTATATCGAAGTTAAAAGCGTTAATCTTAAGATATAACTTTAAATTTAGATCGTAGTAGCGTAGAAATAACGTAATTACGAAAGTACTTCGGAGCTATTGAAAACGCTAGCTTAGCGCTATCTATTCACTCTAACGATCTAGGTTTCTTATTATCCTTACTTCCTTTAAGCAAGTTAATAAGTAACGCTATTATGCTAGAATAGCCATAGATAAATTACTAATAGAAATTAGTAAAGTCTAAAAAAGACTTATATATTCCGATAACTTTTTAATTTTAGCTACTTCTTAATAATAGCGATATATTTCTAATTTATCGCGATATCTTCGATAAATATAATAAACTCTAGAAACTTAACTCGCTCGATATAGAATTAATACTTCTTTAGACTAGCGTATAGTTAAAATTAGCGTAAACGCTTAAGTACTTACTTAATATATCGCTAATACTTCGCTAAATTAGTACTATAAATTAGAATATTATTTAAATATATTATATACGTTATATTTACTAGACTCGTAAGAGCTTTATTAATATACGCTTAAAAAATTATCGGCGTATTAACGAGTTTAAAAGATATAATTAAATATTCGAAGTGGCCGTAGCGACTGCGGAACGCTGTTTTTCACTTATTATCTTCTTTAATTTAAATTTAATAATAGATATCCTTAAGATCTAGCTTTATAAAGACTTTAGCGTCGTATAAGCGATTTAGAGTCTTAATAATTAGAAATAGCGAGTGTCGATTTTTAATAGTTATCGCGTTTAGACTCTGATAATCAACGTAAAGATGAAGCCCCCTATTTTTTTTGGAAATAAAAAGAATTAATACTTCGATTAAGGAAGTCGAGTGGCGAATTTAATTTTTCTAAAGGGAATTCTCTAGATAGCGTTATAGCTTCGCTAACTTCGTTTAAGATAGATTATATAAGAGATTATATAGCGATTTCTTACCGCTCTCGATCTTAATAATATAATCTCTCTACTTAAGCGTAGGTAAGATTTCTACTTTTTTATTAAAAAAAATGTTATTAAACTCTAGTAACTTCTAAGAAAGCTCTAGATTACGTCTATTTTTCGATTTACTTTACATCATTATAGCGTATACGATTATAAATATATTTAGCTTTTATTCGATAGTTCGAGTAAATTTAATTAATTCTTTAATCTATAATTTATTAGCGTTAATCTTAAATCGTTATTACTCCGCCGCTGAATTTAGTAATACTTATAATTAACTTAGTTTAAATATATCTAATACGATATTAAGGCCTTTTTAGTTAACGATATAGAAGAGTATACTATACTTTTTATCTTAATCTCAGCTATTCACTAATTAATAATTTAGCTAATACGCGTTATAGTAATATATACTTTAGCCGCTTAGCGCTTTTAATTACGATAAGATAGCGTTATAAGATTTTAAATTCTATTAAATTACGAACTTTTATGAAATTAAATTAATATACGCTTTAGTATCGAGTAGAGTAACGAGTTATCTCTATTTACTTTAAAGCTTTATTTATCTCTTCGTAAAAATAGAAGAAATTACCTCTATTAATTATTATTCTTATCTCGCTTCTAAGGCGGTTATAAGACTGAATCTTTTTTTATTAATACTACGCCGATATATATTATAGGCGATTTATTAAGATCTAGATACTTAGATATCTAATAATCTTATTTTTTATAATAAAAATAATTATTCTTCTTATAGTTAGAATTAAAGAATTCGACTTTATACTTTACGTTATCGTCTTAAGTACGCGCTATATAAGCGCCACTATTTAAAGTCAATTTAGATTTCAAAATTCTTTTTTTTTTTTTTTTTTTTTTTTTTTTTTTTTTTTTTTTTTTTTTTTTTTTTTTTTTTTTTTTTTTTTTTTTTTTTTTTTTTTTTTTTTTTTTTTTTTTTTTTTTTTTTTTTTTTTTTTTTTTTTTTTTTTTTTTTTTTTTTATTTTTTTTTTTTTTATTTTTTTTTTTTTTTTTTTTTTTTTTTTTTTTTTTTTTTTTTTTTTTTTTTTTTTTTTTTTTATTTTTTTTTTTTTTTTTTTTTTTTTTTTTTTTTTTTTTTTTTTTTTTTTTTTTTTTTTTTTTTTTTTTTTTTTTTTTTTTTTTTTTTTTTAATTTTAATTTTTTTTTTTTTTTTTTTTTTTTTTTTTTTTTTTTTTTAAAAAAAATTTTTTTTTTTTTTTTTTTTTTTTTTTTTTTTTTTTTTTTTTTTTTTTATTAAATTTTTTTTTTTTTTTTTTTTTAATTTTTTTTTTTTTTTTTTTTTTTTTTTTTTTTTTTTAATAATTTTTAAATTTTTTTATAATAATTATTTTATAAATAATATTTTTTTTTTATTAAAATTTTTATAAAATTTTAAATTACCGTTAAAAATTATAAAATTCGTCAAATTAGTAAATCTAATTAAAATTCGATCTAAATTCCGCCTAATTAGTAACTATAATCTACTTTTTACACGCTATTCACCAGATTTAGCAATTACTATTTATTATTAAAATACTATTCGTCGATTTAGTAATTACTATATACTATTCGAATAATATTCGCTAATTTAGTAATTACTATATACTATTCGAATAATATTCGCTAGTTTAATAATTACTATATACTATTCGAATAATTTTTTTAGAAATAATAATCGTCTTATACTAATATTTTATTATTTCTATAGTTCGCGATATTAACTTAACTCTATAAGTCGAGTTTAATTTAACTTAGTTATATTATAAGTTTAATTTAACTCGACTTAATAATACTATCGCTAGATATTAGATTTATATATATAAATTTATATTACTATATTAAGTAATCTATCTTCTCTATTAAAGATAAGAATATTATTATTTATAATATATCTCGTAAGCGCTAATTATCTAAGAAGGAAAATCGTTATTAATACGCTTTCTTATTACTATAATCGCGTTAAAGTTAATATAATATATATAAAGATCGATAATATATATTTATATTCTTATTACTCGATCTTAACTCTATTAACCTCTTCTCTTAATATCTAAATTCCTTTAAAATTTATATATATTAATACTCGTTAAAGTATTAAGTATCTTTCTTATAAAATCGAAATCGACTTTCTTAAATTAAAAGTTTCAATTTTTAAATAATTATATATATAAAAATATAGCGAGTAGTAATATATATAAATCTCTCTCTATAGTATCTTACGTTAAGACTTTCTTCTAGTTTATTATATTTTTAAAATAATATATCTCGATTTTAATTTATCGTATAGACTATTAATAACTCTCGTCGTCTTATACCCTCTATAATAGCTTACGTTAAGACTTTCTTCTAATTTATTATATTTTTAAAATAATATATCTTAATTCTAATATTATTATATAGATTATTAATAATTCTCGTCGTCTTATACCCTCTATAATAGCTTATATTAAAGCTTTCTTTTAATTTATTATATTTTTAAAATAATATATCTCGATTCTAATATTATCGTATAGACTATTAACGATTTAAGAGAATTTTAAATAATAGCCTTCGTTATAGATAATAACGTTCTTTAAATTATAAGAAATTACGAATTAATTTAATAATAATCTTCGACGCCGAAATACTTAGCTAGATACTTTCTAAAGCGTATTAATATCTTTCTAATTAGAGAAGAGCTCGCTCTCTCTTCTCTTTCTAATTATAATATTTACGTATATATTCTATAATTATAAAATCTCTCTTCGCTTAACGAACTCTAAAGATAATTTAAAAGTTATTTAAGTTAAGAAGAATATTTAAATTAAAAAAAGTATTCGAGTTAAGAAAGATATTCGAGTCGAGAAGAGTAATTAAAATCGATTTTACTTGTTATATATTTAATTTTATTTCTAATATTCTAAGATTTAAATTTTTAATATCTCTATTATCTTATAGTATAGCGTATATTAATCTCCTTTACTACTCTATAGCTCTTATTTAAAAAGTTTAAATTATAGATATTATTATATTAATTAAAATCGATAAAGCTATTAATATAATAAAATTTCTTATCTTTTATCGACGCGGGTATAATATATATACTTCTCTCGATACTTACGAGGCTATAGAATCGTTATTTTTTAAGAATTTTTAAATTCCGCGCTATTAATAATTACGCTCTTTCTACTTTTATTATATTATAATATTTCTAAACTTATTTATTATATTAATACTTAAATATCTTTATAAAAATACTCTATAGATAAGTCGATCTTTATCTAAAATCTCTACGAGCTAGGTTTATTACTTTTACTACGACTAATACTTCTTTCTATTAATTTTCTCGAAAAGAATCTTATTAGTATCGAAGGTTTATTAGTTATATTCGTAGATCTAAGTGTAATTTCTATACTATCTTTTTCGAAAGAGTTAATCGATAGATTTATAGATAACGACGTCTTTAAATAGACGAGCTATATTTAGAGAATCTTCTTTAAGAGCCTTTTAATATCGAATATTAAAATAAATGCGAATCGAATATCGATATACTTATTTATAATTCGCTTTACGTATATTAATATTATTATCTCTCTTAAATAAATAATATTTTCTTAATTTTATTTAATTTATTCGAATAAAGGCGGCTAAAGCTTCGAGAAAAGTATCTAACTTTAATTATTTAATAACGACTTTTATTAATTATTAATAACGACTATTATAATAATAGATCTATCTTATAATATTACGCTTTTTATTATTCGCCTATTAATTCTAAATATAAAGATCTAAAGAAGTTCTTATCTTAATCTTCTTCTCTTTCTTCTATAATCTCTTAATTATAAATAATAATACTTCTATATCTTAGTACTTAACGAGATTATATATCGTAATTATCTTCTAATATACGATATCGTAATATATAATCTATTTAATATAGTTATTATACTTATTCGTTAATTTATAATACTTTTTAAAGAATTTAATATACGCCTTTTTTTCTATTTAAGTAATTAATTTATTAAATAAATTGAATAATTATATTATTTCGAGTAAGTAATTAATACTATAAAACTTTAAGAAGTTAAAGTAATCTTTACTTATCGTTTTATTTAAAGATCTATATACTTAAAAAATCTCTTTTAATAGATTAATTCGGGCTAGAGTCGCGAGTAGATATCGAATAATATTATTATTATAAGAATAATATCTCGCTAATATAATAAGATTAAGAATAGCGCGATCTATATATAGCGTATTCGAATTTAATTTAATTAAGATCGATATAAAGATAACTATTATCGTCCTCTATAGAGTTTAATTATTCTCTTCTATCTACTATATCTTCTTACTTAAAGACTTAATATATCTTAGATTAATATAATTAGAGATCGCTTAAAAGCGAGTATTAAGAAGCTTATTTATCTTATTCTCTATCTTTATAACTCTAATATATTTAATCTATTATTTAAATAAATAATCTATAAATTTCTTAATTATTAAGAAGTATAGAATATCGAAGTATTATAGTTAATATATATTAATAGCGAAGTAATTATCGATAAAAGAACGGCGATCGTAGAATATTATATCTTATAAGTATTTCGATATCTTTTTAATATACCTCTTTTATAATCTTAGCTACTCGATTATACGCTTAAGTATTCGCTTAGAATATAAAATTAAAAGATATAATCGCTCTCTTTCTATAAGATAAAATCGTATATATAGAATAGTATCTATCGCTTAAGATTAAAGTAATTATTATTTATTTCTTATAATCTAATATTATAATAATTAATATTAAATAATATCTTCGAGTTAAATTATTCGCGTATTATATATTAATATTATATTCGAAGTATTTTTTAATTATTAAATATACTTCGTTAGTAGATAGTATATCGCGAGAGTATAAGAAGTTATCTTTAATTATTAAATTTAAGATATAGTAATAGACCTAGACCTTAACTTCTTTTTTTAAATAATCGATATTATTTTTAGAATCGCTATACCCGATTTACTATACGCGCGTCGCGTATTTTATTAAAGATTTCTAATCGTAATATAGATCGACTAAGTATATTATTTTTCGTATATTTAAGAGAGATAAGTTTTATTTAATATTAAAATAATAAGAATAACGATAGAGTTATTAGATAGCTTATTCTACGTTTTCTACTATTAATTTACGATATATATCTCGCTATAGACTCTCGCTTTATTAGTATTTCTTTAGCGTATAAATCGATAATATAAACTTATATTAAAAGGTTTATATACTAGAAACGCTTTAATAATATTTATAATATCGAAGTAAATAATATAATATATCTTCGATCTTAATTCGAGTTTAAAAGTTATAAATTTTAAAAGACTAGCTAGTTTAACCGCCGTCGATACTATTACTATATATATTCTATATCTTATATCTTAATAATTTCACGCTATTAAAGCTATAGCTATCTCGAAATCGCTATAAATAAATATCGCGAAAGAACTTATTAATATTATCGTTAAAGAGTTTTAACTTAAGAAATTATAGCGTTAGCGTATAATCTTCTCGAGATTTAAATAGATTCTAAAAACTATTTATATCGAATATTAACTCGATATTCGACTTAGTTTAATAATTAAATATCGATTTTATTTAATTAAGAGGCTTCGATTTGAATTATAGTTTTATCGATCTCTTAATATCTTACTCTTTTAAATACGATTCTATAGAGTTAACTATTAAAGACGAAATTATAGTATTATAACTTAAGCTTATTATAGAGATAAGAGATACTATTATCTTATTATTTAGATTTATTATTTATATCGTATTTATCTCTTCTTTCTCTATCTTCTACTCATCTAATTACTACTATAATATCGAATTCGTAATTATATTATCTTCGAGTAAATATATATCTTCTTTTTTTACGATAATTAAAGTTATTAAATTATTAATATTATTAATTATATCGCGGTTTATAATATTAAAAAACGCGTATAAAAGAATCGATTTTCGCTTTTTATAACCTTATAGGTGTCTAATAAGTTTACTACTATTTTTATATTATTTTTTATAGAAGCGATATATTTAATATATATTCTCTTATCTATTATTAATTAATTATAAAATATATATTCTTTAATAATCGATAACGTATTAACGCCTTAGCGAATATATATTATTACTCTAGTCTTACTTATCGCGAAGCTTAATTTTAACTTTATATTCTTTATAATTATATAAAAGATATTTATAAATCTATATATAAAAAATATCTTATATTAATAGATATTTATAAAAAGAAAGAGTCTATAACGAGCTATCTAGAGAAGAAATACTTTTATTACTTTTAAACGTTTCTCTATATTTAATATATATATAATTAAAGCGCTTTTATATATATAAAATTATATTTATATATTTACTTTAAAATAGTAAAGCCGCCTATAAAGTATATAATTTAGAAATATATATTTTATATAAAAGAAATTAATTTTACTTTAATTTAAACCGTTTAATTTAAATAGTAATATCTCTAAAAATAGTTTTAAGTATTATAAAAGAAATATACTAGATTTATTTATCGTTATTTATAATATATAGTTATTTTATTATATTTAGCTAGCTAATATATCTTTATATTAAAATAAAAGTCTTTTAGATATAAATAATCGAAGCTAAACGAACTATTAAGAGTTATATATATCTAAAGAGAAAATAATTTAATTAATTAATTTTTATAGATATAAAGAAGAAAGAAGATTAATATATCTATTAAAAAAGAAATTTAACTATCTATTAATTAGTTAAAGAGTAAATAAAAATTATATAGATATAGTATTTATTAGCCGCTATATTTTATTATTATCTTTTATATTAAAAAGTTAAAATAAATATTAATTTTCGAAATATTAATTATCGAAGTAATTATTATCGCTTAAACTCTATCGAAGATTATTAATCTCGAAATTATTAATAGAGAATAGATCTTAGAAAATCTATATTATTATTAAATAAATTTATATCTCTAATAAATATAATAGCGAAATTTATATTTTTATTATTAATATACGCGTTATTAATTTTAACGCTAATTAAAGCTTTTATCGAAGTTTTTATTAATAATTAATTAAAGTTAATCGAAGATATAATATACTAATATTTAATTAAGACTATTAAGATAATTATTAATAAAGTTAATATTAATCGAAGTCTATTTATAATTAGTTAAAGTTAATTAAAGATATAATATATATTTCGAAAAATAATATCGAATATTTAACTCGAACTCTATAATCTTATTTAAATTTCTTTTATCTTATATCTTACTTAATCTAATACGCGTTTTCTTATTATCATATTATATATATTATTATATCGATATTTATATTTTCTTTAAACGATATATTTATAATAATAGCGCTTATCGAAATTAATTTTTATATTAAATTCGATATCGCGAAGTTAGACGTTCTCGCGAACCGAGATAATATTCGTAAAGAACTTCGCTTTTTAAAGCTTATATTTAAAGTAGTAAAAGAGAAGTTCTCGCGTTAATTAAGATATAAAGATCTTTAAAAAAAGTTTATAAAATTATATAAGAGAAAGATTAATATTATCGTAAGCGAGATTATCTAATTATTATCTATTTTTAATTATATAACCGCGTAAGACCTTAGCTTTCTTTTTAAATTCTTATATAAATTAATTTTATTAATTAATAAGACGTTTACGAAGTAAGAGAAATAATTACTTAAAAGGGAATTAATAAAAATATAAAAAGATAAATATACGAAGACTTAGAAGCTTTTAACGATTAAGAGATTAATAAATTTCTATTAATTTAATAAATTATTAATCGAAAATCTCTCTAGTATTAATTCTCTTTAACTTATTATTATCAATAATCTAAATAAATATAAGCTTATCTCTATTTAGAAGTTAATAAATAATTTAATAATAATCTCTTAATTCTAAAAGTAACTTAATCTTAAAACTTTTATTATTTATCTTTAATCGAAACGATTTTAAAGCGATATCGATAAAAATTTTATAATATTATCTTATTTAATCTATAGAGTAGATAATACGAGCTTAATTATAAATAATAATAATAATTTATAAAAGATATATAAGTATTAAAAGCGAGTATATATATTCGAATAACGAATATTCTTATAGCGCGTAATTAAAGATTTATTAATTTTACTTTCTTACGTTAATAATAAATACTAATATTAATTCTAGTTTTAATTAAGATATTAGATATTAAAACTAATATCTTTAAAACTTCGTAAAACTTATTAATATACTTATATTCTTAATCTTAATAACTCTCTAAAATACTTAAGCGTTTAGCTTTTTCTTCTATTAAATTAAAGTAAATCTTAAAATTTTTAATCTCTCTTAATCTTTATAATACTCTATCTTAATTTAATTCTATCGAAATTTCGCTTTCTCTTTATTCTATTATTACTTAATCTTTAATCTTATTATTTAATTTACTTAATATCTATAAAGAAAATAAGATAAATTCTTAACTTATTAATATTAGCTCGAATAAGAATAATCTTTAATTATAAATTTATCGCTATTTTTTATAAAAGAAGTTTATTAATAATTTAATAGATAACGTTATTATACTTAAAACTTATAAGAATAATAACGCGCTTTTATTATAAAAGAAAAAGTATTTAATAATAAAAGATATTATATTAATAGAGCTCTTAATTAAATAAGATTACGCTCTTTAATTAGTTAACTCTTATAATATTAAAATTAATAAGATTATAAATTAAAGAAAGATATAGAATAATATAAAGGTCGATGATAGAGATCTAATATTAGAGTATATATTCAAATATTATTAATTATCTATTCTTTATACTAATTAATATAGTAGAAAAATAAAGTTTAATAAAAAAAGAAGGTTTTAGTAATTTAATATAACTTAATATATTATAAAGTAAGTCTTATAGCTTAATCGTAATAATATAAGTATTAATAATATCTAAATATTTAGAGACTTAGATTATATCTTAAGTTCGCGAGAAATATTAATCTCTATTATTTTAAAGGTCTATTAACTCTACGATTTAATATAACGATATTTTTAAGTAAATATCTATAAAGAAGCTATTAATACGAATAAGCTTAACTTTAATAAAATAAATATATCTAATTCTTTTATTTAACTCGCTAATATAAATATTTTTTTAAACTTTAATACTATTAATAAGTTGAATATTTAAATAATAACTTACTCTACGATTTAATATTCTTAAAGAATACTAAGATATTATTATTATTAAAGTCTTTAAGAAGTCTCCCTTCGCGAATAAATATCTTATATTATAATTTATTTAAAAAGATCGATAATTCTAATATTCTTCGATTAAGATATTTAATATTATTTATCTATATAAAGATAAAGTAAACTATATAACTTAAATAATATTTAAAGCGAGATTCTTCTTTATTATTATTTTAGTAAAGACTTTAGCGAACTAGCTTATAGAAATTATTAAGTTTATAAATCTTAATAATTACGACGTTATATAACTTCGCGTATTTTATATATATAAATTAACTCGATATTATAAAGTTGGCGCTAAGCTCTTAATTTCTATAAATATTAAATTACTTAAATATATAATCGACGATTAAGCTTAATCTAAATAAGAGAGATTTTTAATTCTAATAACTTTCGAGTTATATAAGAATTATATAAAAGTTATAATTAAAGATAAAAGAAAATTTAAATATAACTTCGCTATCGATTAGATCTATATTAATAAATTTTATAATATAAAATTAAATACCGCCTCGATTTTTATATTAATTAACGTTTATAAGATAGAGTAATCTAGAATCATAATCGATAATCTTATAAGTACGCGAAAACTATATAAGAAGAAGTAAGTATATCGTAATAGACTAGCGAAGGAATATAAGTATTATCTATTATTTATATATAAATACTTAGCTATATTATAAATTAAATTCTTTATAAATATAATAGCGATAATTCTCTTAATAAAGTAATTATAATAGAAGATAAATCTCGTTATATTAATAATAATAGAAAAAGTATATCGTAAAATTAAAAAGCGAATAGAGAATATAAAAGCCTACTTATATAGTCTATTAAATAAGAAATTAAAGAGAAATATTAATAAAATATAGATAGTTTTAGATAAGCTAATAATTAAATAAATAGCGAAGATAAGAATTATTAATGACGGTGCTTTACTTATTAAACTTTTACTATATAAAATAAAAAAGATTATTTATATATTAAGCGAGAATTAGAGAAAGATATTATAAAATATTAATTAAATTATCTAAGATTAGATTAAAGCGAAGTATCTTATATAATATAAAAAAATTATAATCTAAAATTATATTATCTCTAACTCTATCTACGACTTATATTTTAATAGAGTTTATAAGCTTTAAATAATAATAATAATTTTAAATATTCTCGATTTCTTTAAATAATATCGACTAAAGCTAATTAATTCTAAATATCGAAATAATAAGAACTATTATAAAACGAGGTAATAATAATTAAACTTTATAAAGCTAGATAATAAAAAAGATAATTAACTTTAATACTTAGAATATAGTATTTATAACTATTATCTAGACGAGCTAATATAAGATACTCTTAAGCTTATTATCTTAAAATAGTTAATTAATACTCTTAAAGAGAATATATATAAATATACTAAAAAATTAGTTATTTTTATAAATTCCTTTATTATTAATCTTATTATTAATTTAATATATTTTTCTTTTTTATCTAATTAATCTCGAATAATATTAATAAACTCGTAATAACTTAAATAAGAGTATCTAAATTACGGAATTCTCTAATACTTCTTAATAATTTTCTTTAAGAATCGTAATAATATAGTAGTATGGCCTTTCGAGAATAATAATAAATCTCGCTTTCTAGTCTCTATTAAACGCTTTATAAATATAAATATAATCTTAATAAAATTCTTTCGCTCTATAAATCTAGATATTAATTAAAAGAAATAATAAAATATTTAAATAGATAATAGAATAGTACGATTATTATAAAAAAATAAAAAAATTTATAACTACTATTTAGTATTAAATAATTCGAATAGCCTCAATAATAAGATATTAAATCGAAATATATAAAGAGAGATAATTCGATTTTAAATATATAATAATATTAGAGATAAGAATAATAGTATTAAGAATATAAATAACGCGAATATATAGATAGCTTAGATATCGCTTATTCGATTTCGATACTACTACTATATTTAGTATTCGAATTAAATAAATAATATATTTAAGTTAATTAATAGTAATAATAGATTTAATATTTAACTTCTACTAAATATCTATAATTCTTTTAATTATAACTCTTAATTATTAATATAACTTCTAATTTAGCTTCTAGATAGTATAAATTATAATTAAATATTTAAATCGAATAAGCGATTCGAATAGTCGATAAATTATCGAATTAGAGTTAAATAATCGATTATCGCGCTAGTTATTAACGTCTATAATATTATATTCTACTATTTTCCCTTTATAATTTACTATTTAATATTTACTTTATAAACTCTATATTATAAATAATATTTAATAAAATCTTTATCGAAGTTACTTTTAATTTTAATATCGAGTTCTATCTAATATAAATCTTTTATCTTAGCTTTTAAGACTAGCTTTCGATTTAAATAAATTATTAATAATATATTATATTCTTCTTTTAAACTCTATTTACTACTAAAGTAAACTATTAAATAAATCTCTATCTACGAAGAAAGTTAAGTTATCTATTAAAGTACTCTAACTCTAATTCTAATTCTTAATATTCTTCTTTTTTATATCTTTCTTTCACTATACTTTATATAAGACAATTCTTAAAAAGTTTTAAAGTTTTTAATCTCTCTTAAATTTATTAATATCTCGCCTTAATCTAAATCTATTAAAACTTCGCTTTCTCTTTATTCTACTATTACTCCGCCTTTAATCTTATTATTTAATTTATTTAATACTTATAAAGGAAATAAAATAAATTTCCAACTTATTAGTATTAGCTTAGATAAGAATAACTCTTAATTATAAATTCGTCGCTATTCTTTATAAAAGAAGTTCGTTAATAATCTAATAGATAACGTTATTATACTTAAAACTTATAAGAATAATAACGCGCTTTCGCTATAAGAGGAGAGATATTTAATAATAAAAGATATTATATTAATAAAGCTCTTAATTAAATAAGATTACGCTCTTCGATTAGCTAACTCTTACGATATTAAGATTAATAAGATTATAAGTTAAAGAAAGATATAGAATAATATAAAGGCCGATAATAAAGATCTAGTATTAGAATATATATTCGAGTATTATTAATTATTTACTCTTTATATTAATTAATCTAATAGAAAGATTAAGTTTAATAAAAAAGAGAGATTATAGTAATTAAATTAGACTTAAAAAATTATAAAGTAAGTCTTATAACTTAATTATAATAATAGAAATATCGAAAATATTTATATCTTTAGAGATTTAAGATATATCTTAAGTTCGTAAGAAACTCTAATATCTATTATCTTAAAAATCTATTAGCTATATAATTTAATATAAAGATATCTTTAAATAAACTTTTATAGTAAAGTAATTAATATAAATAAGTCTAACTTCGATAAGATAAATATATTTAATTCTTTTATTCGACTCGCTAATATAAATATTTCTTTAGACTCTAATATTATTATTAAGTTAGATATTTATATAATAACTTATTTTATAATTTAATATCCTTAAAAAATACTAGAATATTATTATTATTAAAATCTTTAAAAAGTCTTTCTTCGCGGGTAAATATCTTATATTAAGATTTATTTAAAAGAATTAGTAGTCTTAATATTCTTCGATAAATATATTTAATATTATATATCTATATAAAGATAAAGTTAACTATATAACTCGAATAATATTTAAATTAAGATTCTTCTTAATAATCGTTTTAGTTAAAATTTTCGCGAATTAATTTATCGAAATTATTAAGCTAATAGATCTCGAAGATTATAATATAATATAACTTCGCGTCTTTTATATATATAAATTAATTCGATATTATAATATTAGCTTAAAGTCTTTAATCTCTATAAATATTAAATTATTTAAATATATAGTTAATAATAAAGCTTAATCTAGATAAGAGAGGTTCTTAATCTTAATAATATCTAAGTTTTATAAGAATTATATTTAAGCTAAGATAAAGGGCTTATTTATATATAACTTCGCTATTAAGTAAATTTATATTGACGAGTATTATAATATAAAATTAAATATCTTTTTAACGTCTATATTAATTATCGTCTATAAGATAGAGTAATCTAAAATTATTATTAAAGATCTCGCTTATATATAAAACTCGAGTAAGAAGAAATAAGTATATTGTAATAGAATAGCGAAGAAATTTAAATATTATCTATTATTTATTTATAAATATTTAATTATATTATAAATTATATTCTTTATTAATATAATAGCGATAATTCTATTAATTAAGTAATTATAGTAAAAAATAGATATCGTTTTATCTAAGATAATAGAAAAGAAATATTATAATATTAAGAAGTATATAGAGAATATAAAGTCTCGTCTACGCGCTTTATTAAATAAAGAATTAAAGAGAAATATTAATAAAATATAAATAATCTTAGATAAGTTAATAATTAAATAAATAGTAAAATCGAGAATTATTAATAATAACGCTTTACTTATAAAGCTTTTATCTTATAAAATAAGAAAGATTATCTACTTATTAAATGATAATTAAAGAAAAATTCTTTAAGATACTAATTAGATTATTTAAGATTAGATTAAAGTCGAGTATCTCGTATAATATAATAAGATCTAGAGTTAAGGGTATAATTTATCTAAATTTATATATGAATTATACTTTAATAAGATCTATAAACTACGCGTTATAACTGTTATTTCTAATATTCTTAAATTCTCTAAGGCGTATTAACTAAAGCTAATCGATATTAAGTATTATAATAATAAGAATTATTATAGATCTAAATAATAGCGATTAATTTTTTAAGCTAAATAATATAAAGAAGAATTAATTATAGTATTTATAAGATAGTATATATAATTACTATCTATACGACTTAATAAAAAATATTCTTAAGCTTATTATATTAAAATAGCTAATTAATACTCTTAATAAAGATATCTATAAACGTTCTAAAAAGCTAATAATATTTATAAGTTCTCTTATAATTAATCTAATTATCGCTCTAATATAATCTTCTCCTCTATTTTATTAATCTCGAATAATATTAATAAATTTATAATAGTTTAAATAAGAGTATTTAAATAATAAAACTCTCTAATACTCTTTAATTATTTAATTTAAAAATCGCGATAATCTAATAATATAACCTTTTAAGAATAACGATAAATCCCGCTTTCTTATCTTAATTAAGCGTTTTATAAATATAAATATAACGCTAATAAAAGCCTTTCGCTTTATTAATCTAGATACTAATTAAGAGAAGTAATAGAATATTTAAATAGATAAGAGAGTAGTATAATTATTGTAGGAAAATAAAAAAATATATAATTACTACTTAATATTAAATAATTTAAAAAGTCTTAATAATAAGATTTTAAATAGAAATATATAAAGAGAGATAATTTATTCTTAAATATATAATAATACTATATTATCTTTTTAGATACGCTATTTATAAATATACTCGATTATTTTAAAGCTTCTATATTATTTTAATATATAATTATAATTTAATATTAAATAACTTATAAAATTTAAATAAGAAGATTTTAAATAAGAAGATTAAATAGAAGATACTTAACTCGAGAGTTAATATCTATAATAGATATAAGAATAACGATATAAGTAAAGAAGTAAAAGATAAAGTAATTTAGATATATAATAGATAGAGGAGTTAAGAGAAATATATATTATTCTTAAATAGATATTTTAAATATCTAAATAATATATAGTATAATTCGACTCCGTATTATATTATTCAACTTCGACTATTTAATTTAACTATTAATTAATCTTCTAAATAGATAGAATAAATAATATAATAGAATTTATTAGATAAAGGTCGGCCTATAAGACTTATTTCTAAATTAAGATCTCTATTAATTCTATAATATTCTTTCTAATATATTCTCCTCTAGAATTATTCTACTTCTTTTAGAATTCTATAATTTAATTAATTTTAGATATAAAATATAAGTCTTTATAAGTTAGCGTCGCGTTATCTTTATCTATTCTATTTAAATTATTCTATATTAATATTAATTTAAGAATCTAAATAATATTAATTATTTTATATGGCTTAATAATAGAAAAGTCTAGCTATAAAAAGATTCGCTTCTTTTTAAAGTAAGAGATAAAAAAGAGATATCTAATTAAAAGCGCGCTTAACGTTTTTTATAATTAAATAAAGCTCGGCGAGGCCTTTAAATAATTAAAGAATATCTTTTTAAGAGTCTTTATATTTAATATTTTAAGAAAATAGTTAAGTAATTATAAATTAGATATAGTTATAAAAATTAATTATATATATATATAGACTTATAAATATAAGCGGTTAAATAAATAACCTATCTCTATTAATAACGTCGATCTTATATTATAATTATATATCTTTAATTAAGCTAGTTTCTATATATATTTAAAAAAAACTATAATCGATATATTAATATCGCTCTTTAATATTATTAAGATCTAGATATTAATTTATATTATAATAAATAATATTAATTTCGATATATTTATAAATATATTAAAAGAAGATAAAGTATATAATATTATAATAGATTAAATTATATATTATATCGATAATAAAGATATTAAGATTAATTATTCTCGAAAGTTTAAGATAACTATACTATTAATATACGAGCGAGATTAGAATTCTATATTTTTTATAATTAAAGAATATTAGATAGATAAATATTTATTTTTTATATATATCTACTATTATTAATACGCGAAGAGATTATTTATCTTAAGAAAGAAAAAGATAGCGAAGATATTAAGAGAAATATATAAAGCGATATAATAGTTTAAGTCGATTATTCTCGTTGCTAGCGAAAGGATTTAAAGCTGTAATATATATATATATAAGAAATAGTTAGATATTTATACTATAATTATTATATTCTTTAAAGCTTAATTAGTTTTAAGAAATTCTATAATATAAAAAGTTTATCTTATTAAAATAATTTATAATCTTTACTTTCTCTAAATATCTTTTTACGCTTTATATAATATAAAACCTTCGTCTCTAATATAGTTAGTATTTTATATTATTTAATAATATTAAATTTAAATAACTTCTAGAAAATTCGCTAATATAAGTTTTCTTTATAGATTATATTTTAATAAGCTTCGATTAAGAAAAATATACGATCTTTATTAAATAGAGAGAGATAATATAAAAAGCGCTAAAGCTAATATTTAACCTCTATATTTTATCGATAGAAATTGTAAAAAGACGATATTAATTATAGTAGAAATATACTATTACGTATAAAATAACTTTAAATTATTAAAAAGAATTATACGTTATTTTTAATAGTTATAAAGTTTATAATAATATCGTTATCGATAATTACGTAAATTATAACTTTATATATAATACTATTTAGAGAATAAAATATATTATCGATATATCGAAGTAATTATTATTAATAAGTATTTATACTAGAAGATTTATAATTATATATACTAAAATAGATATTATTTATAAAAAAATACTCGAGAATAAAGAAGTAAATAAAAAAATATAATTAGAGTAATAATATTTAATAATAAATAATAGTTAACTTAGCGTTAATTATTAATAGAAAATTTATTTAATTCGAATAGAAATTATTAGCGAAAATGTTATTTAATTTAAATAGAATATTTAAGTTAAATAGATAGTCGAATTTAAATAGAAATTCGACGCGCTTTAATTTAAATAAATTAAAAACGCGCTAATTAATAACCCCTCTTTTTAAATTAATAACTTCTCTTTACTCTTTTATTTTTCTATCTATTTAAATATATTTATTTTTATATTTTATCTATTATTATCTTTAACGTTTAATATTAATTTTATTCTAACTTTTAATAACGATAGAAGACTTATAATACTTTATATTCTATTAAATAAGCTTACTATATTCGAATTATAGAGATTATAGAAATTTTAAAATAGAACGCGAAAAAGAGAATAGCGATAAAGAGAGTTAAAAACGCTAGAAGAGAGAAGAAAGTTAAAAAGATAGAAAATATAAATCGTAGTTTATTTATTTATGAAGATATTATTAATTATATATTAGTAGAAAGCGAGTAAAATAAAGAAAACTAATAAGAGAAAAAGATATATTAAAGAATATAGATAGATAGATTTTAAATTGCCTAAACGTTATAGAATATATAAATCTAAAAAGAATATATATATAGTATCTAATTACGACGGTAATAAATTCTTAAATAACTTTATTAGTTTATAGAAGATGAAGAAATTATTAATAATTATAATTATTATATATAACGAAGCTTTCTTTAATATTAATAATACTCTCTTAGTTTTATATACTATTATAAATATTAGAAAAGATTTCTCTTTTAAAGTTAAAGGTGAAGGCGAAGGTCGTAAACTCGATATATTCTTATTTGATTTATATCTTCTATCGAGCTAATACCTTAATAGAAAATAATAGAAAAACTCTTATTTAAACCTCGATTAAATATTAAGATTATTAAATCTAGAATAAAGAATAGTAATATTAATTATTAGTTAGTTAGTTTTAAAATCGAGTAATATTAATATAAACTAGCTAATGTAAATTATAGAATTTAGAATAGTTCTTATTAGCGACGAAGAATTAGAATTAATAGGGCGAAGTAAGAATATATTATACGATTAAATATCTAAATTAATAAATATATATTAAATCGAGATAGAAAATAATTTATCGAGAAAAACCGCCTTTATAATAACGAAGTTAGAGTACTTCGTATAGGGCTTCGATATAAGAATAAGTATATATTCTAAATATAGTAGAATAATAACTAAATTGTTATAAATAATTTAATACTAAAAAGTATTACACTAAATAGAGTCGTTAGATATTATTATATTAAAGTTATATTACTAGTATATAGCTCGTTTAAGCCTCTTATTAATATATCTATTAAATAAGATAAGAGAATTTAAAGCTTCGTTAATATTTTTAATAATATTAAATTATATATTATTAATAGATTAGAATAAAGAAAGATATATAGATTATATTTTATAAGATAACTCGAATAAAGATAATTATTAAATTGCGCTTTAAGATAATTTAATACGGCGAGAAAGGCGCGATTATAATATTAAAAAAGAGTATCTTAATATATTTAAAATAATAAGAGTTATCTTACTTATAATAATTATAATTAGCGAAAGCTTTAAATATCTAGATCTTTAAGAGTTAAGTCTTTAGTCGAAATATTATATTAACGCGCTTAATTAAGTAATAATTAAAATATAAAAAGATTAGAGATAATAACTTTATAAGAATACTCGATTTATGCGAAGTATCGATAATTAATTTATAAATTTTAAGGCGAGAAAGATATTAATATCTTTAATTAATTATTATTATTAATACTTCGAGCTCTTTTTAATAAGAATATAGCTTTTCAACTATATAGACGATTTTTATTCAACTCTAATAAAGAAAATCTAAGATATTATTTAATCTTATCTTAAGATCTATATAACGTCGTCATCTAAAAATTTAAAAACGATAATTAGCGATTTATTAATTAATCTTTAATTTACGCGTCGAGATTTATAAAATAGATAAAATATAATATATTTTATAGAATTTAGATTAATTAATTTTTTTAGCTAATAGTCTCTAGAATAAAGAATACTTCTTATCTTAATTAATAATTATATTATTATATAAAATTTTCTTCTATAATAAGAGAGTATTTCTCGAATTTAGATAAAGAAGTAAGTATTTTTAATTACTCTTATTCGATAATACTATAATTCTTATAATAACCGCTCTTTATTATAATCTAAAGAATTATAATTCTAGATATTTTTATATTAAAAAATAAGATAGTAAGAAAGTCGAAGATAAGCTCTTTATTATTATTTTACTACTTATATAATTATAATACTTCTTAGAAATATATAAATATATTAAAAAGTTTTAAAGAGATATAGAATAATAGAAAAGATTTATTATATATTATATATTACGATAGCGTATTTTAGAAATATATTTTAGATTAGTAAGAAAGATATAGAAATCTTCTAAATTAAATAATCTATATAAGAATTCGCTAGATAATATTATCGAGAAATTAAACTTTATAAGCGCTTTAAGAGAAGTTATATTAAGGTTTATTAATACTAAATTACTCGAGAGGTTAGATTTAAGCTTACTCGAAGATAATAAGAAAATCTCGCGAGCTATTAAGAAATAATTAATACGTAAAATAATTAAATAGAAAGAAACCGGTTTAATAAATAATAACTAGAACTTAAATCTCTCTAAGCCTAAAGTATAAATACTTCGCGTCTCGATAAGTAGAGAGGATAGATAAAAAAGGCTAAACTTTAATATATCGTCTATAGCTCTATTATAGCGAATAAGAAAAGAGATAATCTATAAAGAGAATAAGTATTTATAAATTAATAAAGTTATATTAAATAAAAAGGAAAAATATAAAGAATATATAATGTAGTAAATAGAATAGAAAAGATTAATCTCTTTATCTACTAAGCGAATTAAATAAGAATTAATAAAGGATTAAGCATCGCTATAGCGCTTAGAATTCTAATTATTTAAAAATCTATATCTTAGAGATTATAAATATTATTAATATTACGATAAGATATCGCGGTAAATTTTAAATCGATGATTTTTATTAGATATCTAGAGGTGTTAAATTCGATCTAAATTGAATACTCTAGAGACGTCGTTATAATCGACGATATTATCTAATTTAAATACGCTATAAATACTAATATTACTAGCGAGATTAATTAACCTAGAATTTTTATAGATATTATTATAATTAATAATACTATTTAGCTCGAATAATCTCGAAAATCTTTCTAATATATATTTAATTAGTTAAACTAAATTTTTAATAAATATTATTATTACTAGCAATATTATTTATCTTAAATAATCTAGAAAACCTATTTTACGTATAGTCTCTTAAATTTTTAAATATATACTATTAAATTAATAGCTTATAATTGCTTTAAAATCTAGCTAACCTAGATAAATACTATCTTAACTTATTAAACGCGAAGTTTATTATATTTAATTATTAAACTAGTAGAAAGAATTAAATATAGATAAAGTCTACTTAATAGACTAAATCGTATTAAATCGTATTTATAATATAGACCCGGCGGAAATTATATAAAAAGAAACTTTTCAGATTTATAGATATACTACTTAGTATAATATTAGTTTAAAAATACTATCGACTATAATAAAATTTATCTCTTATCGCTATAAAGGATTTAATCTTAGATAGAGAGAAAGATAACTAAAGTATTTAAGGTTATATTTATTTCAGTACTCGATATAGAAGTATATCTTCTATTAGTTAAATAATAGCTAAATAAGATTATCTTAAAAGCTATCTTATAAATCGCTACTAGTTTAGTATATAGTAAGAGTATTAAACTATATTTCGAGTAATAAAAATTTAAAAGAAAATCTAAAAAGAATAGGAAATTAAGTTTACTAAAGCGATATATTAATAGATTTAAAGAACGATATAACGACATTAATAAGATTAAAAAATTACGCTCTTTTAGCGTCGCTCTTAACTAAGAGTCTTTCAAAACGATAATTTATAAGATTAAGAAAGCCGTTAAAGAACTAGTTAAAAGATCGATTAATAAGAATTATATAATAATATATATAGATAATAGCGAAATTAATAAAAAGATAAGAGCTTTAACTATATTATTAGATATTAATTCTACTTTTAATATCTATTTAAGCTTAAGTAACTAATATATAATATATTTAACGAAGCTATATAATATTCTTTAAGCTCTAACTATAGTAGTCGTATATTAAATAAAACTATAACTTAATAGAGTTATAGTAAATATAAATAATTAAATATCGATTTAAGCTATCGAAGACTCGTTAAAACACAACAAGTCCAACATGTGATCGCTGCTGCCTATGTGCCGGTCTCTTCGAGCAGTCCTCGCTGAAGACTTGGTAACATGTAGGAATGCGGCCCATCCCAGAGACAAAGTAGGTAGTTGAGCTCCAACAGTGGGAACAGACAGCTGAGATAGCACAAGGACTCGATGGGAAGCCACTCTCGCCAACAATGCCAGCTTATCAGACCTCAGGACTGCGATAAAAGATGGGGGCTCGAGTAGCCCTTGCGCCATTGGGCTACGTTCAATATGCTGGAAGGCAAGAGATTCTAGACCTTCAAGACAAGGGTATTATTAACAATACGATGAATACAGGCGTTCCTTCTGTTCAAGAGTCTCGAAAAGTCAGCATGGGCCAAACCTCTCTCCGACTCCAGAAGTGCATATATATCTCTGAGAGAACATTTCCTTACAAATATCGAGAACCCCGATGATCTATCAGCCGAAGACCCTTTGACAGATACCGAGACGGTAAGCCATACTGTCCTTCAGCTCTGCGGTTGATAGCAACGACACCAACCAAGTCGTCTGACCTCTCACTAAGACCTTGAAAGTCTCCTTGGAATACTCTACGCCTGGATGAGGAACTTCGAGCCGAGATTTTTCAAGATGTGGAGCGATGTATGCCGGAAAACCTGTACTTTCGGGAGCCGAACACTCAAAAAATGCTACTTGATATTCTATTCATATACTGCAAGCTCAATCGAGATATTGGCTACCGACAAGGCATGCATGAGGTCCTAGCGCCTATTCTCTGGGTCGTCTCACGTGATGCTATCGATTCCCAAAGCCTAGGGCCGGACCACGCCGACCTTGATGGTCTGACGTTGGCATCTCTAGACAACAGATACGTCGAACATGATGCTTTCACGCTTTTTGCGGCCATCATGCAGACCGTCAAGACGTTCTACGAGATGGGTAGCAACAACGAGCCGGCAACAGCAGGCTTACTCAACAATTCGCCCATAGTGGAGCGAAGTAAACGTATACACGAGAACTATTTACACCACGCGGACCCTGAGCTTGCGGAACATTTGACAGCCATTGAGATTCTCCCGCAGATATTTCTGATCAGATGGGTTCGACTCTTGTTTGGGAGAGAATTCCCCTTTGAAGACGTTCTTGCTCTTTGGGACATTTTGTTTGCCGAAGACCCAGCACTGGATTTGGTAGACATGATCTCCGTAAGCATGCTTCTGCGTATACGATGGCAGCGTAGGTTCTACCTGATGCAGACTATGAAGATCAATGTTGCTGACTATTCTAGTCCTTGAAGCAGACTATTCTGCAGCGTTGACACTGCTACTACGGTATCCTGTTCCCACAGCTCCCTGCGGACCATCTACTTTCGTTGGAGACGCTTTGTATCTGCGCGAGAACCTCCTGCTTGACGGAGGCGACTACATTATTTCTAAGTACTCTAGGAGGGCACCTGAGACTACAGTGACACGCAAGCTTCCGAAGAAAGTTAGACGCGCAAGGACTGCGGAGCAGACAGCGGCTCAAAAGACGCTGCCTTCCCAGAAGGCTTTAAGTCCGCGACTATCGCCTGCTAGAATTCTGCAACATCAGGGTGGAATCGAAGGCATGATTCACGAAGCGGCTAAAGGTGTTTATAATCAAGGTGAGAGATGGGGAGTGGCTAAAGCGTTACGTGGCGCTGTGCAAGGCCTCCAGTCCGGCAACAACTCGCCTAGGCGACTACCGGAGAAGTCTCGGTGGTCCCTCGACAGCGGCAAAATTATTTCTGACAGTCCAAAAGACTTGATTACAAAGATTCAATATCTTGAAGGTCGCAACAAATCATTAGCAAAGTTGCTGGAGAAGGCCATGGAGGAACTTTGGACTCAGCAGAGGGAAATGAACCAGGAGCCAAATGAGACGACGGCAGATGTCTTGAGCTTAGCCATAGCGAAAGTGCAGTTTGTGCAAGTCTACCTTGAGAATCCGACAATGCCACTGCCTTCCGAGAACCTTTCGCGCGAAGAGACAAAAGACGACGCCGCCGTTGAAACGGACGCGGGATTGACTTCATCAACTCCTGGATCGCCATCATGTCAGATCCAGAGCGACGGAGCGACTGATGAAAAGAGTGGCAGCGAAGGTATCCACACAGCTGAAACAGTGGATTCCTCTGTCCAGCGGTCGGCACCCGCTCCGGTTAAACCCCTTCCATCTACGCCCAATGTCGCCAGTCCGTCCAAAACCTCTGGTCTATCACCATTCTCGCAGCCTCGCCCAGCGCTTGCCCAGTCGTCTTTCTCCTGGATGCTAGGTGAAGATCAGCAAAAGTCCGGCTTCGTCTCTGCGTCGCCATTTTCATCGGAGAGATCAGACAGGCGACGGAAAGGGGTCCAGCTATTTGGAGATGAGAAGCGGGAAGGCAGCAGGAACCGGAGAGGCTCAAGACCGAATGGTCACGGCGATAATAGCGATGATGATGGGGATGTATTTACTATGGGAACCCTCAAGGGAGGAAAGCTGAGGTGAAACCACCTCGTTCCCTTTCTTCCTGGCCGGTTGTTTCGGCTACTTGCCTGTTCATAGTTGGTAGAATTGGGAGAAGGTCTGCTCTCATCATAATTAGACATTGTCTATAGATACCATGCCCAAATAGTCATGTGGAAAGATGTCTCCATGGCGGGAATGACTTTTTGGACACTGGTTTGCACCATATTTAATATCTCCCGCCAATCTCATAAGCCAGCGGAGCCCGTGTGGCTTACGCTTCTGACTGGACCCTTTCCCGTTGATTTTCATATGGCAACGGGAGGTTGTTGGAATGCTGGCGGTCCCGACATGATCAGCAAGCTGGTAAAAGACCTTAGCATGGCACCAGTTCATGCAGACAATCCAGTGATCCAGTGTCTTGCATAATCTCCGCTCGATCAGGGGCTAAAATTGCAGAATAGCCGTGTAGAACAGTTTGAGCAGAGCGAGATTGGAAAAAAATATGTTAGAGCAAGCGAGAAGCGCCGATAAGCACTAAGGTACTGAGGATCTAAGCCAAGCATTGGTCGATAAAGGTACCACCGAGATGTTCCTATCATGGGGGACCTTACCGACGGATGACAGCGGTCTTTTTACGCATGGGGAATAAGGGTGTTTTTTTGGCCGGGGGGGGGGGGGGTGTAGAGACAAAGAGATGAGACCTGAGATTGAAGCCTGCATACGGAGTACTCTACAGCAAATGAATGATTTTCGATGCGCAAGGATAGAAAGTTGATCACTTGCAGACATGAGAAACAAGACTTTAAAGAATGATTGATTATCATCATTATTATTATTATTGTTGTTATTTATTTTGTATCATTTGTTGCACAAGGGGTGTAAAACGCAGAGGAGTGAGAAGAGGGTAGGAGCTGATCCCGGACGGTTTAGGGCTTTTCTCGGCTCCACGTTGCAGCTGCCTCCCAAATCATTCGCGACCGACGGGACTTCGCCATCTTCTCAACTAACTACCTAATCACAGGTTCCACAACAAGCAGTCGAACCTGCAGCAGGTACGTCCACCAACACTTCCCCCCCATCCCCACCTTCAAAAAAGTGTCATCTTTCTCTTCTAACAACATCATCTTCAATACAGCTTCCAAACACATCCAGCTTCAACAAACAATCCATTCGCCTCCAGAGCTCCAATTCGCCTTCGCGGATCATCAGCCGAGCTACCCCAAACAATTACCACACCACACCACACCACACTACAATAAGCAAGTCTTATTGTCACCGGACCTTCTTTGTACCTCGTGAGTAATTCCACTCAATCCGATATCGCTCTCCACTCCAACGCGATTCATCATTCACCATTCTCAATCACATCATCCGCCCAGTTCCATCAACACCGAAGCTGACTCACACGCCGTCATCTAGCAGAGATAAAACCATCCCAAACCTATCAACGACATGGCTCCTACCAGTACCAACACCAACTCTAGCATCGCTTTGGCCTTGGCTGGAATGACGGAGTCCGTCGACATCCTCAAGCCGCGCGACAACTTCTGGGCCGGCAAAGACAGCTTCGCTACCGTGGCCGCAAGATCTCTGCCGGTCAAGAAGAACACCGCCGGTCTTCCCACTCCTCCCAACTCCATCTCTCCTTCCCTTCCTCCCCAGGCCTACAAGGGCCGCGCTTCTACTGGGCCTCTCACTCCTCCCGCTCCCACCCATGTGGACTCCGATATCGATCTTGAAGATGCTGTCGAGCACGCCAAGGCTCAAGACACCCCCCGGCGTGGTCTCACAGCTCGCGGTCTCAGTAAACTGGATGACTTGGATGCGGTTGGAGCCATCACTCCTGGCCTGCTTGCCAAGCACCACCTTCCCGCCATCCTCCTCGAAAACGGTCCCCTCGCCATCCGTCACGTCATGGGCTACTTGACCACCTCCGTCCCAGGCTTCTCTGGTATTCCTCCTGCGAAAGCAAGAAGACTGGTAGTGGGAGCTCTAGAAGGCCGCGGCAGCGACGGCCAGCAGGGTGGTATCGATGGGAACGTGATGTTTGAAAAAGTCGGCTGGGGCAGATGGGATGCTCGGAGACGAGGACAACCCTCCCGAGAAGCCCGAGAAGCCCGCCAACACCAAGCGCCATACCCCCAAGGCAGTCTCCGCATACCAATCACCAGCACGCGGCAAGACCGAACGCGAGAACAGACTTTTGCTGCCTCATATGATGCCGAGAAGGAGTATGACACCCCAATGGAAGACGTCAGCGTGCTTGAACACGAAGCGGACAAGATGTCCCTTGATGGCTTGGATGACTCCTGTTCTTCTTCTTCTCCTCCGAACACGAGGCAAATCCCAGACCACGACCTTGGCGACGTCACCGACGAAGAAGACTGGGCCTCGATCGGCGCCGCTGCATTACGGCAAGGCTCATACCCATTAAGCGGCGGCCTGATCCCTACGAATCACCAACGATACGCTCAACGCTTTAATCCGAAGAGCAGAGGCAGAGGAGCAGCGGGTCGGCCACCGGTTACAATGGCGAAGAGTATGCCGACTACAAACAGATTAATGTATAATAATAAACAGCAGCAGCAGCAAGCTGCTCATGCCTTGATGGGATTCTCGCCTATGCTGGAAAGCAGCGACGCCCAGGATAGGGAGGCCGTGGAGGCGTTACTGAAGCTCAGCAGTGTGTGATCAAATCGGGATCGGGCGTTCTGGACCTGGAATGGGACCTGGAGGGGGAATGACGGATGGGAGTGACGCGGACTTTGAGCACGCACGACTGTTGAAAACACATACGTCGGTTGTCGTTTCAGCTCGGTCGGTCATGGGGTTCTCTGGTTTCGGGCCTTTGATATATCTTATAATGCCCCTACATTCGGGGCTGGTTTATGCGTCTTTCAATTCTGTTATCACACGAAATACCCCACGACTACACAACTTTATATCTCTACTCCCACTGAATAGTTACTATTACATTCGATAAAGCCAGCGAGGTCGCGGCGATTGTATATAGTTCATGAAAGAAGCATTTGAGACGAGGGCAGAGATGCTTGGATCTATCACAATACTTTGTACAGTACCATCACTTGCTTTCCGTGTGAGTGGTTACTCTTACAGCGTGGGAGAAGTAGCAACAGCGCGGCGACTTTCCAACGCCGCCTACAACATACTCTCCGCAGCTCCACGCCCGGCTTCGGAGGGCGCGGAGACTGGAACGCACGAGAAGAAGAAGGGGACAATGCAAGGTGGCCGCTGCTAAGAATCAGGGTCTTCCGTGTTTCGCCGCTGCTAAGAATCAGGGTCTTCCGTGTTTCGCCGATAGGGTGCTTGCTACATACATAGGTTGGAAAGGCAAAGAAGCTTGCTACATAGGGTGGAAAGGGCAAAGAAGCTTGCTACATAGGTTGGAAAGGCAAAGAATTTAGGGCGGCGGATGGAGAAGATTAAGGTGTCGGGGTTGAGATGTCGCCGCGGTTGAAAGTGGGAGAATACTTGTAGAATACGGAAAGATGGGATTGGGATGAAATCGAACACCCCTCCGGCCGAGACGGAAGGAACCCCAAGTTTGTGCGCCTAAAGAGGGCTTGTTTTGAGTTGTAAATGGTGGGTAGATAGATGGGATGGGATAGGATGGGATGGGATGGGATGGGATGGGATAGGATAGACGGATTATATATTGAAAGAAAAAGAAAAAGAAAGAAAAAAAGCACCCCCATCACCACCCGAACCCTTCCTCCACAAAATCCACATTCCTACCCCCCTGCCTCCGCCTCACCGCGGCCCTGACGTCGTCCCCCAGCCCGCCGGGCCCGCACACGCAGACCGCCATGGCGCCGACCTGGGCCCTCGCCTCCATGCCCAGCAAGGCGTCCACGTCGGGCTTGCCGGGGAACATCTGGACCGTGGAGCTGGGGCTGTGGATCTCGGCGGTGCAGCGCGGGCGCGTGACGAAGAGCTGGATGCGCAGGACGTCGCGCCGGCCCGGCATGCCGAGCACGGCCGCCATCCAGGGCCGGATCCACTCGAGGTGGTCGGGCGCGCGGACGACCCAGACGAGGAGGACGCGCCGGGCGGCGACGGTGCCGGCGGCGTGGCCCGCGACGAGGTCCCGCGCCAGGGGCACCTGGTGCGTGATGCCGACGCCGGCGGCGAAGAGCACGACGGTGCCGTAGGAGTGGAGGGCGTGCGTGCCGCCGTAGGGGCCTTCGACGAGGGCGGGGAGGGAGACGCGCTGGTTGGGGCCGTCGAGGGCTTTGCGGTGGAGGCGGTCGGTGAAGCCGGCGCGGCGGCGGATGATGAGGGAGACGGAGGTTGGGGGTCGGGCGAGGGTGTCGGTGGTGTGGGCGGTGGGTTGGGAGGTGCGGATCCCTTTTTCGAGGTCGCCGGGGCGGAGGGGTTGGGGCGGGGCGTCGGACCAGGCGACGGAGAAGGGGTGGGAGGTCCAGAGGCCGACGGAGGGGATGGTGAGGAAGACGTGTTGGCCTGGTTTGAAGGTCCAGGGGCGGGCGAGTCGCAGGGTGATGCGCATGGCGTCGCCGGGGAGGATTTCGACGTCGGCGTTGGTGCCGCCGCGGCCGACGTTGCGGTAGATGAGGGAGGAGAGGCGGATGAGACGTTCGATGACCCAGATTGAGATGACGGCTTTCAGGTAGGTCATCTGCTGGAGACCATCCAGATGGATCCATAGAGCGGCCATGACTAGAGAGACGAGAGCAATGTGGATGTGCAAGAAGGTCTCGTAGAAAGCATGGCGGAAAGCCGTCCAGCTCGTCAGGATTATGGTGCAGATTGAAACAAGCGCCTAATCCACCTATCAGCAAACATGGGAAGATTAGGTGAAAAGTGAATGCTGGTCGTGACTCACAACCAATCCGAAGGTGATGAACCTAACCTCCTTCAGGGTCTCCGAGAACGACTCCCATCCAGGGGTATGGGTCTTCTGGCCTCTGATAACAATCGATGTTATTTCCACTACGCCGTGAGAAACTGCAAGGGAGGCGACGATGCGACCAAACCAGCGGTGCATCAGGTTGAACGTATTGTACGAGATATTAAGCCAGCCGATTAGAGGGTTATTCCGTCCGCTCATGATTACCAACGGAATCATGTTGACGACTGCAAGAGTTCCGGAGCGATTACGGAGGTGCTCCAGCTTGGTGATTATGGGGCCATTCCACTCAATACCGTAGGCCCAGAGGATGACGTTCATGGTGATGATTGACACAAGTAGCAAACTCTGGAATCGGGTCGGCAGGATACCAGTTTCCACGGGTCCGATTCGCATCTGCTTTTGATGACGACGGCGAAATAACGGCGCATAGAGGAGATGTTGTTTGATCCAGCCGAATTGCCTATTCGGCATCTTGAAATATCGTTGACTGTCGTTATTGAGGCATGTCAGAGTTCGAATATACTGCACAGAATGAATGGCGATTCGATATATGATCATGCTGATTACGATTCCTCCAAGGACGATTAAAATGTAATATGAAAACAGCATATTGTTGACCACGATGGCCGCAGCCACAGCTGGCGGATCAATTCCACCCATCCTCGCTTCCCGAGGAGAAATTGCGCGGAAAAGGACTTTGGATGATGATTTCTTTCGAGAGGCACGGGCCTGGGGTGTTACGAGGTTCAAGGGACAGTGACCTCTTGTGATGGATTTCAGGTCAAGACGAGACTACACAGTGTGAACGGCTAAGATCCCTTCCTGATTGTAGATTCTTGCATATGAGACTTTTCAATGGCAAACGCCCTTGCGCAGAGGTGATTTTCGACGAGGATAGACCAGTATTGGCTTTCCGTGAAGGACCTTGCGCCGTGGCAACTTCCTGATCTAATGTTGAGGTAGCTTTCTCGGGTAAAGACTATATGAATAACGGCTTCTGGCAAGAGACTCCTCCTTTCAATTAAAACTCTCTGAGGACGACCATGAGCGCATTGCTGGCTACGGGGGGGCGATCACCGTCTGTATAGGTCGTTTGTGAAACAGTGAGGCCTTGGATGTCTCCTCTGTCTGGGGGCCAACGTAGGTCAACGGCCGCAAGTACCAGCCGCAAGCGTGCGAAAGGATCAATTGTCGAACAGAATATTACGTAGGCGACGATGCTTCCTCCTCAGTGACGGCTTTAAAATTCCACTTCGACAAAGGACCAGCTCTATTTCTCGAAAACAAACACGCCGAGAAAAGAGGTCGACCCGCGGCCGCAGGTCGGTCTTATGAATATAAGGAGCGTTGCTTCAAGGAAGCTTCTAGTCCTGTTCATGTAATGTTAGTGGGCACGTATTAGGCGCTTAACAAGAGTGGAGGCAAGGGAGCTCGGAAGAAAGTACTCTTGAGGCAAGAAGTGCGATGGCTAGTCCAATTGGAACGAAAAAAACAGGTCTGTGGACTGGACTATTTACCCTTTATCAGAGGAGTAAAAGAACAGAAAGACGTGTAAGACACTATGTTGCTAAGGAGAGCGCCTCGCGTGTTAGGAATAGAGGCAGGAGGGCCGGCTCACGCACTGCTTGCGTCGTTGGACGCAAGGAGTTGGACGAGCGAGGAAGACGAAGGTGTAAGAGAAGTGTCTTGGAAAAGAGACCAAAAGATATCTGCAGGCTTGAGCCCACGGTGACTGGCAATCTGTCGTACTCGTCGGTCCATATTGCCCCACCGGACCACCATGGTCCACAATCAGGGATTTGATGTCCCAGGAGATGAAGATAGGGTAGATGATACTCCTAGACGCCCCCCGTACAGGCCCTAGCGCCCGGGCGGACCCTCCCTTCCTGCAGGTCAATACTGGCTGAAACCTTAGTGAAGCTTGAACCCAGATCTTGAATTGCGATTGGCCCAATTACACCGTAAACCGTCTCTTGAGCCCTGTAGAAATCCAAGCCTCTGACTTCTCACCGTCCATACATGGACAAGGTTGCGACATTAATCTTTCAAGAACGTCGACGCGTATCAAAAAGTCACGACTTTGATATCTATCCACAGCCTCTTCGAAGCATCGAAAGGACTCCTAATACATGGCCTGATTGTAGTCGCACCGGTCTCACCATTGATGAACATCATCACACATATCGCACAGACCCATAAACGCCACAGTGCCATAATCAGACATTGCGAGTTTCATGGGAAGCCCAATTCATCGTCCATACATTGGGAGAAAGTCTCCGTATCCAGTCGATGCCTTTTCGTCCGTAGCATATCTAAACTATAGCTTTCAATGACTTTGTTATTATGCTTTCGGTCTGGAATTTCCTTCTTACCACCAGATGGTAGATTTGGTATCTCTCGCAGCGCAATAGGCTTTTCTTGTGATGATTCTGGCGTGGAAAGCTCATCAAGGTCATTTGCGGCGTGCACTTTCGAGAGAATTTGCGTGCGAGGGACCTTCTGGGGACGTGGGGATTCCCTGATGAAAAATAGCTTCTCCGTTGAATTGGAATTGCCGTAGCTTCCTTCTACGTTCCCAATTTCACAGGAGTCACAGGAAGCCCCTCGCCCTAAATGTCTACGTTTTGGCCGAGGGAGCCGCCGGTCTGTGACGCAAGGTGATTGTGATAATCCGGAGAGAAGAGGCAATGCTTGCACTAGCGTCAACTTCGGTGCCTCCCCGTAGGTGCTGTCACGATCGACATCTTCCACGGCGATAGGCCGTTGCAGTGCTAAAGCTGGAGTCTTTGCAATCCATTCGCATATGCCCTCCTCCCATTTGTATTCACTTTTGTTCCGCATGACATCTCGAGTTGGGGTTTTGTCTACGACAATACTGGGTGAGGCGTCGACCGTGCGTGTGATTGTACCCTCCACGTCTAAAGCCCATTCAAGATGTTTGGGCTGACCCGTATCTTCCGAGAATGCGAATGCTGCAGCATGAGCGATACCGCAACAGAATCTTCGAGTTGGCTTATCGTAGATATTTGAAGTGGCGACAGAGATTAGATCTTGGACCATGACCTGTACGAAGCGGAAGCCATCGCCTGATCCTGGTTCATCGCAACATCGTGCAACTTCGCCGAGAAATGAGCCCGCATTGCTCAACGACTCTTTGCTGGACGGCAGGCTGGCCAGTGCAGCCAGGTCAAGCACGTCATTCGGAGCGATCCCTGTGCCAGGTTTTCTCGATGTAACCGAGACCAGTCCCGCTGAGAGTAGAGGCAGACGTAACAATTTTGCTGGCACAGACCAGCTGCGATTGGCACACGAGGTGGCGTTAGATAATTCAAGGACTTGACGTATCTCTAAAGCCACATCTCGCAGTATCCCCACGCTCAAAAGGTTGGGATGACGTGAGTCCATTCCCGACTTGGCCGATCGAAGAATGTTGATAGCTGAAAGCACTGTCAGAACATTGGAGAAAGTAGACTGTAAAGCGTTGTCTACGTCGTCCGGTCGCGCCCCGGCTTCTCCTGATTCAGTGGGCTGACTTTCCGCGACCGTCTCCACTGCTCGGCTTGACTTGTACGATCTGAGAGTGGGACGGACAGCAAAGGGTTCGCAGGCGCGGAGCCTCAGATCGTGAACTTGAGGGCTAGCTTTCGCATTCGAGACCCCTCGCCTGTATGATTTTGAGATGGCAATTTGAAGAAGCAAGGCGGCAGATCGAGCATGATCGTCTTGCTGTGTAATCGAACGGATCGCGCCATTCCAACATTTGATCATGGCCTTACTCGATATCCAGCCTACTGGGAGTATGCCATCTTCTAGCATCACTGCCGTTTGGCGATACATAAAGCCATGCCTGCCAGTTTTTGAGGCACAATACTTCAATGCACCCGCAACCCGAGAAGCCTCATCTGTCAGGAGAGTGGTTTGGAGTCGGTGCGATGTGGCCGACTTGTTAATAGGGTGAGAGAGTCCCGCGCAAAATACTGTACTCTTCTCCGGTGAAAGAGACCGATATTTTAGTAGAGTGATCATGCATTCAATTACGCATTCGGCTTCGTCGTAGGCGGCGAGCCCAAGACATAAAGAAACGATGTGGCAGGAGAGAGAAATCTCAATCAGACCCTCCTGGATTGCTTCTCCGACTAGGCTGACCCCGTGGGCTCTTACCACTTCTCGGAGAGACTCCCAACCACCGTCTGGCACTGAACCAAAAGCTTCGAGGTCGGTGTAGACTTCTGATGCGACGTCAATGTGATTTTCGAGATCCTCATCATTGGTCAGGCGTTGATCCTCGGCGATGTAACTAGGAACCTGCCTTAAGCAGATAGAGTAAAGTGAGCGACCTCCACGATGGTCACTGGTCTTTTCGCAAGTAGTAGCCCTTAGTAATGCTTCGAGTGCCTTGCATATCCCCTCTATGAGTCTTCGATTGCCCAGTCCAGTCGAACCATCAGAGCCCAGAACTTGAGAATTGTGGAAGACTTGCACGTTCTTCGATGTACCGCGAGGGTCTCTAGGCAGTGCTCTTTGACCTTGTATATCATGTTGACCGTCTTTGGCGGCCAAGTCCTCATCATTGCCTCTGACTTGGCCTGCCGTCAAACAAAGAGGCAATCGTATTGCAGCATCCGTTGCTTCTGCAAATGCCCGGTCTTTATCGATGTCCACGAATTCTCGAAACGACCGAACCTTCGTTTTTGATGAATATGTACGCCTAATCTTCTTCCAAGGTCTTGGACTATTCTCCCATTCAACGTCAACTTTCGTCGCAGTAGCTGAATTCTGGGAGGATGATGATGGGGCGATCCCAGAGTTCCGTTCATCATGCCTGAGTTCAGAAAGTGTAGCCTTGCGCAAGAGAGCAATCTTGGAGGAGAGAGGGCGAAGAAGCCGATTGCATCGAGCAGAAGTCCATGGAGCTTTTGCACCTGTAAGACATCAGTACACAGAAGGTCAGTAGGCTATCTATCCAAGCTCACTTTCGTTCATGCTCTGCTGTTCCCGAGTTTCAACCAAGATATAGTTTCTCTAGGATCGCAAAGGTATTCCAGCACCAAGCTGTCCGTAGCAACTGTAGCGAGGTCTGCAGCTAAAGTAATACAATTAGAACTGTGTAGTCACATCAAAGGAAAAAGCTAAAGCAATGCTGTTATGGAGCTGACAAGTATGTTGAAGGAGTCTACCGTTCTAACTTCTGTGTTTGGGTGTCGGGTAAACAATGCGGGGTAAAGTTCTTCCGCCCGGTGGTAATGCCAAGCCCGCTAGCCCGCCATTTTTGCAGCAGAACGAGATGGGCCTCCTCCCTTAGCGATACTTCTAAATCCTTTGGTCAGCGAGTGTTCATAAGTCTTACACCCGATCCTTTGATAGCTTCTTGCCTGATTACCCAGACCCAAATGTGATTCTGTGGAAGGAAACATTCCAGAGGTAAACAAATGTGGTGGCGATGTGGAGCATTGGAAGCTTGTATGAAGAGACAAGAACCGACTCTCCATCCTCCATCATCCAGACTTGGCCTGTGGCGCCTTCGCTTACCCTGAATTCAAGCAGATCCTGCTATGATGGTACATGTATATTTGTGTATCTCATGGCCCGTGCCTCTCCTGACGCCGTCTCGAGTTCGTCATTGAATGTCTCCCTTTCTGCTGCTCGTCCTTTTATCATCCTCTGATTTCCCATGTAGAAGCAAGATATTGAGTAATGCCTTCATCATCAAAGATAGTTGCTTAAGCATGTTGTGAAAAGCTTGAGGGTGGTTGGAACCATGGTTACAAAGATTAGCTTTCCTACAAGAGGCAAATATACCAGCTTGTGACGCCTTCAGCACATCATGCCTTCTGGAAAATGCCATGAAAGCTGCGCCTCTGTTTTCTATTCAAGTGCCGAAGGGGTTTTGTCTACATGGACCCATGACTATTCATTGCTATGACCCTCAGTGTTTCTCTTCCTCCTATATCACCGCTCTTCATTCTCTTCTAGACAAACATAACGCACCGCAATGTCTCCTACATCAACCCCAGGGCCGTTCCCGCCGGATATCAGTCGTGCATCTGAGCTTCTCGTTGTCAGATGGCTGACTCTGTCCATTGCGGTATTGCTCGTGTCTCTGCGTTTCTATATTCGAGGCATCATTCGCAAGAACCTAGGCTGGGATGACTTCACAATTTTGCTAGCCATTGTTAGCTACCTTCAGTTTGGAGTATACCAGTAACCTTTCACTGACAGCTGCGCTTAGGCATGTGCCATTGCTCACAGCATATTCTCTTGCCTCCAGGTTCAGAGCGGGTTCGGTCGAAACATCCACTATCTCACTCCAGTCCAGATACAACACTTCGGACTATACACCGACATATGTATCATGCTTCTCATTATCGGCACAGGGTTGGTCAGGATTTCAGTGTGTCTGTTCGTCCTCCGTCTCCTGCCTGCCACCAAGATGGCCTATCGGAGGTGGAATTGGGGACTGTTGGCATTCTGCGCCATCGTCACACTTGCGGATTTCCTTGCCCAATGTTTTCAATGCGTACCGCTTCCAGGATTGTGGAACAAAAGCGTGAAAGCACGATGCTTCGCGCCAGTTCATATGACCCAGATCACCAAGTTTCAGGGCGGTGTGTAACTTCGAGCCGGTTCCACGGTCTCATGGACTCACACAAACGTAGGTTCGGCTGTCATAACGGACATCCTGTGCGTACTGTTGCCCATGTTGGTCCTCCGAAATCTACAGGTCAGTCAACGGGAAAAAATAGCTATCTTCGTTGTCATAGGATTTGGATTCTTGTAAGCCGAAAAGAGTTGCTCGTGAGCCTCTTCCGTCAGACTGATCTTTGACTAGTACCGCCGTAACCGCCATTGCTAGAACTTCACTCGTTGATTTTACAAGCAAGAACCCTACTTGTAAGCAATCGATCCCGCAAATCTTTAACGCAGGTATCTAAGTACAGCTTAGGGGATCTCATTCCCGTTGCCATTTGGTCTTGGTAAATTCTCCCGTCCTCTATTGGACACCCACCCCTTCACCCTTTAATACTCTTTACCTCTTGCGTTTCTTTTCTCATTCCTTCCAACACCACTAATCACCCCAAAAGCCTCGAACAAAACATCGGCGTAAGCGTCGCCTCCTTGCCAGCCCTTCCCCAACTCCTCAACATCCGCAAACAGCCATATCCATCCCGTTCGTCCGGAGCCCTCTGCAACCGCCACAACAACAACACCCGCCCCCCTCTCAATTCCTTCGCCAAGATCTCAGACAGCGATCGTATCCGCCTCCCCAACGATGTTTCCTCCACTGAAACCAGCAGCCGCGAGGAATTGTCAACTCTAACGCCAAAGATGAGCGATATCGAAAGCTACCGCGACACAAGAGCGAGCCTGATCAGTCTCAGCATGGTCTCCCCGCCCCTCTGGACCGAACGCAAAATCTCCTCGGCCGAAACGGTAGAGATGAGCCGCATGTCTCCAACCCCGACCTTCGTGGAACGCAAACCCTCATCGACGGAAAGATTAAGACTGAGCATGGTGGCCCCGTCCTGGGGCCATAAGAAAACATCATCCGCGGACAAGGCATACAGCCCGAACAACAAAAGGCTGAGCATGGTCTCCCCCTTATCCCTGGATCGGCCGCCCTCTCCCTTTTCCGCCGCAAGGGTGCAGCAGCTCGGGAAGTTCGAGGAGACCGGCTTGCGGCACTCACGAGTCGCGACGCCGGAGGAAATGGTGTCGTTGGGGAATCCGGCGGCATGTGGGTACGCGTGCACGATTGAGGGGGGCACGCCGAAGGGGACGCCGAAGACGTCTCCGAAGCAGTCACCGAAACTTGCGCCTAAGTGAAGGAAGGTGGTCAAATGCAGTGGGGTCACACGGCGGTTCCTTTCAACTCAAAAACATGTAATCTCAGCCGCTAGCAAGAACGCGCTTTTGTTCAAATCGCGGGTCTTGTAGCGACGCACCATTTCAGAGTAACATTGTGACGTCGACTTGGAGATCTAAAGAGGCTCTAGAGTTTCACAGGTCATCATTCTCCACACATATACAAAGGCTCTCGTTGCAGAAAGATTTGAATATAGTAAAGCCGGATACGTGTCAGTATCAACTAGTACTAGTACCTCGTTGAACGTCAGAAGTACAGCCACTCGTATGCGACGTAGCTAGCTATAGCCAAACAGCACAGACGCATGAACCTTCCACAATAACTTGCATCAGCTTCTACATCGCCGAGTACATGAATCATTACCGTCGAAGCCCCTGCTGATTTCAACAACTTGAGGTAACGAGATTGTATAGATGGAACACTGCCACTAGCGTAAGTCTTAGCGAGCTGGAAACCATTAAATTTCTGGGCATTTGTTTACCCGATGTTCAAAGGAAACAAGGAGAGAAACCTCGAGTGGGTATAGCGCTTCGTTGCGTCGTGGTGACGCCGTCACGAAGGTCAATTGCCGGCGAGTTTCCCGGCAGGCAAGTGCGAACACCTTCCGTGGAACCCAGTGAGAATTCACTCAAACTGGTAGTCAGAGTCACACCTTCCCTAGTCCAATGAACCAATTGTGGGTGATATTATGAGTGGTATTTGCGCGGGAGAAAATGCTATGTATGTGCTCCCGGCTATGGTACATGCCTCCGAATCTTGATGCGAGAAAGCGTTTCTATGGAAATCCAACCCATAAAGCTCGATTGGGGAAGACCTTGTGCATATACAATATCCTTGAAAAGCGATAACGGCTCTGTACACAAAGGGGCTGATCCTGTACAGAAAGATGGGACGCTATTTCGTAGAGTACATAAAGAAAAGCAAAACTATCACGCTGTGCAAACTTTTCACATCCTCCAAGGACGACTGTTGTGCATGTGAAGCTCCTATGCCCGAGGGATACTGTCAACGTGAACTCTCAGGCCTGAGCTGCTCCGCCACGGCGCTTCGGATTGCTGCGAGTCGTCCGCTTCTTTCCTGTTGATGATTTGGAAATTTCACCACCACCCTCAACGATCTTCACCAGCTCGTCGATGCTTCGAGAATCAAAGCTGTTGCTACTCCTTGAACTGATATCACGACCGCTAGCCAAATCCGAATTAGACTGGCCGACTGGAGGCTGCGGGCGGGCTCCCATGGTGGTCACGCGCGGGTTGAAAACCACTCTTCGCATTCGTCGAGCTTGCACGTCCTTTGCATGCTTGGCCATAGACACGGCGTTTTGGGTGAGCTGTTCGAGCCATTTCTCCGATTCTTTGGTATTCGGATCATTGGGGCCGAGTTTGACAAGGAATATGCTGTAAGCTTCGCGCATACGGTGGACAGCGCCTTTGTGGTCTTGGTCTAGGACCAAGGCTTGCGCTAGTTGGAAGAGGAGCGTGGCAGTATTGACCGATTGTTTTCCTGACACTTCCTCGCTTATGGCAAGCGATGTTTCAAACCATTGGCGTGAATCTGGGTAGAATTGCAATTGCTGAAGCATGACAGCTGCATTATTGAGTGTGGTGATGGAGTCAGGGTGTTTGGAGCCGTAGATGATTTTCCAAAGCTCTAAAGCGTGTCTTACGCATGCTAATGCAACGGTTGTATTGCGGTTACCGTGTTCGAAAAGAGCGAGGTTGAGGTAGCTCAGGATCGTCTCATTTGAATCTATGCCAAGGGTACGTTCTGATATGATCACCGCTTTGTGGGCCAACTCGATAGCAGCGCTCTTTTCGTCAAGCTGGTAGTAGAGCATCGCCAATTGATGGTATACTCGAGCCACTTCCGGGTGCAAAATGCCATATATCTGTTCATGCAAAGTTAGCGACTCGAGAAGTAGCTCCTGACCAATTTCTTTTTGATTCTGCATCATTGAAATTTTGCCGGCTTCTAAAGCTTCTTCGGCAAGGATGCTCTTTGGGCAGGCATCTTTGATGATCGGTACCATGTTTGCTATGTCTCCCGGGCTGAACGTCGATTCTTGGCTTGGGGTGTCCGAGCCGTTTGTTACTGGAGAGGTGCGACCACCGGTTTTCTTCTTTTTCTTCCCGTTGGCGTTGCCATGAGCATGACCGTTCATTCCAGAATGATTCGCGGTCCCATCCACAACTCCATTGGCCTGTGGCTTCGACTGCTCGGTGTTCGTTTGGGTCTCTGGAGTGAAATGGTATTCCCGGGCGGTCAGCTGCAGTCCGAGCTTGAGCGCTATGCTTCGCAAAAGTTGAATGTGTCTTAATTCGTGTGTCCAGGCATCATCTAACACGTACTGATACCGAATCTGGACCTGAGTCTTCACTTCTCCTTTCAAGCTGTGAGGTGTGACTTTTGCAAATGAATAATCAGCGTCCCTGTAGAATTCTCGGAGATCGTCATCAATCTGTGCTTTCGGTATCTCGTTGAGACCTGTGCCCAAAAAGCAGTTGAGAAGGTGGCATAGGCAATTCGTAGCGAAGGCCATTGGTAGATGGGTCAGGTATCGATTGGCAACGTGCTTGAAAGCCCTTGCGAGCATCTCTTGTACAGTCAGTGCCTTAAGAGCTCGTAGTCGTGCATCCTCATTCTCAGTGAGAGTAGCGAGTTTACCCAGGTAGCGCAAGTTGATCCCCCGCCTATGCATCAATCGACTCAAAGATTGGCCGTCCATTGGAAATCCGACCTCTCCCTCCTTGAGGTCTTGTATCATTTCGGGGATGACTTTCTCGTGAAGGTGTGCGCAAACAGCCCTTACTTCGCGCTCATCCTTCGCCCACTCATCCTTCTCTGCGTCTGTCTGTGGAACCTGTCCGCAGAAGACGTCAGGATTGAGAGTTAGAGAGAAAGCCGAAATGTCTACACGATCTTCTTCAGGACTCTGTTCCGTGGTGTTGTCTTTCGGTTCGGACGACTTGTCCGTTTCAGTCTGGTGTTCGCCGTTCATGCCCTCCACACGGTTCACTTGGCTTTCCTTTGTACCGCTTGTTATTGCAGCTGGCCCATCCGCTTTAGCACTGGTCTTACGACTCTCCACTTGTTCTTGGACATATTCACTCATTTTAAGTCTCCAGTACGCCTCCACAAGCTCTGGTCGGAGAGTGGTCATACGGTGAGGATAATTCTGCGATTGAGACTCAGTAGTAGGTACCTTGCCATCTTTGCAATGTTCCTCGAGCCAAGTAACATCCAGCGGCGTAAGTCTATACAGGTCGAGGATGTACTTGCGGCCGTCTGTACCAAGCAATCCTTTCGTTTCAACGCTGCCCTCGAGCACGTGCTTTTTGCCTTCTTTGTCCCAAACAGCATGCTTCTTCACTTTCAAAGCTTTGGAAACTTGAGAGAATGTTGGTACAAATGCCTCGTTCTCAGCGACGACGTCTCGACCTTCCACTCCACCATAGTCAACTTGATGTTCCTCGGGTTCTCGCTGCTTGAAGATACCAGGAACAATGCTCTGCGCGACCAACCGCTTGCCCAGGTAGTCTACAATGATGGTGCCAGGGGTTGCCAAGCCTGCTATATCCAGCTGATTGACGGCTTTCACACCACAGACATCCTTTCCTACAGCTACTCGAGCAGCCTCATCACCGCCTTCTGAGGTAAAAGTACCAACGCCGTCGGCTCCGAATGAATAGAATACATTGTTGTATACAAAGATCTGTGCGTCTTTGCTTTCCGTAGGATTCAGGGGCGCAACTTCCCCACGTGCGACCATCATTGCACCACGAGCAGCCGCCTCATTGAATTCGGCGAATATCTTAAATATCAACCGCTCTCTGAAGACTCGATCCTGGACCGTCTCTCTGGGTAGCTCTCGAGTGGACTGTATTTCCTCATTCCAGTCTCGCAATGTCTCTGTATTCTCAACTCCAGACAGCAGAAAAGTTTCTTGAGTCCTCGTAAGATCTGGTTGATGAGACGAGAGGGATGTTGCTGTAGGAGCCACAAGCCAGGGACTGGAAGGTATGGCATTGGTAAGTTGAAAATTCGCCAATGGATCCCGCTTGTTGTTCGCATCCAATAATGTGTCAAAGGACTTGCTGAACGACTGTGACAAGACGGAGATCAGAGAGAAGAGTGAGTGTGCGGCTGCATTCTTTGGTGGTGGTCTTGGGAAGGGATCGAATCTGCTGTTGGAAGATTTGTTCACGAAGAACCCTGAGATATGGGAAGTGATCTGGTATTGCTCGCCTTCATTTGTGGTGAGCTGTAGATAGAGGAGATGGCCTTGTTGACGGAGAAACGGTGGTGGAGGATTCCAAGCCGAAACACCAAGAGATTTGATTGTTTTCGGGGATTGCTCCTGGTCTGTAGGAATGATTGTACGCATTGAGGGAGGACCGTCGAGGGTGTAGTCTGCAAGAGCATGTGAAGCTCCGGATGGGCTTGCATCCGCTGGTTTGTCCGTGGGAGCAGAGGGTGCGGCAGGATCTTTCCATGGTGATACTGTGTCGTGAAGTGACAGACCAGCTGAAATGCCGTGCAGCGTGTCGACCCGATTCCCGGCGGCCCCAATAAGATCCCGAATCCGTATCAAGTGCATCCGAGCCTCTTTCTCTGTATATGGGTCTTCCACCAGCTTCAATTCTGAGTCGGCAGTAAACCCTTTGACCTCTGAAAGCTCAAGATAGTCATTGATCCGTTCGCCTTTATGTTCCAGGTGAAAACATGAGTACTGAAAAGTGCCTGGGGTTTCAACTATGGATTGTCGAAGGTCTTGGACCTGCTCTTGTGTGGAGACCATGATCTGGATCTGGTAGGGTTGATGAGGTAGTTTGATGGTGACTTGGAAGACATCTTTTGCAGACGTTAGCTCTTTCCATCAAACGCCATTCTGGGACGTACTGTCAGCGGCCGGCTCCTCCTTCGCTTCGTCTTGCTTCGAAACAGTGGTTTCTCCATTTGCAAGTGGCGTGGAGGAATCTTCATGGCCGTTTGTTTCTTTACTATTAGTTAAATTGGGATTTTCTAGGTACATAATATCAGTGTAAGACCTGAGACCGGATGGAAGGAGGCGAAGACCCCGATAGCCCACTATCTTTCACGTACCAGATTTTGCATTTGCGTCAGTACCATTCTCGGACATACTAGGATTTTTTTTGGAGTTTGGTATATGTACAGGCGCGTATGAAGGTACTTTCGGTGTTGCTATTGAAAAGGAATGTTCAATGGATACAATTAAGGAGAGTTTAGAGGGCAAAGACTCTTAGTGTCATAGACAAAGATCAGATAACCTATTAGTAATGTAAGGAAAGAAAAAAAGCAAGAGGGAAATGAGAGACTTTTTCCACCGCTCGAAGGAGAGCTCCGTCACCAGCATAAACACCGGGAGCTACGGAGAGCTTTGAGCGTTTGCGCGCAGATCCGGTTCTACCCGGATCCCTGCAAGCATCTTTTTGGGCAGCTCCTGGCTGCCGATATGGACACATCGCAATCTCACTTGCTACTGCCGACGACGACATCGAACTTCGAGAGTCACTTTGCCTTTCCTTGCTTTCCTTTCTTTCCTGTCTTCTCTATTTCACAGCCTCTTATGCATTAAGACAAGGTGCCATTTTTATGCACATCTGATCTCTAAGTACATCTCTTACCTGCGTGGTTCCGCTCCTCAGCATGGCGCGAACCAAAGCATCTCCCTTACGACGAGAGCCTTCAGACTTCGAACAAGGACCTCCAGACACCCCAAATCACGGCTGGAAGCATATGAATACCAAGGCGAATGGCAATGCCTCCCCTGCCGCCGTGAGCAATGGCAAACCTAAGGGGCCCTCTCGTCCCGCGATCCAAGAGCAAGCCGGACTTGCTCAACTCGTCATATGCGTTGCTGGCATCTACGCTTCATTGTAAGAGAGAATGACTTATCTGCCACCATTTCAAACCCATCTGACTATTTTTAGTCTTTCTTGGGCGGTCCTTCAAGAACGCATAACAGCGACCAGCTATGGCCCTTTAACATCCCCCGAACGATTCACCTATTCAGTCTTTCTGAACACCATTCAGTCCACATTTGCAGCACTAGTTGGCTACTTTTACCTCCTTTACTCCGCTCCCAAGTCCGGTTCAATCCCTGCTGTCTTCCCTACTCGCTCAATCCTTTTCCCCCTCATCCTGGTGGCAGTAACTTCTTCACTGGCCTCCCCTTTCGGATACGCTTCGCTTGCTCACATCGATTATATAACTTTTATCCTTGCCAAATCTTGCAAGCTCCTTCCTGTCATGTTCCTCCACCTCACAATATTCCGGAAATCATACCCCCTCTACAAATATTTTGTCGTGGCCCTGGTGACCGCGGGCGTGGCCGTCTTCACAGTCTACCATCCCTCCTCATCGAGCAAGAAGTCATCTCCACAGAATAACAATTCAGCTTGGGGACTGATGCTGCTAAGCGTCAATCTTCTCTTAGACGGCCTTACAAACAGCACTCAAGACCATATCTTTACCTCGTACCGCCCTTATTCTGGCCCCCAGATGATGGTAGCTCAGAATGTCCTTTCCACCCTCCTCACGACACTTTACTTATGCATTTCGCCTCTAATTCCCCCAACACCCCTTTCACCTAAAACGGGCAGCTCTTCCGAATTCTCAGCTGCTCTAGCCTTCATACAACGCAACCCGGCAATCCTATCTGCTATACTCTCCTTCGCTGCTTGCGGCGCTATTGGCCAGATATTCATCTACTACACTCTTAGCCATTTCAGCAGCCTTTTGCTAGTCACGGTGACAGTAACGAGGAAGATGTTGACAATGATGCTGAGTGTGCTTTGGTTTGGACATCGGTTAAGTGGGATGCAGTGGGTGGGCGTGGGGTTAGTGTTTGGGGGTGTGGGGGCAGAAGGCGTGATGCAAAGGAGGGAGAAAGTGGCGAAGGAGAGAGAAAAGCGGGAGAAAGGGCTCTGATTCACGAGCTTTCACGCCATTGTGCCGGTTATGAGTGTGTCTTGCATGTACAGATAGGTACAAGTTGAAATATAGATCAAATAGACGCATTGGCAATATTCATACCCCTTATTTGTGAGAGGTCGAAAACAGGTGCGCCAGAAATTCTATCACTGCGACCTCTTCCTCGCGTCAAGCACCAAAGTAGAAAGAAAGGAGTTGCAGCTGATATGTTTCCTGTCTCAACGGAGATGCTTGAGCTGGAGACATCGAAACTTATGCAGGATTTAGTGCACCTGCGTAAATTGTTGCATAAAATCCCCTCCAGGTACCTATTTGCTCTTCTGCATCAACCAGCTGACACTCTCAGACCGACCTTACACGGGTCACTAAACATCATCGGCCCAGCAAACCACTCTGTCAACTATCTGAGCCAGCAAAACATCGAAGAAGCGCACCGTCCTACCAGTTTATACTCCAAAGAGCCTGATTGCCGAGCCAAACGCATCCTTGAATCACCGAACGTCTCTCAGGCACGTCTTGCCCCGAATCCCAAACACGATACAAAACAGCAAGTCGAGTGCTCAGTGCCAGACCCGTACGTTCAGGAGAGCACCAACGTTTCCGCCTTCCAACCCTGCCATCACTTCTCGGGCCTCAATCGATCACCACACCACCTTACAGCCTCAGCATCTTGCCCAAGCCTAACGAAAACCCTTGGATTACCTACGCCGGTCGAGTCGAGCAACCTTGCGCTCTCCGGCCACAGGCCACCAGGGCGGTGAGCATGGGCCTCGTCTACAACACCTACCTCAACTCCGACAAAATCTTTGGCTGCAAAAACTGCAAGACGCATCTCGCAAGCCACGATGCTATTATTTCACGCGTACGTTTTTCTGGCCCACATTACCTTCCATTTTCTACGCATACTCTCTTTCTCCGCTTCAACCATACCCGGGCCCTCCACCCTGTGCTCCATAACCGCAGTTCGCATCCTAGTAAGCTAGACATGCTGATATTTCTATCTTGATCAACAGAATTTCCGTGGCCAACACGGCAAAGCCTACCTCTTCAACGCCGTTGTAAATATCTCTCAATCAGAAGCCACGGAACGGAATATGACCACCGGCCGTCATATTGTACGGGATATAATGTGCCGACAGTGCAAGGAGACGGTGGGGTGGAAGTACGACAAGGCGTACGAGCCGAGTGAGAAGTATAAGGAAGGGAAGTTCATACTGGAGGCAGAGTTGCTGTGTACGGTGTACTAGGCTGTGGGGCATACACAAGAGAAGCGGAGAGTGGAGAGCGAGATTGGATTGCGAGAGCTGAGAAAGCATGCATTGGGGGCCAGCGAATCAGGCGTTCAATCACGAGCTTACGTTGAGCATGGTGTTTGGAAAGTTCGTGGGGATCATTTCGCATTCGGGTAATCCATCTCGAACAAAGTATCGAGACATGAACCCAAACATGCAGATTATCGAATGGCTACCAATGTGTTCAGCAACGGACGACAGAATATTCTTGAATGTTATAGCAGGACCTCATGAAGTAGCAGAGCTTCAGACTGTTTCCTTCTCTGCGGACATACACGCAAGCTCCTCGGCCCAGACCTAGATTGCGGGGTAGAAGAGCTCGGAAAGGCACCAGGTGTGGGGTAGAACGGCTGTCGAAGAAGCCATTACTTCATACTTTAGCAGTGAACTGCCACGCAAAGATGGCGAGCCTCAGATTCAAATATTGCAGTTTTACGTTTTCTGATCCTAGAAATCCCAAGAATCGAGGGAGGAACCGGAAAAGCAATGGCCAAAGACACAATGAAAGCCGTCATCTTCAAGGAACCCCGCGTCGTAGCCATAGAAGATCGACCTATTCCTAAGATCAAAGAATCGACAGATGTTATTGTGAGAGTGATATATACAGCTTTGTGCGGCAGGTAAGTAGAGGAAGTATTTTGACCTGTACAAGACGGATCTAACGTCAACGCTTCAGTGAGCTCCATGTCTTCAGAGTCTGTACCGCCCTGTTGTCCTGCTCCAACGAGGAAACTTATAGTAACAGGGCCATCAAACCAGCCCAACGGGCTTTATCATGGGCCATGAGTTCACTGGTACTGTTGAGGAGACCGGATCCGACGTGAAGAATTTTAAGAAGGGCGATCAGATAGTCTCGCCTTTCACCGTCTCCTGCGGGGAATGCTTTTATTGCAAGCAAGGACACTCTTCAAGATGTGCCAAGGGTGCCCTCTTCGGTACAGCCGGTCTTGATGGAGCTCAAGCCGAATATGTGAGAGTGCCGCTAGCGGACAGTACTGCTATGAAGGCTCCAGAAGGCATTGCAGATAATGCGTTGGTTCTAATGGCAGACATATTTCCCACCGGATTCTTTGCAGCCCACAATGCCTTCAAAGACTTGACGAAGGAGCAAATTTCTGAGGCAACTGTAGTGCTGGTTGGCTGCGGACCTGTCGGCCTCTGTGCTCTCATCAACGCCGAGAATTACAAGCCAAAGCACCTGCTTGCAGTGGACTCGATACAGTCGAGATTGGATTTGGCCGAGTCTTTGGGTGCGGAGCCGTGGAATTTCCAGACTGATCGAGAAGGACTCGACAAACGAGTAAAGGACTTGACAGACGGTCGAGGTGCCGATGTAGTCATGGGTATATCTCTTGCCTTGATTTGAGCGTGGAGCCGGGCTAGGAGCTGATTTGTTTGAACAGAGGTCGTTGGCATGAGTCCTGCTTTGAAGATGGGATTTGAGTTGCTAAGACCCTGGGGCATTATTTCCAGCGTTGGCGTGCATAATGCGGAGGTAAGCCCGAAGGATCATTTGCCTCCACCCATGCATTGTACTGACGCGTTGCAGATCCCCTGGTACTAAGACAACCTGCTTGCTTACCTCGATGATAGGAGTCAGCGCTGACGATTTGACAGGTCTGGCAACCAAGCATATGGCAAGAATCTGCGTATTCAAATGGGCCGATGCCCCGTGCGATCGATATTCCCTCAAGCTCTGGATATGCTAAAGCAGAAGCAACATCTTTTGGGGTCAGATACTATTATTGAAGCTCAACGACCGAGTAGCGCCCACTGACCATGATCCAGGTTTATGTCTGACAAGATCATGCCCATGTCCGAGGCTGTAGAAGGTTACGATCTTTTTGACAAGATGAAAGTACAGAAAGGTATGTCGCCCATAATCAAAGTCACGATCTCTGACTGGGCTTACAAGACCTAGTGGTTTTCGAAGCACAGAAGTAACACGAGCTCCATCGTTGCACGAGAGACGGAAGTTTTTGTAGAAGCATGACTTCGATGTATTTGTAACGAAGTGAACATCGAGTACTACCCAATAAGACTGACTCGAAATAGTCTCTCTTCATCGAGTGGCTCTTTTCATGTGCATGCAAGCCTCATATCATAAGATGGTTGAATAATTTCATGCCTGCCCAGTGAAGTGTGTCGAGCAAGTCCCATCCTATTTGCTTGAGGCATGTTAAAGGTCAAATCATCAACGTAGCGACGCATTGCAGAGCAAATGCCCTTGAAGAACGGTAAGACTCGAATGCAGCTGCCAAAAAATGTGACTGGCGACAGGGATTGTGCATGAAAAATAATGGTTGTTTGGCGGGGGAAAAATAGCGTCCTTGCCCAAAAAATTTCTGAACGTACGAACATCTTTCCCACGACAGCTTCATGTTTCCTCAGACTGTTGTCATATCCTCTTTCCTTAGCTGCCCGGTCTAATTATTCTCGAGTCCGCAGTCTGATACCCACCTCGTCCTACGGAACCCTCTTCCATCTCTCTCTGTAGGTATTTCATCATCAACGATTGTTTGCTTCCCTGCAACAGCTGGCGATAAAGACCCTAACAGCACAAGTACGGTTGCTGACCTATATGCACGCAGTCCACCCGTTGTGACTGCTCACTCAAGATCACTTCAATTTCAGTCACCCTCGAGCTCGAGCGAAAGCACCGAACTCAATACCCTTCCTCTGTCCATCCACCTTCAAAATGGCAACCGAAACCCGCACCGAGACAGATATCGCCGACTCCATGGGCCGTGTCGGCATCAGCCCTGAGAATGGGGACGAAAACCGTCTCGGATCGGATGGAGAGCCAGCACCAAGAACTGATGAAGAGTATGCCCAGTCTCAACTCACTCTCCGTGCCATTGTGTCCTCGAAAGAAGCCGGGGTCATCATAGGTAAAGCAGGAAAAAATGTGGCGGACCTTCGAGATGAGACTGGTGTCAAAGCCGGCGTTAGCAAGGTGGTGCAGGGTGTGCATGATCGTGTGCTCACGGTCACTGGCGGATTAGATTCCATCTCGAAGGCATACGCTATTGTTGCCAAGGGTTTGCTGGAAGGTGCTCCACAGATGGGGATGGGTGGAGTCATTTCTTCGAACGGAACACATCGTAAGGCTCCCCCATATCGATACTATACCGCCACTGTCACCTCGTACACTGGCTGTTCTATATCTCTACCATGATAGCTAATGATCGTTTCTACAGCCATTCGTCTGCTCATCTCTCACCATCAAATGGGTACAATCATTGGTCGACAAGGGCTCAAGATCAAGCAAATCCAAGATGCCTCCGGTGTCCGAATGGTTGCCCAGAAAGAGATGCTACCACAGTCAACCGAGCGAATTGTTGAGGTTCAAGGCACGCCAGATGGCATTCAAAAGGCTACTTGGGAGATTGGAAAATGCTTGGTCGATGACTGGCAACGCGGGACAGGGACTGTTCTCTACAACCCTGTCGTGAGAGCAGAGGCCGGTCGTGGAGGTCCTTTGGCCGGTGCTCCCGTCGGTGCACCGCCACCCTACAATGGCAATCGCTCGTTCAATCGCACTGGTAACGGTGCCGACTTTAGCGATAACAACGCTGGAGGCTCATACAACCGCCGTTCAAACTCTGATGCGGCAAATCGTGGACCTCCTACTACGACAGAAGACGGCGAAGAGATTCAGACGCAAAACATCAGCATTCCTTCCGACATGGTCGGTTGCATAATTGGACGCGCTGGAAGCAAGATTAGCGAAATCAGAAAGAGTTCTGGTGCCCGCATATCCATTGCCAAAGCCCCCCACGACGAGACCGGAGAGCGCATGTTCACGATCATGGGCAGCGCCGCAGCCAATGAAAAAGCTCTATATCTGCTTTATGAGAACCTTGAGGCCGAGAAGATGCGTAGAAGCCAACAGCCTCAGGACTAGATCCAGTACTGGAGCTGTCATCTCCACCGTGAACATCAAGGTTGCTCTGGTTTGCATATAGCCAGGTGCACGTCCGCCACGCTCCGACCCTCGCATCCCACGTCTCCGACTCGACAGTTCCTTTCCATTACACTTCTATCCATCCCTACCAAAAGTTGACTCGCTTCACTCTCTGCCATGGACACGTCCTTTCACGACACACTATTACGACCTCATGATCCTTTACTACCTTCACGAATCATCATGGCTTTCACGGCGTGCTTTGACGACTGATGAACTCGCTTGCTCAACACCAATCTTTCCGACTCTACGTCCTTTCAATGCGATGATACCAATCTCATCTATGCTCCTCCACTCCTTTCACACACCCAAGCTCCACAAGCAGCCTCTATGAGACCTCCTCGACAGCCATGCTTTGATACAGCCAGGGTTGTCTTCCTCACCTGCTTGACTAGCCTGTACCTTTTCCTCTATCGACCTCGTCCGGTGGCAAGGGAGCTGGCTAGAAAGCTGCAAAGCTGGCAATTAGATAGGCATTAAATCCTACTTTTCACGTGGCAATCGACCCAATTGCTACCAGAGGGAATGCTACCCAACATCATGACTGCACTTCTCTATGTAAAAGAAAATAACAAGGCGTAAAAGTGCTGCATAACCGGGGTTCTCAGTTCTCACAAGGACATTGCCTTTTGAATCGTCATGCTGTAGAGCAAACAACGCCAAGCCATGGAACCGCTGACGTATATCGGAGACCCTCCGCCCAACGATTTATGGTTTTCAATATTTTTGTCGATATACAATCGCCCAATACTCAAACATATAGATAATTTGCGAAATAAATAGATACCTTGTACGCTTGTTTCTATGCACCAGCTGGTGTATGCTTCAGCTGGTGTATGCTTAACGCCTCACAAGCCCCACTTTCCATTGACGCGAGCTTAAGAGCTGTCTCTTCCTGCATACACGCGCCTGCCCGTCTGGGATTCATGCAACCTTAAAAAATCTGCATCTCTCTGGCCAAGGTAGCGGACGCTGTATGCAAGCAGCGCTCGCGTACCATCTGAGCCAGAGGGGACGCACTTTTTATCTTTTGAAGCATGACCGAGCTGGACTTGCACCTTGATGGTACGTCTCTCAGCTTACATATGCTAGATGAGAAGGAGCAACAAATCGGCACATTCAACTACCTTCTCAGTTTGCTTACGAAGCTTACCACCTTCGTTCGTTCTGTTCACTAACGCTTTGTCTTTTCTAGCGGACTCGGGCATACGACACGTCGTCTTACAGGAGGAAAGAACAGAACAAGCACTGGATGTACTGAAGCTTCCAAAAAACAGAAGTACTGGGGACCTGCTCACAGGTGCAAGACGACCAACAGAAGATGGGAAACTACGGGTCTCCTTTGATGCCGGATCTGCCATTGGTGACCCAACGGCCAGATCCCCCATCATGTCAGATCACGAGCGTGGACTTGGGATATCAGGACTGCGGCGAATACGCCAGCAGCCTGCTTCTCGAGCACCATCGCACCCTTCATCACCATCCACTTCTTATACACTCCCTCCAAGGTCTTCCTCCATGACAGTGGATTCGTCCACCTCTCGAGGATTCACAGGGGGTGCACCTTCTTCACCCACGCTGAATTTCGGAGAAGACCTGTCACGGTTTCCTTCCGAATCTCTGCATTCATTCTCCTTCACCCACCAGTCCGAAGGTGCGCTCCACAATCGTCAGAGTGTGTTGAAAAGAGCTATAGATTTTATGCGTGATCGACTAGGCTTTGGTGTAAACCATCCGGGTGTCATGACCGCGCAGGCCAAAGTCAGTGGTGATGTGGAAATTCAGAGCATGGTGGATCTCTTGGTGCGGGCGAACATTCTCGGTTCTGACTCACAAAACAATCAGAATGCTCGGCAACTCCATGGCCCAATGACCGGACCAGCTGATGTTGAAAAGAATGTGTTCGAAAACGCCTTTCTCGCGCGGTCTACGAGTCCAGAAGCACTTAGAATACGGTCATCTGTAGATAAGAGCTCACAGCAAACGGGAGACAATGAAATCTTAAGACCTGGATCAAGCCAACCAGAGCCTTCACTAGCTAGTGCAGCCTCAGCTGCTGATCCAGTGGAACCTGAATCACCATCTAGTGCTTCACCCATTCTAGAAACATCTCAGGTTTCAACAACCGGCATGAAGCGTACATACACAGACCTGTCACTCTTGAACCTACAAACGAGGCTTGTGGAGACGCTTGCAAAGCCGTATAAGGCGAGCGACAGTGCTCATGAAAGCCTTGTATCTCCAACGCCATTGGCAGGCTTCGTCAACGCTCTTAACACTGGCATGAACACCCCTTCCTTGGTGCACGGGCATAACAACCGATGGGTACCCGCTGCGCAGGCTGTGTTCACTACAGAGACTTCCTCCCCCTGGACGATTCTCCTCGCAAACGACCTTGCATGCCTAGTCTTTGGAGTGACGAAAGTTGAGTTTAAAAAATTGAGCATGCTCGAGGTCGTGAGGGAAGATCGAAGGGCGTGGCTGGAAGAGAAACTCAAGTCTCCGGGCGCAGAGGCGACGGCAAAGGCGCGTCAAGCCGGTAGCAAAAGCGCAAGGACAAGTCCGAAATCAACAACCTCCGTCAAGATGGGTAGGGGTGTAACTGCACAACTTCTCAGCAAGCCTCCATGGCGGCAGCAAAGGGCTCAGACTGACGAATGGAAGACGAAGACGTCAAGAGGTGCACCATATCATCCTGCGAATAAATCCCGGGGTGTTCTATTGTGTGGGGATATTGTGCCGATACGAAAGCGCAACGGAGCCACGGGAGCTGCAAGCCTGTGGGTCAAAGAGAAGCGAGGCGGTCTCATATGGGTGCTGGAGGAAATTGCGGAAGATATTGCCACCCTGAAGCTTGATGCGGATTTGCGTGTGACGGGATCCAAAGGAGCTACAAACGTGATTTGGGGAAAGTCAGACGTTTCTGCTGGAACAGAACTACAGCATCTGATCCCACACATGCCTACAAAAAGCAGCTCAAGCGGCTCATCAATCACGAGTAGAACAGGCTTTGCGAGTAATACAACCGTTCAGTATTTTGCGGCTAGAAGTGATGACAGCATAAACATCCCTATTTCGGTCACCATGGAGCCTGACCACGAAACACTGCGGGTCTCGAGCTTCCCACACATCGCCGGTATCGTGGTCGTCTCTGCTTCGAACCTAACGGTCATGAGCTCCAACTCAGTCTTCGCAGCGGCCCTCTTCGGCGAAGCCGAACCCAGTGGTCAAAAGATCAGCGAGCTGATACCGCAATTTGAGAAAATCCTTGAAATATTGATCGAGGAGGACAACGTGAACTTGGTTGATGGTATTGTCGTACCAGAGCACAGCTTCCGAAGAGCGCGAGCCCTGGTGGCTCTACGTGAAGGCAACGAAGATGCTGCAGCCATATTTCTACGGCCACAAGGACTGATAGCTCGTCATCGAGATGGGTCAGAGATTAACGTTGACGTGCAAATGCGTGTTGTACGAAGCGAGAGATCCACGGTCAATGATGCTGTTATCGAGGAAAAGAGCGAAGACAGCGATTCGGCGAGCGAGGAATTTGATCCTTCGGAGATTGTATATGCTCTATGGATTACCTATTCGCGGCAGCTTCACTCCGCACTTCTTCCTGGTGGCTCAGCTACACCAAACCTCTCGCGACCTGGTACGCCACACCAACCCTCTCCTGGTCAAAATAGCCGGTCGATTACTCCAGAGCAGATTGACCGAGAAGACATCAAGCCAGAAACTTTCCCCACAACGTCACTCACACAACAAATCAAAGAAGCGGCATCCCAGCCTATCTCCGAGAGTCCGTCCAAGCATGTCGTGATAGAGCCAGTACCTCGTGTCTCCACTCCCAAGGCGAAGGATCTGCCCAAGAAGAAGAAGAAGATATCAGATTTTGTCGTTCTCGAAGATATGGGCCAAGGCGCGTATGGCCAGGTCAAACTGGCCCGCTACGCCAAAGCCAATGGCAAGAAAGTCGTCCTCAAATACGTGACCAAGCGCCGCATCCTCGTCGATACATGGACCCGAGACCGCCGCCTTGGAACAGTTCCACTGGAAATCCACGTCCTCGACTACCTGCGAAGAGACGAGTTACGACACCCCAACATTGTCGAAATGACAGACTTTTTCGAAGATGATGTCAACTACTATATCGAAATGGTACCGCACGGTTTGCCAGGCATGGATCTCTTTGATTACATTGAGATGCGATCAACAATGGATGAGGCTGAATGCCGAAATATTTTCTTGCAGGTGGTGGACGCATTGCATCATTTACACACCAAAGCACTCGTTGTACACCGCGATATTAAAGACGAGAACATTGTTCTGGATGGCGAAGGAAAAGTCAAGCTCATCGATTTCGGTAGCGCGGCATACATCAAGAACGGACCCTTTGATGTCTTTGTTGGGACAATTGGTAAGTTCTTTCTCCCTTTCGACCTGCTCCTATCCCACATGGCTAACGGTGGCTTTAGATTATGCCGCGCCCGAAGTCCTCCAAGGTAAATCCTACCGCGGCAAAGAACAAGACATCTGGGCCCTCGGCATCCTCCTCTATACACTCGTCTACAAAGAAAACCCCTTCTACAGCATTGACGAAATACTGGATCACGAATTACGCATACCGTGGATCATGTCGGCCGCGAATATTGAATTAATAAAACAGATGTTGGATAGAGATGTCGACAGGAGGCTGACTATTAGTCAAGTTAGGGATGCCGGATGGTGTAGGGAGGTTGGTGACCTGTAATGGTTCAGGAGAATGGTGACGGGACGTGTGGGTTTTTGGCATAGGCGATAGATGGATTGGGAAGAGGGCGAACGTGATTGCATGGCCGGTGATACGAACGTTCTGCTGCTTTGCACCCGGTGCAGAGAATCTTTGGCATTTTCATTTCCTCTGAAGCGACAGCGAATTTGGGCCTCTCGGGATATTATAGGGCTTCGGCATTGGCATATTAGACGTTTACATCGATACCCACGGCACAAGATAAAACAAAAGATGATTGGTCAATTCTCTGGTGGACGATTTAAACAAGATTGGAATGTTACATCAGTCACCATCATATGCGCTTGCTGCACCTTTTGATGCTGCTTTGAAAAACAAATGGCATTGAACTATGCAAACATATGTAGAACGCTGTATGCATTCGAGGGTCATGATGATGTCCCGACCATGGGCAGGTATCGTCAATGCGCTTCATGTTTGAATCGGGCCAACACACTGTCACCTTGTTGCGGGACATCCTCATCCCACCTCCATCCCCCCACGTCTGCTCGCCGGCCTCTCATCTCTCAGCGGAAATGTCCACGGAACAGCTAGGGGGATGATAGAGGGTGGGTTTAGCCGCTCGTATGCACTTCATCCCGGGGATTTCCGCAACATTGTGGTGCTAGGGCTGGCCATGCTGGCTAATTGATGCCGGTTGAATCTATATAGCGGAGACAAGATGCATCTGATCGCAGGGAAGACGGCCCTCGAGCTGGGCTGGAGTGTGCCGAATGATGACCCCTCTGGATCGTGAAAGCTGCGGTGACAGTCTTTGGAGCTGTCGATAGCTGGCTTCGTAGTCATGGTATCCCGGTAGTAGAGCATCATGTCTCATGCGTGATCTTTCATGGGCACATTGTGTAGCGTGCCCCCAGCCGCCTATGGTGGTGGTGGTGGAGAAAAATGTTGATGCAACCTGAGCGATCTTCATATCATATCGAAGATACTCCTCGTAATCGGGGCCTCGCCAATCTGATGCGGACTCCTAGGATCCTCCTCCTTTAGCCCCGGGCTCATGAGACCTTGTTCGAAAACCGACGAGCCCGCTAGATCGCCAGCAGAAGTGCGGTGAAAGGGACTAGCTGTGAACTCTGCAGCTCGGGGAGAGAGGAGTGAGGGAGTCTGGGGGACGTCGGGATCGATTGCTCGCGGTGATGGCTGGGCAGTGGTCAATTGTGGTGGAGATTGGCCCTGGCGAAGAGGTAACTGGCGCAGTCCGAGAGGGCCTTGGCGTCGGCTTAAGAGGCTGCTGAAGCCTGCTGGGAGGGTGGGGGAGGGTGCTGATACAGTGGCTGTTGGCAGGACGGGTGAGAGCGTCATTCCTGTCTCCTTGATTGCGAGACTAGTGGGTGATTGGAAGCGCAAATTTTCGGTAACCAATTCCAAGAACCTTGGCGGAGAAATTGGAGCAGATTCTTCTTTGTTGTCCGGAGTCTTGTCCGAATCGCTTGCTTCATGCTGTAGTTCCTGTTTCATCCCTGCCACAGGTACTGCCTCTTTCTCACCGAATGATTCATCGAATGACGGCAGTGACATTGTAATCTCAGGACCAAAGTTCATCTTCGGCAGGGACATGTCAGTGGGATTGCGTTCATTGTTGGCTAGATCCTTGGCAACTTCCTGCAGGTCATTGGCCACCCCTCCCACAGGCGCTGGTGCTTCTTTCTCTTCGATGCCTTCGCGTTCCATTGTTGAAGGCGAAAGTACCATTTCGGTATCTGAATCCGAGATGTTTGGGGGGGATGCCGAGGTAGGGAGAGGTTGAGCATAAGAGGAAACGGCGTCACTTTCAAGCGCAGGCGACCTCTGGCCTGGAGACCATTGCATATCTGGCGGCGCTGATGACGGACCTGGTGTGATGTCGCCTGAAGAGGTTGGCATAAGCTGAGCTGAGCTGGGTGGACTGAATGAGCTGGACCGTGTATCACGTCCTATCTGGGATGGTGCACTCAATGACTTTTGTGGCGGACTTCGAAGTCCAGAGGAGGACGGTAGGCCAGAGTCTGAGTTAGGATTCACAGTGGCGTTTGGGTTTGAGCGCCCAGATCCCAGAGCTCGCCATGAATGCCAAGCTGCTGTTCCCATGGGATGCGTCCTGATCAATTTGGACTTGAACTCCGATAATTGATATATTAGATTCATATTTGGCCCGATCCATCTACTTCGGAATTTGACTGCATCATAGGCCTCTTGCACAGTGAGCTGCGGATTCTTGTATAGTCCGTATGCAACAACAAGACTTGCTGATCGGCTAACTCCGCACTGGCAATGCACTAATACTCTCTTATTTTGCCGTACTCGATTGTCGATGAGCTCACATAACCTGAGCAAATCATCCACTACATTGGTGTTGTGGTCCCAAGGAACATGGATGTATTCAGGCTCCGGCCTGAATGCCTTTGGTGTGCCCGGCGCCGTCATTGAAGCATCTTCTATTTGCGCCTCAAGTGCAGAGGCGAAGGATTTCTCCGAGACCGCAGTCTGCGGTTCTGGAACGCTATCTCGGCCAGCGAGGTAGGCGTTGTCTGCATTCGGAGCTCCTTGTATCTCTGCTCCTTCCTTTCGAGGTTGTGCGTCCTTTTCTACCGCTGCCAAAAAAGGGTTCAATACTTCTCGCGCAACGTTCAGAATGACGTCGAATTCTCGCGCTTCGACATGGCTGGGTTCGAGATAAAGGTACACGTGCGGATCATAGATGCACACGGGCCCTTGTGGATATGCGGGCGACTTGACTTCTTGAGAGAGCGGAGGCTCATAGTCTGTCTCTTCTTGCACATGATCGAGTGTCTGCCTTGTGATTGGAGAAGATGTTGGGTTATCGAACGAAGACAGAGGCGAAACACTGAGCGGCGGTCGTACTTTGCCTATCCGGCCACCGGTAGTAGAGGGGCGGCTAGACGTCGCCGGAGCGGCGAACGGCGGTAATCGCATGCCGCCCTCAGGGGCGACGGTTGGAGAGAATAGCGCGCCATTTGACGAGGTTCGTAGCAACCGCAATGTCCGAATCTGTGGATCTGATGGGCTTTGAAGGGCTGCGCTCGGCCGATCCTGGCCAGAAGTGCTTGAATCGGGGGTAGTGATCATGAGTGGGAGAGTGCTTGGCTTTTTTCTAGGCAATTTGGGCGGAACAATGAATGCTGGTGTAGGTGGAGCGGAGAATGCATTGGTGGATGCTTGTGGCGGGTTCGAGAGTCCTAATTTTGGAAGCTGGAGCCCTGTGCGATTTGACGCAGATGTATTCACCGACAAGTTCTTCATGTTGCGCATTTTCTTGTTTGGTGAATCTGCGCGCTCCACTCCGGGTAAGGTTGGAAATGAGCTCGAGAAAGGGTCTCTGCACTCCATTTCTGCTTGATTATTCGGTACCGAGTTCGTTCTCAGGTTTTTGAATGATGTAAGAGGTGAGGAGGAGTCTGGTGTCTCGGGAGGCGAACGAGGCGAAGGCTCTGTGAGAGAAGACCCCACTGTCGATATCGTAGTTGTAGGAGAGGACTCTGTGGATTCAAAGGTCGAGGTGGAGTCTCGACGAATCGTAGGAGGAGCAGGTTGGGCGATGTTTAGGGGCCTTTTTGAAGTCCTGCCCTGTGAAGTGGTCGCCGCGGCGTCACCTTCATTTGTTTCTAACCTGTCCGGGCCGTTTCCAAACACAGACATAAACGAAGGTAAGGATGCCAGAAGCGACTGTGAGCTCGTTGCCACCGGCATACTTGAGCCTGGTGAGTTTGTTGGTGAGCACCTCTTTGCTGACGGATAGTGTTGGCGAGACCCATATGCTACCTCAAGACCAAGGGCTCCCTTGGAGGGAAAGACATTACTATTACGGCTCGTTTGAAAGTCGGGAAGCGAAGTATGAAGGCCGTCGACTACAGACATAACGTCAGTACAGATCACAGAGGCCATCATGGTGATGGGGCCATGCCAGACGAGCGAAATCGCAAGCAAGCCTGGGAAAGTGGATGAAGATGTGAATTTTAGAAATGGGAGGTTTGCCGCTGATCTAGAATGGTGTGTCTTGCATGAAGAACAGTCCAGTGTAGGCAAGCCAATCAGAGGTCCACAGGCATGAGATGAAAGACTAACCCTAGACTATCAGCGAAGCGCTGGCTTCCCCTCTCTCCCTGGATGTGTGATTGGCGACTTGAGTTGTGTCTGCCTTTGGGCTCCCACCCTTGATCTGCTCTTCACCCTCCTACGCTGGGAGTCTTGTGAGGTTCGTTCTGAGGCGGAGTGGTGATGATGCCTAAGCGCCTGGGATCGATGGCGATGAGTTCTTGGTGTACCAATCGTCAATGGGCGCACCAGCTAGTGGAGAGTGAATTTATGAGGATGGAGAGGCTCGGTGGAAGTGAGAGGGCGAGGGTGAGGTTCTTGTCGCCGTGTGGTTTCCAGCTGGCCAATGAGGATTGAAGGTCTGTTGGTGGGGAAGTCAGCGCTTTCGTCCTTTTCGGCTTTAACCAATCACTGCGCCTTGTCCCTTTAGCCGCCCAGACAAGATGCACCCTATCACTTTTCGACATTACATACCTTACTATGAAAGACAGTCGGGCGGAAAGGCTTTGGAGGGTGGGAGAAGCGATCTGTTACCTACTTGAGAAGGTGGTGGTCTGGAGAAGGGGGTGAGCAGTGACGTCCATGTCCAACGGTCGAGTCCGAGGGCAGGATTGAAAGAAATTTAAGAGGGGGAAGATGAGTGGCGAGCCTGGTCACGGCGCCGATATCTCAAACAATATTCACTTATTACCGTATAATTATATTATATTATTAGTAACTAATGGCAAATGGCAAATGGCAACCGAGTGGGATTATGGGATAATGGGATACAATAGGGGGTTTCGTAAAGTAGTGAATCATGTCCAAGGATGCTGATGTTTGAGATATTCGTCTCGAGTCTGATATTCGTCTCGAGTCTCCGACTATTCATGCCAGTCATTTCAATTCTCTCCCATCATGTCCCAAGCCATCATGCTTTCTGGCGACGGCAGAACAATATGATAATCCTCAAAAGTCGGTGGCATCATTGTCTGCTTTGGAGCTGCCGTGTTAAATGACTGTCCAAAGATGCAAAAGATGCAAAAGATGCAGGCGTCCAGCTGATTGTACCTGCCCTGCAGCGAACAGAACAAAGAATCCCCCAAAAGTGAAATGCCGGAGCTAGATCGCACGGGTACTAGGATCAGTTTCAGGTTTATTTATAGTTGAGCCGCCCTTTCTAGCGCCACTCGACATCCCGCTTTGTCTATTCTGATCCCTACTACCTTTAAAGTAAGCCACGGCCACGCATGCATATTACTTTAGTCCACAATCGAGTGCCTCTCGTTTTATTTCATTTCACAGTAAGCTAACTACCTATATTCTATAATGAAGATAAAACTCCTGGAACAAGACGTCGGCAGCATCGTCTATTCAGTGCCTTGCCAGTGGCCCAGTAATTGACATGCCTTGGGCTAAATCCGTTTGAATAGCAGACTGTCGCTTGCTATCAGGTACCGAGAAGAAAGATTCGTCACCCTCGGAGTTGCTCGGTTCAAGGGGATCGCACGGAAATCACTCTTTTCTCCTGATAATCCATTGGCTCTGCAGTAAATCGTTCCTGCCACCAGACTGCAATTTCCTGCACAGTCCCGCATACAATATGCCTGAATCTATCCTCGTTATCCTCTGCGGCAAGTCGCCGGTCGTTGCTACAGCCGTCAAAGCAAGTCTCCTACCCGAGTATCAAGGTGAACTACCTACTTCATCTCAATGTACTCTTCCCTCCCTGAACAATTACTGTAACCCATGTCATCATGTCTCCCGAAGCCGGAGCCTCTGAAGTCCCTTCCATCCCTCAAGGCAAGACCCCACCGGCTAGCGACACGGAAAATTCTGGATCAGAAATTATTCCAAATCGGCTGGAGCTGTGATTACGGGCAGTGCGTGTGACAATAAGGCGATATTGGAGTTACGCGATACTCACAAAAGCAATGCGCCTGTCTCATTTCGCAAGCGGTCTGACCTTCTCTTCCGAGAGTGGCCTGAAAGGTTTCTTGGAGGAAGCAAAATACCGGAGACCAGGATGAGAGCAGCGGCGATGCGAGTACTCCAAAAGCCCCATCGCCAAATCGTGTTTTAGGCAATGAAACCTCCAGCAATCGGTCCAACAGCGGGTCCAAGTAGTGGGGCGAGGCTATACATACCAACTGCTTTTCCTCGCCGATCTGGATGCCAGCAATCCCTGGTCAGTATTGGTTACAGGAGCAAGGCATTACCATCATAGATTTCCCACCCCAAGACACCACCGCCGATAGCCAAGGGCATGCTTCTGCCTATTCCGCTGAGAAATCGAAAGACGGTCTGGGCAAATCTGCATCCCAATTTTCATGCGAGCTATTCTACCACATATTACTCAGCTGTAGGGCATAAAACCGGCCAAAAATTCAAGTGAATCATAGCGTAGGCTAGGACGAAGATAGAGAAGGTTATTCGTGCCTCAACTTCGAAGGTTATGCCGAGGACTTTGTCCATCTTGCCAAGCGCTGGCGCTATCATTGAGAACAATACCCGCGAGATGAAGGTGAAGGAACATACGACAAGCATCGTATTCCTTAGGGTTCTCAGGGCGCCGCCCAACCAAATCATCTCAATATTGGCTAGTCAGCCTCATTACTTACGCTCTGTCAGCGCAGGACCATGCACACCAGGCTTGTCTCTCTCAGGGACTCTTCGTTTTCCTTCTTCTGCATCTTTTCTCTCTTCTCTAGGTTGTGGCTTCTGCTTTGCTAAATCCTTGTTCATGTCATTACGAGTGGCTTTGCAGCTCCTGATTTGGAAGGTCGCCAGTTAATATCTGCCGGTGATAGATAGTGCACATCAATTGCTGAACTATCGCTGTAATGCAGAGATGGTCGGCCGATGGGTTCAAGCTTCTCCAGAGCTTGGACTTTTGGTCGTTTTCTGTCACTAGCACAGAGGTAAGTGGATGGCATGAACCAATCTTCACACAGCTGCCAGAACTCATGGGTGGCATGGGCTCCATTTCATATAGGATGGATTCACGATCTCTTGCCATCACCATGATGATCGTTATGAATTTACCAAGCGCTCTTTCTTATGGCCGCTTTAACGCCAACTTGGCGCCCAGAGTATCATTGTTCAGGGAGGTCTCAGATTTCAGCCACGCTGTAGTAGTCATATGAAAGGCATTTGACAGACTGGGGAATAATGCGTAAAGGCGCCTAGAGACTCGTATTCGTTCGGTTCCCCTACGACCAATTCTCCGAGATGTTCAGGTCGATCATGTTCCTTTTTCTGCCTGGTGCGACTCCAACATCAATCGCCTTGCACGTACAATCGCAGCCTGGCACTGGACACTTATCATGGCCTCCAATCCATTCTTGCGTCCTCTCATTGAATCGCCCCTCAAACCACTCCCGAGAATGCGCACCGTGAGACATATGCCAGCACCGTCTGCAAACCGTCAAAAACTTTTCCAATGGATCTCTCTCTGCAATCCCATCTTTCTTTGATTCTGCATTCTTCTTGATCTCTTCGACAGCGCCGCGGGAGTGCGGGTCTGGCATGCCGAGCCATTGCATACATATTACGCAGCTAGGCATATGACGCCCACATTTCGGGCAGACGGTGCCAGATTTGGAGTCGCCGAAGATGGAGCCTTGGTGGGTACCGAAGCTGTCAAAGGAGCCTGGTGGGAGGACACGACTGGACTTGCGGTGCAGTGCTTGGTCGCAGTTGTTGCAACGAATGCTGACCTGGCGTGATGGTGGCCGTATCTCTGGTTTGCCACCTAGCGATATGGAGAGCCTGGTAGATTGAACATCAAGATGGACGCGCTGAATGAACATGCCCCAACTGTTGAGTTGGGAGCGATAAGTCTGCCGCCAGAGGTCGACGCGAGGATCTGTAAAGTAGCTCGGGCAGGTAAAGGACATGGCTAGGATTGCGGTTTGAAGGTCGGAGAATTTGCGGATGTAATTTTCAAAGAGGGGAACTGCTTGCTCCGTAAGACCTGTTAGGACGACGCCCTCGATGTCGCCTTCTTGGATGCACTCTGCTGCGTTATCAGTGATGTAGTGTGTAAGCTCATCGTCATCCAAGTACATTAAAGCAATTCCAACTCTGTCCCGGAGTGGAAGTGAAGTTTCTGCTAGGACGTCATGCCAGTCGCCATAGCTGACCAGTGCAAGGATGGCACGGGCGTAAGGATCATCAAGATCACTCTTGATGTCACGGACAGTCTCTTCCCATGTGTCATCGATTACTCCTTTATTGTATCCAGCCAGTGCAAGAGAGAGTTCTCTTTGCGCCGGAGAAGCGTTACCACTTCTCAATGCTTGAAAAGCTAGCTTGGCTTGGTCGTGGATGATTGCGACAGCAGCTGCTTTGGTATTTTGTCCTTGACGCACGAAGTCTTTAACTGTAGCTTCGAGCTTTTGGTATGGAAGCCCCAGGCCGCAAGTATACAGACACAACCGGCGGTGGTTAGGAGCGGCGGACTGTACCATGCGGAATTCGGGCAGATCGAGCTTATCGCACAGTGTTTCGACAGCATCAGCGACGTCTTTGGGGTATGTTGGCTTGCTAAGCTTATTAGGACCTCTTTGGGAATCTTGATCGAAAGTTAGAAAGGCCACTATCATTAGCCGTCAATTAGCTTACCCAGATCGTTGTTCCAGATGCTGGCAACACCAAAGAAGCTGAGGTCCAGCGCCTCTGTGCTCATGCCGTTGTCTTTAGCACTGCTCTTCGCTCCTACTTCAAATCAGCGACAACTCGGTTCTACGAATAGCTCACCTACGGTCAATCCAAACCCAGAGTCTCTGAAGCCAGCGGTCATCCCGCAAGATTTCGATGTTCTTTTTGCAATCGAACAGGTAGCCCTCGACGCCGCGGCGACGAGCAATAGTGAAGAGAGCCAAGGCTTCCTCTATCCTGAGCTTTGTGTCGGCTGTATGAGTTTCAAGAAGCTGCTCATGGGACTCGCGGCTTGACTGAGGTTTCCTAGCAACGGCGGCTCGACCGTTCGTGTCTGCAGTATCCGTCGCTTCTCCAGCCTTGGAACTGCCGTGTTTGCCTCGGGTTGAAAACAAGGAATTGGACATTGTATCCTCATTTAGAGGCTCTAGTCTGCGTATTGTATTTTTCAAGAAACGAGCCTCAGGAGTCGATTCGCTAGTGGAACTTGAGGAGTTGTCTTTACTGACAACAACGTTGCCAAACGGCGAGACCGCGAGAGCTGAGGCAGCGCCGTTGAGCTCAACAATACCAACACTATGATCGCCACGAAGGACAACTGCACAAGGCGTACCCTTGAAGCCAGCCAAATTGGTGAAGTCAAAGGCGACAATTCTCTCCTTCTCCGGACAGCCTTTTCGCTTATTATCCCATGCAAGCTCGACATGGTGAATGCGCTTGGTCAGGATGGATCGGTCATTCTTATTTGGTACGTCATAGTCTGGGTGCGGTCGTGACTCATAGTGGTTCATCGACAAAGAATATTCGTGTTTGGTTTCGAAGACTTTGAACTCTCCATTGCTTGCAAGAGCGCCGAGGCAGCCGGTCTTACCTTTGCAATATCGCAGACTCCAAATACTTGATAACATTACACCTGTGGGATCGACTGGCACTTTAGTTGATGCGTTCGCGGTACTGAACACCTCCTTGTATTCAAGCACTGGGCCTTCCGCTGGTGTACTGAGATCTGAACCTGATCCTAGAGATGCTGCAGTATACGGCGAGCCATGACGAAGGTCCCATATCTGAATGGTCGTGTCTTTCGGGACCCCAGCACAAGCGAAGTAATTTTCATCCAGAGGATCAATAGCAATATTGAAGACACATGAAGTCTGAAAAAGCAGCGAAGGGCTCCCGGTATTCTCCCGTAAGTCATAGATTCGAATGCCTCTTCCTTTGATCCCAGCAACTAAGACCTCAGGCTGTGAAGAGTAAAATTTGATGCTTGAAATTGCTTCCGAGCTCGCAAATTTACGATAAGGTTCGACAAATCCTTTTGAATTCCTGCTTCCTGGAGACATGACTGCTGGGAGACGTTGATTGACGTCCCATATGTTGAGACTGAAATCGTTCCTCACCCTTTCTAAGCCAGCAGCCAGAAGCCCCGTCCTACCAAAAGCGACAGCATTGCAAAGACGTTGATGCTTTGCAGGTAGAGGAATGTTGGCCACCGCATCATCAATCCGCAAGATTGTGACTTCTCCAGACCATTGTCCCACAGCCGCAAGTCTCTCATCGTGTGGCGCCCAATCAAAAGCACGAAAGGGAGGGACCTTGCTATACGTAGAGAGTACCTGATGCTGAAGTTTTGTGCGATCATAATTATCGATTTTACAACGTTTGAAAGAGCGACCGTTAACATCTGCAATGAGGAAACGCTGCTCTGACAAGGTCGAGCTTTCAGACCATCTTATCGCAGTCTCCATCTCGGCATACGCTGCTTGTCAACTCTGCATCTGTACCTAGACACTATTCGCCGGATCCTAGAAGGTGGTCGGTCTGGCAAAGCCGTGAGGCTAACATGATGCATTGGTTAGGCCATTATCTAGAAACATTAGTTCTGTAGACTCGTGTTATCATTGGTAGCATCAATCGGACGACGCAGCCGCATGATGTGTTAGGGCTTGTTGACCGTCAAAAAAAAGTGCTCGTATTTTTGTTTTAGCGTCAAGTATGTTACGGCAAGCCCCACCAAAAACTCCGATCTCCTGCAGCAAATTTCCATTCACCTGGACTCAGACTATCATAACAAGTACGGACATGGGAATCAAGCGCCCTCATCACGATGGCTCTATGCCATCAGAGTCAGCGTCTCCACGCACCCCCAATCACCCTTCCAAGCGTCGAAAATCCAACGACTTCGCAATCCCCGCCATCAAATCCGCCTCTGTCAACCAGCTCAAGTCGAAGATACGAAACCTGACCCGTGCACTCGAGCATTCCGACCACCTGCCCGCTGGCGTTCGAATAGAGAAGGAGCGGGCGTTGGCTGGTTACAAGCAAGATGTAGAGAAGATTCACGAAGACAAGCGGAAGAACGAGCTCATCAAGAAATACCACATGGTGCGGTTCTTTGGTGGGTCACTCCTAGCTCTGAGCAAGCCGCGTCCGCTTGGCGAAGTAGTTTGCTGATCACGCCGATGTTTCAAGAGCGCCAGAAAGCCACCAGGGCCCACAAAAGGCTCACGAAACGTCTTGATGCCTCCTCGCCCGATGCGGCCGAACACAAGCAGCTCGAAAGGGAGGTGCATGATGCGGAGATCGATGTCAATTATACAATCTACTACCCTCTGACCGAGAAATATCAGAGCCTGTTTCCACGCCGAGAGGATGCCGGTGGTGTGGAAACAGCAGCGAAAAAATTGGTGACAGAGAAACCAGCTATCTGGAAGGTGGTCGAACGATGTACGGCAGACGGAACACTAGAGGCGTTACGAGACGGGAAATTGGCGACCGGTGTACCCGTAGGCAATACCAAACTTGCCCTGGAGAAACCCAGGCCGGAACGCGAAGGCAAGAAAGGTCGCGCCGAATCTAAATCGTCCAAGAGCGCACCGCTGCAGGAGCAGGACGAGGAGAGTGACGGTGGATTCTTTGAAGAATGATCGTACTGAAAGCCTGGAACGAACCCAGTAGCCATATCATTCGAATCGTCATTCGAGAGCCGGAGACTGCCGAAGCGGAAAGAATGACCCCTATTCTCCAACCTCCGTGAAGGCCAAAGGATGATCTTATCTACCATCCGAATGATGTTGCTCTAATCACGCAGATCAAGAGAACCGTAGCCATGCCAGTGTGCCAATGCCTTGATCACAAGCCCTGAAAGGGGGACCTCTTTCCTGACTTCTTCCAGACTTGCGACAGCCAGGATTACATGGTACAATAAGGCGATCTTGATTTACGTATTCGCTGACTTCGCCGTTTTTAGCAGATTCATCCTTAGGTATACTATTCAACCGAAAAGAAAGATGTCCTGAAGAAACATGGTCCGTAGCTGTATCCATTCATAGAATGGGGGTAAAGGTACAAAAAGCCAGGAATGTAAACCAATATCACAATACCACTGATCTCAATCATCCCATTTATCCTTCAACGGGGCAGCCGGCTCAAGCTTCTCATTCCCATTGGCTTCCTTTTCTCGGAGCACCTCCCCATTCAATTCTCCTTGAGGCGCCTTCGCCCCATCCACCTTGTCTCGAGACGCCTCTCCCCCATCCCCCAACCCAACACCCAACCTATCCATTCTCTCCTCCACCTCCCCCACCTCCTCACTCTCCACCTTTTCCCCGTACAAAATCTTCCCCTCCCCTCTCACCTCCACCCACTTGACCCATTCAAACCCCAACATCTTCGGCTCCCCCACACCTTCAGTCAATACAACGCCATTCTCACTTCTCCACCACTTCACCCCGCCCTCCAAAGACTTCTTCACATCGGCCCAAATCACAATCGTACTCGTATTCCTAATACCAGAAACAACCCTATCCACCGGCTCCTTATTCGGTTTACTCCGGGACTGAAAATCCCGATTGAGCGGCGGCATCTTATCGGGCAACTTGGTTGCGAAGTGGATATGCTTCCTTCCCATCGGCTTTAACCCGCCGCTGCGTTCAATATCCTTCCAGGGCCGATTATCCGTTCCGTGCACGACGAATTCCGGACAGTCCGGATCGGTCAGCAGGATGGGCTTGAAAATATGCTCACTGGAGACGGTCGCTATGGAATGACCTTGGGTGGCGCGGATCCGCCAGTTTGACAAGTCGGAGATGGAAGTGGTGCTGGTTGTGGCGGAGGGTGCGCGGAGGGGACCGGCGGGGTCGGGTTCGATTTGGTAGCGCTTTTTGTCATTGGTGGCGACGACGGATTGCAGTTCGGCGAGGTCGACTTTTAAGGAGGCAATGCGGCGCCAGAGGAGCTGGACGGGTTGGTCAGTTGGGATGCATGGAGATAGATAGGGCTTCGGAAAATTGTAGGAACGAGTACTAGTATTTCTGAGGCATCTGTGAAGATGGTAGAGGTTCTCGAGTATGAGGGGAGACAGATAGCACACATGAGGAGAAATCCCAAGATGCTATTGACAGCCTTTCGTTTCTTTCGTAATAGACAAAAGGGAACAATCGTAACGGACAACATGATTCAGTGGTTCGAGCGAAAAAGATGCAGATACATAGATGAGATACGAGAAGGACCTTTCAACAGAAACCATATAATTTGCACGAAAAAAAAAAGAAGACCATCAAACACGCACCACATCAGCTACATTAGCCCACCCCGCCTCATCCAGCTGAATGCCCTCGGACTTCGCCCCATGCCTAAGCAGATAACTAAGACTCTTCGAAATATCAACCTCCCGTGAGGCGCCTTTGCCTTTTCGGCTGTTGGACATGTCGCGGAAAGTGCCCGCTTTGGTTGAATGGAAACGACCAGCAGACGATGAGGTTCTGGATTGAAGGAGCCTCTTTGGGTATGGGGAAGAAGAGGAACTGAATGGAGAGAAGGAATTGTAAAGAGAAAAGGCTGGTATGTTAAATATTTGCGTGGTGGTGTCAAGGTGGGGAAAGAGCGACACCTTGCAGCCTTGTGTTGTTTTTTGACAGGTTCTTGGAATGAAAGAAGAGAGGGTGAAGATTGGGTGTGGGTGTTGCATATGAAGTTCTGGTAACATTCTGGTAATGGAAAATGAGAATGTGACTGTAGGCGGTGAAGAGTAGAGTACGAGTCAAAATCTGATGTAGCCCTAGCCATATTTTCGGTAACCCAACGAGTCCTGTGACAGGACTCCTTTCCGATTCTTCACAAGTCACAACACATTTGCTGGCGCATGAGTAGTCTATGATGCCGGACTTTTATGCAGGCACTTGCGAAACATCGAAACTACTGCAGGGGCTACATGTCCTGGGTTCAGATAACCAAGCTTGCAGATACCGGGATAAGCGCATGAGCATTGAGTAGGACTGCATGATCATTGATCATCGAAAATCAAAGGCTGCGACTAGAAGGTGTTATTGTAGCTCTATATTGTATCAGATATCTCAATAATCTGTTCGGTGAGATCAAAAGCAAATCCGCCAAGGCTTCACGACCTGATACCGATATATCGCTTTCCTGCCTTCCAGGCAACCCCGTTCTTGCATTTGGCCCCGCCAGCCTTAGCTTCCTCTCTAGACGCCAATACCATAATGATTCGTATTCCCGACACCTGGACACCGCGCTCGCATTCCGTTTCCTCTGAACCCCCTACTCCAATTGCTACGAGCAAGAAGAGGAGGCTACCCGTCCAAACCGAGAGTCGTACCCTTAACATTACTGCTCTACCTTCGGCTGCCGCAACCTTCCGGAGGCAATGCCTATCCTCGATTGACTTGCAGACGTATGCTGGCCAAGCGAGGCGATCCTCCGTTGCCTCGCTTCTGCCAAACGGCTGCTATCTGCCGAGGACGGCGGTGTTGAACGATCAAGGTATGTTCTGTTTCCCGGCTGCACGTGAGGCGTGAGTGGAGACTGTGAGCTCGGAGGAAAGTAGCTTTTCCGTGTAGGTAGAGATGATTGGACGGAAGGAGATCGTTGCGCGTGGCTGGGCATTGGATGCTGGGATGTGTATTCCCGAGATGTTCTTGTCTGCGGCGAATGTCTTATCTGCCTGATTTCCGTCGTGGCTCGAGACAGCGGCCTCCTGCTGCTTAGAGTATCCCCTTGATCATCAGTAGCGAGACCGCTGTGGATCACCGAAGACATCCTATCCAATCTGGTTGATGCAGGCGGCACTGCTTGAGTGGGCGTAGGAGCTTCCTGTGGAGACTCCATGCGACCAAGGGGACTGGAGCCAAGCGCAAGGCTCGTACGTCGAGCTTCCAGTCGGCTCATGACCCTGGAGCTTGATCTGAATTCTGGTTCATCGCTGGTGGCACGAAAAGACCTCAGGTCCTGCACAGCGGGTTCATTACGTTGTGCTGCCGTGTTGGCGTCCTTACTTCCCGATCGAATTTTGCTGACGGCAATTTCAGCCTCTGGGGTCTCTTCTGCCAATGCAATGCATAGTTCGGTAAGACTTCGACACATGTTGTCTGCCTTTCTGCGCAATTGCCGGTCGATTCCACTGGAGATGCCAGCAATCGATGCTCCGCTAGGAGAGACACCTTGTGTGCTTGCACTTCCTGCCATGGCCGCCAATGCTAGCGCGTCTGATGCTGTAGCCTCCAGAGCTTGGTAGAGGTTCGCATTGATTGCGTGTTCAGTCTTTGCCAAAGCGGCATGCAGGAGTGGATGTACGTTCGCAACTTCGGGTACTTTGACCGTAGAGGCTTCTGGGGAGACATTTTTCCCGTGGCGACGTTTTGGTGACAAGGAATTGGTAGTCATGGTTGTTGTTGCAGTCGGCGGACGTTCGCGAAAAGCGTTGGATATCGCTGCATTTGATGAGGCAGGTAATTTCCCAGTGATCTCAAGCTTGCGTATTCTGGACTTCATGTCTTCCAGCTCATCCCAGACAGTTGAGGGTGCTGTTGTGGACACTGTAGACTCGGTGCCTTCTGCATGGGGCGTTTGAGGGTCTTCATCTGCTTCTCCGCTCAGGTCTTGAAGCCTTGAAAAGTATGAAGACTCGTAATCGCCATCGTCATTGGGTGTATAGGACAAATTAGATTTTTTGTAGTCCTGGCCCACCAGTCCAGAGGATGGTTCACGTATAGATTGTCGTCTTCCATATCCTAGTGGCAGCTCCGGCGATCGGTCTTGCGCCAGGCCGTCTCGTGTTAAACCTCCGAATGATGTCCTGGTATTACTGGTGCGGTGCGGTTGGTCGAGGGGGTGTGCAGATACCGCATAAGATCGGCTTTTGGCTGAGGAATCTCTGAAAGAGGAGGGCGAGTCCTTCTGGGGTGAACGGTGGAATGAGGAGTTGAAGGAGGACTCGTAGTGGTCATGTTGCATCCGTGAGACCTGTTGGCCAAGGCCCCCAACGCTGGTACTCGGCCTGTGTGAAGATGATGGTCGAGATTCGCGCGGCTGTTGCAAACTTGAAACTCGAATTCGAGAACGTCTTCTTTCGCTCCTGTTGGACGGCTCTGGCCCATCGTCAACTACCGAGTCTGCTCGTGCCAGGTTCAAAAAGAGGTCTTCTTGTGAAGATTGATATTGCTGTTGACCGCTTTCCTTCCTAGTATGCCTTCCGCTTTTTGCCTCATGACCATTGATACGCAGTGTTGAATCTCGATCTTCTTCACTTCCGGACTGGACTTCATAGCGTCCGTCCATTGCTATTGTTCCACCCTCCACTATCGAGGACTTCCCTGGTCGTGCTGAGCGCGCATTCTCCAAGGTATTAGGTTCGATACGTTCATTTGCAGTATGGTGTGTTTGTCTGACAATCGAATCAATGCTCGCGCTGTGTACCATAGGTGGGTGTATGGCTCGTGAGTCGCTTGGAGGACTCCGCCACGGAAATTCGGCGTTGTAGGATCGCCGAGTGATCAAAGCTGGCGGAGGACCTGAGGACGTCTCTATGCCATGGCTAGATCGTGAAGCAGGTGGCCTTCTATTTTGTGGGGATCGAGCTTCGGTGCCCGAAGCACCAGGCTGCTGGGCGAAGTAAGATCCAAGCGGTGGGGCAAATGGGGGAGGCGCTGTCGAGGAGGATGGCGAATGTGCTTGTAACCCAGCTAAAGAGTCGGAGATGTTGGTTGTAGCCTCAGGCGAAGTAAGTGATGTGAAGTTGGCGGGCGCGATTGCTGAGTGACGTGGTGGTGAAGGTAGCGCTACTGCGGCCGATTGGCCAATGGGAGAGTCTTTGTTAGAGCAACTCGACGTGTTTTCTGATGCTGCTGATACGAACGACCTCTCACTATCAGATGGCGGGGATTTTTCACGCGTGTGGTGCTGGACAACGCGTGAAGGCATTGGTGTCTTCAGGCCAGCGTGACGTTGTAGGGGTTGCTGTCACAGGTGCTGCGCCTGGCCGTTCCTGCCTTCTCTTGCCTCAGGATGAGGCTTGAACAGAGCGACACATGCGCTTTCTTCCCATGGGCCCAGGAAGAACCAATCGCTGTTCAAAGATTGTGAATAATGGAGGCGTGTACGTTCTTTAAGGTAGTCTACTAAAAAGCCACGACTCGGCGGCGGGGCCAAGCCTCATTGGTCCATTCCCTACAATACATGGAATAGTGAACATCCTCTACAATGTGGGTATCACAACAGATAGTCTTGACGACTTCGAGCATCAGGATTACCGTAAGCGGGACTTATTTTTATTAAGATGTAGAGTTTTGGCTAACCTCTATTGTCTGCGCATTCCGTCAAGGACATTGGCTGAGCAAATGAAGCTCAGGAGAGACTGAGACTCTCTATTGCTGTACTCACACCGCTGCCGTCTCCAACCTCACCATCCATAGAGCGATCATAACCCAAGCTAGCATCATCGTTGGTTCTCCTTTCTGGCAACTCCGGAAGTATGTCCACCTCGACACGGTACTTCTCATTCCCTACCCAGTACGCATAGTAAGTCTTGTTCCGGAGTGGATCTTTCACACTATTTTCAAGAAACGTATCAAACCACGACACCTCCCAAGTAGACGAAACCATCACGGACCAACGGGTTGGAGACGCAAATACAATTTCTCTGTTCTTGAAACCGGGTACCTGCGTACACAGCTTGATGTATTCCAGAGCTTGAGAAGGTCTCATATCCAGATACAGCTTCCGGAGGTTGCCGTGCTTGTTGAGCAGCTGCACTGCTTTCTCGGCGTCCGGGTGCATCTGAATCCTGCCTAAGGAGGCGCGCTGGGCGGGAGTGTGTTCGGGCAAACCGTGCTGAGATCGAAGATCATCCAGGCAAGTTTGAGACCATCGTAGCACCGGCACAAGCATGTCTCCGAGGTGCAAACATCTAAGTTTTCCGCAACGCTCTGTTCTGAGATGGCACAGGAATGAGAGCATGTCTTGAGGTTTGGCGAGATGGATCGTGTTGAGAGTGTAGAATAGGAGCGAAGTTTCGTGGTATATTTGCCTGCATGTCTGTAGGAGGGCAAGACATGATGCTGGCCCCGCTGGGCATCCTGGGAGCTGGGGTTGTGGGCTGTGTTGGGGCTTGATCATTGGAACCGATATGCGGTCCTTCAGCGGTGATAGAGACCCGACTGTAAGCACGTCTTTGAAGATGTTGGCACGAATTTCTGGCGGTAATTTGCCGAAAGCCGTCTCAAGGAACGGCCTTCGGACTGGATAGCACTTGAGGCATTGCTCGTTCGCTGGAAGGCGTACCCATATCTTGGATTCGTGATGTTGGTGACTTTTCTTTCGGTTGGTTGTGCGAGCCGTCGAAGGCGGTTGTTGGTGGAACATGGCCGACTGATTTGATACTAAGGTTGGTACTCGAAAGGGGGGAAGGGTGTAAGCACTCTTGAGTACGCTTCAAGTGAATTTTCTTGTGTGTCGATGCCACAGTCGAGAGCGTATGTGTTGACTTCTTGAGCGTGTTGTGAGGGGAAGAGTATTCGGTGTTTAGGCTTCGGTGTCAAGTCGAGACATTGAATTTCATCAACGCCAGGATTGAATGAATATGTTGACATTCCAGGCCGCTACGACTCAGATCTAGCTCTAAATTACCGTAAGCTTATTGTCCGTCACTCCGGATAATGGTTGAAAAGGCTTTGGTTCGGAAAGGAGAGCCGGCATAAACGAGAAAATTTTGATTCCACTCAACACCTGCTGCGAGTATATAAGGGCTTTCAGTTCAGCACAGCATCTCTCTATCGCCGGCGGGTATTGGGATGTGAGTAGTGCAGTACATCACCAAGAGGATACAATCATGTTTATCTCATCAACACGCTTGAACATTCTCCTACGGTTCTTCAACTTATTCATATGTCCAACAGCACATCAAATGCCTTTGATTCCCTCTTCTATACCACACTCTTCTCAGAAGTGGATTCTGTTTGTGCCTCTACAATACTCGCCTTCTACCCCCTTCCGTCTACCCCTTCTCGAGTCAACGCCTTACGCCATTTCTCCACTCTTCTTCCAGCCTTCTCACCTCTCATGCATCCTACCCCTCTCTCCTCACTCTTCCTCCACCATTACAAAACCTCAGATTCCAAATTCACTCAAGAAACTTGTTCAACACATCCTTGCATGTACTGTTGGTGAACGTAATCACCTGCGGATACTCGGCCGCCAGCTCCGGCGCCTCCTTGGCCAGAAAGTCTTCGACAAGGTCGTCCAGCGTATCGCATAGGAACTCGGCCAATCCCGTGCCGAGAACTTCGTAGGAGATTCCGAGCGTCTGTGGATAGATGGTGATGAGTGTTAGCCAATCTGCCTTCTTCATCTCCTTGTTTTTCTTTCGTTCCTCATGTTCTTGTTCTCTCCCTTGTTCTCTCTGTTTTCCTTTCTTTCCCCTTTCTCACTGTGTTATGTTTGGGGAGATATTGTATTCATGGGTGGCTGTTGAAGGGAGAGGGAAGGCGGGAGGCAGGAGACAGGAAGTAGGAAGTAGGACAAAAGGTGGGGATCAGGAGAGAGTCAGAAATTCACCAACCAATCCGGGACATTATCATCCTGCGCAACCTCAAGCTGCACATAACCAGGCATAGTACAATAAGTCATCGCGATTGGCTCGCACGGCGGTCCCCCCTGCCACACCGGCCTGCCGCCCGAACCCGATCCGCCGCCAGGCTCGATGCTCTTCATTTTCAGCGGCTGGCAGTCGTCAGTGATATGCAAGGCCGAGTGCGTCTGACAGAGATCCTCCGCCGCCAACCCTTTCTTGAATGTCGCCATAAAAGCGAACATGGGGTTATGAGCCTTGGTGCTCGTGAAGCCGATGCTGGCGATAGAGAAGGAGAGGAGAGCCTGCCGCTGGACGAAACTCCATACGCGCAAGTGGCGTCACGTTTTTGATTCTGACTCCCCGGGCTGACATAGCCGCAAACGGCTTGGTAAGGCGGCAACAGTAGGCAGCCTGTCAAATAAGCTGTACCCACCAAGTCGACATAAATCTTCAAGGAGAACCGTGAGAAGTGGAGAGAACGAAACGCAACGACGAAGCATCTACGTCTGGATTGAAGTTGACACGCATTCCCTCCGTCATTTTTACTTCAAGAAAATCGACATCGGACAGCCCGGAATCAACGCCCACGACAAAGATCTCGGACTCATCAAGGCCAATGCTTAAGAGTTGGCTGAAGGTTTCGTTATTACCATTGACGTCCTGTGGAATGACAGTCCAGATATCGTAAGTGGTGCGTTCCTATACTGCATATGCATCAGATTTCATGTTTGTGGAGTTTGCAACCATTGAGGAGTTGCCATGAAATATCAACAAGGACGACTCTTAAACGTTCACTTTCGTTTAATTTGCAAGCAAGGAGGATACGCCAGCGGCGAGAGAGGAAACCGCAGTAGCATTCGCTTGAGTCGATGTGCTCTGGCTGGCGGCGAGGTAAATGCTAACGAGGAAACCGTTTGCAGTATGGAATACTAAACAAAGGAGCCCAACAGCGGGACAAAAGAGCATTGCATTCTAAAGAAGTGAAAACCGCGAAACGAGGGGAGACAGACACTTAGAAAGCAAGGAGAATACTCTGAGGTGGATAACGTACGCTCTACCTTCCACCAAGAAATATAAATGCGTTATTGAAAATCGACAATCGTGACTGAGCGGTGGACTTGTTTGGAACATCGCATTGGGCCAAAGCAATTTCTTCGTGCCACTTCCGTTATTCTTCATACCCTTACAATTGCATTCTGAGATGAGGATGACTGGAGAACACGAGAAAAAACATGGTGCCGTCCACTGTTCATGAGGAGCAGGTTGATGATCCAGGGAAGTCTTGAGCAATGCTATTGCCGTTGGGACTGTGGAATAATCGAAACGACGCACAATCTTCGCGCGATGTGCTCTTTCAAACAATATTGAATATCTCTCGGCTGCGTAGGTACCCAGAGGCTACAAATAGTGTAATTGTCGTGTAATGATTGCCACCAGCTGCGAATTTTGCTCTACTGTCCAATCAGAAGGACCTTCTTTAAGCTTAATTCGTTTGTCGTTGCTGCTTATTTACGTCGCACGCGTCAGCTTAGTGCCGAGTGCTACTTCCCCCTAGAAACTCTCGTGCAAAACTGCAATGAGGCATAGCAGGGCCCGGGGGATCAAAGAGCAGTCTGCCTTTTCTTTGACGCCTTGGTGTTTGCCAGAGCTCTGCGTTGAATTTCACAGTCAATTGTTCCAAGTCGTGGAAGAGTGTGGCATGGTTTTCTATTGAACTGTACTTCGAATACATGGACGGAATATCCCCGATATCACTCGAGGTCCATTTATGATTCAATACGAGGAAAATCAGACGACATCACGTACCAGATCTGGATCTCTCGATGTCTGACTCAGTATTTGACATATCGTTCCATTTACCCGTACTCGCCACTCGTAAAGGTCTTCGACATGTTAAGAAAGTGGCTATTTTTCCATCTCTCCTATTTCTATACAATTCTATCTATACTCTCGTCGATAGCTGTGCTTTTAACCGCCATCATCCCTTCCAGTTAGGCAAACGCTGCCCCTTTCTTCAACCCGACTCGGCTCAGGTCACGCTTATCAGCGCAATTTATTCTAAAGATCGTACCGCCACCGTCCACGGGAGATACATGTCTACCAAGGATTAGCTTCCTTTGTCGGTAGCACACAGACATTCCTGGTGCGGGTGACATCTTGTGGGAATGAAAGCCGATCTTCTTCGTCGGTCGCGTTCTCCTGTAATGAACTGGAGCTGTAATGCACTGGAGGAGAGGCGCAAGCGAGCCTAGATTACAATTTCGCAGTCAGTGTTGCCCATTCGAGGAGGTATATCGAGCCTTGGGACATGTATCGAGAGCATAGACTCCCGGGATGTCTCAAGACTCAAGGTTTGCTCCCAAAGGAAAAAATCTGGGTTCCGAAAATACGTACTGGAGAGCCGAGGGGGCATACTAGATCGCTTTGCCGTCGGTATTGCGTATCTGAAAGGGAAGAGCCCATCGAGACTTCGAAAAATTATTCGAGAGTAGAAACCACAAATACTCTCGGTTGGTCGAAGGCGTCAATATTTTTTTTTTTAAAAAAAAAAGGAAAATTTTTTTTTTTTTTTTTTTTTTTTTTTTTTTTTTTTTTTTTTTTTAAATTTTTTTTTCAATTTTTTTAACATTTTTTCCTTTTGTGGGATAATATTTTCCCCGAAAAATTATTCGAGAGTAGAAACCACAAATACTCTCGGTTGGTCGAAGGCGTCCAAAGCGTACTTCATTCTGGAAGGAACAGTAGGAACGGTTGCATTCTGTCTTCAGCATGTCATAATTGAACTTCATACTAAAAATCAGTCTACATGATCTCAGGACCTATGCCTCGACTGTGGCATACGATTCGACCCAGTTTACTCGTTGACAGCTAAAAATTGATGGTCTTTGACACGAACACCAAACATTTTCTCTTCACAAGCCTTAGATCTAATGCTTCTCGTACTCTCGCACCCAATTCGCGTGCAGAGGTACCCCTGTAGGGCTCAAACACGGCCATGACAGTATCAAATTCGTCGCTGATAGTAGCGTTCAGTCTGACGGCGACATGATACCAATCATCAGACCCGGATGAGGGCTCTCTGTTATATCTCATTCTATAGCCCGCAATGGCCGCTTCCAATGACTTGGATTGACTCTCGACCATGTGGGTATACTTTCGCCTGGCATCCTCACCCAGAAACTCAATTGGGTATTTTCGGCCGCTCGTCGAGCCTGGAGAACCGAGAATGAGAGAGCCGACATCCCCGCCTGCCATTGGCCCCAGAGTTGTTGAGGGTAGGCCATGAAGATGGGAGAAAGATAGGAAAGCTATGACGCAGAAGAAAATGAACAGCTTCCCAGCGTGCGTGTGAAGCTGCTGGAATAGAGTCATCGCTGCTAGACGGTTTTGGAGTTTTCAGGGAAAGAAAAGGCAGGCTTGGTGCGCAAAGAGAAGAAATAGAAGGAATTGTCAAAGTTCATCAATTATCCAAGATATCATGGCCTGGACCTAGTCCCACTGGAAGAAAACCGAATCGAAGACAACGAGCCAAACCAACAGCGATATCGACCCACACATTCTCACGCCCCTGCATCTGACCCTCTCCAAGCCCCAATGCATACAGACATCCAAGAGTTACCACGGCGCCCCACGTGTATAGCATCCAGTGACAGAGGATCAGACATGGTTCGGAAAAGGGTTGTATCCTGTGTGCAAACTTGTCCTCCGGGATCTGTATATCTTCATCGCTTTTGCACAGTTCCGGAGTCAGCGCCTCCATTATTGAATCGTTTGTGGTATTGGAGATCTCAGAGTCGAGCATGGACTGGACAGGCGTTGGATCCCCGGATGAGGAGCTTTCGTATTGGGAATAGCTGCTGGAGGGATCCGAAAAAGGCATGATGGTTCGTTGGATGGTGAGAATTTGGAGTTGCGGTTTGTGCGTGAGAGTGTCTGGGGATGATTGTGTGGACGTGGAGGCGAGTGGTTCTGTGTGAAAATCTTCTCTAAATTGGATTATTAAAGCACACAACATAATATTGCAATTAAATTTCTGCAACCAATAAGTCAACTCTTGGCAATGTTCTGCACTCATGCCTCATTGTTAGGTTTATTCGAGTCAGGTGGTTCATGTATGCGCGTTGATGGGGGAAAAATCATTTCATTATTGTCTCTCCAAGTACATGAGCATTGCACGCCATCAAAATACTCTAAAATGGACGATTGTTGCCAATCAGCTTCAGAGCCGCGGCACTGCCATGTCTGAACCCCATCAATTCATATACTCCAACATACAAACAGCGACAGCAAGAATAAGCGGGTTGTCACGAATGCCTCGGGGTCTTCTGCCGTTGCTTCCCTCCTCGAGAGACTCCATGGTAAAGCTAGTGGCGAGAGAAGGTGTGTCAGTAGTACCGGAGAGGTCCGAGGATACCGAATTCGTGGTCGTTGTGGTGGTCGTCTCCGATACTGGACGCTCCTGGCGTTGCGGTGGATGGTAGTCCATGTCGAAAAAGCCGGGAAACTGTGCCTTGAGATCGACAGAAGCATCCTGGAGTTGCCTCTTTTTTTTTGTGGCCGAGAACGCCGGCTTTCGAGAGCAGATCTCCGTTGTTGACTCGCCTGTGATGGCTTCGAAAGCCGAAGTCGGCGAATTTGGCGATGAAGTCGCGGGTATTTGTTTCCGATTCATGTTTATCGTAGGCGAAATCCCGGATTTTGGGAGGGTAGTCTTGGGGTGGGGCTCTTGTGTCTGTCAGGAGAAGGAGTTCAATGGTGGTTAGTAACAGGACTTACCGCTGCGGTCTGTGTTCTTTGTCTTTGGGGAGGCTGGTGTACATCGCGGCAACGTTGGGATGCTCCTTGTACCTCTTGGAGGCTTGGTCGAGGTGTTTGTGGAACATACCTGTAGAGGTGGTTGTAATATTTTGGAAATTTGGTAGGAGATACGTGGAATTGACTGTGTGTGTCTGTGTAGATTCAGAGCGTGTGCGTTGTTAAAGGAATGGAATTTCTCGGAAGAGGGGAGGGCTTTTGTCCTCGACATTCCGAGATAATGGAATAAATTGGAAAACTAAGATCCGATTGTGATTCCAAGTATTGCATATAGAGCACAAGAGTCACAATGAAAAGTGAGCCTTGGCATACATCATTCTGCGCATATTTGCACCAATTTTTTCTGTCTCTTCAACACCCATGTTTTGCTCGAGACATCTTAATCGAAGCAAATCATGTGAGGTTGCCGGGCAATTATTCTTTATTGGGAGAGGTGAGTGACGAGGAAGATAGACCTTGGGTCGAAGCAGCACAGCCATTAAGAAAGCCTTACACTCTTTCCTCAAACCCTTTCTACCTCTTACAATTACAAGTCTGAAGAAATCATTTTTGTACGGTCTTGAATAGTGCTACATTGGTGTGGCGACGGTGCCGCTGGGGTCCATAAGTGATGGCTTATTCATGGGAAGATACATGCAACTGGTGGATAGACATCTAAGGCACCGGATCACCATTCCGCGTACACTACCGGAGTGTCAGTACCTAGATCGCATATCCCTGCAGTTGCTCTGGGGACACTGCATGACGCCCCCAAAAGAGGGCAGTTCAGCTTCCCGACTACTTGGTAATTGCCATTGTACGAGCAGCCTTGAAGACAGTGGGGGTTGAAGGGGCCGATGTTGATCGGATAGTTGCTCTTGACGCCACGATTCTACTGTGGGTACCGGTGCTGGTATCTTGGGGCTTGGTAACTGGCTTTGCCCTCGCATGTCTCTACGGACTGGCCGGGCATGATGTCGTATTCGAAGGCCGTGCTTGAGCGTTCGGACGCACCGTGATCTGAAACACAGACGTCGCGACGGTAGATGATCATCGCCTGTGACAGGGTCGCGGCGGGCACTGAGCTCGTAGCGATTGCTGATGTAGTGGTAGTGACAATGGCTTCACTGCTCGTTCTTGGGGTTGAAGATGACGTGTATTCTGTATATGTCTCTGGAAAAGCCTCGGTGACGAGTTTGCCATCATATCTCGTAAGAATATTTTTGGGCTTTATGCAGATTGTATATGATCTAACCGTCCAGCTACGCAGACTTCGAGGTCAGCATGGCTTCTTGGGGGCATTGACTTGAACTCCAAGACAATTTTAGAAGACTTAAGAGCTTATGGGCCTCGGAAAGTATGCACGCACTCCAAACCATTTCAATTGTGAATATATTATATCACTGAATTGTATGAGTTCACACACACAAGAGAGGGTGGCGAAACACAAGATTATCCAAACCCACTGCGGCAAGTGGGCACCGGAAGCTTTGCGTATGCAAGTATCGTGAATGACGCGTATGACTATGCCGAGACGGTAACGTTCATGGGACTCCTGAGCAAGCTAGTACAGTTGGGCTTCAGGGTTAATGGTGGCGGTAATCTGTACCAGATTTAGGTGCCAGGAGTGAGCAATGCCGCTATGCCAGGGAAGCGGTCTCATGTCGGCAGGTTTCACTTCGATAAAGACGGTTGACCAAGCTTGAACCTACCACCATCTCTTCAAGAAGACGGAGGATCATTGAATATACAAACTGAGACTTAAATTAGAGATGCAAGGATATGGAGGAAGCAAACTTGAACGGTACCTTCGTATATGTCTCACACCATTAGTGCACGTCGGAAAGGCCGGCAGAGGCGTGGAGGGGGGGGTACTTCAGAGAGAACCTGAGCGCTTCAAGAGCTAATAATTTCTCATCTCCAATGGATTCATACAGAGATGCATACTCTTTCCTAGGACATCGGCCTACCAGAAGCTAAAGTCCGGCTCTCTAAGGTAGAGGGGCATGGGAGTTGTATACATCTTACTTTCTTCCTATCGAGCTTAACTCAAACTAAGTGTTTATTTCTAATGTTTAGACGCAATGGCTACAATAACCTCCGGAGAGGTCTTGTCCATAAAGTCTTTTTGCGCACCGTTATACCTCCGTACGAGTACGTGTAGGACAATTTAGAGAAAAAAATTATGGACTAATCTCAACACAGCTAGATTGGATATCTCCTGCCACTTCCATCACAATACCCAACGCATCGCAATCTTTTTACCATGGTTCGCGTTCACACCTTTCTACCAATAGTGAAAGTATGTTAATTTGACCAGAAGATTCTTCACGCTGAGAAACTAAGAAGTCGTCAGCTGAGTCATTCGACCGGTTCTGGTCCCTTGATACACGCCACATCTTCCTAATTACGAGCTTTTGCCTTCTACTTCCAAGGGTTCTTGCGATTCCCGACGGGTCTCACAGGATGTCCGCACAGGGAAAATGGTATCAAGGAAAGTTTCAAAGGTTTCCGCGGTGTCGGACCTTCGCGCCCCGAAGCGTCCCCCCAACGAGATCGTTCTAGTGGTCACCATCTCAGTGACGCCCAGATTGTGGCGCTTATCGTTGCTCTGTCGTACTTGTTGATTTAGACGACGAAATTGCTGTGGATAGACAGGGGTATTCTAAAAACAACTGTAAGTGTTGTTCTCACTTCTTCGGAAAGCCTCGGTGAGAATCTCTGCATGACCTGCGTAAGGGACATGGAGTTAGGAGACGAAACTAATGCGCCTGTAAAACACTGCTTGTATCTGCGTCTCTCGTCTCCGCTGACAAAGACGAGGGGTTGAACGTCGGTGTCAAACATGTGTGTCTAAACATCGTCTCGAGCCTGTCCACTGTTTCCTTCCTAGTGTCCATCATATTGAGTGAGCTTCACAATAGACTTTTGGTGAGTTCTCAGCTTCTAGACTTCGGCCATTTGAGGCGGTTATAAAGTTTGATGTGGCTTCTTCCTTTTCGAGTGGCGTTCGTCTCTGGTAGACATTGATGTTTCTCTTCTCAGTGACACAGATCCTTGACAGGAAAGCTTCGAATCTATCCATGGTATCTCAGTGTCGGCGTTCTAACCGCACCGTTCTCTATCATTTATGATGATGTTGGGGTGTTTTGGCCACTTCCGTGATAGCCGTCCGCCTTTCTTAAGAGTAACGCGCTCTTCAAGCGTGGGTCATCTTCTCAGGCTACGACTGTACCGTAAGAGATTACTGAAGACCCTCGGTTTTGATATTGGGTGCGACTCGATATGAAGCTCAGCTTTCTTCTTGCCCTCGCCGCCGTGGCCCTGCCTGTACTTTCGGCAACAACAGCATCGAGCACAACCGTTTCAAGTATTACTACTTCGAGCACATCATCATCCGGCACGGCCTCCTCCAGCGGTCTTGTATGTCCAGCAGCGGCCGGTACAACCTATGACAGTTACTTGATCTATTGTGGTGATGCCAGTGTTGAAGATGATGGCAGTGCTTACCACATACAAATCAGCGAGGCAAGTGCAACGGCCTGCGCATCTCTTTGTGATGGTTATACTTTCACCGATGGAACTACGTGTACAGCATGGGCCTGGGCTACTGAAAATGATCTTTGCAACTTGAAGAACTCAACCGCGAAGATTTCCAGCAACAATTATAATGATCGTGTCTTGGGTGTCCGGCAAGGTTCTTTTACCAACACCTCCTGTTCGACAACGGGTTCTTCTACTGTTTGCTCTGTCACTACAACGGCTAGCAGCTCTTCTTCAACCACCTCGTCCATTAGTCCCTTATCAACAACCGCATCTTCCACCACCAGCACTCTTTCAAGCACGTTATCTAGCGGCTCTTCAACCACCTCGTCCATTAGTCCCTTATCAACAACCGCATCTTCCACCACCAGCACTCTTTCAAGCACGTTATCTAGCGGCTCGTCGTCTTCAACAAAATCATCTATTATCAGCTCATCATCAAGTGGACTTGCAAGTTCTTCTAGCACGTCGGCAATTCCTATCAAGTTGGCGGCAAATTATGCTACGTCGGTAAGTTCTAGCACGCCGACAAGTTCTGGCACGTCAAGTTCCACCATAGCGACGCCTTCGTCTACACTATCACTCAGCTCATCATCAAGTGGACTTGCAAGTTCTTCTAGCACGCCGACAAGTTCTGGCACGTCAAGTTCTGGCACGTCAAGTTCCACCATAGCGACGCCTTCGTCTTCGACTTCAACGCCTTCATCATCACTATCGACTCTATCGTCAGGTTCCTCAAGCTTGTCGTCATCACCGTCTAGCGTTTCATCTAGTGTATTCACCGTTATCTCCTCAAGCACCTCTCTAACTACGTCCTCAAGCACGGTAGTAAGTACCTATTTGGGGACTTCCTTTAGCACTTCTTCGAGCACACCTCCAAGTACATCAAGTTCATATTCAGTTGCCGCATCAATTCTCTCCTCGAGTACGTCTTCCAGCAACCCGCCGAATTCATCGCCAATCTCATCGCAAAATCTCCGTCATGTATCAGGCTCTTCAATAAGCTCTTCAATAAGCTCCAGTACTCCATCCCCAACAATTTCTTTATCTTCGACGAATAGTCAGTCCTCCAGCATATTATCAAACGCCATAAGCAGCAGCTCTTCCTCAGCAATCTCTTCGTCATCAAGCAGTAGCAGCATAAGCGTTTTATCGTCAAGCAGCGTACCGTCAAGCAGCGTACTATCGAGCAGCGTACCATCAACCAGCGTACCATCAACCAGCGTACCATCAACCAGCGTACCATCAACCAGCGTACCATCAACCAGCGTACCATCAACCAGCGTACCATCAACCAGCGTACCATCAACCAGCGTACCATCAACCAGCGTACCATCAACCAGCGTACCATCAACCAGCGTACCATCAACCAGCGTACCATCAACCAGCGTACCATCAACCAGCGTACCATCAACCAGCGTACCATCAACCAGCGTACCATCAACCAGCGTACCATCAACCAGCGTACCATCAACCAGCGTACCATCAACCAGCGTACTATCAAGTAGCGTACTGTCAAGCAGCGTACTATCGAGCAGCGTACTATCGAGCAGCCTTCCGTCCAACAGCCTTTCATCAAGCAGCGTACTATCAAGCAGCGTACTATCAAGTAGCGTACTATCGAGCAGCGTACTATCGAGCAGCCTTCCGTCCAACAGCCTTCCGTCAAGCACCACCGTACTATCAAGCACCACCGTACTATCAAGTAGCTTTTTATCAAGCAGCGTTCCGTCAAGCAGCCTTCCGTCAAGCAGCGTTCCGTCAAGCAGCGTTCCGTCAAGCAGCGTTCCGTCAAGCAGCGTTCCGTCAAGCAGCCTTCCATCAAGCAGCCTTCCATCAAGCAGCCTTCCATCAAGCAGCCTTCCATCAAGCAGCCTTCCATCAAGCAGCCTTCCATCAAGCAGCCTTCCATCAAGCAGCCTTCCATCAAGCGGCGGTATTTTGTCAACCAGCAGTCAGCTTTCAAGCAGTAGCAGTAGCAGCGCTAGCTTTTCTTCAACAACTTCTCCTACAACATCGGGGTCTGTGACTAGCAGTGGTTATTCGTCTTTTGTGTCGAGTAGTAGCCTTTCTTCAGTTGGCAGCTCTCCGTTGATGACCTCTTCGTTATCAATATCAGGTACATCTTCCCACATTGATCTTGGAATAACAGCTTTCTCGAGTTTTTCTTCCACCTCGTCGTCCAGTTTTCCGACCGCTTTGTCCAATTCATCATCTTGTACAAGCCCAGGATCTACCACCTTTTTGAGCAGTTCTTCCAGTTCTCAACCAAGCTCATCGTCTACTACGAACCCTGGATTGAGCGCTAGTTCTGCCGCTGTTACCCAGACTGTCAATGGTCTTTTCTTCAGCGCTGCTCCAAGCACTACTCCCAGCACCACCTCCAACGCGGATCCGGAATCGAAAACTTCCTCGGGCACCTCTTCGGTTACTTCTCCAAGTACTAGTTCCAACGCTCCTTCTAGTGCTACCCCCAGTAGTTCTTCGAGCACGGGTCCCGGATCTAGCGCTGCATCACTTATTAGCTCCAGTTTCAGCATCTATGGCAGCCATTCGTCCAACACTTCCTCCAGCACTATTTCGAGCACGGACCCCGGGTCTAGCGCCGCTACAAGTTCCAGTAGCTCTACTTCCAATGTGAACCTAGGATCTAGCTCCACGGCACTTTCCATAACTTCTTCTAGTTCGGTTCCTGCATCGAGTGCTTCTTCTAGCACGGGTTCTTCGAATTCCAGCTCCTCAGTTTCGGATCTAGGATCAAGCGTTAGTAGCTCTACTTCCAATGTGAACCTAGGATCTAGCTCCACGGCACTTTCCATAACTTCTTCTAGTTCGGTTCCTGCATCGAGTGCTTCTTCTGGCACGGGTTCTTCGAATTCCAGCTCCTCAGTTTCGGATCTAGGATCAAGCGTTAGATCGACGTCCAGCAGTGCTTCGGCGAGCCTCTGCAAACGTGATGACCCTTGGTGTATTAGCTCGTCGGTAGCCCCCTCGAGCCTAAACATTGGATCAAGCACATCAGCTTCCAGCGCAACTGTCGCGTTCAACAGCACTTCTGGCGCATATCCTATATCGACTACTCTATCACCTTCGAGTACTATCGCAAGTACTAATACTGGATCAGGTCCATCGAGTTCCAGCGCAAGTCTAGCATCAAGTAGTGCTTCTAGCATGAATTTTATATCGAGTTCTTCCGGCTCTTTCGCGAGTACAAAAAATGGGTTAAGCTCATCAAGCTCGAGCACAGGTCTCAGTTCAAGCACCGCTTCTACTACGGGCGATACACCGAGTACTTTATTATTATCTAGTACCCTGGCGAATGCAGGTCCCGGAGTAAACATAACATCAGTTTCCGGCACCTTTTCTCCCTCCACTCCTAGTATGAGTGTTGGCATGAGTAAGTCATCGATGAGTGCAGACCCTAATTTGAGCAAAGCGATAGCTCCTAGCACAAATAATTCCTCCACTCCGGATCCTGGCTCGACCACATCGGCCTCTAGCAGTATGAACCCTGTTTCGGGCGTTTCTTCCTCTACCAGCACGGATCTCGGCCAGAGCATCTCGTCTTCTTCCAATACAGATTCCGGATCGAGTTATACTACAATGCCCATGAGCATCTCTTCTAGTACCGCTCTCGAAACCACTGCTTTTTCTAGCATTGGTTCGACATCGAGCATTATTCCTATGTCCGGCCCAACCTTGAAGAACAGCACCTCTAGCATGGACTCGGGAACCCTTTCTAGCAGTTCTTCAAGCACCTCCGATGCTGACCAGGGAATTACGTCATTGAGTACCGGCTTGGGGAGCATTGCTTCTAGCTCAGGCCTTGGATTGAGCACTTCTTCTACAACAGACCCAGGAAGCACCTCTTCTAGCACAAAATTCGTTCCCATTACGTCGTCGACCCTGAGTATCCTTTCTTCAAATGGGTCCTCCTCAATTACCAGTACTGGATCTAGTTCGACCTCGGATCTAGCAGGCTCTAGTCCGCTCTCAAGCACAATTTCTAGCAGCTCAACATCAAGTGCAGATGCTGCTATGGCGGTTGGACTTGCCCTTGCCTTTGCTTTTAGCTCGACCGCGAGTACAGATTCTATCAGCTCCACTCTGAGTGTTGACCCCGGCACCACAACTTCGACTACGGACACCAACAGCTCAACATTAAGCACAAGCCTCGGCTCGACTTCGAGTAACAATGCTTTTAGCTCCACATCAAACACAGACGCTGGCACGTCAGCACCAAGCCCCTCTTCTAGCTCCACGTCAAACACAATTGCTAGCAGTTCAACATCAAGTTCAGACTCTAGTTCAACTTCGAATACAGGCTCTAACAGCCTAACGTTAAGTGCAAACTCTAGTCTGACTTTTAGCACAGGCCTAAGCAGCCTGTCATCCAAGGTAAATTCTAGCTCGACTTCGAGCACAGATTTCAGCAGCCTGGTATCAAAATCAGAGCTCAGCCTGTCGTCAAGCACAAATCTCGTCATATCGGTTTCGAGTACAGACTTTGCAACCTTGACGTCAAGTTTCAGCTCGAGCAGCTCAGTCTCAAGTACATATCTTAGCTCAACATATAACACGTCAACATTCAGCACGTCTCGGATTCCTGAGGTCGTTGTCCTCGCATACAGCGACCCCAACGCCATCTCATCCTCCGATGTATCCACGGACCCTCCGGCCGACGCCCCTACATCTGGTGGTTCCTCTGCAATTTCTTCTCCCGAGACTTCTTCGGCTTCTGCAACCTTCACACTTACGACCACTATCTTACTGGATAACGACTTTTCTCCTAGCGCATCTTCTGGCTCTACTACGTTCCCGGATAGTACTGTTCCTTCGGACACGTCTTCTGCCGCCACATCTAATTCCACCCTATCAGCAGGCAACGCAGCTCCGTTCAGCGCGTCTCTTGGTTCTACAACATCTACACCCTATCCAAGTGATTTGAGTACGTCCTCATCCTCTGCCGTCTCTCCCGTTTCCAGTGCGCCTATATCCACTCTCTCATTAGGAAATACCATTTTGTCTGGTACATCTCCCAGCTTGACACCAAATTATAGTGATTCGAGCACATTCATCCCCATATCGAGCTCGTCTTCACAAATTGGGTATTCTGCGACTACCAGCACGTCTGCGAACTTTTCAGTCTCTACGTCGTCGACATCAAAGGTGTCTTCAAGCTCTCAATATCGCAACATAAATGTAGAGATCGCGGTGCCGCAAACCTCCGCGTCTGCCAGTTCGTCCTCAACACCTGGAAGTTCTACGCCTGCCAGCACCTCATCAGCTGCTGCTACCTTCACTTTCTCTTCCAGCGCTGGTCCGAGTCCTGCGACTTCAACACCAACGTCAAGCACGTATTCCGCTGCTGCAGGCTCCACGCCTTCATCCATCATAGTTTCAACTCCTTTGAGCTCTACGTCTATTCTCAGCACATCTTCAACTCCTGCAACATCGATGCCGATATCTGGCACGTCCTTGGCTTCTGCAAGCTCGACATCAACTGCAAGCTTTTTGACTCCGTCCAGCACGTTTCCGAGCAGCACAATTTCACCTCTATCGACTAGTTCTTCAGCTATCCCGGCGTCTATGTCATCATCAAGCGCATCTCGAAGCGCTGCAGCATCCATCACATCGTCTACTATTTCCTCCAGCGCGCCTTCGTCCAACGATATACCGACCTCTAGCTCATCCTCGGTCTCTGGAAATTCCTCCTCCTTTCCAAGCGGAACCTCAAGTTCCACGGAATCGGGTTTAAGCTCCAGTACAAGTACGTACTCACGAAAAGTTCAACCCTACGTGGAACCATCTATACCCTCTTCGAGCCCAACTCCAAGCTCCACGAACACCGAGTCGAGTTCGAGTTCGAGTTCGAGTATCTACTCACGAAGAGTTCAGCTTTATGCGGCAACAACCTCTGCGCAGTCTTCGAGCTCATCTTCAATTTCGAGCACGAGCACATACTCACGAAGAGTACAACTTCTGGTGGTAACCCCCACGCCTACTTCAACAGCGTCTTCGGTCCCGGGATCGACTTCCAGTACGAGTATATACTCAAGAAAGGTTCAACCGCTCGTGGTCTCCTCTACGCCCTCTTCCAGCGCCGCCCTTTCAAGCTCCACAGTCCTCGGGTCAAGTTCCAGTACAAAGCCGACAACAACAGCAACAGCACCACCCTCTTCAAGCTCCACAGTCCCCAGTTCGAGTTCCAGTACAAAGCCAACAACAACAGCAACAGCACCACCCTCTTCAAGCTCCACAGTCCCCAGTTCGAGTTCCAGTACAAAGCCAACAACAACAGCAACAACAACAGCACCACCCTCTTCAAGCTCCACAGTCCCCAGTTCGAGTTCCAGTACAAGCATATACTCACGGAGAGTCCAACCCCTAGTGGTATCGTCAAGCACGACTACCGTTTCCACGGTGCCCGTGTCGAGCACTGTCACTTCACTGAAAGTCCAAACAGTACTGGTGACTCTGAGCACAGTCCCAAGTCCCACGGTCTCTGTGTCGACGACCACCATCACATCACGAAGAGTCCAACCTCTGGTGTTCTCGTCAAGTACTTCCTCGAGTTCGACGGTCCACACCTCGAGCTCCGTTACCGCGCGGAGAGTTCGGCGGAACGCGGCGGTGGCGGTAGGCGCGGAGACTCCTACGCGGGCCAAATCTTCGTCCGCATCTGCTAAACCGCCTACTACCCTATCCACCCTGACCAGGGCGGTCGCTCGCGTGGAGGGCTAGACACTGGTTTCTAATGCCCATGTGTAATGTGAGATTTCGAGACAGAGTCAATTCGTGTGTATGGTGGGTGTAATCTGTGTACAAGAGGAAGAAGTACTGGCTACAGTAGTAGAAGTCTAATGCAATGTCCAGCGGATTTTCGTAATAGTGCCCACAAAACGAGAAAAAAGGCAGTGTCGTCGCTGCACAGGCCATTGGAGATGCGGGAGATGCGGGAGATTTGCCGTATATAATAGCCTTGATTCTCTAGTTCCTTCTTCATAATTTGCAGGCCATTTACCTAACACTATGCTTCGTCACTTGGTGTCATCGTGATCGTAGTCGTCATCATAATCACAGTCATCCCTTTCCTTCACCTTGGGAGGCATCTAGCGCCCTCGTAGTAGCCATGGGGGACGGGAGTATCGTAATTAGCGAACGTGGTCCGCTCTTATGGATCTAGGAGCGCCTTGGGCTGTGGAGTCTTTTGAGACGTAGCGGAGTTACAAGGCGGGCATAGATGCTGCTGGGGGCTGGACTGGGGAGCTCTCCGCTCACAAGACTGGCGATTTAGTGTGATATCGCTGGGATAAGGGTCTCTTCTCCTCCCTAAGTACTGGGATGCCTCGAATCATGCACGCTTCTTAGCCTTCAATTGCTTAATGAATTTCTGTATACCATCCACTGGCGCCTTGCGTGTAAAATATCTTGGCAGAACATCAAAAATGCTATACCTTTGCCACGCATCAACTTTTTAATAATAAGCTTTACAGTAAAATATTCTGCTGTGAAGCTCGATATCTGCTTGAGTAGAACAATTGCGAAACTATAAATTTTTTCGTGGGTGTCCTCGTTGTTGAGTTGCGATAGGTTGTAAGAAGGGACTTTTTGGTGTTCGGGCAGAACCCCTGAATTTTACACGCTGCCAACCCGTGAGGCGCATTGAGATTCATACGAAGATGTGATTGGAAATGTCTGTATGTAATTGTGGTTCGCTCAGCCTCGGGTCTGTCGTCGTGACTTGTAAGTTGTAGAATTTCGTGCAGGAATGCTAAGAGGTCTCGCTTACCATCTGCATCGGAACGTTTGTAGTGAGGGTATATCAGTTGCTGAAGCATGAGGGCTGGTGATGGCCTGTAGCGCTGAACCATGTCGTCAAATCAAGTTTGTATGCTTGGTGCCTCACAAAGGGTAGCCTTATCGCTGTAATTAAGCTCTACTTCGTATCAAGCCTTCGCTGCACTTCTGAATGACAGGCTTTGATTTATTTGAGCTATCCGTGACCAAATAGTCCGGCGACTTGATTGATCCGGTCCGCAAATATGTAGATATCCTCCCGTGGTATGTGTGGCTCCGGTGCGTGCAAAGTCAGTAGCACGTACTGAACCCTCGTATCTTAGGTCTGGTCTACCACAGTGGTCTCCCCACCGTCCCTCCCAGCGTTTCCCCAATTCACCCCCCCTCCCCTTCCCCAAGAGAACCCTGGTTGTCTGAAGGCCATTGGTGTTTCTATTTTTCTGGCCCAAAGCCCGAGGATTTTGGGCGCCTTACCCCCCCACCGCCCCCACCCGCCGCAGGCGCTGCCCACGCAGCGAGCGAGCCCCCCATCTCCACCCCCAACAAAAACCTGGTTGCTCGAAGTTTGGGCCGATACCTAGGGTTGTGAGGGCCTCACCCTTCAATGGTCCCACCCGCGGCAAACGCAGCCCACGCTGCGGCCGCAGCAAAGGGGTGGGCCTTTTTTCACTTTCGCCAAAAACATTTCTATAGTTCTTTCTCCGTCTTTATTCACTCTCCTTCTCTTCACAGTTCAATCGTGAGGTCAAGAAGATCAATGTTGAAATGACAGGTAATAATGCAAGACTGATCTACAAGATTGCTAAACAACACTATGCTCCTATCCAAACCTGATACAATACAAACGACCCACATACTCCCGCCCTACCCCTCAAATTACCCACACAATTTCGTCCTATCGCACAGAATGATGAACACTCGGAAACCCTTACATACCAGACCACTGATGACCCATGAGCCTGTTGGCAACGGACTGAACATAGGTAGCCGTAGCACCAACGGGGTCGTTGAGATCGTTCTGGTCCACAGACCCAGAGTTGTAGCCGCGGAAAGCCTCGTAGTAGTTGTTGTACCTCGCATACAACTGCTTCAAGCCATCTCCGGACGCGGTACCTTCGGTACCGTCGCGAACCATCTGGAGAATGCTGCCTTGGGGGTCGCTAGCGTTGAAAGCGACACCAGCGTGGGACTGCATGATACCAGGGTTTCCGACACCGTTGTTGGTGGTACCGACACGGACGTTGCCGCCGGATTCTTGCATAATGACGCAAAGGATAGCGCGGGCATCGATACCGGACTCGGGGGCGACTTGGTCGATGGCAGCCTTGATGAAGCCGACTTCGCTGGGGCTGTCGTTAAGGGCCATCAGGGTGGAGTTCTGGGACCAGAGGGTGTCGTAGCTGGCCCAGGTGCTTGGGTCAGGGAAGTTGGAAGCGGGGCCGCTGTACGCAACATAGCCACCACCGACACTGGAACCGCCGCCGTTGCTGGGTGCCGAGCTTCCACCGCCAGGGAGGTTGATAACTTGGCCGACTTGAAGGGAGCTGGGGTTTACTCCAGGGTTTGCGGCCTCGATGGCAGCGACGGTGGTACCGTGGGCTTGAGCGATGGACCAGAAGCTGTCGCCTGATACGATGGTGTAAGACATTTTGTGGTGTTGGGGTTTGGCTTTCGGTTTTGGGCGTTTGGGTTCTGGGCTGTGCTGGTTCTGCTTGCTTTGGTTCTGAAAGCTTTGATTGAAGGTGTCTTGGTTCTCGTGAATACTCGATATCTTCCTTTATGTATATGCTTTTCTATGAGAAAGACCAGAGGAAATCTACAGATACTTATATTTTCACCTTGAATCCTCACCAGGCAGAAATAGAAACATGAAACATTCGAGGTCGTTTCCGAGGCTGGTGAAGGATCTCAAAGGATGGTTCCATCACTTCGCCATTTCTGCATTGCGGTCCAGAGTAAGCAAGTAGTGTACGCAAGAGCGTCGACTTCCTACGTTCACTGTCCGTGACCCAAGATCGAAGCTGACAAGTGGCCTTGCGATCTGTCTTCAAAGCACTGTTTAAGCAGCAAGCATTAGATGACGCCGCCCTCCACCCTAACTATATTTCCCCGTCAATGGTTTTTGAACATCAAATCAGTGACGACAGTGAGGGAACATAGCTGCAGGGATTCATAATGTTTGACGCATAGTAGACTCCTTTGCATAGATCCGCTTCTATGACAACCAAAATACGAGAGTCGGATGTCTGCTATAATTACACACATCAATGTTTTATCCTACATGAACGGCGGAAATGCCTTGGTTCCTGAGGTTCCTGAGATGTCTGGTGACTAGATCCGGAAGTAATGAGACTGATCTTGATCCGTGGGAATACCTGTAACAAAGGCCAGATTCTTTTAGACGTAACACAGTCAGAATATTGCATTCATCGAGGTGGGATGATGCGGACTATCCTTCACGAACGTGCATCGGGGCTGTGGTTTCCATTTTAACAGTATGGAGGAAGAGATGGAGCGGGATGGGAGGCGGAGTTGCGACTGAAAACTGTTAAGACCACGGGAGTGTTGTTTTAGTGCTACGAGAAGTGCCCTTAGCGATCGACGACGGCGACAGATTTGAAGAAGAGGAGTTCTGGTGGGTAGGAGGTGTTGATTATTCTATGAAGCAGGAAGGCTGCTGCAGACATATACTCCCACCAGGCCAAGCCGCTATTCTACATGTAGCTAGCTGCAAATGCCTGCAAGGAAGTCACGCCTGATAACTGCGACACGATTCGCTCGAGCCACTTTATGATGAAACGCAAGGCGAAGCATCGCAGGCCTCGGCGAAAAGGCCATCGTGATACTGTGTTCTCTGTTATATTCCGCAGTGCCCTGATCGACTGCTCCGTCGAATCCCACACTTGTGGGCCGAGCCACAATTTACCGCAGCGTCCGAGGAGAAGGCCAACGTGTCTTCTATCTCCTACAGATCATACTACCCGTCTTCTGCCTAAGTCATTGGAGGAATAGCCCCCCGGAAGTGCCATGGTGTTCTAGAGATCAATGAGGCGTTGCGGAAAGATGCTGCTGTTCTCGGTGAAAGCACCGGTCTTTTGGAAGAGATGTGGGATAATATTCCAATGAGATGCCACAGTCAATTGGGCAAGAATATGTGGAAAATGACACACTCTTAGGGGTTTCTAACTTCGAAAGCTGCTGTCTTGGGTCCTGTCAGCCACTGAAACACGCTATGCTGAGGCGCCTTCGAACTTGAAGAAGCTCTTCGATCATTGCATGAAGCTTGACATTTTCAAGACGTGCGCCGATCTCACCACCCTTGAGCAAGCTGTGGATGTTGACCTTGGACCTTTGACTCGATAGATACCGCACAAAGATCTCCGAGATGCACCTCAATCTCTTGCATCGTCCCCAGAACCACTGGGTCTGAGGATGGGAACGGAGAAGGAATTGACGAGGAGGAGGAAGATGCAGATAAGCACTTTTCCGGAAACAATGGTGGAAAGGTTACCGATGCTGCAGACGGACGAACTGTGATCTACAAACACGGAGAACTAGAAGAAAGAAGGGCCAAGACTACAGCAAGTCTCCCCAGCGTCCCCAGCGGTCCTGAGGCAAGCAGGGGCTTCGGGGGAGAAGAGACCAGGAGAGGGTGATACGGAAACTAGGATATCAAAGAAGACAAAGGAAGGATAGCGGATGATCTCTCAGACCAAAAGGTGGTGATACGGAAATTGGGATATCAAAAATATAAAGGAGGGAAATTGGATGGTTTTGGAGCAGATTTTGCTGACGAAGTTACTCGGAGTATCATAATCGTCTTGAGTGGATATGGAAAAAGACATGGAAGTGATGCCATTGTCACCAATCGTACGCTCCGTTCAGAAAACGGCCATGTCAGGAGTCGATGGCGACCTGAATGAGTGTCTTCCCTTCTCGCGTGCTGCTGGCATCAACACTTGGCAGAGCATCTGCCCTCTCTTCATTGCCATTTAATGAGTTTGCCAAAAAACCCCTCTCAATTTGTGTACCCCACGCGAGTGACATACCGAGCCTCTTCCGAGAATCCTCCATTTTGCACCCTTGCTGTCGCCGCATCCAATGACTGTTCGCTACTGAGAGAAAGCCAAGTCGAATGCATCTATGAGTCGCGGCCAGTCCAATAAAGGCCTGTGGGCCTGTGAGAAGCTGCAGTCGTGGATTGGCTGTGTACAAATGTTATCTTGAACGGTTGCAGAGAAGGAGTTGTGAGGCTCTGGGACAGTAATATCGGTACGAAGAGTAGAGAGTCCAGCATGCAGCATCCCATCGCTGTCAGCCACGTGGGAGAGTATCAACGCAAACTTTCATCGTGGTGGCTGGCCTACAGAATCAGCTTTGGCTTGCGCCACTCTAGGCGAGCTAGCCCTGACTATACTGCAGGGAATATTGGGCTGGAGATTGCTGTTGCCGAGGGAGGGGAAGGAAGGAGCTGTACATGTACCGGACCATGTGCATTCTCGGTCTCCTGTCCAGATCCCCGAGGGCGGCATTCTTCCAACCGCAATAACTTCATGCCCTGACAGCAGAGAGGCGGCCTTCAGAAAAGAATATCAAGACTGGTTGAGGTTTGACGATGTGAAGTCTTGGCTCGACATGTATCAGGGCCCAGCCCAGGATCTCAAGTATAGGACAGTGACGAAACAACGATCCCTGCAAGGAGGCTTTCCAGTGGCAAGTCAACAACGGTGTCGCTTCCCATCAAGCAGTCCAAAGCAGGCGTCTTCCCTCTATCACTACGATTCCCTAGGCCATCCGGTCCTGAACTACCACTGGGCCGTGTACATTTGGGACGAAGAGACATTGTCAAGGACCATAGCTACTGCGACACCGGGAGGTTTTTTCTCGTTCTTGCCGCTCGATTGGCTTTCTCTGGCCCGGTGGTAGGATTTGTCCCTGGAATCGTAAGCTTGAATAAACCCTGCAATACTGAATGTCACAAGAGTCTTCGAGGACCTGATGACATGTATCTCATCCCCAGGATATCAATCATAGCCTTTGGCGCAATCAGATTTTAAGAGGAGCACGATGTGAATAGCGCGAAGCCCGCTCTCTTATGGCTACCATCAACTAGAGTCAAAAGGAGAGCAATTTCAAGCCGTATTGGGACTTGAAGTACGGTCCATTCATCAAGATTTTCCCGCGCTAGCGTATAGTAGTACTTGCCTCGAGGTCCAATTGGGAAAACCGACAAACCCAAGCAAAAAGTCGTCCAAGTTTCAGATAGCTCAAGTTCAATCACCGCACAATCAAGGTCAACACGAATTTCCACAAGCCACCCACACATTTTCCTGCTATCAAAGAAATAGCAAAGCAAGTCCATGAGAAAGGCGCTGTTGCTGTTGTTGAGTAAGATCTCGCCGCTTCCGACAGTGTTGTTTTTGGAGGAGGAGAAGGAGCTGCTAGGGTTTCCACTGAAAACCACGACTTCGACCTGATGTCTTGCTGCTGTCAACGGCATCGTGACCGCTTCCAAATATCCTACGGCGAAGATCCGGGTTAAGGAGATTGAGAGAGATTAAGAAGCAGATACACTCACGTTCTGTCTGCGCCAGGAGTGTTGCTACAACTCCAGCTTGTGGCAGGCAGACGAAACCGGAGTGCCGATGGTGGGCGTTGGGGTAACGCATGGGCGCACATAGCCTTTCCAGCAGGGCCCGGTGGCGGTCGATGGGGTTGGTAGGTATTGGTAGTGATGAAAGAAGAGAGAGGGCATACAGGACCGTATCTTTGTTAGACAAAGCTTACAGCTAGATAGCTATATCTCTCACTTCGTAGCATAGCCAAGGTAGTCTCTAATCCTGATCACAAAATCTTGGAGACATAGCGCCAATAATATGGGTCTGTGCAATTGAAGTGTTGCCCTTGTTTTTGTTGTCATGCGAAGACGACACTCCAGGAACCACAACATGCTTTGATTTCTAGACTGATTTAAATATACACAATTCGTATCATGCTATCTTGTATCGAAGAGCAGTTGGCATTGATGGAAGGTTGGGCAAAATGTTTTCGATATTGATGACTAAGCGAGTGCCAAGGTTAAATCCAGGGAAGCTGCGAGGCTGCGATTCGGCTGAGAGAAGATTTCTCGCTCCCAAGGTCGGTCAATGGGAAAGTCTCTGGTCTCTGGCTAAACTACTCAAGGCAGTCAGCATGCCTTGTACACATCCTCATGCCCCATGATGACTCAACCTTCTCTCCGGCCCCCATCGAATCTTCAGCCGCGCCCCAAAGCCATCCCTACATTCAGTAGCACTTCGATAGCGGCAAAATCCACCTCAACACCGCCTCCACGCTCAAGGCCCTCCTCGAGAAGTCGACAATCGTCACCGGCTCGGTCAACAGGGCCCTCTGATGTCTCGGACAAAGCGACGGCCGCCTTGGTAAGACGCGTGCTCTGCCCCCAGAGTCACGCGGAGCCTCGTCCCATCGACGAGCTCTTACCTCCGTTGACGAGCAGCAACGATGTGGATCTGCAGCTCTACGCCATTATTGCAGTCGTTGTCAAGGATCTGGTCTACAGCTGGTATGGGAAGATCACCCCGGATCAAGGCTTCGTGGAGGAGGTGGTACGGATAGTGGCTCATTGCACAAGAGCGTTGGAGAGCAGATTAAGGACCGTCGACCTTGAGGGCTTGATACTCGATGAGATACCAGAATTGATTGAAGGTCATATCCATGGTCGGCAGTTCCAGGCTTGATGCGCAGGAGTTCCAGCTAACAGGGCAACAGCATACCGAGTCAGTCATCGATCGCAACATCTACCACCCCTACATACGGACCCTCATGTCATATACCACAGCTTGATTCCTCACCCAGCACTTTCGCCAGTGCCTGACCCGGCTGTCCCATCGACCGCGACCGAGCAGCAGGAGCATGAAGCAGCATACAGGCAGCTTTTGGTGCAGGGCGCACTAGCCGTGCTACTACCTACGGAAGACCTGGAGAATGCGTGTCTACGGACCCTTGTTGCCGATGTCATTGCAGACAGCATCCTGGGCAATTCCATCGGCGGCAAGGTCTGCGAAGGTTGGTTCTTATGGGGCGGCATCACCACGCTTGTCGACGTGGTCAAAGCGAGGATAGAGCCAAAAGCTACGGGTGAAGAGATCAAGGTTGATACCAGGAGCCGTCTTGAGAAATTTGGCCTCCTTGCGGAGAAAGGCCAGAGCGAGGAAGCTACTAAGGACGACAGACGATCCCCGTTCTCGTCTGCGTTCTGGCGAATCTTACAATACGGCTTCTTGACGTTCATGACAATACGTTTTGTCATGATCGGCTTCATTACCGCATCCTCGCGACCAATGCGCACGAAATCGACAGCAAAGACATCAGGGTGGAGCGAATCATGGGGCATGGAAGAGAAATCGGACCGGCCCCAGCCGATGCTGAGTTTCCAAGTGCTCTCCGTCATCTCCGTTCTACTCGATCTCCGTTCACGGAAGCCCTGGCTCTCTGGATCTCTGGCATTGCTTCAATACCAGCTGATCCACGGTCCCCTTGGACTGGCCGCCACCGACGGCATCCTCGACCAGTAAGTGCAGTACAAGTCTCTTCTGCGTTGTCGTTGGCTCGTGGATCCCTGCAATTCGCCGAAGCGCATATGAGTCCGCATGCGTTTTCAGTCATCTGACTTCGTTGTGGTTGCATCCGGACATAACGCGCATGTATGGAGTCATTGGACTGCTTTGGCCTACCCTTTGAGGTGAAGCTAAGATGCGCGGGGAATGGTAGCACACTCGCCCCGTTATCGTGTTGCAGGAGTTGAGGACAGACGATGCAAAGCTAAAATCAGGCCTGCATTCTAGTCCTCCTCCAGTCCTCCTCCAGTCCTCCTTCAGTCCCCCTTTCAGTCCTCTTTCCCTCCTCGTGCGTTTTCCCCTTTTTTCCCTTTTTCCTCTTTTTTTTTCCCTACCAAGGTGCCAAGACACAAGGCGAGCGAAAGCAGAGCCTAGACTTTCCCCACTCTTCCCGCACTTACCGCTTTCGCTACCACACCTTTTCCCTTTTCCCTTTTCCCATTAGCCTCTTTTTTATTTTTTGTGCTTTTTTTATTTTATTTTATCCTTTTGACATTAAAATATTATATCTTTTTTCTCCTCATTTCACACCCCTTGAGTTTCTCTTGTTTGGTTAGATATATTGTCTCGATAAAGTATCTTCACCATTGATGCACTCTTCCTTGCAACCAAAAAACAAAAAGTTGTTGCTGTTGTTGTTGCTTGGCGTGTCAATCAGGGCAAGCTTGATTCAATCGCCCGGCAGCTTAACGAGACAACCACTGCCGAATGATCAACAATGATCGGCCGAAGGGGCCCGTCAGCAAAAAAAGCCCTAATTTCGCATCACTCCCCCCCCCCGCCGACCGCTCATCATCTTCAAGCCATCTGCATTTCGGCGCCAAGTGCAAGGCAAGGAGAAGGCGGTCAGAAAGTAATCCTGCGCAGCACGCATTCTGCAAGGCTGCCCGACCCTTTCCCCGTCTCGAGTTCAGACCTCAATTTCCCACGTCTTGCGCCTGCCTGTTTCAGTCATCTTTGCATCATCACTAATCCGTCCACTGCGTTCATCTCGGTCTTAACGACTCTCCGTCTAACCGAGCTTTCAATGTTCCTGATCGGTACTTTCTGACGCTCGTTGGCTTTGACAGGTATATGCACCACTCCCTCCACACGCACCTTCAACCATCACAACTCTTGCCGACTTTGCTTCGCACTCTCCGCCCAACCCTTTTTCCAAATTCTTGTCTCCCGCCGCCCGCTCCTCCAGCTCCTTCCGCCGGCGACATCAGCAAGATCAAACGCACCTGCGCCCTTTCCCTACTCTCCCTGCTGCCGACGGCCGTCTGGAAGCGATTCTTCGGCGGTGAGGACACGGAGGACTGGGTCGCCGAGGTGGAAGGCGAGCTGGATGTCTGGGGAGACGGGTATCTGAACAAGCACCTTGGGTATGCAATTCTCGAATTGATCGTGGTCCGCCTCCTGCCAGAGCTTAGCGAGCGACGGGTAGAGGAGCTGCGGCAGGAGAGGCTCGGGAGCGAGATATAGACATCACCACGATGGGAATCCACAATCCAAATTCATGACAAATACCACCGATGCATCTCTCGGTCAAGTCATACAGTCACTTCTGTCTCAGCCAAGCTCGCGGCTACATACACGGTGCCCGCCCTCGCGTAATTACAATATGCCTCCCCCATTTCCCCCCCCCTCCCCTCCCCCCACCCAAGAAATAAACGAATATGATATGGTTCGACTTAAAACAATGCCGCCTCCTCCACATACAGCGCAAGATCCAGCCGCGGGGCTCCTCGACTTGGTCGTGTCAAAGCCGTGAGGCTAGGGTATTTCTAGGTCTTTTTCTTCTCCTCTCTGTGTTTCTTTCGTCCTTGCTTGCTTGCTTGCCATCGATGATGCCGCCCCCACCCCGTCCCGGAAGAATGATAATGATAAGTGAACTTCGGCCTGCCGTGTGTGTGTATAATGTCCTTCCCGTCTGTCCCCTTGCCTGTGGGAAAAAGATTTCCTTCCTTCCTTCTTCCTTCCTTCCGTCCCATTGCCTCGGGAAACAACCAGTGTTGCTGAATTGGGATCCCCTCCGGTCCCTGATCCTCCCCTCGCCCGAGACATCCATGGCGATGCTGCGGACATGATTCCCCGAAAAAGAAAAGAAAAAAAGGGAGACGAAAGGAATTTTTTAGCGAGAGTGCTGCAGATGCGAAATATACCGATGCGAGATATGCGAGGACCGTCCTTCCCGAACATGATAGAAGACGCGACAATACATCCTTCCAAAAACGTATGGTCAAGACGAGCGAATGCTCACTTCCTCCCAATTATGATAGAACAAACCATCGACACACACCTTCCCCCCCCCCACATTTCCCCCGCAGAGATCATCACGACAGCGAATGCTCGCTCCTCTTCCTCCCAATCGGCACCGTCCCGTCCGCCCTCTCGCTGCCTTGCATCGGATGTTGCTGATGGATCGCCTGCATGCCCCCCGGCAGTTCTCCCGTTTCCAGCTTGAGCATGTGCATCCATTTGCCCATGACGAGATAATCGTGCGGGTCGACCGCGCCGTTCGGTTGGTGCTTGATGAACGTCATGAGCGTGGACAGGGCGGCGCGCGCTTCGTCTTGCGAAGGGGGAGACGAGGGGGAGTTGTTGGAGGTGAGGGGACTGGCGCTGACGGCGGAACCGGGGTTGCTGGAGCCGAGCGTCATGCTGGAGGGGGGCGCCATGGAGAGGGGGGACGGGTTCGAGGTGGACGAGCGAGAGGGGTGCAGGGAGGGGTCCGTGGCGCTCAGGGGGGAGATGTCCATTTCGTCGTGGGGGGAGTCGAGGGTGGAGGATGCCATTGACTGGGGGAGGGGTTTGGAGGTTGTCGAGTCCGGGGAGGAGTCCGACGAAATCAGTGGGACGGTCTGTCGACGTCGCAACGCGCCTGCGGGTGCTAAAGGTGGGAGACGGGCCATTTTTTGAGCGGGCATGGATGGCGAAGGGCCGCAGCTTGACATTGGGGAGAAGTAAGGTGAGGTGGGACTGCGGAAGTCGCCGGCGAAAGAGGAGATCTCTGAGAAGCAGCTGCCAAGAGATGTTGCGCTTTGCGAATGCGCGTGGCCGTAGTTGTTGTTCGAGTCGATGTAGTTGTCTGGACTGTGGGCGTTGAACTCCTCCTTTGGCGGACTTATGGGCAGACCATCCCATCCGACAGGTGAGATGCCATTGGGTGTCTGCGAGCCAGATTTGGTCTCCGGGCAAAGCGCATCGTTCTCGTCTTTGATCTCGCCTGGTTTTGCACCTGGCAGATGGTTCTTTTGTTTGAATAGTTCCAGCCAAGCAGGATCGTTTACTTGATTATGACACTCCGAGCTGCCTACTGTCGTCGCGAATATCCGCGCTTGGTCTCTGATGGTGCTATCGTCTAGCGGTAGTCGCTGACTGATGCGGTTCTTTACCCATTGGGATAACGTTCGCTCAATATCTGGAAATTTGCTTTTGGATCTTCGTATTGGAGATCGATTGCCTTCTTCTTGAACGAGATACTTGTCTTTATTTCGTAAGACTTTGGAGACGGTACTTGAAAGGGAATGAATTAGCATCACGGTTCGCTCATGACAGAGCAATGTATTGACAAACCTCCTCTCGACACCAAACATGGCTGGAGGAATAATCAGCTAAATCCATTTCTTCCGTCTATTTTGGACTCACCGCCTATTTCTGTCTGCTTTACATTGGGGTTCTCATTATGATACTCGCACATCTTCCGACGATCGCTATCTGTGAGTGTTCTTCGTGATGAGGACTGCGTTGGTTTCTCTTTGGGTGATACAGTGGCAAGCTTCGGTATGGTCGGAACGGTTTTGGAAAGTGGCAGGATGGGCCTGGGCTGTAGATGTACCACCGGTGGAGGGCTGCTGGTTTCCGATGGACTGGTGATCTGACTAGGCCATTGCGGCATGGTGATTAGGGGATGCAAAGGCTGGGGAGTGGGAAATGCAGATTGCAAGGGCCGGTTGTACATTGAATCCAGTTGAGCATGTACCGAAGTTGAGAAGTCGAAGTCGCCGTAATCATTTGGCGGAGAGTGATGCGGGGAGTCGGGGGCAACTTGGACCATTGCAGCGGTGGCAAAATCATCGTCGTGGTGAAGGCCATAATGCTGTTCCATTTTGATATTGACGGCGTAAGAGTCGTGCATGTTGATATGGCGGGCAGTCGGAGCGTAGGTTGAGTTGTTCTGTCGCGAGTACGTCCGGTTTGGCGGGGCATGCAGCCGAGGTGTTCCTTTGGATCCTTTAATGCAGCACCAGGGGTACTTTGATAGTAAGGCGAACGCGAACCTTTGCCGGCATCCGTATGGAAAAGGCCGTGTGAGCGGTCAAGGTCAGGAACAGTAAGGAATCCAGCAGGAAGAGAACGATAATGATGATGATGATGATGATGATGATGGTCCAGGGCAAAGATTAAATGAATGATGAATGAATGAATGTGGATGTGAATGCGAAGATGGACATGGATATGAATGAATGTTCTACGCTGGTACCTGGATGTGTTTCAAAGTCAGTCCAGGTCTCTCTCAGTGCAGTACAAAGTCCAATTCAAGTATTCATGCCCATGCGCGAATACTTGACCGAAAGACCCCCCCCCCCCTCCCCTTCTCCCCTAAAAGATTGCGGATGGCGGGGCAGTTCGGGCTGTCTGTATCTTGGCTTACCAACCGCAATATCCCGTGAAATTGCAATCCAAAAGTCAGAAATCAAGAATCCTGAATTCTTTCAAAAGATTGACACAAATATCGACGTGTTGGTGTATCCCTTTATGCAGCAGTAAATATTGAGGTTTGTGGGGGATGGGAGGCTACGTGCCTAAGTACTTGATTAACTTGTTTAGCAGCGGTTTGACGTTTAGTACCACCGGTAGGTTATATGCAACTGGGCGGGTAATAATCCATCACTTTTCGGCCCTCCTAAAATCGCTTCATGTTATTTCCCTCGTTACCTTTTTTTTTTACCCTTTTTTACCTGGATCATTATTGTTACCTACTTGTGTATTTGGTCTTTTTGCTTGCCCCCCGACATTTTCATTGCATCCTACATACCTTGCTAGTACCAGAAATACCCCGTGTCCCAAGTAAGTATAACAGCAAGGAGCAACCCCCAGCTCGCAATATCCCTCTCCTTCAGCTGCTATGGCTATCTCACCGGCTTTTCTTTCTATTCTTCTTTGCTTCATTTCTTCACTTCTTCCTTTCCACTCCCATAAACCTCAATAAATTGCGGGACTCAATAAAGTCAAAATGGTCAAGAGTGTCCAACAGGGGGAAAAGCCGTCAGTCTGACGGCTCGTTACGGTTTAAGGTGAAGATCTGGAAAAAATGATCTACCAAAGCCCTGCCTTCGACTGGGTTATCCAGCCCTGTCCGTTGGCCAGCCTTCTTTTCTCTTGGGCGAATGGGATTAATGCGATATTCCTTAGTCAAAATCGAACGAATTCAAAATCGATTTGCTAAATCCTTTTCGTTATCATTCTCGCAATTTTCTGGGATAAGGCGTGGGATGTGCCTCGCAAAAAGAAAATTCGCACTTGCATTTTAAACTCGCGCGTTGGTAGATTGGTAGAGACTCCATAGGCCATCGCCAAAAGACTGTCATCTGATCCTCTCCATGGGTTCGGATTGAATTCTCCGTCTTTTCTGACCAGGTGACTATTTTTCAGGCGAATAACGGGGGGACTTGGGCGTCAAAGCCTGTTGAACGGCCGTGATGCGGCACCTGATTTTTGCTGATCCGCACCTAGCGGTCGAGCCGTTAGAGGCATTATTACCATGCGGTCTCAGAGTCCAACCTAGGCAAGCCACATTCACAGTACCAAATACCGCTATTGTTGCTCAAAAGCCACTCAGCAACAGAACAGGGTGTCCATATCTGCCGAGTGGTCGATATTATTGCCCATCCCGCTATCAAAATCCACTGCCTCGAAATGGTCTTCTGCTCCGCTTGACTACATAAAACGTCAGTGCTCCCTTTCCTGCCTCGTGTCGAATTGTATGTCGTGCAACGCTTCAAATGGAGGTCATTCGCGGTTGCCTGTACATCGGAAATGATGATCATGCGGAGATCGTGCGGAGATTGCAATGATCGTAGAGAAAATGAGGCTCCTTCTGATGAAATGCCCATCTTAATCCTCGCTCTGAAACAGCATTACTTGGCATCACGATGACGAACATTGGGCTTCAACATCGCTAAACGCAGACCTCGAATCTGTGGGAACGGCTTTTTGGTCTTGCGTCAGCATCAATATTGACCTGACAAGTAGATCTCGATGTTTTCATTTCCTAGGGGGTGTTGCAGTGAGACTATGATTGATGCCATCTCCTTTTTCAGGGATCATGTAACCTTGGATGGTCAAAGCGCTCCATTTTCCTGAATGACTGCTCACATTCTCGGTACTCTCGATCTGGAGTCTTGTTCTTTGTTGGCATCATCCTTGGGTGTAAGAGCCACTCGGCGAGGGTGGCAACTTTCCGGAGCGTAAGCCCAGCCCTTGCCACGCTCGTCTTAGATTCATGGTTCTGAATCTTGTTGACTCGGCAATGAGGGCAATAGGAGGACTGTGGCACTATTCTCCTGGACTGCAAATCCCCCGTCCGATTGTCTCATTCAGTACTATTATCGTTTTATGATCGTGACTGCAACTATGAGAATGAGACACGGATGGCTCTTTTGGACACTTACTGATATCCTCATCGGCAAGCTCGTGGGATAGTCCCACCCTCTGCGGCTGATGCTTCACCGACTGTCCATACACGATCGCGTGCTTGAACTGCTCCACGATAGTCTTGTGAATAGCATTGCACTGACTTGTTATCAGCACAGACCGATGAACAAGACAGCATCACCTACAAAATCCTCGACGCTACAAGCGTTCTTCCTCAATACGACAGGCGTGTTATAGTCCGGAGACTTGCCTTTCGGCTTCGTATAGATACGCCGGAGCTGAAGCTTCTCCCACATTTGCTGCAACAGCTCGTCGACATTCCAGCCGTGCTCAGCGCTGATGGGACACGCGTTGGGGATCCTGTATATTAGGTCGAGCTCCTCGATCGATATGGAGTCGATCTTGTTGAGGGCATATATCACAGGGATATAGCTCCTGCTCTTCGCCTCCAAAATATCAATCAGGTCATCGATCTCGGCATCGCAGCGAATGGCAATATCAGCGGATGAGATCTTGTACTCGCCCATCACTGCCTTGATTTCCTACCCGACAACGTCAGCTTGGCTCTACCAGCGTGCGAAGGAAGAGCAACCTCATGGCTGATATGGGTCAACGGGACCGTGTTCGTGACGCTGACGCCACCCTTGTCTTTCTTCTTGAAGACAATGTTTGGCGGATCCTTGTTGATTCGGATACCGAAACCCTCTAGCTCGTTCTCGATGACTCTTTTGTCAGTGAGGGGTTTGTTGACGTCGAGGACAATGAAAATAAGATGGCACGTCTTGGCAACAGCAATGACCTGACGACCTCGACCTTTGCCGTCCTTGGCTCCTTGGATGATACCCGGGAGATCGAGCATTTGAATAGCAGCGCCGTTGTATTGGACTTGGCCAGGTACAGTGGTCAGGGTAGTGAACTCGTATGCAGCCGCTGCAGAAGCGTTAGCATGCCCGCACTCCCTTCATCTCGCAGCACGCCCGACCTTCTGAAAATTGCCCCGTCAATTTACTCATGAGCGTACTCTTGCCAACGGATGGAAAGCCTATAAACCCAACACTAGCAACGCCCGTCCGGGCAACGTCGAATCCAGCTGTCAGCAGTTAGAACCGGGCTTCCTCTTCAGACCTTTGGTGTTCCTTACAGCCTCCACCACCACCGCTGGACTGTGGTGTAAGAAGCTCCCGCTTCAGTTTGGCGAGCTTGGCCTTCAATTGACCCAAATGGTAGCTCGTAGCCTTGTTCTTTTGCGTCTTGGCCATCTCGGCCTCGATGTCCTTGATCTGTGCAAGAGCCTGTTAGCAAAGGGGCTCGCCTTCTCACAAAAATGACATGCACCTTATCCACAGTGGTCGCCATTTTGAGTATCTGCTGCACGTAATACTTCTCTATGAATCTTCTCGAAAAAGTCTGAAGAAGGTTGAAGAATGTGGGGTGGGGGGGTAAACTATCTCCGCTGCCAAGAGCCGAATAGCTAGCCTTGCTGAAAACCCCGAAGTTCATCCATCAGACTTGTTCTCCTGGTCACTTTAGTTGTGACTTTCTAACGGCGACCAACCACGATAGCCAATGAGCCTACTCGCTGGGGCGAGCTAAGGATCATCATGGATGCAGACCTCTGATTCAATACTTACCTTACAAGCGTTATAAGTCGGGCATCACAAAGTTCACAACATGGCTTATTGAAGCTGTACAGAATTGTGGACAAAGTCTCCTTAACATGGCCAAGAAGAAGGCGGGTTAAGCCGCTGTGAACGCCTCGGCCTAGACAGAAGAGAGTATGTACCTTATACCAATCCGAGACTTTATTAACTAGCAGAGATCGTTGTCAAGTCTGCAAAGCAAACGATCCAGGCGCCCTCTAGCATTCTTGCTCTTCTTGATAATGTCATCTCACTTCGCAAGGAGTATTCCCGCTGGGTGGATCAAGGAGCTGGGGTATCACGGGCCTAGAATGAAAGCCACCTTCATTCTGTCAACGTCCTTCAGCAAGTCAAAGACATCCTACGCCGACAAGACCGTGAAGTGCCAAAAGAGAGGCGCGATGAAAAGGAGAACAGAGATCCAAAGGGAAAGGTAGCAGCCAAAATCTTCGAAGCCTTGAGCCTCGAAGAGCCCAACGATGCGGTCGACAGCCCGAGTCCATCATTGTCGGTATCCATCACACCAAAAACCAGCAGTACGGGTACATCGAAGCCAGTCTACGACATGGCATCTCTCTACGATGAGGTTCTGTTTTCTTCCATTGTATCTTTCTGAGATCTCGAAGCAATTTTTGAAGTCATACGCAAGACATGGTCAGAGTACCGAGCAGTGCGCACGAATTTTTCTTCTGCTTCGTTATTGACTAATATGGCTTTCTACATGATTCAGTGTAGCACAAAAGAGCACCTAGATTCGATCAAGCATTGGCCTGATGCCCCTGACGAAATGGACTTCATCTACTGCTTTCAGGCGCCTATCTGCGAGGAAGGTATCACGGATCGCGAAATCCAGGGAACTATATTCACATGAAGACTTACGAGCAAACCGAGAGAATCAGTTGGCCTGTTTCCTGTTTTCCTGAAGAGGATTTGTACAGTCTCTAGGCCCGTCAGATGATTTGGTACGGGTACGATACCTTAGACTGGAGCAGAGCGCGCGCCAGGAGATGTTGGCGAAAGACAAGCTCGAAGAGGACCGAAGATTCATCAGCCTTGTGTGCTCGGAGTCGTCTGTGTTCAACAAGGATATAACAATCCAGCCTCCGACGACGCACGAGATCACACGCTACTTCAGAGACTTTGAGACCAATCAACACATCTCATTGTGGCTTGTGTTTGCTATCCAGCTTATGTTGGATATCAAGTGGCTTCTGTGAGCATACATGCATTACGGACTTCAGGATCTCACCGCCGCAAGTAGTCAGGGGACGGATACTATGCGGCAATACCTCCGAGAATCGAGTACGTTATACTTTCCGAGGCCATTCTTCCCCATTCATGCTGTTTTGTGGGCCATCAAACATGTTTCAAGAGTTCTCTGCTCCTAAAGACATGTCTCGCGACTTAGAATTCCTCCCGGAAGAGTTTTGCTGCCTCAGATATCATCAAGGAAGTGTCATAGTCGACGAGAGGGCTGGCACCAGAAACACAACGGTGGGACTTTGACATTCGTTAGCCTCGTGAACGACTGGGTCAAAAACATTTCATTACAAAGACGGTCAAAAAGCTATCAAAAAAGAAGCCCAAGACGAAGGAATTGATGTGCCACCATTCTACCTACTCAAACATCATCCCATCCTTTGCGGCTTAGTGACTTATGGATTGAAATGGAAAGTCGATAGTTGGGGGTTGCCCTTGCAATGACCTACAAGACCATATTGTCAACCGCCCACCTATACAACGCAGCAAGGAAGTCCAACCTTCTACCGGTAGCGTGGCGGGACATGAAGTACTTGATCTCGGTCCACAACCCACCAAAACTTTTCGTTGAGGGCCTACCCACCACACCTGAAGACTGCTTGAAGTGGTTCCGTCTCGCATCTGGAATCGACGTCTCGAAGTTGCCCCCAATAAAACATCCAGCAGGCTTCACATAGCCAAAGAAATTGTAAGCGAAAGGAATACTGAGAGGATTTACCCTCTGTACAGCATTTTTCGTGGACAGTACTGTCAATTAGACACCCATGCCAATCTCGCGGTCGATAATCTGGATGCAGTCATCACCTCCGCAGCCACCAAGATTGGGAGTGGCGATCCTTTTGCACTGATCTGCGAACAGTGGGCCAAAACCAAGAAGATCACCTTAGTGCAGCTTCTCTCCGTGCTCTGGCATGCGCTTTGAGATGATGAGCTGCAAAAGCATCTCGATTATTTGTCCATGCACACGCGTCGCGCCGCTCTCCTCAAAGATCTGTTAAGTTTCTCCATGGCAGAGTGTCCAACCATACAGTCTGCTTCAGGTGAAAATTTAGAGTTGTTCAAACAGTCAGAAATACAAGTGATGCCAGTTGAATTTTTACAGCATTCCAATATGCCAGAGGCTGACCTTGCGTATATCTGTATTGCCGATGTAGTGTTCAAGAGTGACCTTGCTGCATCTGTTGTGGTGAAAACATTCAGTCATGAAGGACAGGTCCAGCTGAAGACCCACGCCTCGCGGAAGCCAATGGTAGAGAAATTGGAAGATGGTTGCGCTCGCGTTGACGTTGCTGAGAGCTGGTTCTTGCGGAAGTTTCGTGGCATTTCGCTGGAAAGGGTAGCTAAGGCAATGAAAGATTGTATGGCTCGAGAAAGTTGCCACGGAGGTTGAGCGAGGCTTGTCTCTATGCGCAATGCATGCCCGGAGCACCCTCGCGACCGCTGGAAATACCTCGAGTGATGCAGCCACCACTTCTCGTTCCTTTCATTCATCATGAATGCTGCAGGCTTCATGGCTGATGGCCGATGTTCCAAGGCAAAAGGCTCAGATGCTCATCACTCGCTGTGCTCGCTAGATTACGGATGTCAATAGGCTTTGATTAGCACATGCTCAACCGACGAGTTTCTATGCTTCATTGTGCGTTTGGAGTGCGGATGTCAATGTTCGCTGTACCATATGCACCCCCACAAATGCGACTGGCCTTCTTATTATGACATATCTGGAACGGCTCGCCAGAGGAAGAGCCCTGCTTCTTCTGGTGGAGCGCGAAAACCAACCGCCTCGGGAACAATTCTCCCGTCGCACTTCACCTGATGCATGGCACTGTCCCGCGTCCTCCATCTCTCTTTAAATACTAACCAAGCGCAAAAGTTCTTGCCAAGTTCTCATCTGCACCATTCCCTACGTCTCGAATGTGCTGTAACCTGATTTCTAAAGCTTCAATTTTCAGCCGCGTGTCCACCTGTTTTGCCGACAAAGTCTCTTATCAATTTGTTCCAATTATGATACCACTGAATTCGAAAATGCCGCCAATACTAAAACCTTTTCAATCTTCCATAAACCGTCAACCTCTGCTATGGACGTCTTCATCGTGCTCCTAACTCTCCTCTGGCTCCGAAACCTTCCAACAGGCTCGGCAGCCCCAGCTTCAGCAAACACGACCGCTGAATCATTTCCCTTACAAATCCACAGGCATCCTCAACCCTCCAGCGACCTTCGACCTGATGCCGTAGAGATCGTCGACTACCCGATCCCCGGCACGACGTAAGCACACAGGTAACCAGGTGAGGAACCTACGTAGCAAACGACTGACAAGACCGCAGCACCACCATCCACTTCATCCTCGGTCCCCCCCTCCCGCCGGCCGTCATGTCCGTCACCATCCTCTCGGCTTACGACCACATCACTTCCACCATCGCCTCCACAGGCGACTGCATACTCCCGGCATCCCAGGACCCGTTCGTGTACAACCATGGCTACGGCGCTTTCATCGCGGCCCGCTCGGCCCAAGGGCGGCATCTGACCTGGAGCTTCCTGGAGGGCGCCGCGGCGGGGCTGTACAATGGGCTCTACCTGAGGGGCAGGTATAGAGCGAGCGAGTTCCGGATTTGGGATGGCGTGGCGGGGTTGGTCGGGGTTGGGGAGATGGGTGCTGATGCGGTGCACGCTGGTGGAGGGAGGAATGGGACGGTCCGGTGGACGAGGAACGGGACGACGAAGGGAGTGGTTGAGGTTGTGAAATGATGGTCTTGATCTCGGTACAGGAAACGTCTATGGAAAGAACGACTTCGAGAGCATCCACGCAACTTATTATCCTTGGGAAGTGGTGCCCTGGGGGACGTGGTATGAATGGGGTTTTCGTCCTTAAAAAGATCCCCAAGCTTGCTGCCTGAGCTTTTTTGCATATTTGGGATGGGTTCGAGGATGGAGGTTTTCATTTTTGTTAGTGATTGAAGCTCTATCGCCGAGATGAGCGACTAGTGAGTATTACATACATTTGCCAGGACGCGAGAAAGAGGCAACGCATTGAGGAGACGAGTAAGTGATGTGATCCTCGAATTGTATCATCTTTTGCGAATACGCATGGGCCAGCTATATAGTGCAGCTGCCTCATACAGTCATCGTATACCATAATCTACTTCCTGCTGACAGGCTTGGCATAAACCGCAAATCGTTTCCTCCAAGCGACAAGCCAAGCTCCCATCTCAAGAAAATTGTTTATGTAGCTAGGAGATAGAGCAAGAAAATTCATATCGATGTTTGACTGTAGGGAATGTAAAGAATGGGTAATTCTTCATGTCAAGCGTGCCTACTGTACCTACTTAATTATTGACAGCATCAAGGCATTATCCCCGAGATTGGCACCGGGTAGAGTACTCGTATATACCCGGAAGTGCCCGATACCTGGTAATGCACGGTCTTAAATCCGACAAATCCGGGGGTGAGTTTTGGGGGATACCCTCCCGAAAACTCACCCCGGGCTTACCGCGGCGTAGGGCTTACAGAATTCAGATAGATTTTATTACACTAATATACAACGTTATTAATACAACTGCGATTTACGAGATTCTTAAAGCTCTAGAAATCTTATTTAATATTCTATTGGGCACTTCCGGGTATATACGAGTACTCGTATTCACTAGGATTTGCAATCTACTAGGAGTCTAGGATTTACAATCTCTAAAACTTAATCTTTATAATTCATTCTTCTATAACATTATGATAAAAAACCAAAATAAAACTTCTACGAGAATATAAAATACAATTTTTATAGTTTTAAATGTTTTTAAAATTTAGATAATAATAATTAATTTATATAATAGCGTAATAAACTTTAATAGTTATATCTTAATAAACTATTATATAACTCTATTAATCTAAGCTCGACTATTAAAAAATATTCTTATAATTACATTTATATTCTTTTTATTTTTTTTTCTAGTTTTTAATTATATTGTTGTGAAATAATAAACTATAGGAATTAGATTTTAAAGATTGCAAATCCTTAGTGAATACGAATACCCGCGGCTCTTGCCGTTTGGAAACTCTGCTGCTAATCTCCCCCTTCCATCCTGCACAGCGCATCTGCTAGCTGGAACCTATATTATGCACATAGGCGCACCAATGCACTTTACTCGCAAATGATCAGTGATATAATAACAGAGTGACTCCTGGTCCTTTCATAGCACCATTGCAGCGCTATTCCAATCTGCCGAGCTGCTGAAACTGCATTATCGACAGGTTGTACGACTTCAACATGACTGATATCATCAAGAGCGCCGAAAAGCCCTCAACGAACGCACAAGGTCAAAAGCTTGATGGATTCCACAGCCTCGTCCAGGAGCTCAGCGGGTACATGGATACAGCACAGAGTTTAGCTTTCTCGGAAATCTGCGATCCGAACGCCGTAATCCAACGGATGGAAGAATATCGCTCAGAACGTTTGGATTGGGCGAAATACGCTCATGGGGATGGGGGTCTGTGTTTCACGAGGAACATGGTTGAACGCGGTGCCGGCAAGTGTAACATCGTACGTTGGCACGTGGGATGACAGGCGTAGCAGATCTGACTATGATGTTGCAGCTCATTTTAGTCTGGACTCCAGGCAAGGAAAGCCCGGTACATGATCATACTGGATCACATTGCGTGATGAAAATCCTTCAAGGATCATTGAAAGAGACACAATACAAGTGGCCAGAGCGAAAGGTGACCGAAGAATGGCAGCATTCGCCTCTGCAGGTTCAAAAATCAACACTGTTGAGTCGAGATGATGTGGCCTATATCTCGGACAATGTCAGTCGTGTCGGCTGGGAACATTCTGATGAAGCCGGCTGATACAGGATATAGCACGGGCTTCACAAAATCATGAATCCTGACCCCGAGGAATATGCCGTATCTCTGCATCGTAAGTCCAGACGCTATGCTTTTTGCACTTGTGTGCGGAGCTGACACGCTAAGTGTATGCTCCCCCGAACGCTGCGACAGAAGGGTGTCAGGTCTTTGATGAGGAGACAGGAAGAGCGAAGCATGTGATCCAGTATGACCTTTATTCCGAGATGGGTCAAAGGCTGAAGTGCGGGAAAACATGCGGACAAAGTGTAATGGGGCCTTGAGTGTAGAGCAAGCTGAGATTCTCAGGATATTGTTGGACCTTGGAGTGGTGTTGCGGAACAGAGTGACCATTCGACACACGTCTGTTCCGTTGTTCTGGCGGGACTGTTCATTGCTCTGGAATACATCAAATACCTAATGTCCAACCAGGGTGTACCGACTTGACTGCAACTTCTTGTCCGGCTGTTCCAATTCTCCATTCGACTGGCAAGAATTCAGATCTAGCGGGGAGTCATTCTCGCTTGGTGCTTGATACCAGGAGAGCATTCGATGCCGAAGATCCTATGCATTCCACTTTATGTTCCAAATGCTATTCAAATGCCCTGCTCCTCGCACATCCTATTGAGATCTCGGATTTTTCTTAGAGCTTCCTCTTCCCAGGCCCGATTGAAAGCCACGCATGGTGCCTTGGGGGAATTTCGAGGCCAATCCAAACTGCAAGAGCTTGGGCTTCTGGTTCGGTGTGCGCTGTCCGAGTCCAATATTGGAGAGAGTCGTGCATTTCGGGTATCCCAGTCGAACAGGAAGTGACTGCCCGCGTAAGAAGATCGAGGCGTGATATTAGTAATGATTTTGTTGTAGGAGTGTTTAGAGTGCTGCGATCCAGCTTGTATTGGCAAAGTAAAGGGGGAGCAGCCCCTCAGTTTCATGCTAAAAACTCGGCAAAAGTTGCCGCCCCCATTCCGCCAGAGGCAAGTCCCCAAAGAATTGCGACCGGAGAATCTCAACAATCAATTGCAAACATCACAACCTCAAAGCAGCCTTGAAAGGAACAACTTACATAGTCGCCAAACCCATTCGAAGCTAGGATTGAATAAAAGATTACTGTCGGTTGAGCGCATCGATAGCCTCACGTTGGAAAGGGAAAACCGGTTGGTTGCTTGTCTGCGCATAGGACAAGGCAACAGGGACTCGAAGGCACAACGGCCCAACATGAGATTCATTCTGGCGAGATACAGAGAGAGATCGATATGAACGATGATCCATTGGCGATATCGAAGCCTGTCGACTCTGGTGAGGTTGTGACACAAACAGACCAGGCTGAGCAATCCCACAATGTAGCAGCGGCTCCAGCGGTTTTGGACCCTCGAGATAACGCACCGTCTCCTGTTATTGCACATATCAATGGAACGCCTATCAACCGCAGCAATGGAAATTCGGCAATGGACAAGAGCGATTCCGAAGCAGAGACGGTGGTTTTGTCTGGAAAAGAGGAGGGTGAGGAACAAATGACGAGGAAGGCTATCAAGCTGGAAGAGGCCAGCGTAGCAGATCCTGTAGCCAATGGGCCATCGGACAACCTCCCAACAATACGAGAAGACCAGCGTGAAGGACGTAGAGAAAACAATGGCCGTAAGCCATCGTTGAAACGGAAAAGAACGATACCAACAAATGGGAGTGGTGATATTCCAGATACCGGAAATTCGAGCAACCTCAGCTCTACCATTTCATCACCAGTTCAAGCAGTCCATTCCTCTAAGGCAACTGAAAGTGCGTCCGATCGATCGCGATCATCTCCTCCGTTTGAAGAGGTCGCTCCACAGCTGGAAGAACGGGCTAAGAAACAAAGGAGTGGAAGTGACAGCGGCCACAGTCGTCACCAAGCAGGGAAGAGTGATCGAGAAGCTGGACTGGCCAATTCACGAAAGCGACGCGAAACTCGAAGTGCAACACATTATGACGGACCCGCTCATCGATCTGAATCCCCACCTGCACGTAACAACCACAGGGCACAATCTATACAATCAACAATCTCTCAACCCAACGGCGTGACCAAGCGAAGAAAAGTCCCAGCGCCTTTACACGTGGAGCGTCGAAGAAAGGCCTCTGAAGATACTCACCCTGATTCTGATGATAGCAGCTCCGTTCACAGTCGTCATCACCTGCAGAAGATCACTTCCGCCGACGGCCATGCCATGTCACTAGCTAAGATGCCAATATCAAGTAAGAAGAACCGGGACCGGAGTGGGCGGACATTACTTGCCAGGGCCTGTGCCCAGGATGCTTGTGAAGCAGAGAAATGGTTGAAGGAAAGACCGCAGGATATTGATGTTCCCGACAACGCCGGAAACACACCATTACAGATTGCCGCCCTCGAGGGAGATGTTGAGGTCGTCCAACTTCTCTTGAACGCTGGCTGCGACACCACTTCCAAGAACATCGACAAAGACACGCCTCTCATCGACGCGGTTGAGAACGGACATCTAGAGGTGGTAAGGCTGCTGCTCAAGGCGGGACTGGACCCAAGACAAAAGAATGCGAAGGGACAAGAGCCTTTGGAATTGATCCCCGCCGAGGATGAGGAAGCGGAGGACATACGGGAAACCCTAATGGCAAGCAAGAGGGAGAAAGAACGATTACGAAGACCCTCAGAGGACCACCACAGGCATAGTACTGGTTCGAGAGATGTTGAAATATCTTCGACGGGTGCTTCAGGTGCCAGTCCCACGAGGAGCCCACCACCCCCGGCCTTAGGAGTAAGAAGAAGGACGGCAAGGAGCCAACCGACCGACGATGCACTTTTATGGGTCAACCCAACCCCAGAGAGACTTCGCGATGCCGCTGGAAAAGGAGATCTGACTATCGTGGATCACATTCTCAAGATGCGTCCCAAGGTCGATACTGAAGCGGTCCTTGCGGCAGCGCGTGGTGGACACGATGGGGTACTCAATTTGATGATGGCTATTGGGAACCTGGATCCGGACCCTGAACCTTTACGCTCAGGAGAGTATAAGCCTGCTTATAGCACTCCAATGTTGGCGGCGATTGGCCGGGGCAATATCAGCGTGATACAGTTGCTGTTGAGCCAGCCTGGCTTCGATCCAACTCGTCGGCGTTTTAAAGATCTTACGTACTACGAGATATCGAAAGAGAGACAGGGCTCAGAATGGCAAGAAGAAAACGATATTCTGAAAGAAGCGTATGACAACTACAGACCAAATGGAGGCCGTAGGAGCAACAACAACTCGCCACGCAAGGTCCGCCCGAAGCGAGCCGACTCGAATAAGCATTCTTCTGAGCCGTCTTCTTCTCCGCATGACTCGAGAAAGGTACGAAAGACTAAGCCTTCACCAGACGATGATCCAATGGAAGGGGTCAGAAAGGATTCTTCACACAAGGGAACAGGATCAAGACATCTGGGAGATGATCTCAAAAAGCAACAAGACTCAGCCATCCTGTCGGATCGAGACTCAGATGCTTTGGGACTTCCGAAGCCTAAGCACAAAGAGAGGAAATCAAATAGTGACATTGCACGTCCTGCAATCAATCGTGCAGACAGTCTAAAACCTAAGCGCAGATTGATGTCTGGCAACGACTTCAAGACTGACCAAGATCTAAAACAGAGGGCGAATCAAGTTGCCGAAGCAAGGGATGATTCAACCAGACGCAAATCAGGTGACTCCATCTCAGGGCGACAGAGGAAGTCGAGTGACGCCTCCGAATCTACCGCGAAGATCAGCAAGGCATCGTCCGAAGAGCCGACAAATGTCAAGAGCGAACTTGGGAAGAAGCGTCATCGTATGAGTGTTAGCCCACGAGCCAGCAAGACCGATCTACCTGGGACGACAGAGGCGGTCAGAAAGAAGAAACGACGAGTTGACTCCCAAGGCAACGCAATCGACCAAGATCGTGATCGCTCATTTCGACCGGGTCCGGCGATGGTAGCAAACATGATCGTGAGCCCTACAGCCGGCCCATCTCCTACTGTGTCTCAAGGTACGGCGCCGGTAGCATTTATGGGTAGCAATACTGCTTCGCCTGTGACAAAATCTCCAACCGAGTCTAGAATACATTCCACACTTATCTCGCCTGTGAACAGTATAGATCAAGCGCTTTCACAACAACAACAACCAGATCTAGACGATATGCGAGCACAGAGACAAGTGGAAGAAGATCTGTTGCGTCAAGAAAGGCTAGACCGTGAGCGTGAGCGCCAAGCTGCACAGGAAGAGAAGGAGCGACTTGAAGAAATAGAGTCTGAGAAGCGACGGCAGGCTGAAGCAGAGCTCGAACGGAAAGCTCGAGCTGAGGTGGAGGAAGCTGAACGAAAAGCCCGCGTTGCCCGGGATGAAGAGGACGCCCGCCTCGAGGCTCAACGTCAAGCTGAAGAGGACCAGCGACAACAACAAATGGAGCGAGAAGAGGAGGAGAACCGTATCGCCAAGAAGAAGCGGGACGAGGAGATGCAGCAACGGAAAATGGAGCAGGACCGATTACGCAAAGAAAATGAAGAACGTAAGCGCCGAGAGTTCGAAGAACGTGAGAGCAAACGTCGCATGCAAGCACAAGAGGAGGCTGAGCGACTTCGTCGACAATCCCTACCCAATGGCTTGAGGAGAGCCGCCGAGCTAAGTCTGGAGGATGCAAGGACTGCGAAGGAGGTTGCCAAATGGCTACCGTTGCGGACAGTCACGACTCAGGAGCTGAATCCTGGTTGTGAGCCACAGATGGCGGAGGAGAGGTGGATTGCGAATATCCAGGCTGCGCCAATGTTGGCCATCAAGGATCTGGAGCTTTCGCAATGTAAGTCTCGTTTCTAATCTCACACTTGCAGCCAGCCTAATACACACCGCAGACACCGCTTGGACCCGCTTCCCTGCCACCATGAACCACCAAGGCTCCCTCTGGCGCCAATTACGCAATCCTATGTCCCAAGCTATCCCTCCCTCTCTTCTCTCCCCTACCGAAGTCTACAACTTTGACGAAGAAACGCGCCCTAAGTTCTTTGACCTGAAACACGTCTTCTGGATCAAGCTATCTGAGTTCATGGATATTGTACCGAGACATCAGCACCTCGCTGGCATAAAACTGGGTACAAGAGCAATGGTGTTACATGAATTCCCATTCGGGAGAGGAGCTACATGGGATAGACCTGGTGTCAGTGGTGGAGAAGAGGTTGTGAAGCAGGAAGCGGCGGCGAGTCCGATCATGAACGGAAATATGACGAACGGGCATCGCTGAGGAAGAGGTATCGGTGAGGATGGATGAGGCGTGAAATGATGGTATGGGGAATGCTACGCTGGTACTACGCTTGCGTCGCTGGTTATGACGTACTTGTCAGCGTTGGATGGCTGTGGCTCCTGTGATACCGTATCGTTTATGTACATCATGCTCTCGCTTGAGCTCGGGCACGAGTGCTGTACATATTGCTCTATACCTTAGCCATGCTTTCTGAAGCTCTCTCGAATTCAATGCCGTTAACTGAGGGTTGCAACTATGTATTTCATTCCATTAGAAGAAGGCTTGTTCTTTCATAATCAGTGAAGAGTAACTAGGTCATGTCAGAGTAGGTCCATCTGTAGGTGTAAACGCAAAGCCAGATGCATGATCTGTAAAATGACCTTAGGCTACAGCGAGCTGTATTTCAAGAAAGTAGAATACAAAGTCCATTTTACTTGCCATCTATGCAGGCAGCCTCGGTAAAGCATCATCGAAGAAGAGAAATGATCTAGAAAAACCTCCTTCAAATCTCGAATCTCAAATCTCAAAGCCTTTGCATTTTTTATTTTCAACCACTTCAACCCATCCACCAGATTTGTCTCCGTCTCAGACCATCTCCATTGGCGACTGGCCTTTTATCTCCTTCTATGACCAATCAACCAACCAACCAACCGTCAAAGAGTCTATGGATGCCTCTCTATTGCTCGGTCGCGAAGTAATTGATCAAGATGGACCGCTCCTGACTCTCCTCGCCCCAATCCCGCACCACGACGCAAGAGCAATTGACGACTTTCCGGGCGTTGCCTTCGCGGTCGAGCACGCCTGTGTTTCCACCCAAACCGCAATCAGCCTCGATGCCCCATTTTTTCGTCACGGAGCCAAGAGACAGCGGGAAGACCACTCACACAAGCCGGCCCACTCCCCCAACATCTTCCCGTCGGGCACCTTGATCAGCGGGATCCCGTGCTCCCCGCACAGCGCCACCACCAGCTTCTTGTAGGCCTCCTCCTCGCACCCTTCGTTCAGCACGCACATGTGCGCCTGGCGCCGGTCGAGCGCTTTGGAGGCTTCGCGGAGGCCGCGGGCGAGGCCGTCGTGGATGAGGGCGAGCTTCAGGGCGCCTTTGAGGGCTTCGAGGGTGGTCTGCGGGGTTGGGTTTGGGGGTTAGTCTGGAGGGTTTCTTTCGGGGCGGGATTGGAGGTGGGAAGTTGAGACGTGACGGGGTGGAGGGAGAGAAGGGAAGGGAAGGAAGGGTGAAGTTGGTTTCGGGTGTGCAGTAGGAGAGGATGATTGGGAAGCTAAAACTCACCATCTGAGAGCTGCCACCGGCGGCAGGCGCGTCGGCGGCGACATCGACGGTCTCGGGGTCTTCGGCTGGGGTGGGCGAGGTGGGCTCTTCTCCGTCCGACTGGAAGGGGGAGTAGGAGTTAGCTACGGGTTTGTGCCATTGTACGTCACACACATCATTCTCCCCATGATGCAAGGAAGGATGGAGGAAGGTGTACCATCTTGACTGAGTGTTCGTGGTCAGTTTGAATTGTCGGAGATCCTCAAAGAGCGTAATGGTTTGAGAAGAAAAGTAGTTGAGTTCATGCTTGAGCAAGCACGAGATCTGAATTGTCGTGTGCGCCAAGCTCGCTAAAATTTCGAGTAAAATTACCGCTAGTGTTTAATGATACAACGAGCCTTCAAGGGGCCGCTCACTCTCTCCTTACGGCATCACAATTGACTTGGAAAGCACATTTTCAATTCTGGTCACTTGGTTAAATTGGGGATCCCAACGTAGAAGTAAAGTGGCACGCTATGAATGCTAAAATGCTTCGGAATACCTTAGTCTCGTTGAGTTGCGACTTGCGAGAGCCATCACTGCATCTCAACTTCCATCTCGCGCTTCAGGCTCGATGGCTCATTCCCTCTGCTCTTGCTAATGCCCAACCCTCCAAGTCCAGCAGCCAAGACTGACAAAGAGGAAGCATCTTCATTTGGTAATACTCTCCCTGGTGCTCCGGCCCCCACAGAATTATCAGCTGTTTCAACCCCGGTGAGCACTGTGGGATCGACAAGGATGTCACCCTGAGCTCGGTTTCTCGTGGTCCTCGTAGGACCATTCATTTCAGCATCAGTCCGGCCAAATAGTTCATGCCACCATCTAAGCTCACCAGTCCCTGGCAGAACCAGTCGTTCTTGACCTCGGACATTATCGTCAATCGTTGCATCGTATATTTCGTTTATGAATTGTTCTTTTCGGGATAAAAAATAGTCCCAAACACTTCGTGTCTTCTCACTGACACGGGCGTCAACACGCTCTTTCTCATTGTTGTACAGGAAAGTGCCATATTGGCAAGAATAAAGGTGGTAAAGCAAGCGACGGAGAAAGCGTTCATTGAACTCGAACCGAGTAGGATGGCGATGGAGCAGTTGGTAAGTAGCGTCGAGGAATTGGTGGAAGACTGGGCTAGTCTCTTTGACCTTAGTGGTGCTTTTGTCGCTTCCACTTCCTTTGCCTGGAGCAGCGCTTCTCTTAGAGGTCGGAGACATGTCGTACGGCTGCATTTCGCCATCTGAATCGACGATAGAGTCTTTGCTCTTGTTGTCCTTGTTGAAGAAACCTTTGGCGCTCAACAAGGCATTCTCCAGAGCCTGACCCGCGCCGCTGTTGTGTCCGACTAAGCTCGGCTGCTTGTTGCTATCTCCGCCTACTCGTTCATTCTCGATGTGAAACCATTTTTCGCTCGACAGGAACCCAGATCGATGATTGAATTGGTGACCGAATGATAACCAGTCCTTCTCTACAAGAACGATGAAGCCTTCGAGAGTACGGTAGTAAGGATCAAGACAGAGCTGACCTAGAGCACTGAGCTGGCTTGTTCGATCCCATCCATCGGAGCAGTGTATGAGGACGTGCGAATGTTGAAGAGCGACCTGTCTAGCAATAATTCCCGCCCCATCAAGTAGACCGCCGATATGCTTAAGCCAATGGCTTTTCGCCAGGGCTTCTCGATTTGGTGCCAAGGGCGTCACGTCCGACTCCTTCAGTGTATCGACAACCTTGTTCAGCGAGTCTCTCATAACGTGAATGTTGTCAATTCCCAAATAGATCTTCGTTGCGAAGCGGTAATTGTCCATGTTTTCCGAGCCTAATCCTACAGCTTGCATCGCCAAAGCGTTCACAGTGGGCCGAGCGTCGACTATAAGATTATGCTGCTGCGCACCGTACACTTTTGGCTCATCCTTGTCCTCGCTTGCTGTCCGATTTATCATCTCATCTTCCAGCGTTTCAGCATCTGTGGGAGGAGGATCCGACCCTTGTGATCCAATGTCACCTTCGCTCGATCGAAGAGATTGAGGACTCCGAGGTCTGGAAGGCGGCTCTGAAGAATTGGGATCTGAATGCGAAGTGGAGAATATCGCAAGCAAAAGCTTCTCATCTTGGATGCTTCGGTTCCCTCGAACTCCCACCAGCGGCTGAGCACATCTTGTGATGGAGCAATTGTTGACTGGATGTAGGTATGTCAATACAGGTAGACGTACACGCGAGCGATATCTGCCTGCGTAGTTGAGGGTATTGTCGGAGATTGATGTCGGCACAGCGAGAAGAGCAGGATATGTTGATGAGAACTAGACGGTTGTGAGACTCGGCTCAGGGTTCCCCAGATACTACCAACATACCGCGTAATCTGTATTGATGTTCGATATCCTCCACCCTTTATCCGTGCTCTTCTCACTAACACCTAATCTTCTCCATTCCCTTCTTGCATCGTACACATTCCACCCATTAACCTCCTTCTCTGGCCGCTGCGGCTGGTAGCTGAATGCGTACAACTTTTCTATCCTTCCCAATTTGCACGTCCACGCCTTGATGCTATCATACACGTCTCGTGCCTTCTTCTCATCTGCGAAGCAGAAGCAGACAAAAGTCAAGTCCCTACATCGTAGCCGTATCGAAGATGGTAGATGGGATGCCGGTGGAGCTGGGCGTAGAGTACATGTATGGATGATTGGATAGGTGATCCATAGTTCTCGCGGTCTAGCGTTAGCTTCCTCTGCGGTAGGAGGCGTATGCGAGAAGATGAGGTGGTGGGGTGTCAGATGTAGATTTCCTTCAACTTGCTCGCCCCTGCGGACGAGTCTGACGTCGTCTACCTGGAGATGGTAAGCTTTGTCTCCAGCAAGGTTATAAAGCTGAAGGCCACCTTCGCAATTCGTGTTCTCTCCATCTCAACCTAAGGTTGCCTGTCCATTATAGTACAGTGGAGCTTGTGGGTTTGGAGAAGTTTACTGCACCAACTAGAATGTTGGGAAGAGGAGAGACTTAAGACAAAGAACCTCTGATTCAAATAGCTGGCTTCAAACAAATTATAAGTATTCCATACGTAGTTCGCGATTCCCTTTCCCTTTGAGCCTTGGTCTTAAAAAGGGAAGTTCTTAGCGGCGGCTTGGCTCCCAAGCGAGAGTTTCCACAACGGCAACCCCACTAACAATTTCGATACACTTCAACGACAGCGTCCTCGGTCAACCTCAACTTTCCGACAGCACCGCGATCATGACTTCTGTACCAGGGGCCTCTGTTTCCAAGCGTAGGAAGTTCGTGGCAGATGGTGTTTTCTACGCCGAATTGAACGAGTTCTTCCAGCGTGAGCTGGCAGAGGAAGGATACTCTGGTGTCGAGGTTCGCGTCACGCCTACTGTGACTGACATCAGTACGCCCCTGTTCCCGTCCCTTGCCTTTCCACTCTCCTTCTGACCAAGTTATAGTCATCCGCGCAACACACACCCAAGAAGTCCTCGGCGAGCAAGGGCGCCGCATCCGCGAACTGACCTCTCTTATCCAAAAACGCTTCAAGTTCCCTGAGAACTCTGTCTCCCTCTACGCCGCCAAGGTCCAAAATCGTGGTCTTTCCGCTGTCGCTCAGTGCGAATCTCTCCGTTACAAGTTGCTCAATGGATTGGCTGTTAGGAGAGCTTGCTATGGTGTGCTGCGGTTCATCATGGAGAGTGGAGCGAAGGGTTGTGAGGTGGTGGTTTCGGGGAAGCTGAGGGCTGCCAGGGCTAAGAGCATGAAGTTTACAGTATGCTTTGTCTTGTATGGTGACGAGGAATCATGCTAATGGGAGGATAGGATGGCTTCATGATCCACTCCGGTCAACCTGCCAAAGACTTCATCGATTCTGCTACCCGCCACGTTCTTCTCCGCCAAGGTGTGTTGGGTATCAAGGTCAAGATCATGCGGGGATCCGATCCCGAAGGCAAGTCTGGTCCTCAGAAGTCCCTGCCAGACTCCGTCACTATCATCGAGCCAAAGGAAGAACAGACGGTTGTGCAGCCCATGAGCCAGGACTATGGTGCGAAGGCAGTTGCAGCGCAACAGGCAGCGGAGCAGCAGAGGATGCAGGAGCAGCAGGAGCAGGGAACAGAGGAGGGGAAGGAAGATTATGGTCAGGAGTAGAGGAGCAGATGGAGAAGTCGTGGTCTTGTACCTTAGCATGCTGGTATGTTACCGTCAGAGTTGAATGCTGGAACCAATATTCAATTGCTGTTGCCACTGTCATAGAGCTGCATCAACGAAAAGGGATTTTGAAGAGTAAAGACCCATTCGAACATTTCGAAACCTTGGTAAAATGCGCAAGAGAAGGCGCATTAAGGCCGAGCTTCTGGTAGTAATATGCTAGTAGAGTACTTGGGTGTTCAAGGCAAAATAGCCACAGAAGAAGCTAGCCCATCAACGCTGGAAATAGTGACAAACAGTATGCCCATCGTGATGGATTGCAACACGTAAAGGTAATGGTAAACATCCCGTAAAATGGCCACTTTTATGGTCAAGCAGTCAGTGCAATTATTCTCACGGGTAAAACACCCTTGCAAGTGCACAAATCACGGTGCACAGAACAATCCGATCAATATTTTATGTAGGTATCTCCTCAATGCGTCTAAAGAACCCTGCCTGCCCTGAAAAACAAGCTACCTCGCATTCCTTAACTAAGGTGACGTTGCCATAGCATCACCCACGCTCCCTGCCGCAGTCGTCGCAAAATATCTCACATCCACGTCCTCGTCTTGTTGTAATTTCTCCAGATTCGGTAAGATTTGCTGCTGGATAAGATGTTGACCGGCGGAAGAGGGTTGTAGCGTCTGACCTGACTTTTCGAGATCGAAGATAGTACCATGGGCGGGCAAATGCTTAAGGACGTCGATGAGGACAGTGTAGGATTTGGCGACATTAAAGCGGATGTTTGGGATGTCGTCGGATACGAGTTTGTCCATCATTGGCAGAATGGACTTTTCGATGACCTCTAGATCTATAGCTGGTGCGAGTGTCTATATAGAAGAGGTTAGCCGCATTGATCGAGAGTGAGATGTTTTTAAGGTATGCATACCGAGATGGCGAAGCATGTGGTCATTCGGTAGAGATAATTCGGATGTTTGCCCATCACGATGACCTTTGGGATGATGGCGTTGCTCGCCCACCCAACTCCGAAGACTTCAGTCAGCTTCTTCAGGTTTTTGGTGGCTGCTTCCCGTATCGAGAAAACAGTGTCACCCAGCCAGCTCATGCAAAGCGTGCTCAGCTTATCGTCGAAGAAATCCTGTCCGAGTTGGCCTGCGAGCAATGGGATGTACTCAATAATGGCTAAGCGGACGCGCCATTGCTTGTCTTCGGCTAATTGTACAATGGCCGGAAGTAGTGACTGAGACAGAAGCTCAATACCGATGACTAGAAAATATCAGCACCAGTAATAGATACTGGTCGGTAAAAGAAGACAGACCTTTGTTGACTAGCTCGAGCTTCGAGATTATGTGAAGGCGAACGTCAGGGAATTCATCTTTCAGCATTTGCAAAAACATTGGCAGAAGATGTGCAATGGTCCTTAAGGTTTGTCAATTATGATTTGAAAGGCGCCATCCACAGATTGCTTACTCTTCCTTGCCCAAGATAGGGGCCAAACCACTAATCTGCGTTCCTAATGCCGCACGTACATGTTGCGAGGTGTCTGACACCAAGTCTTCGATGCTAGTCATTATTTCGTTAAGCAGCGTCTCTCGATCAAGTAATCGACAGAAGCCTGGGCCACATTAGCACGTCATATCCCGGGGCATAGAATATCGATTTCATTGACCTGGAATCTGCCCAGCAATAGCAGTGCGGACCTCAGCTTCGGTATCTTTGAGGAGCTTTACGAATGCAGGGACCAAATCGCGGGTCACGGTTTCTTCATCTACAGCTTTTGCAATCTGTGGCGAGTCAAAGTCAGCCTTCTCTTTCACATCTTGGGCAACAATGATTGATACCTTCTCAAAGCGGTCTGCGACCATGTATCGCACTCTCCAGCTCTTGTCCTCAAATAGACTCCGCAAAGCTGTTAGAAGTGTTCCATGACTCGTCTGTTGCTCCTTGGGTATAACTTCCGCAATCGAAATCAATATTTCCACTGTCAACAACCGAACACTATCCTGATCATCACCGGCCAAATGCTGAAATAGGGGTATCATCTCTTCAATGACTATCTGTGGTGACATCTCCTTTACGAACTTCGCGAGATTGTTCGCGGCCTGCCGTCGAACCATAGGAGTTTCATCATGTACCAGCTGTCCATATTGCTGGCGAAGTCCTTCCTGAGACGGCGGTGTTGCTTTGCTGTAGGGAACATTATAAAGTCCAGTTGCCGAGATCTTTGAGGTGAACCAGTCGGCTTTCGAGAGGCGCACAGTGAGAGGAATGAAGTGGTCTTCAACTTGGGACTGTGAGAGCTCTTTACATATCTTGTTGAGAGATTCGACAGCTTTTTCTCGCACCAGAGGCTCTTCGATTGCGGCGAGGTTCTCTAAAGGTGATAGGAGCACGTGCCCATATTCTGGACCGCCAACGTATTCCACAAAACCTCCGAGCTCTTCACTCAGCGCTGTAAGGACCTCGTCTTCGTCCTCTACCGATTCTATAGCGAAGTCAGTAAGGCGTTGGGTGAGAGCGACGGTCTCAACCTCTAAGGACACTGACCGTCAAGGAATGGTATGAGCTCATCTCTTGTGCGTTCGGCGCCTAGAGCTAGAGCTATGGTTGAGAGCCGGTGTATGGCGTTGAGACGGAGAAGAACATCGTCGTGCTGGTGACGGTTATACGTTTAGATGCCAAGACAAGAGATGTAGTAGGTAGACGATTTACCTTGAGCTCATCGATCAAAACTGCGATTGGAAAGAGAGGATCGTTCTGCCCCTGGTCCTCCATACTGTTGTATAACCAGATCTACAGTCCTGATCGCTGAGTGGGGTGGCCGAGTCTTCGTGACAGGTCGTGTCAATCTGGTGATTGCTCGGGCTATCGAATATGGGATTACTTGCTGCTAGGTGTAGGCATTAAAAACGATTCTAGGGACTATGGGACGCAGTGTCAGCTCTGGCGTAGCTCTTTTCCCATTCGGAAGCTCATGAATGGACTTGTTCGTCGAAAAGACTTGGGCGATGTATATGCTCTGCAAGATCAAAGAGTTCGCGCTGACCTTTTGGATTGAGAGCTTGTATCATACCCCAGCTTCAGTTCAGGTCGCAGGCAATTGGTGTAGGAAATGTTGTCTGCAGCGTGTTTATTCATGGGCTTGTGCTTGTGCTTGTTCTGGCCCTGAGCACAGAATCTGGATGTTGTGAACGAGGCTTTGCCGCCAAGCAATTGCAGCCCTACCGCCAAATGGATTTTGTGTCTGGACTTTTGTGCACGGCCATGACTCAAGCTCAACAAGAAGAGCCCGCTGCATAATCCAAGAGCTGCCGCATAAGTACCTGTTCACTGTTGAGGCTTCGGTTTCTTCCAGGTAGCGCCAATATGCCTACCATAGCTGTCGACAAGGCAGCGCTCTTCGAAGCTCTTGGTCAAGAGTAGGTAAATCGCCTCAGTCAACTAATTGACTGCACATCTGGATGCTGATACAATATATTTCTAGTTACACCACAGAAGAGTTCGACGAGCTTTGTTTTGAATTTGGTAGGCAGAGCCATGGGGCACAATGGAGACTGTTTGCTGACAACTCTAAGGGATTGAACTCGATGAAGATGTAAAAACGCACTTTTATCACTGCTACGATATCCTGAGCTAAGCTTTCGATCAGACTTCAACGAGTGACCGGCCAGTGATCAATGGCAAACAAGAACCGGCGCAGCTCAAGATCGAGATACCCGCGAACAGGTCAGAATGGCAGCAGGGCTCTCACTCAACATCTTTGGCTGAATTTCTTGGCTAGATATGACATGCTATGTTTTGAGGGAATATCTCTGATGCTCAACATCTTCCGTGGAAAGCGAGATGCGCCTCAGTACGCGCTGGCGGCGCCAGCAGGTGGACAGCTGGAATGTCTCACAGCACATCAGCAGGTCAGTGTTCGAATTTGGGTGGAGTTTAAGAACGTAGTGCTGAATCCAAAATAGACGTCAAGGATAAGACCTTACGTTTCCGGGGCCATCCTACGCAATATCAAATTCACACAAGCACGATATGAGTCCTTCATTGCTTTGCAAGATAAGCTACACCAGAATTTAGCTCGACAAAGGACGCTTGTTGCAATCGGGACGCATGACCTGGACACTATACGAGGGCCGTTCACGTACGAGGCGTTGCCGCCTGAACAAATACAGTTTGTGCCTCTGAACCAAACCGAGTCCATGAACGCGGTGGAAATGATCAAGTTCTATGAGGTATGTACGGCATGGACTGATCTAGACCATAAGACCTGATCGTCATTATCAGAACGACAAACATCTCTCGCGGTACCTACACATAATCAAAGACTCCCCGGTTTACCCAGTCATCCTTGACGCAAACCGAACAGTCTGCTCCATGCCTCCAATAATCAATTCCAACCACTCCAAAATCAGCCTCAAAACGCGCAACGTCTTCATCGACATAACAGCCACCGACAAGACGAAAGCCGAGATAGTGAACAACATCATCGTTACCATGTTCTCCCAGTACACCTCGGAGCCCTTCACGGTCGAACCCATTCAGATTAGATCCCCACACAACCATCAAACCCGCCAAGTTCCCGACCTCACTCCACGCGAAACACAAGCCTCAATTTCATATATAAACTCCTGCTGCGGCCTTTCTCTCTCTGCCTCCGACATCTGCTCCCTATTGAGGAGGATGTGCTACACCGCTTCTCCATCTTCCGCCTCCGAAGACCTAATAGACGTGCACGTTCCACCCACTCGCGCAGATGTTCTGCATCAAGCCGATATAATGGAAGACGTCGCCATTGCGTATGGCTTCAACAATCTCCCGCGAGCTTTCCCCAATATCTCGGGCACCGTCGCCCAGCCCCTCGCTATCAACAAACTCAGCGATATCGTACGGCTCGAGGCAGCCATGGCAGGCTGGTCAGAAGTATTACCTCTCATTCTCTGCTCCCACGCTGAGAACTTTGCGCACTTGAATCGCGTCGATGACGGTACCACTGCCGTCAGACTGGCCAACCCTAAAACGGCGGAATACCAGGTCGTCCGCACATCCCTCCTCCCCGGTCTCCTCAAGACGTTACGGGAAAACAAACATCACAGCGTCCCCATCAAAATTTTCGAAGTCAGCGACGTAGCCTTCAAAGACATGGCCCTCGAGCGCAAAAGCCGCAACGAGCGCCACTTCGCGGCCGCCTTCCTTTCCAAAAACAGCGGCTTCGAAATCGTACACGGGCTCATGGATCGCGTCATGCTCATGTTGAAGTCCGCTTTCATGACTAGTGAGGAGGGGTTGGAGGGCAAAGGGTTGGGCGATAGCGCGTATTGGATTAGCGAGGTGGACGATAAGACATTCTTGCCTGGGCATGCGGCGGCGATACACTTGAGGATGGGAGGGAAGGAGAGGGTGATTGGGACCTTTGGCATTCTGCATCCGAGTGTGTTGGAGAGATTCGAGTTGAGGTATCCCGTTAGTACGTTGGAGATCAACATCGAGGTCTTCCTTTGATGGATGTGGCAAGGGTGAAATCGATACCAAACTTCCCTGCATATAGAAAGCGACTCATCGTCTAATTGCTAAGAAGCCTGGATCGCCCCACGGCATCTTTTACTCACACGAAATAGGTATCACAGAGGCATTACATGCGTGGATCGATCTGTCTTCATTGCTGCTAATTAGGGTATCTTCAAAAGAATCACCAGCCAAACTGAACTTATATGATAACAGATGCTCATATGTGAGTCGCTCACGAAAGCCCACGCCTCGGCCAAAGTAATAAAAGCAGGGCGGAGAACAGGATAATTGCACGGGCAGAGGATGGAGAGCGAAGATTGGAATCTGCACAGACCAGCTCGAATGACAACAAATGATGCAGATGAAATGAAACACCAAAGGCTGGCGGTATCTAGGGCTCTCAGTACTCAGCCGGTACCGCCGTCACCGTCTCTTCACCAACCTCACGGGCTCGGGATACACTTCCCCTGCTAAAGTCCACAGTCCGGAAAGCTGTTGGCATCGCACCCTGGGTCGATCCAGCTGTAGGTACCCCCTCTGCTTTCTCCTCTTCCTCGACCTCGGTCAACGGCGCACTTGACGATCCAAGTAACTCTCTGTCCGGAATAAACCGCCCAGGGCTTGCTGGGCCTTCTGCCAGCATCTCCGACTGCCGGCGCTGGAGCTCGGCGAGCTTGGCAGCAGGATCCCACACGCTCTGGTCGGGCACGCCTTCTGCGCCTGGGAGGTCGCCAGCAGCATCGCGCTCCGAGCCCCAGAATGAGGGACGACGTATTGGAGCTGGGGTCACGGGGAGGGAGGGGCGTTCGATTTCGGATGGGAAGTCTGTTAATTTCATGCTAGGGCGACGCTGCTGTGATGGATCTTGGATACTAGGGGAGAACATAGGTTCGTCGCCGCTTACGTTTCTTTGGTGGCCACCGGTGGGAGTGGCGTTGTTCAGGAGTACTTGTACTTTGGCGCGTCGATTTTGCGGTAATTGAGATATGTATCGCTCGATTTCAGGCACGTCGTCCCAGGCGTTGGTTCGAGTGTAGCTAGCGAATGGTTCGGTGTCGTTGGAATCCATGGTAGGGGTTAGGGGAGACATTGTTTCAGTTTGGGTTTCGTCGTCGTCATCGTCGGTAGTTACTGAGGGTGTGGCTTCTGAGGGTGCTGCGGGCCGAGGAGCGTCATCTGCAAATACACGGGTAGGTTTGGGTGCGGTGGTTTCCCAAGGGAAGATGGGCTTAGGACGTTCATTTGCTGACGCGGTTGGGGGAGTTTGATAGTACATGTCCGTTGGTGGCTCAGGGTTCTTGGGTGCTTGAAATAGCTTGCGATCTGCGGACATTTCGTAAGTTTCAGTGGGGAAGTTGGCGGCTTCAGGTCGGGAGTGAGCCGGTGGAGCGTTGCTGTGCATCGTCAGTATCGTCAGTATCCTTTCAGCGGTCACTGTGCTGGTCTTGCTCACTGTATGGGGTCCCAGTCGACTGAGAAGCGTCGTTGCTGTACAGTAGGTGTTGGCGTGACCTCTCCTCGCTGTATAGCTTCAGCTAGATTGGTCTTATCGGTCAGCGACGGCTCGGTAGTATGAACAGGAGCTTCTGGCTCCTCAAGTCCGTCCACCTGCGACCGTACCGAGGAGAAACCGTAGTCCGTGCTTGACATTTCGCCCTTTACGTATTGCTGTACGATCCTTGACTGCTTCGGTGCTTGGCCTGATACATATGCTGTTGTCTATTGAAGCTCGTTAACGGCGTGCATTTCACACAGGTCAAGAACAACTTACTGGGGTCCTGTAATGCTTGTCATAGACCGCCCACCATCGTCCCAGCAACTCCTCATACACTCCACTCGCTTCTTTTGGCTCCCTCCCAATCAACCATGGCTTGTTACTCCCAATGTAGTGCACGATATTTATTTGACTCTGAAAGTGCCTGTAAGCTGGCGCATATTGATAGTTCCCACTGGGCGTGCAATTGTATGTGAAGCTCAATCTCTGCCAATCCCGGAAGTGCGTATTCATCAGCCCTTGATCTGCTCCATCGAAGCTTATTCCTCGTTGTGCCAGAGCCAGTAGAGCGTAGTAATCGCCCATGTTGGGTTTCAGCGAGAGGACACCGCTGTTGAAGCAATCCGGCCATCCTATGTCTGGTACAGCTGCAAAGCTTGGAGGATTATTGAACAGCTCATCAGGTGCTCGTAGCGTTACGACATCTGCGTCTATGTACACGATGTGGTCGAATTGGGTCTGCCGCCAGAGGGCTATCTTGGTGAAGGTGGAGATGAGGTCTGGTCGGTTCATGAGGTAAAGGTTTTGCGGAGACTTGTTTGTGATACGGTCGACGGGTATGACGTGGTCGTATGCTGTCTGTAAACAAGCGTTAGCAAGGTTATCTGCATTGGAAGCGACTTAGGCATGTACTTTGAGCTCCTCAAGCGTTGAGGCAGATAGAGAATCGAGAGTGACGAGGATGGCCAATTGCTTCTTAGTACCATTGTCTCGTAATGAATGTGCAAGAACCATGGCACCTGACACGGCGTTTCAGTATTGATTGTGTTGAAGAGGTTTGACAGTCTTACCAGGCAGGTATGCATCGCTCGTGAGCAGCTAGAGAACGTCAATTCTGTTCCCAGACGCGATGTTCGCCCAATGGTCGAGGAAGAGGGTTGACTGACCGTGCAAAATGTTTCTTGCCTTGTTGCCGCCATTCTCACAGATTTCTGCTCATAACGAGTCCTGTCAGACGTTATGAAGTAGAAAAATTGGCGGAAGAAAAACCAGCTTTCTGCCCCGCCTCGAGCGGTTGGATTCGAGCGTCACATGCAAGTCAAAACTGCCCCGCATCCAACCCTAATTTTTGGGGGCTAGCCGAGGCGAATTGGCCGTCTCGCCCCTATCGCCTGGCTCTCCAACATCTCGAGATCTTCAAGCTTGCAAGAAACATCTGTATGTCATGAGCATGATTTCTAAGACTTGAAAGTGACGTTGTCTATGAAACGATGTGGAGACAGGTGCGCCGATGAATGTACCTCGATGAAGTCCCGTATCAATCTCCTAGCTGTCAACAGAAAGCAAAAGAGAATGGGAAATTGTTGTACTCGATACGCCAGTAACCCACCAGCCATCCGTCCATGTCCATAACCATCAATGCGTATAGTCGTTTCGTTCCGTTATTCTCAACATGTACCATCAAACCCTACTGCAGCATTCCTCTCTTCTCACATAATAGCACACCCTCCACTCCTCGCCCTTCGCCTTCCATTCCTGGGTCCTCCCTCTTCCTCATCCGCATGCACCATTGCCGCCTCCCTTAACCTCCGCCTTCTTCTCCTGGCCCCAGCTCCTTGTGCACCAGCCTCCTCACTCGCAACCATGTAATCCGCCCATTTTCTTTCCAACCTACTTGCGGCCTTCGCTTCACCCTTCAGCACCCTCTTCATATGCTCATTGACAGTATCTTGATACCCGTAAAAGCATTTCAGAGAGACGACTTCTCGTCTGTTGGGCTCGGTGTTGCGGGAGAGAACCTCGCGGACGCCGGTCCACGTGACATTTTGGCAGTCGTAGACGACTAGACGGAGACCGACGGTTGGGGGAGCATTCGTGGCCAAAGGGTTGATACGGTCACGAATGCGGATTTGCGCTGCGGCTTCTGTCAGGACGAGGTCCGAGACGCGGGTGTTGTCCATAAAGACAGTACGAAGCTTGGGGCAAGACTTTATGACTTGGAGCATGCCGCTATCGCCTAGGTTTTCGCAATAGCTGACGTTGAGGTGCTGAAGTTGTGGAGCACATGGAGATTTAGCGAGGTTTTGGAGGGTGCTATTGGAAAGGTGGTCGACTTCCTCCAGATTCAGGTGGGTCATATGTGGAGTTGAATCGAGTATTCCCGTAAGGGCATCATCGGTCAATTCTTCACAAAAAGAGAGCTGAAGACCACAGAGACTCGGCATGTTGCCTGCCAGGCATTTGACGCCTTTGTCGGTGAGTTGCGAACATCGGCTGAGATCGAGATGACGAAAGTTTCGAGGCGAAACCACAGCCCGTTCAGTCAAAGGATCGATTTCAGGGTCGACACCTTGAACCAGTACCTGAAGGGCCTCATCGTCAAGCTCGACACAATGATCAAGGAATAATCTTTCAAGAGTGTTGCGAGTGAATAGCTCAAGAAGGAGTGCTTGATCGTTGAAGCCTTTGACCTCTCCGGCTCGTAGGTCCTTGAGTCGAGAGCATGACTGTACGATCCTGATCAGACCTCTTGAATCAACATTCTGGCACCAAGATATGTTGAGATGCTCCAACTGTGGACAGTTTTGAGCGATGATCCTAAGTGCGGAATTACTGAGACCTTTCATGCCTGAGAGGTTGATGTGCATGAGCCGTGGGTTCCGAAGAAGGAAGTAATGCACTGAGCTCCTGTCAATACGGCAGCCCTCGAGAGAGAAGTATTCCAAGTTTCTGCAAGCGTCTGTTATATTTTGGCCGTCTTTGCCCCAGCTTTCCGGCATCTGTGCACAGCCTCGCAGGTTGAGATCTCTTACAAAAGGTCCAGCTCTTTCCATGATTTTGCTCAACGAAGCCGCAGGTATGTCTTGATAGTATTCCTGGGTGTCGAGATTACTCCAGAGCTGTCCATCAAAGCACATCTTATGCCACCTTCTTGAGACTGCCGAGCACTTGACGATCTCCCTCGGTCTCAGGAATTGGAGTATGTGCATTGCTAATTCTTGAGGCATCTCACCCCAAAAGTTGATATTCCTCCTCTTGCGAAGCTCCTTTACACGAACTATCGGCTTCGAGAAATAATCCTCAAATACACCGGCCATCCCTGATGTGACAGCGGACATTGCTTCTTTTGTGCCCGCCCGCATGTCTGCCGGTAAAGGTACACTTTTCGGCATAGGTGAAGCATGACCAGCAAGCTCACTGTCCAGACATCGAATCCGAGTTCCGGAATCGAAATTCTGGTTCTCTGGACCAGGTGTACTTGCTACTGAAGTTGGTGCGGTCGAGAAAGCACCGGACCGGGTGGAAGAATACGAGTTCCCATACGAATGGCCGTGTCTGGAGTTGGAGGATGATAAGGATACGCAGGACATTGAACCTTTGCTTCCACCTGGATAGGAAGTGGGAGGAGCTCGGCGCATCGAAGCTAGCGACTGAGAAGATGACATCCTTTGCAGGCTCTGCAAGAGACGCCTGCGACCCTTGAGCTTGGGTGGCTGCTCGAACGGAAGCGGTCCCCCTGGCAGTGGTGCTCCATTTGTGCTGATAGAGGTCATCATCCCAGACGATTCGGTCATCTCGTCCCAAATCACCTGAGATATATTGTAGAGCTCCGATAACGAAGATGTGTTTAATGAAGTGGTCCGGTCAGCCTCGGCACCCTTTGCACCTGTAGCTGCTGGAGCTTCGATGTATTCGCTGCCGGCCAATCGCTTCTCTTAGCGCGATTGCGAAGCTCGCAATGTGTTCGTCTGTCAACGAGCGTTTCTTGCCAACGTTGAAAGCCGTTGAGTACTCGCTGCTTACAGTGTGGGCCTGGCGGGGTAAAAGCGGGTCAGCCGTGCATCCGTCTGACAGACTCAAGAATGGGCACATGGAAGCAAAACAGGCACACCCACAACTCAACGGGGGCCCATGAGCAATTGGGAGATGCCAGCAGGCGGTATCACAAGATCTTCGCTGTTCTTTATCTCAGCCTTGGGTGTGTTGGTAGTTGTCTCGCGGATGCCGGGCTTGGCGTTTCCGTTATCGTCTATCGCTATCGATAAAGGGTGCAGATGACCCCGCAGAAGGACGTGGTGAATTGGGAAGATGACCAAAAAAGCACACGACGCAATCCCTTTGATTAGCAATGACCCGAATGGAGGGAACTTGAATAACGACGGAGGGTTTGCAGCAGGAGGAAAAGAAGAAGAAGAAGAAGAAGAAGCAGAGCTGAGATTCGAGAGAGCTGACTATGGATTGCGGGTAAAATGGGATGCCAAGCCTCACTAGGTAAAGTAGAGTGGTGGAGCTTCCCTGCAAGGGCCTGGAACGAGGCTGCATTGTCTAAGGTAAGTACTTGCTTCCAAGGTCACCGATAGCTTCTGGGTACTTGCATGCATTGCCATCTTCAACTACAAGTCTGACGCTGTTCGAAGAAGACCCTTACCTCCGACTTCTGCAAGACTCGTTGCATCTTTGACAATCTACCTACGCCTACTTAACTGAAAGCATTCCCTCCTGTATCACCCCACATACACTCAAGTAAGATCGACGCATTCGCAAGAACGGGGTCTTGTGGTGTGGGTGTGGAAGTAGATCCACCGAGCGGGGTACTCCCCCACTTCGGTACTGCATCGGCCACTAAGAGAGGCAAAGCACGCGAGGACACATCGGCTTTGCCCTGATTCAGCGGCTCGTGCGGTATTCATGTGTGTGGTGGGGCCAATCATTGGCGTTCCGTTCGCCATGGGCCTCTCCGCATGCAGATCCTAGCTGGCGACGCAGCGAGGCTGTGGACCCCTTCAAAAGACCCTGAGTTGCCTGTCAAATTTGATTGGAGCCGCAAAGACCCTGAGGAGTGGCATACTTTCCAGAATATCACTGTCGATGCTCTGGCCCGCAAGGCGCAGAGAAGAGAGCGAATAAGAGACCGACCGGTTTACCCGGAGGATTGGTCGTTATGTGGGCAAGACATACTAATTGATTGGTTCTGCCGAAAAGGCACCGAGATATCTGAGTACGGTCTACGTAGGAGGACTTTCATACCAGAATAGACTTTGCCAACCCATGCATTGTGTTGAGGACTTGCTAAGTAAACATCTTCAGGAACTGGGGTAGACGATCAAAAGAAAGTAGAGCACCATGGCAACTTTGACAATAAAACTGATTTGAACGTAACATCCTTGCAGGTCTGATCTTCGATCTTGCGTCAAAGGATACGAGACGTCAACCTCTCCCCACCCTCCCCACCGGACTCCAACCGGCCAAATTTTCCCGCTCCTTCGCCACCTGCCCATTCCGCCAAGGCGACGTCGACTTCGTCAGCCCGATCCCTGTCGAATCGCCAGACATCTGGTCGGAAGACTATTTGATGAGCCATTTGGGGCCGTAGATCGCGTACTTGTATGCTCGACGGAGTGCTGGGCAGGTAGGCGCTGACGATGGCGATGGAGGTTTCGACAAAGGCCCAGATGGCCGGGTAGGTGTTTACTCAGCTGCCGTCTGTGGGGAAGATTCTGCTGACGGCGATGACGCGGACGATACTGGCTATGCAGACGCTGAGGGGGTGCGGCGTCAAAGTGGTAGTCATTGAGGGTCTTTGGATCTGGAAGCTGTGGTGAGGGGATGATGGTTCGTGCTTTTTTCGTCTCCATTTGGGACTGTAAGGAAGTGTTTGATACTTACAATCCTCCTGGGCGAGAACATACCCGCAAGCTGGATTTTATGTATCACGGAGCTATGCAACCGCCATAGAAACGGGATGGGTAAACCTGAAGTACAAAAATCCGTAATGGAGTTCAGCACACCAATGGCGATGAGCTTGGCATCAAGATTGACGCAACGGGGCTTGATACTCGAATCCCAATCTGAGCGTATAGGTAAACAATGGAAGATGACGACGAGAGTGCCCGCAATATTAAAGCAGAAGATGGAAGCGGCAACGGTCCAGAGGACGATGTTGCACTTTTGACGCGGGAAAATAGCGGTGGTAGAGAAGGAAAATAGAGAACTTAACGGTGATCATCGCCGGGTCGTAGAGGACTTCCGTGGCTGTTTCGACGTTCGCGGTTGACACACTGGGTGTTTGAGTGACGTCCCAATCCGAAGCGGACCAAGTGTAGGTTTGAGGTTGCGTAGGCGGCTGAGAGATGGGGGCACATTTTAGCACTTCATGCTGATCAAAGATCTCGTGGGTGCGCTCTCACCAACGCGACAAGCATCATCCAATCATCCGCTCTCAAAGGAGTTTTGTTCAGTCTCCTAGCGAACAATCTAAACCCAACCACGATGAACGCAAGGCAAAGACATGTTGCAACGGCGGCGATGACATTTGCACCCCGGTCCTCTGAGGCGTGTGCAAGTAGATACTGCATTTCGCTATGCGTTAGACTGGCCATCTTTACAAGAGCGCTAGCCTAGTTCAGATACGCCGAGAAAGTAGTCAAAGAAAGGTGCATCTCAGAATATTTTTTTGAAATTTCACCTGGTCTGCGCCCTTCAACTCATTGTAATATAGGACAAATAAGACTCTACGCCGTGCCTCATGCAAGCCATCGTGAAATCCTCAGCAAGGACGCAGAAAGGCAGGGTCCAGTCTATCGTTAACTTGACAATGTTCTTGAAGGATTTAGCCTCTCGCTTAGATTTGGAGATATACATATGCTGCGGTCATGGAAATATATAATCATTTTCAATCAACAGTCGATTATGGAGTTTTTTGACTACAGAGCGCTGCATGTTGCGGGACTGCGCCCAAAGGATACCGCTGTGAAGATTCGATGAGACCGCTTGAATGGGGCGGACATCGTCTTTTGAGAGACGAGATCCTGATCACTTTGGAGATGAAATCTTTTTGGAAAGAGTAGCGTTTTGACGGGAGATCCAAGATGCCTCTGGGCTCATGATGATCTTCAATAGCGGAGATGGAGGAGCTGATGTATATAAATGCTCTCAGGAATTAGACCTGATTAGACAACCAGCCTGGCATCGAAAGAACGTGGGGGAAAAAGATCAGCGAGAGAAAGCATCATGGAAGGCAGAAAATAGAAGAACATGCATCCTAGCCTTCTCTTGAGAAGGCGTACAATGAATGATACCTGCGACCGTGATTCTATTTGGTTCAGATCATCATAGGTCTCTCTACAAAGACTGAATATTGTCCGAGAACGCGTCTCAACGAGCTGGATTGTCACGGGGTGGATTCAGAAGGATAGTAGCTCGATAGCAAGATCGCCAGCCTTGCATCATGTTATCAGGCTCTATTCAGTCGGCTTGGCGTAGTACAATCTTGCAGACAGATAGAAGAATCAATACCTTGTACCATTACTGATATTGATATCCTACCATGTCATGAATCATGTGCGCTCTTTTGGAAATCTCAATGTCTTGTAGCAAACCTGAGCATGTTCAAATGCTGGGAAGAGATACGTAATAAAGAATCCTGAAGCTTGTGGATGGTTTCATAAGATAGGCCAGCCTCAAGCAAATTAGCGAGCTCGCGAGCTAAACTAATGGATCTGGACCCCGACCTCAGCAACTTTTGCTGTAGGCTATAGATTCGATGCAATAAGTGTGCCTTGGTCATTGTGATGGGGACGATGAGTTGAAATTGCGTGTGAGGGATACTGATTGAGCCACATGGTACGGAGATGGTGGGTCTCGACGCTCTTCGCGCCATGATTGGAACCTATAGGCTGGCATTACGGCTACCGAACATCATTCGACCTTAATGAACGTGTACACGAGATCACAGTGCCCGCAGTGGAGCCATGAGATGTAAGACGTAAAGTAGGCCGGACGTGTCCACGATTGGGAACTTCGGCGTGAACACAAGTCGGAACCCTTGCTTTCTAGTAGGTAGATCCTCATTCATCATCATAGTTGCAAAGCAGGATGAGTGTATGCTGGCGCCAAAGAAAGAGCAGATGTCTTGGGTCAAGGTTAATGAAATAGTAGCTCCGGAGGTAAGTCATGGTACATCTGATAATCGAATTCATTGCTCCATTCCAACACAAAACATTTCGTAAGCGCGATGATTGCACTCGTTGATAGCGCCGATCCTTTGCTCAAACTGTGTCGTTCCTCTCTCCAAAAATTCGTCTCGTCTAGTACTGACGGATCTTTGTCTGAGAGAAGTAACGCGGCATCTGTCACCACTCTCACCGAGTCTCCAGAGTTCCCACTACCGGCGAGAACAGAGCTGGCAGCGAGTTCAGCCATAGCCCCTCTGACGAACTCCGCCGACCATCCATTTGCTTCAAGCCGCTGTGGCTGCTCGTGGATGAATTCACGAAGCCTTGATGCTATGTTTGGACGGAGTTCGTCCATTGTCGGTTTGGCGTATGCAACAAGAATGTCGCGAAGACCGCGGTGGATAGACCACGACAGAGAAGACCAAGGCAAGCAATCCAATGTATGTTCCAGTATTCCTTGTTCCATCGTTGGAACGAGCATTGATACTTGAATGTTTTTCTCTGTACTCGGCAAACGAAGCTCAATGGCACCAGACGGACGCTCTTCATCCATTCGTCGGGCTAAGAGAAAGTCGACTTCGTATACTTTACCACCCATTAAGTTGTAGAGATGCCGGCTTCCATGTGCGCCTGGAAATCCTTTGCGTTGATACTCCAACATCCAGGTTCCAGGTGGCTTTCGACCTGGGAAAGCACATTGGAATGACGTCCCATCAGCTGAAGTGATGACTCCGGCCATCATCTGGACACATTTGTTCACTCGCACCCGGAACGTCAAAGGATAGACGTCTGTCGATGTGTTATGAGAGTCGTGAGGGTGGAAGTGGACGACGGCAGCGGCACCCAGAGGCCATTCGATATAGAAGTGCCCACAATATGAGGCATACGAGGCCCGGTGACCGCTAGCGTCACTGTAGCGGAACATTGTTCGGCCATTGCAGAGAGCAAAGATCGTGATCAGCGTAGTGCGGGAGATCACGATGCACGTTGTCGAACCATGAAGTGTGAGAGGACGAGCCTGCAGAGATGCCCATGACTGTAGTTCATGACGGGGGCACAAATCGGGTTCAATAGTAATTGTGCAGGAAGTCGGCCTCTTCTCCAAATGCTCAGCAGCAAGTTCGGTCTTAGCGTCTGCCCCGTAGACTGGAGACGGTGCTCGCTGGTGAAAAACCGCAAGAAGAGCGGTCCAGCTGGCTTTTCCAGGCTTCTCCAGCGGGAGTCTGCTAACGGCGATGACATTGAAACCACAGAACCCATCAGTGAGCTTTGCATACATGAAAGGACCGACCGGTGTGGGCTGCGCAATTCGATTCCATGCCTTCCTGGGCTGACGTTTGATCCAATTTCCCAAGTGCTCCTCAGTCCGAGAGGTGTGGTATGGATCTAAACGGTCCTGGATAGCACTCGCTTGAGTGATGAGAGAACCAAGCCCGACTGCAGTGACCATAAAGGACAGCCAGCCGGCAGCGGTTGCAGCAGCATCCATGAAGGATAGCTGTAATGGTTGAAGAAATGGTCAGTAAATATCTGCGACCGCAGCATCGTCTACTCACAAGGAATTTTAGGGGCCCAGCCCAATATGTGTCACGAGCCATGTGCCGCATCGTATCACAGCCTGATGGGGGTGGGGTTCGGTGATGCTCGTCGTGAGTTTTGGGGGAAACTCTTTTCGACTTGTCTTAAGATGTGTGGCTGCAAATCGACTGTGCTGGCGGTGAATCAAGCCAGTGAGCAGAGAGGAATGAGCGACTCGGTGATGCACGCTGCATAGTGGCGAATCCTCCAAACAGAACGAGTCGTCGAGGAAGTGGGCGGAACTCCAGACGTAGGCAAATACCACTCGCCCAAAAATGCAGATGCTTGACACCCCTTTGTAGAGAATGTTTTTTTTTTTTTTTTTTTTTATTTTTTTTAATTTAAAAAAAAAAAAATTTTTTTTTTTTTTTTTTTTTTTTTTTTTTTTTTTTTTTTTTTTTTTTTTTTTTCCCCTTTACCTTTTTTTTTTTGTTTTTTTTTTTTGTAAAATTTATTTTATTTTGGGGGGTGGTTTTTTTTTTTTTTTTTTTTTTTTTTTTTTTTTTTTCCCCTTGAAGTTTTCCCCTAGTGGCCGACTATGCGAATTACGTAATCTATCTGATCCTTTTAGCTAATTATATAATCTCAAATAAATAAGGCTATATAAGTCACCGTTATAGTTCTACGTCTTAAATACTTAATCCTTAAAAAGAGGTATATTCTATATCGCTAAGGCCCTTTCGTCTTAATCGTATTCTTCTTTTTAACCGCTTACTCTAGTAAATCCTTATTATTAGTTCTTATTAAGGGCTTAATATTACTTAATAAGTCTAATACTTCTTATAAAGTCCGTCGCTATAGAGGCGTAGCGTAGTTTTATTAGTATATTCTTATAAGTAATAACTCTCTCTTTTATCTTTCTTCTTTCTTTAATTTATTATATTCCTCGCTTCTTACTAAATAGCCTATATTTATAAAGAATATATCGAGTCGTCTACTTCGCTTTATACTCGTATTCTTTATTCTCTATATTCGATATTTATTAATTATAAAGAAAGGCCTTAAGATCTATTTTCTCGATCTTTATTTATATTATTAGCAACGTCTTAGCGCGCTTAACTCTCGAATATAAAAGTTATATTTATTTTAACGATATTAATTAAATTCTTCTAAGAATATCGCCTCGCTTCTTATTAATCTATTTGATAGTTTATTATTTTATCGCGTAATCTCTAATAGCTATCTTAATTATCGATATTATTCTTATCTATATAATTAATAATTAGACTATTTCGTTAATATTTATCTTTACTCTTTTATTATAAATTACTCGCTCTCGCTAGTTAATAGTCTTCTTCGCCTCTCTATCCGCCTATTTATTATCATTAATATCGATATACATCGAAATCTAATATAATTCTATTACTATCTCGAGATATCTTAACGAATTAATAATCTATACTATCTATATTATATAGATCTATTTTAAATACTTATTTAAATCTTTAATAGTCTAAATTAATATTTAATTATTTATATTTACTATAACTCTATTAAATTATAATCTTATTTAATATATAATTACTATAATTAGAGCTTAAAGAATATTATATAACTTCGCTAAGTATATTATATATTAATCGCTTAAGCTTAAATAGATATTAAAAGTAGAATTAATATCTAACGATATAGCTAAAGCTCTTATCTTTTTATTAATTTCGCTATCGTCTATATATATTATTATATAACTTTTATTAATTAATCTTTTAGCTAGTTCTTTAACGACTTTCTTAATCTTATAAATTATTATTTTAAAAGGCTTTTAATTAAGAAGCGACGCTAAAAGAGCGTAGTTTCTTAATCTTATTAATATCGTTATATTATTCTTTAAATCTATTAATATATCGCTTTAATAAACTTAGTTTTCTATTCTTCTTAGATTTTCTTTTAAACTTTTATCGCTCGAATTATAATTTAATAATCTCGCTATATATTAAACTAATAGCGATTTATAAGATAGCTTTCGAGATAATCTTATCTAGCTATTATTTAACTAATAGAAGATATACTTTTATATTAAGTACTAAAATAAATATAATCTTAAATACTTTAATTATCTTTCTCTTTATCTAAGATTAAATTCTTTATAATAATAAGAGATAAGTTTTATTATAGTTAATAGTATTTTTAAGCTAATATTATACTAAGTAGTAATATATTATTTATAAGAATAATTACCGTCTAATAGAGCTATCTTATACTCTTATAATTATTACTCTATATTAATTCGATAATTCTCGCTAATATATTAATACTTTTAATAGTCTTAGATTAAATCTTCTTATTATAATAGCTTTATAGAAGTTTAAAGTTAATTTCGACTTCTAGATAGCGAATAAAGCGTCTCGCCTTAATATATTATCTCTTATTAAGTTATAGAGAATAATCTAAGCTAAATCTCTATTTTCTATTAAGATATAGTAGTTAATATTTACTAAAATTAAACTTCGATTCGTATCATAACGCTTACTTTATATAAACTTCGTTATAGATTTTATAAAGAGCGTTATAGTTTTTCTCGATAAAGTCTTCTACTATTAAAAGATCTATATCGTCTATAAAGCCGATAACTATTATTTCTAAATTAACGCGATTATTATATTTATTAATAAGATCTAAGTTATAGAAGAGATAAAGTATAGACGATAGCGATAATTCTTAAGGAATTTCGATTACTATAAGAGTCTTTAATATAAAGTATTCGCTTATTTTTAATATTATTATTCTATTAAATAAGAACGATTCTATCTAGTTAACTACTCTTATATTAATTTTTCGCTTTTAAAGATTATAGAGTAGTCGAGAATAAGAGACTTTATTATATATATCTAAAACGTCTAATAGTAATATCGTAGTTACTTTATTAGAGTTTTAGATTTAATATATTCTTTCTAGAAGATAGTAAATATTATATTTATATAATTATAATCTACGGCCTCTTATATATATAATCGATAGAAGTTTATATATCTTTGTAAGATACGCTATTCTTCTAGTAAGAATAAACTTTATTATCTTTTCTATAGTATTAAGTAGAGCTATTAATTAATATTCTTTAGAAATTAAATAATTCTTATCTAACTTCGAAAGAATAATTATTATTAATATTCTAAAGTACTCTAAATAGTAGTCGTTTATTATATATATATTAAATATTCTATATAGATAAGAGAGTAACGACTTTAGAATCTTCTTAAGAATTAGATTAAAGATTGTGTCTTTCTCTCGAAGACTCTCTTTAACGATACTTACGTTATAATCTTTCTTATCTTATTTATAATAATTATATCTATTAGATAAACTTATAATATATTATATTGATATTAACGCTAATATTATCTAACTTCGTCTATATTAATAATAAAAAGAACGTTCTTATAAGAAGATCTACCTTCGAAGTCTAGTTCGTATTATATTCTTATTTATCTTTATTAAATAGCGAAGAGAGATATATTTATATTATAAGTTATTTTCTAACTTACTTAATCTTTTTCTATATTATTTATAACGACTTATACGTCTCTACTATAAACTCTCTAAACGCCTTTCTAATAGTTCTCTTAATTAGATTATTTTTAAAGTTCTTAACGACTTTATACTTATCCTATACTTTCTTTAAAAACGTTATTCTTTAGCTTCTTTTTTAGCGATTTATAATATCTTTATACTTTTTTATATTTTAATATAAATCTCTAATTTAAATTATAGCGATAATTTAATAATCGAAAGTAGACTTCTCTATAGCCGCTTAAATAGAGTTAATAATAATCGCTACTTAATAATTAATATATATCGTTAATAAGATTTTTATTATTCCTATAAAAATTAATTAAATACTCTTTTATAGATACTATATTCTTAGAAGATATATTCTTTAAAATAACGTTTATTTTATTAAAGTTTAGAGATATTATTAATATTAACTCTATTACGAAATTAGCTTAAGCTTTATAAAAATTAAAAGATAATTAAATTCGCTTTTAAAATTATTTTCGATATTATAATTAATAATATTTATATTAATATATTCTATATAGATAAGAAGAACGACTTTAGAATCCTTAATTATTATATTAGATAGTTTTTTTCTTGATATATTATTATTTCGTACTTATAATCTTTCTTATTTTATTTATAATAATTCTATAAGTATTAGATAAACTTATAAATATATTATATAGACGTAATATTATCTAATTTCTCCTATATTATATAGTAGAAAGAATATTCTATATAAAAAGATCTATTCTTACTTAGACTCTAAAGCTCGTTATATTCTTATTTATCTTTATTAAATAATAAAGAGATAATATCTATATTATAAGTTATTTTCTAATCTACTTAATCTTTTTCTATATTATTTATAACGACTTATATATCTCTATTATAAACTCTCTAAACGCCTTTCTAATAATTCTCTTAATTAGATTATTTTTAAAGTTCTTAGAGACTTTATACTTATTTTATACTTTCTTTAAAAGCGTTATTCTTTAACTTCTTTTTAGTAATTTATAATGTTTTTATACTTTCTTATATTCTAATATAAATCTTAATTTAAATTATAGCGATAATTTAATAATTAAAGTAAACTTCTTTATAGTCGCTTAAATAGAGTTAATAATAGTCGCTACTTAATAATTAATATTATTATTAATAAGATTTTTATTATTTCTTAAAGAGATTAATTAGATACTCTTTCGATATTATAGCTCTAGCGAGTATCTCTCTTAAAACCTCGATATTTAATTTATTAAAGTTTTAATATATTATTAATACTAACCTATTAATAATTAGCTTAAGCTTTATAAAAATTAAAAGATAATTAAATTCGCTTTCGAAATTATTTTCGAATATTATAATTAATAATATTTATTATTAATACTAAAGTAACGAATAGTAGATCTATTATTATTTAATAGTTTTCTTTATATATTATTATTTCTACTAATAATACTTATTTTATAGCGAATTCTTTCGCTATAAGTATTAGTTCTTCTACTCTCTTATTGATATAAGTATTTAATTTCTCTCTATATTATATAATAAAGATTAAAGTCGCCTAGTATAATTTATTTATTATTCTTAAACTTTATAAGCGTCTTATATAATTCGTTAAGTTCGTTTATTTATTAGTTATCGAGATTATAGATATTATATATATATATAATTCTATTATTTTCGAATTTAATATTAAGAGTGTAGAGGTTCGATAAGTAATATAATAAATATTATTACTTTAATAATATTCTCTTATTAATATAGAAGTATACTCGTATATTATTATAATAGAGATAGATTAAGTTAAATCTATTCTTTAGAAGATAATATAACGTATTTATATTAGTATTTCTCTAGAGCTTCTAAATTACTACTATATTAATATTATAGATCTTTTTATTATCGAAAGAGTTCTATTATAATTATTTTAGATTTTCTTATATTATATTATAGTATTAATAGCTAACTAAGAGTATACTATTATTTCTTGATATTATTATTAATATTACTTACTCGCTTCGCCTAGTCTATAGAGTTTATATTCTCTTTCTAAGTATTCTTCTTTTCTTAATTATCGATAAATCGAATATATCTCTTTTTATTTCTATTAACGAGAATCGTAATTCTCTTATTATTACTCTTTTAACTTAGAGACTATCTATTATCCTCGAGATTATTAATTTCCTCTATCGCTATATCATTCTTATATTATTTAGCTTCGTTTACTACTTTAAAGAATAATCTATTTTTAAGTAAGGCCCTTATTAATAATATAAAAGTATATCTTCTTTTACTCGACTAAAGATTCGATATAGTAGTTCTTTCGAGATTTAATCCTCTAATTCCTTTTCTATTAATTATTCTATCTCTATCTACTAGCCTATTACGCGTGAATATTAGCCTCGAAAAAAATTCCTTATTTCGCTTATAATTAAATGTATTCTAAAAGTAGTTATTTAATTAATCGCTTATTTAATAGTTAGCTAATGTCTCCTTCGTTATTATAAATCGTAAAGAAGTTTATTATCTCGCTATTCTTATTCTCGCTATCTCTCTCTTCTTTACTATATATATCTTATTTTAAGCCTTATATAATCCCTCGTAAACTGGGTATTTACGAGTATCGGCTATATATTCTTTATAATAATACTCTTCTAAGTATTTCCCGTATATTAAGTAATTCTTTTTAGGATATATAGTCGATAGATAATTATATTTCTAGTATACGAAGTATTACTTCGATCTATACTACTTATTATAGACGTAATAGTTATATAATTTTAAATCGATAACTAGATCTTCTTCTAGTACTCTATTTTCTTTCTCTAGAGATACTAATTCGATAATTAATAAACTCTTATTATAATTAGCTATACTATATCGAGGCTTAGCGTATTAGCATTCTTATTCTAAACTCTTTTAATTATCGTAGCCATATCTTTAATATCGAATATATTAATTCTTACTTTATAAAGTAAAAGACTATATATTTTAGTAATTACTCTCGCGCTATTACTTATCTTTAAAGTCTAATTCTTACTTTTTCTTAATCTATTCGCCTTCTTCTTATTTATAGCTATAATATATATATCGCTACTCGCTAGCCTTCTAGTCGTTCTAATAGATTTTCTTATAATATTTATACTCTTTATATATTTATTAATTATTATAATTATCTCGCTCGATATCTTCTTCTTTAATACTTTACTTATTATCTTGTCTTATAACTTTATAATAATCTTATTTAGCTTATTATATAATACTTAATCTTATTTTAATATTATTAATAATATAATAGAAATTTCTTTAATAATAAAGAAGAATATTAAGAATTAGCTCTAGTACGCTAATATAGTTAATTATCGATATATTACTTCTTAAACTAGCTATCTAATACTTAATATATATAATCTTTTTCTTTATATTACTATCTTAGTTACTTAAATTAATAACTAGTTTATATACTTCGTCTAAGACTATCTAAATTTTAAATTTATTATTTATTCTTTTTATAAATATTATCGCCGCTCTAAAGAGTAGTAACTACTTTATTTATTAATAGTTTCTAATCTTTATCTATTATTTTTAGTATAGTATTTATTAATAACTTTAGTATAAATGCGTACTTCTTAAAATTATAGTTATTATAATTCTATTAAGTTAGCTAGCTAATCTTATTCGATATAATTATTTTTAAACCCCTCCTTTTTCCGTTTTTTTTTTTTTTTAAACAACCAGCCCTCAAAGGTTCTAATTCCCTCACTGCTAGCCTGTACTAAGTTCCCACTTTGAACAACTTATCACGGAGACTGAAGAGGCACATCTCCTACAGAAAGTAAGTTCTCCGGCTTTTGGCATCTCATTTCTACTACACTAGCAGCTGCCGACCTTGCCAGATCAACAATGCTGCCTTGCCAACTTGGAGAACCCTCTCCCATCGCCGTCTTCAAGCCCACCCATCGCCCCTCTCGCCCACCAACACCCTCCTCGCCGCCCCCCTCCCCACATGGCTGCAAGATCCTGTGATACCGCGCCTACTGTCCCTGCCTGTCGATTTAATCGACAGCATTTTCCATAATTCTCCACACGGCACACCAAATCATTGCTTGATCAATGAGTATTTGCCCGGTCAAGGTATCCACGCCCACGAGGATGGCGACGCCTACTACCCTGTTGTAGCAACTGTGAGCTTGGCGTCGCATATTATTCTGGATATCAAGGCGAAGAAGAACAATACAATGGGCGAAAAGTCGCAGGATATGCCACGCTGGAGGGTATTGCAAGAGCCAAGAAGTCTACTGATTACGACTGGGGAGCTCTACACGGACTGTTTGCACGGTATCAGCGAGGTGAAGATTGACGAGGTTCTGGGCGAGAGCAGCATTGCCAACTGGAATTTGTTGGGAGACAGGACGCCTTTTGCAGGAGGTCAGGCGGCTAGGGAGCCGAGGGTTAGTTTGACTTTCAGGGATGTGATACGGGTTAAGAAGCTTGGGAAAGCTTTCGGCATTCTAAAAAGGTGAAGACACAAGGGCACCAACTGGTCGGAATGGGAAACTTTCTGCTCTTCCTTACATAAGACTTGGCGGAATATTTGGCCCAAGCTCGTTGATTGCATCTCAGTACAGGCCAGGTACTATGGTCCATCTGTGAGCCACCGCTTTTTTCCCAAATTTCCGCTCATACCACTTTTTACTCGTCGTCGCACTCACCGTCAAGTTAGCTGATACAAAGACAAATGCAGTAAACATTGTCCTGTTGATCAAAGCACCCTTAGGCGCAGCTACGAAAGCCAAAGACAAATAGATCAGACACTCCATTGTGTAATGAGGGCAGATAAAGCTCTGAAATATAGGGTGTACCGGGAGTGTGTACTTTGGTAACGAAGCGAGATAAGCATGGCAGTCATGCTGTACACCGGACGCCAGTACAAAGATTGGAATGCCGATGATTGCTTTTAGAGATAGTGCGGAGAGGGTGGTGTTGGAGGTGATCGGTTCTGCGGAGAGCAAGGCGTCTGGAGACGGTTGCTTAGTCAAGATTGATGAAAGCCATCAGTGCTTCGCGAATGATACTACAGGGTGATGCGACATACCTGCTCCTTCGATCCAACACGAAACACCTAGAGCCAGATAAAATGCTATGCCAAGCAGCCAATGGACGAACCACATGTTCGACCTGGATGACTTGACGGGAAAGCTAGTCTCGAGAAGCCTCCGAATTCCTTGTACGGTCACAAGAGACCAAGTCAAGACAACCTGATCCACTGTCATGCCGTTGGCTTGAGTGTTGGGCCCTACGCTCCGACATAGCATCTCCAGCACAAATCCTTTCGCAAGAATCTGCACCCCCCAGAACAGGGAAGAGCACACCGAGATAATATAGAAATGTTGGAACCATCTATGAGGCACCTGTATAGCATCTAAACGCTCGAGAAGCCATTCCAGTGTCTTACTCGCGTGTGCGTTACGTTTCTCGGCAGGTTTGTTGGTTCCATGATGACACTGATCACTATTCTTGACTGGTATTGCTCGCGAACCGTATGCAATGTAGCGTGCCCTGACAGCAGGAATGCTGTTCAGCAATAAGACCTAGACATGCAAACATCAGAGATGAAGTACGCCTGTGGAATAGACCCTGTACCGTAAAAGCAGACAGAATGAAGAAAGTCTGCAAAAGCAAAGAAGGGTCGGGCATCTTGGAAGTACTTTGGGTGATTGGACAATGTCTCATTTATGCAACCTTGGCATAAAAGCTCGGTCCAGCCTTTCATCTCTTGACGGTTCCTTAGACAAGCCTGATCTTCGAGCAATTTCTATATCTTTAACAGCGCTACATAAGAGGAGAAATCATACGCAGCCATTCCAGGGAATATCGAGGACTTCGTGAAGGACTTTCGGAGGATCTTGGCAAGATCAATTTGACCAAAAAAAACCCATGCTGATGCACTAGGACAATTTGGGACTAACGCGTCACACGTACCTAAGATAAGATACCTTACTTTATATTATTAGAGGCATTTACTTCGTATTAGATTCGATTTCTAATAACGCTAATATAATAGTATTATAATACTTTTTATTTTCTACTACTATCATCTACTAATCTAAAAAGTTTCTACTAAATTTCAAATTGCTGATCTTGCGAATAGGGCTGAAATTAAGAATTCCGCCGATTCAGCAACTATCTCAAAAATCAGCCAAAATTCCGCCGGTTTAATAACTATTCTAATCTTTTCTATTAGTTCTATTAGTTTAGCAGCAATACGTATAAAAAAAGAAAAGTTCTAATAATCGATATTACGATGATAAGATTCTACGATAACTAGTATTAACGCTAACTCAAATTTAGCTATAGAATTAAACGATTTAATAAAATTAGTCGCTAGATAATACTACTAATATAGCGTACTATTAATAATAATATATATTAATATTATATGTATACTAGAATAGTACTTAGAGTACTATTAGAGTATATTACGTAAAATTTTTAAAGTTACTAAATTTTTTTAAAGTTACTAAACTAATAAATTAATAAAAGAGTTAAATATAGATAAAGTCTATTTAATAGACTAAATCGTACTTCTATAATACGAACTCGACGAAAATCGTATAAAAATTTACTTTTTAGATTTATAGATGATTACTACTTCTACTATTACTTATTACTTTACTACTACTACTTACTACTATTACTTCTACTATTACTATTACTACTACTACTACTACTATTACTACTACTACTTATTACTACTACTACTATTATTACTACTTCTACTACTACTACTACTACTTCTACTACTACTACTACTACTATCTCTATCGCTGCCTCTATCTCTGCCTCTGCCTCTGCCTCTGCCTCTGCCTCTGCCTCTGCCTCTGCCTCTGCCTCTGCCTCTGCCTCTGCCTCTGCCTCTGCCTCTGCCTCTGCCTCTGCCTCTGCCTCTGCCTCTGCCTCTGCCTCTACCTCTATCTCTGCCTCTGCCTCTACCTCTATCTCTCTCTACCTCTGCCTCTGCCTCTGCCTCTGCCTCTGCCTCTACCTCTACCTCTGCTTCTCCATTCGTGGACCGGCCAAGGCACCCCTACGGAAAACAGCTACCTTATGCTAATAGCTAAGCACACTATCCTCACGACACCGACGTGATTTTCAAAATTGTCAATCAGCTAGGTGGCGATACTTCACGCCTTCGGTAACGAAAGATAGCCAGTATGTATCCACAGCTGAGACCACTCAGCCCGCTCTGTTTTGACAGAGGTTGGCGTCCAATTTTGCATGCCATGATTTAATCCAACTCGGCCAGTTCTACTGGTCTCGTGCACACGTCCACCGCGACAAGCGCATCTCCTTTCAGTTCAGCACTTACGTTGCTCCCTTCGCCTTCGGTCCTTTGTTTGTCGAACGCTGATAGGCAGACATCACCGCCTTGCATCTCCGTCTTTGATGAAAGGTCTACTTCGGGCTTTGCCCTTCCCGTCCAGTTCGGCCTGTTGAAAGGGTCGACGTCTTTTTCTGTTTTTTGAGTCCGCTTTTCTCTTCTTTCTGCGGCGTTTTCGTGCAATGCCAAAAGACGTGCTCGCTGCGATGATGCGAAGAAAGGCGGCAGACATGACGATGCCTGGAATCGCTCCAGTCGAGATTTTGAGACCTGGGTGTGGTGTAATAGTGCCTGTGGCCGTTGCCTATCCGGATATACCGTTGACTGGAGCAATCGCCACGATTTGCGCTGGTGACGATATGGCATTGACGTTGTCTTCTGTCCAGAAACTCTGAGAGATAGAGAAATTGGCGTTTTCGTAATTGGCGATGAGGTACTATTTTCCCACCATAGGTGATTCCAAAGGCGTCTTCAAAAAGCGTGCAAGATTCGCAAGACAATCCGATGTGTGGGATCGAGGAATCAGCAAAAGTCGGAATGCTTTCTGAAAGGAGCGTGTTGGTCTTCAGAATTTTTTCGCTGAAACCACCAGGTCACGTGATATATCAGACGTCATTTGAACATAGACATTAGAAGGGGCGAATTTTGAAGCATCGTAGCCGGAAGGTCAGTCTTCCAAATGATTGGTTCGAGCCTGGCATCGTTCAGCGGGAAATAAGCTATCGATCGCGTCTCTTGTCCTTACGATACTTTGCCTCAGCCGAGTATCCATAATTCCATATGAGAAGCTCGGTGTATTATTTGACTGTTTCAGAGAAGACAGGGACCAACCTGCGGCTCGTCGGATGTGGTGAAGTTGGTGGGATGCGGATTAACACGTAGCATGCCGAGGTAGTAACTTTTCGTGGCTAAGGCAGCCAATGCCTGAGCACCAAATCTGACACTGGAAGAGCCTGCCGAGCCGAAACTCAAGGCGTCGAAGCCAGAGTCGCCACTGTCGTACTCGTCTTGATAGTCCGGAAGCTTTCGTTTGAGACCAAGACCGTATATTCCTTGGTCATGCCAAGTGCTCGATGCATCGAGGTTGAACAGCTCATCTCGTGACTGTGAGCAGGTCGGAGGGTCAGCACCGATGTAGCCCCCTTGAGATTTTTTCGCGGAGATGACGAAGTTCTGTCCTACGGCGGTTGAAATCAAGACTCGAACAGGCTGAGGAGTGCTGCCAACGTGGATGTCGAGTGGAGACCACGGACCCATCATTGCCGTCCCTAAGATCATAATCATTAGCATACGAGTTGATACGAATAGTGGTTATATATGGTGAGACCAAAACTGAGAAACGGCGTACTCACCACGAACCGCTCGCAGAAACCACTATGGGCGCAGCTGCTATGTTTGCTTGCGCGGAGGCTCCCATGTCTTGCTACTTGGCCAGAAACAAAGACGGGGAAGACAGAGAGTAGCAGAGCATCATGAAACCATATTTCGACGGTGACAGCATTATACAACTAATGATACGCCGCAAGGTATGCTAAATGTTGCGCGCATTTGCACTGCAGAGCCTCAAAAGCAACAAACTTGTATTGCACCTCCGTACAAGGATCCTCATCCGACGGCAGACTCAATGCCTTTCCATACTCGTAATATGATACCGAAAATTGCATTGACTGAGGAAAGAACCACCCGCCCTCAGAATCGCGAACTTACTGGGCCCAAAAAACGGACTTTCCCGAACATAAATGCCAGTCGAGAGTCCACCAACATCAGTCACGACCAACGTTTCAGCCGGTACAGGCTTGCAGAAACAGGATGATACTACGATGCATGTCAGATTGCCTGTGTTTCAAAGCAACCTTGCAGGAACAGGATTCTACAGCCTAAAGAGTCAAGAAGGGAGTGAGGCGTTTTCTTTAATGCGTATCAAATTCTTTGCTACTGTATCTCAGTTTTCAAGTAGCCGAACCAAAGCAACACGACCAAGATTGTTGGTGCTGGCCGAGGACGAGAGATGTCTGTGAGTCCGGACGAAGCGAAATCACCCAGCGTTGGAGGCAGAGAGCTCAGACTTGCTGCAGCTTCGGAGGCGATAGAGACCATGCCGCTGACGCCTTTGGTGGAAGATGATAAAGATAAGTTGGATCACCTTAGGATGCGATCCAGTTGGTCCACTTGGGATGCTTTGAAGACACTGCCGGACGTCCAACTAGCCAGGTTCCGGGCTATACAGGTTCCAGGCTATACAGATCGCTGTTGGACACGCTAGTACACAACGTGTATGTGTCGACCCTATCTGCATCTCTGCGCCTTGAGCATCTTTGACGGTAAATGCGACTGGAAGTTGCGTTGCGTTGTCGAGGATATTGTTCTTCTGAAGCACTGATATTATATCTCCAGTGGGATTGCTAATCTGTAAGCTAACGATTTACGGATCTGCCTAGATTCTTTATGTAGCCTATAAGCTGCGTGCATGAACGCTGGAAAAGCCATGACAAGATAACCAATGTGTGAAATGTTCTCGACAGGTGGAGTAACATGGTGACAGGATAGGGGTTGGACAATTTTAAAAGGGGAAAAAGGGTATCTGCTCTATCACTTTACCGGCAATCTTCAGATCAGTACCCCCCTACTGCTCGATAATTAGAGTAAGAATAGTTACTGGGTCAAGACGGAGTCCCTGACAGGTCGTATCATTGGGAAATTGTAAGCCTGAAACATTTGCGACCAGCTGGATATTCGCTCACTCGCGCAGCGCCTAGCCAAAGCGGAACGATGCGGACCCCCAAGGCTTTCACGAACGCATTGTCGCGACGAAGGAGGCTTAGCGCACTTTGCTGAAGATTCCGAATGCGAAGAAAAAAAGCAAGCAGTCCGCAAGCAGTAAGTTGAGACAGCGACCCAAGCGAGGGTTTTCACACATGATCACACACCTATCATTTGTCTCCTGCAATATGTGAACTAGGGTAGAAGTTATGTGTAAGTAGTATGGGACCTTGAAGCAGTCCTGTTCATAGCAGACATTTGCAACAATCAATAGCGGTACCGGCCAGATATCAGAGTCAAGGCTTGATCCTGAAGCGCTATTAGAAGCAACTCTGGTATCCAGGTCCAGGTAAAGGAATCCAGAGTCACGGCGACGATTGAGGAGCGACATCTTTCTATCGTATGGCCACTGAAAAATGCGCGTTTTTTCAGCTTGTCCGAAACATGCCCTTCTTCACACCTCGTATGCCATCACTTGACGAACTCGATGTCGAGAACCTCAGCGTGTTAGTCAAATCGTCCGCGTGACATGACACACAAGCTTCACGAATGCTCCGAGTACAACGAAGAAATGTTGTCCTTTATGAAGAAGTATCGCAAGATAATATTGCTAGTCTTCGCAGAGCGATAATTTCGAAAATGAAATCTTACAACGAAATCCTCGGTTGTAAAGTTCAAAGACTAATTACGGATAATAAGTGCACCACAGGATGATGACTCTTCATAACTTAGCTTGTTGTTGAGTTGTGATGATTGTTGTTAGAGGTATTCATGCCTGGAAAATGTTCGTTGATTGGCTTAATCGTATGGGATACACGCTTAAGTGTAGCGTGTATCCCATACGATTACCGTCCGGGGCGGACGCCTGTTGGTTGTGGTCGTGTTGTTGGGGGTATTTGGTTCGTATTGGTTCGATTCCTAATGGCGCTGGTACAATGGTGTTGCGGTGCTTTTTATTTTCTATGATGTTTGAAGAGCTGATTTTGGTAATGCGATCTCTTACCCTAGAAACAAGAAGCCCATCAGGATGTGGTCTATCTGCGAAGGGTTGTTACTCTACAAGAAGCGCGACCTTACTCCTCGATACTTTCTACCCTGCCTTTTCTTTTAACCCTTCGGCTGATGGTAATTATTCGTTTCATGTCCCCGTTACTCTGCAAATACACTTTCACTAATTCTTCACGGCTCGGATCCGTTATACTGGTCAACAGAGACGGCAAGATGAAATTTGGACTGCGCAACTCGACGACATACAGGGTTAAGCTTCGGGAAATCTCTGTCCAGGTCATTATATCCCCGCGATTCCCTTTGTAACAATATCAAATCTCTACCGCGATTGACCTCTGATTATGGCCTTCAAGGCTGCCTGTTTCCTAACTTTCCACACTTTTTTCCGACTTGCATTCGCTGTGCAGAAGCGAGACAACAATGTTTACAGCATTAGCAGCCTCGTAGATGTTCCTGATTCTTCCGGCGGCTTCACTGTAACGACAAGTCTCAATCTGTCCAATCCTGTCAATGCCACTGGCAAAGTGTACAACGCCGATGGGACCTACAACGTCACCACAGGCTACATCAGTTACGTCGAATGCAACAACACGCAAACCACGCAATTGCTCCAAGCGCTCAATGACGCAGTATCTTTGGCCTCAGAATCACTAAGCAAAGGCGAACTGAAGAGAGACGCAAGTGGCACCGTTGACTTCACTTCTCAAGCCGCGATCGACTATTTCGGGCCTCCAGGTCTCAATCAGCCGTTTCAATCAAACATACAAGGTATGATATATTCCTCCTTTATAGTGACACATTCACTTCACTAATTCGATTAGCCACTTTACAAAAGGCCGCACTAGCCTATCCCGGTTTGGGTGTCGGAGATTGGTGGAACAACCGATATGTGATTCTCAGCTGTAAAGATATTGAAGCTACGTGCTCGGAAACTGTCACCGCTTATTACGGAGTGCAAAAACGCGGATACCTCTACCCAATGATCGCGTTTTGTCCTAATTGGTTTGCTCTGCCATCGCATAGAAGCCTGTGGACTTACGTGAAGAACAATCGAGAGTATCAAGACAACGTCTCAAATCTGCGAAGTAAAGGTACGCCTTCTAGGGTCTTCCAATGTGCGAGCATTATATCTTCATACATGACAAGGCTGATCCGAAATCTAGCCTCAGTCATGCTTCATGAATGGCTGCATATGAGCTGGAGCTCTGCTGTGGTTTGTTCTCATGGCTGTGCGTCTGATCCTGTTAGGAACAACTTGGAACGGGGCGATCTCTTTCTGACGCACTCGTTCAGGCGATGACCAAGTTATCGAGCTCGGCTGGCCGAGAGCACCAGAGCAGGTTAAGGTCTACGGGCCAGGGTTGGGTAAGCTCCTAGCGGAGATAGAGCCCCAAGGCCTTGAGCTTGCCAGCAAAAACAGTGAGTCCCTGTTACATTACATCCGTCGAGTTCAGGTCATCGAGGAAGCAAGCGCTGAACAATTCTAAAGATGATAACTATGTCTATTATACACTAGCGAACTTGATGTACAAGAATTTTGGATCGTAAGCACCCAACCTTTCCCTGCCCACATTTGAGCCAAGCCTTCTTCCTTGAGCAAAGACAAGAACATCACTTACACCCACAGATATCCCCAGTACCCTCGAGCCTGGCTACGCTATCTCAGCAAAGCGGACAATAGCGTGCGAGAGCAATATGACAATGACAGATCTGTCAACGGCCAATCCGTCAACACTTCCGTCACTGGTGATGCTGTGGTTTCCGACCCTGCGCAACCCGTCACACCTGCAATCCCCTCCGCCCTTATCCCGGCATCAGACTATCCTGTAGCGTACCGCTCTGTTCTGGCTGTGAATGAGGGTAACGATTTGTCCTCTCCGTCCACCTCCTTCACCACGGGGACTTCATCATCACCAGCGCCACACCTACCTACCGCTGCCACATCCACCGCTGCCACTGCCCAGCCCTCACTGGCGCTCATCATCTACCGCCGTGACGCCGTCGAGAACAGCCGTTATACGCAGGTACGCACGAGCTGGGCACTTGAATACGACACCACGCCGAACGACTGGGAATTCAGCACTTGCGAGGGAGTGACCCCAACTTACGAACAGAAATACCCTAAGTACGAAGGTGGCGTCACTACCGACTACCCAATAAATCTTGGGCCATTTAGTCCCCACAATCTAGAGAATTGCGTCTACAATGGCACTAACAGTGTTGTTGGGAGGCTGAAGTGTAACGATGGTGTCGACTTGCAATGCCTAACTCCTTTGGGGAAAAACACGGTACAGTCTTGCGGATTCGATACTGACACGGCGATTGTCTATGCTGAGTGGTGAAATCTACTGTTAACGACGCTTTGGAATGCAAAATAGTGGTAAAAGACAAACAAAACAAAGTAACAGCAGTAGGACAATAAAAGACATTAAACGTGTGGGTGGGATTCTGTAGACAATGAGAGTAGGCTGACGAATGGGAGAGGGGATGCCAGCGGTTGAGGAAATTTTATAACGGAAAGGCAAACTTGCTGGTAATGACTATGTCCTCAATGAATAAGCACCAACGACATATAAATATCCACAAAACACAAACATCCTCTGCACAGCACGCATTTAGAAGTGCATTTGCGCCACCACAGCCCTAAACCCAGCATACCACTGAGTACTCCGTCAAACAACATCGCATCTTGAAGATCATCGCGCGTATTCTCATATAACTATGGACGAGCTTGAGCCAGCAGAGCTGTATGCATGATGATTGGTGCAGTGCAAGGGTCAAAAGTAGCAGCTGGTACGGTTCGAGCCTCAACATCAACCATCTCCACTATCGCCAACACTGATAGCATTGGGGTTCCCCATCTGAGTAATGATTGCCTCCAAATGATACCTAAGGAGACTCAAGTTCTCTTTACGGCTGTATTTTCGCAACCGCGATAAGTTTCTTAATCGGCTAGATAGCGAAGAGTCGTGCCGATACGCACTGGGAACTATACAGGACTCTAGACGCTGATGCAGATGTCTTCTTGACGACATTTGTATCGGTAGGAGAATACTTTGGATATAGCTTAGGCGACTGATATCTGCCTGTCTACCATCTGACATCTGACAAGATGATAAATGGCACCGTTCGAGGACTTCAAAACGTATCACCCACAAAGTCTACGCAAGTAGAATGGGAACCCCTAAGCCATGATCTGTCATACATAATCCTCCTTCGGCATAAGGGTGTAGTGTCGAGGGCTGATGGTTACATATCAACTGCACCAACGATACCAAAAATGATGTGAAACTTGGCATACAAAACCCTAAACAACTTCGCAGGTGGTGCTCGTGTTCGTGTGATGAAAAAGGTTTCACACGCCGCGTATGCGCCACGTACTTAACGAGCCACCATTCGATCGATTCTGTGTCTAATCTCCCAACCCCAAAGCACGGGCACGAGGCTGAAAGATGTCTCGTTCGACGAGTATCCGTTCCCTTTCAGCAACGTATGCAGCGCCCGTCGCTCCAAAGGGGTGGCATCCCACGGCCCCGAACCCGCTACGCCTCTCTCTTCCGTCGGTCGGCTCGCCTCCAACCCGCAGCGTGGCTGATTCGTTAGCACGTAATGCAATCTTTGAAATGGAGCCGGAAACTGAAGCTGCGTCGGCCGTGGGGGTGGGAACAGGCAGTGTTGTATGCGTGCGGGTCTGATTCTGATGTCTGCAACAGGCAGGTACTGGAGGGTTCTCTGTCGTGTGAGCCACCGTCGGAGAAGGAGCGGTATTAGGCGTGGAGAGGTCCGTGGATCCTACGCATGATTGGTGTGTATGTGTGGAGGAAGCCACTGTGCGTGGTAGACAAAGTACAACATAGGGTGCACAGAGCGCGCGTCCTGGCCCTGTGGATTACCTTGAGGTCTGAATTTTCAACGATTTTCCTTTCAGATTTAGTGCTGAAATCAACTTGATCGCAGGTTACAAATAATTTAGCTTTGGAGTATAGAGCAATACCGCGACGACCCCTGGTTCTTCTGCTTCAATCTCACCGCTCTCGACCAAGACTCGTTCTAAAGTGTCCTCAACTATAGGAAAAGTGGAAGCATACGAAATCTTTTACATCCTCTCAAAGAAGCCTCAATTCTAAGTCGGATCTGGAGTCGTTGCAGGCATCTGAGGTCCTCCATGAGCTGTTGCTGCAATTCTCCTATACTGTGGAAGATTAGGCCCGTTGATTGCACCACACTCGCTGACAAGACTGTATGCGTGATCTTTCCACTAACCGAATTCGCAGCCGCCGTAGCCTTCACCGCCCATCTGATCGAAAAGGGCGTGTGGCGGCGCAAACCATGGCTGATATGGTTTCCCGTTCAGATTGTAGTTTGGTGGCCCACATGGCGCTAAAGCGAAGGAGTTGACTGCTGTTTGACCGGCCGCCCAGGTAACTGTCGAGAGCTCGTCTGAAGGAAAAGTCGCTGTAAAGATATCGGAGGCGCTGCCGATTTGCTTACCGCCGTCCGTTGCAGTAAAAGAGACGACGACGGCATGAATACTCGGCCATGTCGTACAAAAAAAATTACAGGTTAACCGGTCCTAGAATTAACATGGTGCAGTGAGGGACATAATTACGGTGACAGCCTGCGGGGCAGAGTATTGTTTGGGACATCGCTTAATGTCCCGTGGCGGACTATTCAACTCATCTGATTCGAGTTCGTGGAGCAATATTGGCAATTACTCAATGGGACTCGAGATGAACCTGGGCTACAGCCACAATGCTACTTATGGACATGACACAGTAGCTCTCGGAGTTAGTAAAGCCACTGGATCTCCTAACCTAGACTCTCAAGTGGTTGCTACTTTCGATAACGATGACTATTACGTCGGCTTGTTTGGCATGGGCCATCGAGGAACAGATTTTAGTGAACACCAGCACACCAAGTGCGACCTTTCTGACAACGTTAAAGGCGCGAAACATGATTCCAAGTCTGTCATGGGGTTACACGGCCGGTGCAATCTACCGTGAGTTATGACATCTCATGTTCGCGTTCTTATCTGACCCGACACCTTTAGCCGCAAACTTCAATTCCCACTATGTTGCCCTTACCATCATTTTCCTACTAATCTTGGGCCTCCAGAATCGAAAGGAGTGGTCGGATCTCTGACACTTGGAAGCTACGACTCATCACGACTTGTTCGTAATAATGTCTCCTTTTCTTTAGCCCCCAACGTCTCACAGGACCTTGTTGTTGGCCTGCAATCAATGACCGCCAAATATGCGAACGGCTCCGCAGTATCGCTTCAGTCAGAGCCAATCTGGACCTTCATTGATTCAACCATCCCTTACATTTATTGGCCGCTCGATGCGTGTAGATTATCTGAAAAAACGTTCGGTCTGATCTGGAATACGACACATCAGAAGTACTATATGAAAGTCTTGTAGAAGAAAGGAGTAGAATTACATTCACATTAGGGAATTCTGAGACTGGAGGACCGACCGTCGATTTCTGTCTACCTTATTCGAGTTTCGATCTTGTGATGGACTTTCCTTCAGTCCCCAGCAACGGCATCATGGCACTATAGACCTTACAGATCTACAACAACAGCCAGTCCGGGAAATGGCCATGCATGGCTTCATTGGTCCACCCCGAGAGCTTAAACCTCTGCAACACTGAAAGGAAAGCCGAACCACTAAAAGCGTAAATAGTATTGAGATGTGTTGCGAAAAGAAAAAAAGAAATAAACGGAGAGGAAACATAGAAAATAAAAAAGCAGCGGAAAAATGCTTATGGTCCCGCAGCTTTTTTTCACTGGAAAGCCGAGCTTCTCGACGCGGCAACACCTTCAGGATCCGGGATAAGAAGTCTCGGAGCTGTCTGGGCCTTCCGAACCGGTTGCGCATGAGCTTGCCGAGTCCTTTGCACCTGTTGCTTATGAGCTCATGACTCATGGTACCGCGGATGGAAGATCCATGATCCAGAATCACGGCGCGAGGAGTAAATACACGATCTTCGTATCCACCAATGTGTCAAGCCAAAGCTGGACTAGTATCGGCACATCGACTGATATTCCATGCGTCGGAACAACCATCTGCTCTCAGAAGCCAAAGACGGTAGATTTGGACCGGTCATTACCTCCGACCCCAATTTCCGAAAGTCCTCAGATTTCACCCGTCATAGCAGACTTTAGTGGGTCTGTGACGACAAGGAAAGGTTCCGAAGCGTTTGTTGAAAGGCCAGCTGCTGGGAAGTCTATTTGCGGGACAATGGGCCGAGTTCCATCTCATACTCGTCTTAACGCTTGGCAGCGTGAGCTTGCACATTTGAGTTACGCGTCGATGGATATGGAGTTCGTCATCCCGTCGGGCCTGTCGGAAGCTGAGACCATAAAGCCTCTGAATGTCTACAAGGAAATGGAAAGAAGCCGCCGCAATTTCTTTTAGAGCTGGGATGAACCCAGTGTTCATATGAGAATGGCCTAAACTTTAGCTTACTTGATTGCTGGGTGGGCGTTGTCTATTAGAGTCAAGGTCGTAGAACAAGGTCGCACGAGAGTTCAAAAACTCGAGTGGGTAATACTGCTGAATGAAGACCAGCCTGGTCTCCTCAAATATCAGATGCCTGGTTTCGTTCTCACTCAGGTCGTCATCAAGTCCCGCTCCGTTACTGTTACCAAGTCATCCACCTCATCTTGTGGCCATTTGCTTGACACTGTCAGGTCAGCCCGAGCATGGCACGAAGGGAAGACATAGAATACTCTTCCCTGTTCGCGTTTTCATCTAGAATGCTCTTTGTGCTGCCGAATCCATGGAAGTCCGGTTTTTGGTTACCGTAGGTGGATTCGAAGACTCTTCTTGTTCTCCGGGAACAATTTCGTATGCCGGCTTAGAGTATCAATCTCGTCAGCATCGACGCAGAGGAGCTGGCTTGTGAAAATGTTACGATTGGCGCTTTGGTTAAAGCTGCTAATGACCATGATACCCTGCATCCATTTAAGACTACTAGCAACAGTCGTATTAGACGATCATTTATTGCCTCAGTCCTCTGACGCTATTCCCAGTCCGGGCCTACCGTATCGGGGGTACTCGTATAGAGCGGAGGGTTTCCGCGGTCGGGCTCAACTTCGGTAGATTTGCGGGTACATCTCTTTGGGCTTGGCAATGGCAGGGGTCCACGAGTAGACGGCGCCAAGCGCGCTTACAATTTCGACCCTCCAAGATGGGGAAAACAAATATCTGATAGTCGGATACGGCCAGATATAACTTCTGAGCGGCGCTGGGCCGCGACTACGAGGAGCGTCTACGGCATGTAACGACAGTCAAAGTCAAGACAAACCCTAAGAATCCCAATACCAGTGCTCTTCCTCCTCTTCTGACCCCAGGCAATGAACGGCCAATGATACCTCGTTCATCCTTTGAGATCCGCACCTATGCTAGATCAAAACTCAGGAGGACCATGAGAAGACCACAAGCGGCCACGTTCCTCGTTCTGTGCGTTTTTGTGGGCACCACGCTCTACCTCCTAGGCACATCCAGACCTTCAGCCCCTATCGACATTACGCCCCCAGAGCTTACAACAGCTCTGCCCCCTTCGACCGATGCCTCTCATCCCATACGGCAGCTCATAACAAGGTCTGAGAACGCTTTCAACGAGGTCATAAATAGGCAATCGGATACCCTAGAGAAGGCTGTCGCAGAGTACAGACGGAGATACCAAATACCTCCGCCTCCGAACTTCGATAAGTGGTACGAATTCGCAAAAGCTAGGAATGTGGCATTGATCGACGAATATGACACTATCTACAACTCTTTACTGCCATTCTGGGCTCTACAACCATCCGTCATTCGGGGAAGGGCACGTGAGGCACTCGGTTTCGACAATGCGCTGCTGGGTGTAATCATACGGAATGGAAAAGCCGTTAGCGCGGCAGGCGGGTCTGAATGGCAGCAAAAGTCAACCGTGGGTATGGTCAAAGACTTCGTCCAATATCTGCCTGACATGGATCTACCTTTCAACATCCACGACGAACCGCGAGTGGTTGTGCCACATGACGATTTGCGCAGGCTAGTAACCACGGCAAAAGACGTGGCAATGCCTGCTGCCTTCCAAAATAAAATGCCGAAGAATTCATGGTCAGCTCGAGCCGCGGATATGGATGATGGTACAAGGCCAAACGAGGTCAAGTTTACGAGATTTAATGTTTTTGCTCATCAACCCACCTGGACAAATTCTCGAATGTCATGCTCGCCTGAAAGCCCCGCGCGAACCTTAGACGAAAGTATACAAGACGACAGCAGTGCCTTCGCCTTTTCCCAGCTCGGCTTCATCTTTAACAAGACCGCATTCTCTGACATCTGCTTGTCGCCTTCTTTGAAAGACCGCCACGGTTTCTTCAACCGCCCAAACGCTTTCAACATCGTCCATGACCTCTTCCCCGTCTTTTCTCAGAGCAAGATCAGCAGCTTTCAAGATATCCTGTACCCATCGCCATGGTACTGGTCCAATAAAGTAGCCTACGACCAGAGCGAGGATTATCCCTGGGACAGCAAGAAAGACAAGCTCTACTGGCGTGGCTCTACAACTGGTGGCTTTTCCAGGAACGGGGGTTGGAGACGCCAGCACCGTCAACTATTCGTCGAAAAGATCAATGCCTTAGATAATACCATGGTCCTGGAGAACCAGAGTCCCGAGCCAGGTTCTTTCGTCGAATGGAAGCTCAAAGAGAGACCTAGAACAGATTTCAAAGACCTCATCGATGTCCACTTCGCCCACGTCGGCCAATGCGACGCGGGAGATTGCGATGCCCAGAAAGAATTCTTCAAAATTACTAAGCCAGATAAGCAGCACGATGCCTGGCAGTACAAATACCTCCTCGATATTGATGGAAATGCCTTCAGCGGCCGCTTTTACGCCTTTTTGAAGAGTATGAGTTTAGTATATAAGATGGCGGTGTTTCGAGAGTGGCATGAAGAGTGGCTATGGCCTTGGGTTCATTACATACCTTTGGGCTTGAAAGGGGATGAGTATGTGGAGAGCGTGAGATATTTCAACAGTGAGCCGGATGGGAAGATACAAGCGCCCAAATTGGCGATCCAGGGGAGGGAGTGGGCGGGGAAAGTGCTCAGAAATGAGGACTTTGAGGTCTGGTTGTTCAGGTTGTTGATAGAGTGGGTCTCCTGGATCTGCATCTGGAGAATTTGACTGACTTTAATTGCAGGTATGGCCGATTGGTGGATGATAACCGGCAGAACATAGGCTATGGCAATGTCTAATCTTATAATGCACATATATGAGTAATCTCTTTGCGCAATTTTGGATCATGCAAGGTTTCGGAAATCTCCGTGCAACATACCTTATGAGTTTTCAAATGCCTGTATCCTCATAAATAGTGATACCCCCAGCGCAATTGCCAAAACCACTCCTAACCAATTGCCTCCCTCCACAGCGCCGCCAGTAGACCGAACCACCCTCGTACTCGCCGAAACACTACCAAACCCGCTCACAATCAGCCCTCCAATACCCACAGCTTCCGTACTCGTACCAACTCCCGCACCCGTCCCAGCCGCAGCATACGAGGTCGGCGTCCCAGATACGGTAATGACACCGCCAGGTGACAGAGTCTGACCGTCTATGATGAAGTCCATAGACGCCTCGGCAGTGTAATTGCTTCCATCAAACGCGACTGTGAGTACAGCTGCGGTGATGGTAGCGTAGGACAATGCTTCAGTGCTCGCGCCGATGACCACGGCTGTACCGGCTGCAGCGTGGGATACGAGGCGTGCCGGATACGGCGATGGTGCCATCTGGTGCGAGAGTCTGACCGGCGATGATGAAGTCTTTGGATGCGTCGGCGGTGTATGATTTTCCGTCTAATGAGAGATTGGCAGCAGCAGCAGTAGCGGGTGTGATGATTAGCATAGGGATGCTGAAAGAGTACTGCTACCTTTCTACCACACTTGGCTGCTACTAGAGGGATACGAGATAGGCGCCGTGATGATGCCACCGGGTCTTAAGGTCTGACTATCGATGGCGAAATCCGATGAAGCATCCGCACCGGTCCGCCCCATTTGGACACAGGAGCCACGACTGTGGGAGGTGTGACGGTAGCAAAAGATAAGGATCCCGTCCTGCTACCGATTACCATCTCGCTTCCTCTCGCAGGACAGGTAATCCCCGTTCCGTGCGCTAAGAGACTGGCACCGGGCGTCATCATCTGATCGTCGATGACAAAAGTGGACGCGGGTCTGTTGTGTTACCACTGGTGCTATATTAGGGTTACCAATCGCAGGGCCGTGGATTCTTGGGAAAGTGCTGATGCCTATAATAGCAGCTGTAGCGTTAGCATTGAGACTAATAGGTGTGCCGCAAGTCGTCATTGCTGGACCGTTTGGTGCGCGGGTTTGTCCGGCGAGGATGAAGCGGGAGGAGGTGTCGCCTGTACAGGGCGGTCCTGCGAATGGGAAGATGCCTGATTGCGCAGACGGACCAGCAGCAGCTTGTCCCGACCGAACGGCTTACGAGTCAGAGTTACAGATCGGTAAAAAGGGCTAGTCCTCGATCCCAAAACTCTCCAAGCCTGTGCACCACGATTTCTGTACTCGATGTCTGTTGTGAGTCTTGACCATTGCAATCACGCCTCAGCTCACACAGCGGGCATAGGGGAGGAGAATCTATGACCTGTATTCTATGCGCTGTCAAAACACCATGCCTTCCCCAGCGATCCACCCAAAAGCTACGGAAACCTTGTATGCTTGGGACGGCGAACCGTATCCAAACAAATAAAAACAACCATCACAAGTAATATGTAATATTGATTGCATATAACACGGGGCAGCTAAGAGCTTTTGGATATCTGGACGACAGATAGTCGAAAAAGGCCCTCAGCGCTAAAAACTAATCAAACGTGTCCAAGAGGGTAAGGTCTCGGGAGGATCTGACGGTACCTACGTAGCAAGCAGTAGGGACGGCAGCACTACGCGACGGGCTGGAAGGTCTGGTGCCGTAGTGAATGGTAGATAGGCTGGGTGAGTGACGAAAAGGCGGTAGGAATCTGACTCCTAATATCAAGTTGAGCCCCTCTGCGGAAGGACTGCTGAATAATAGATCTCAACCAAGTGACGTAGACTGGGAGGTTGGGGAGTTAGGAGGAAGCGTTACGTTGAGATGACGGCTTTAAGAGGCAAGCGTTACTGATGTTGTAGGTAACGGCCTTAAGAGGCAAGCGTTACTGATGTTGCAGGTACGGCTTAGGAGGAAGCGTTACGTTGCAGGTGACGGCCTTAAGAGGCAAGCGTTACTGATGTTGCAGGTAACGGTCTTAAGAGGCAAGCGTCACTGATGTTGCAGGTAACGGCCTTAAGAGGCAAGCGTCACTGATTCGTAGGTAGGCTGGGTGAGTGACGAAAAGGCGGTAGGAATCTGACTCTTAACAAAGTTGCAGCCCTTGGGAAGGATTTATACCAATGACTGATATCAGGTGGGGCTTCCACCGATGTACCAATGGCTGGCATTATATACCAATACTATATCAGGTGGGGTTCCACATTACCAATGATGACATCAAGACCAATGATGACATCATGTACCAATGGCTGGCATCAGGTGGGGTTTAATGGCCGGTATCAGATGGGGCTTCCACTGATGTAAGGCTTTGACGCGTATGGTCATGCCCGATGTAATAGTCCAAATGGCTGGAATAGCTAGGATATCCAATGGCTGCGGTAGCCTGAAATATGGCTGTGGTAGTGGACTGAGATATCCATGTGCGGTAGCCTAAATAGCTGGATAGTTGAATTATCCCACCGAGCCCAAATGTCTGAAATAACTGAGACGTCCCATGTGCGATAGCCCAATTAGTTGGAATAGTTGAGATATCCCCATGGCTGCGATAGCTGAGATATCCCTGTGGCTGCGATAGCCCAAATGGCTGGAATAGCTGAAACATCCCCATGGCTGCGGTAGCGTAAATAGCTGGGATAGTTGAATTATCCCCATGGCTGCGGTAGCCCAAATGTCGAAATAACTGAGACGTCCCATGGCTGCGATAGCCCAATTAGTTGGAATAGTTGAGATATCCATGGCTGGATAGCTGAGATATCCCTGGGATAAAAGGGAATAGCGAAACATCCAGGCTGCGGTAGCGTAAACAGCTGAAATAACTGAGACATCTCCAGGCGCGGTACCAAATACTGGAATAGGAAAATCCCCAGGCTGCGATAGCCAAATACTGAAATAACGAGACATTCAGGTGCGGAGCCCGATAGCTGGAGTGACGAGACATCCCCAGGGCTGCGATAGCCAAATGCTGGAATACTAAGATATCTTTATGGCTGCGGTAGCCAAATAGCTGGGATAGCTGAAATATCCCCAGGCTGCGGTAGCCTAAACAGCTGAAATAATGAGACATCTCATGGCGCGATATGAGAATCCCGTGGCTGCGATAGCCTAAATGGTTGGAATAGCTGAAACATCTCCACGGCTCGGTAGCGAAGCTGAGTAGGGAATCCCAAGGCTGCGGTAGCCCAAGTAGCTGAAATAATTGAGACATCTCTAAGCTGCGGTAGCCAAATAGTTGGAATAGTTGAGACTCAGGCTGCGGTAGCCAAATAGCGGAATAGTTAGACCTTATGGTGCGGTAGCCCGATTAGTGAAATAGCTGGATATTAGGGTGCGGTAGCCAAAAGCTGGATAGCTGAACATTAAAGCCGATAGCCAAATAGGTGGAATAGTGAGAGTCTCATGGCGATAGCTAGATACCTAGATTGCGATAGCCTAAATACTGAAATGAGAGGCATCTATGGTGCGGTAGCAAATAGCTGGATAGCTGAAATATCCATGGCGCGGTAGCCCATGTAGCTGAAATAACTGGACAAGTGCGGAGCCGATTAGCTGAAATAGCTGGGACATTATGGTTGCGGTAGCGAATAGCTGAAATGGCTGGGACATCTAAGGCTGCGGTAGGAATAGCAAATGGTGGGACTTAGGTGATAGCGAAATCCATGGTTGCGGTAGGCCGAATAGCTGAAATGGCTGGGAATTAAGGCTGCGGTAGCCCAAATAGCTGGAATAGCTGAGAATCCACGGCTGCAGTAGCCAAATAGCTGAATTATGCATGGCGCAATAGCCAAATACTAAATTGACTGAAATATCAATGGCTGAATACTCAAATAGCGAAATAGCTGAAATACGAAATAGCCACAGGCTCAAACCAAATATGAAATACAAATAACCACATGGCTGCAACAGCCCAAATAGCTAAAATACGAAATATAATCCAATAGCTAAATACAAAACCACAGGCTGCCATAGCTCAAATAGCTGAAAACTGAAATACCACATGGCTCAATAGCTAAATAGCTGAAATAGCGAAATAGCCACATGGCTGCAAAGCTCAATAGCTCAAATAGCAAATACTGCAATATAAAAAACATGCAATAGCTTAAAAGCAAATAGAAAGACTGCAATAGCTAATAGCTGAAATAATGAAATATCAAATAGCTGCATGCAGAAGCACTTACTGAAATGGCTAAACCATATACTATAATAGCTATATCCTTATAGCCGTATGGCTTAGTGCAAATGACTGAAATTTATGACTGCGATAGCTGGTAATATATAGGTGAATTGAAGTTGTATAAATGGTAGTGGCATGGTCGCATGGCCTACGGCTGTAAATGGCGAATGGCTCAATTAAGCCAATGCTGGCTGGCTAATGGCAATAGCTGCAATATCTATGTACTCAATAGCCAAATAGCTGGTATGCGACAATCATATGCTGAAATGCTAGTAGCCATGGCCGATGGCAATAGGGGAAATAGGTAAATATCATGTACCCAGTGGTCTAAATAGCTGGAATGCAAACTTCATGGCCGATGCAAATACCAAATATTTTCGCAATATATAAAAACAATATATCTCAAAAAAATTAAACCAACGCAGTGCATAAAAATACTCAATTACTATACATATCGCAAAGATGGAACGGCTGATCAAACAGCCACCAACGCTATGGCCTAAATGGACCCACAACCACAGTCCCACGTTGCGAGCTCGACGAAGCTCGTTTTCATGTTCGCTCTTGCTTGTCGGCTGTAGTAGGTAAAGAGCAGACTCTCAGCTCACGAAAAGGCAATACGGAAGAGAAGCACGATAGGGTGGATGACGGCTCTGACGCCGATACCAATGTTCCAAGAGACTTAGTCAGAGCTTCTGGGAAAGCGAAACTGAAAGAGACCTTCCTGGACAAACTCGCTGTCCCGAGAAAAGCCACCGCCAGGCGAGAAGGCCAAGCACATTGATGCTGCCGCGATGGTTGAAAGAGACGATGAAGCAACCATATACGTTGCCAAGAATGGTGGGCTCGATGAGGTTGATAGCTCGATGTTGCACGTACTTCCAATCTGGGTGAGAGCCATTATGGCTAATGGTCGCCATCGAAATATCACCAAGGACGCTACGCTCAAGAAATAAGTTGAGTACTATCAGAAGCGATTGGAGTTCTATCGGCAGAGACTCACACAAAGTCTCGAGCCATACATGACAACAACTGACACCGTATACCCCACAAAACAAAGGTTCCGCAGACTCTTTGAACTGCGTTCTTCTATCGGAGCTGTCGGGAAGCAGTGGCACGAGATCGTCTATGCCGCGTATGAGCTGCAGTTTGACAAGAGTACGATGTCAGAATTAGATGAAACCGCAAAAGATGCTTCCCGGAAGCTGTGGCAATGCATCACGCTTCTTGGCCACCTTCGCGTGTCCTATGAGACTATCATTGAAGGCGCTTGGCACTTTGCGATCTTCAAAAAGGTAAACATTGTAGCCAACGATGCGGGTGTCCTCGAGGAAGTGGCTCATCAATTGTCCTATTCCCTGCCATCAATTTCGGCGTAATTCAAAACGCTAAAGGCGCGCCAGCGGAAAGCGTGCAATATCAGATTGGCACAGCCTTGCTTCGTACATGCCGAGGTGCAGCTGCCGATGCAGCTCGAGCGTCCTCCAAGAAAAAGCTTCAACGCGGCGAGGGTGCTTGAGTATATTAGCTATAACCAAAAGACTTACTATCTCTACTGCAAAGTCATCGAGGAGCATAGGATTTTCCGCACTCGGGTTACTCACGGGAAGGCTTATGATTAGCGGATCGTCCCGGCTTCGAACGACCTTCCCATAGCATCTGCCTTCCGGATCAATGTAGCCTTGGTCAGTATAGAAAATAACATGATCACTCGCTCTAAAAAGTCCCTTGGCAGCCGACAATTGCCTCCTATTGCTGAGGATTTCATTAGCAACTCAGTACATTCGGACACATCTGTGTACAGGCATCAACTTAGACAAGTCGGTATTAATAATGAGGGTCTCAACTTAGCAGAAAGTAACGAACGCGGAAAAGACTCACCTGCCACCAAAATTGGCAAGCCTCGTACATCCTTCCAAGCGGCTCGAATCCCGCAGACAGCGGGAATCCAATAGAAATAGTACAGTTCATTACTCACGAGACTGAGAAAAAATACTCTTGCATTGATCAAAGTATGAATTCATGTTCCGAACTTTGTCAATTTTTGGGATGAGGCTTATGATTTCGACCGCGCTATGTATAGGTTCAAGGCGATCTATCAGGCGTCCAAATCCCTGAATGTCGAATACCAAGTCCATTGGAACCTCAACGATGAGCTCCCCAAGAGTGGACCTCATTGAAATTCCCAGCAATTGCCGTATCTGGTACGACCACGTCTTCATTGAACGCGTTAAATCACAACGAGCATGCGTATCATCTTTACGACGATATTACACCAGGATTCATGGAAAGCCAACTGAAAGCTTTGATATTTCGCAACCAGCGGAACGATGGAGACTTGGAAGGCCAACTGAAAGAGGACACAAAGTATCAAGACCAGTTCCAGAAAATGGCAAGAGATAAAGAACTTGTCTGCAACGAATGTATGTTCGGAACCCTCTTGTGATATCACCTGCAGTTTAGGCTTCTACAGGATACCAAAATGAACGAGAAATGATCAAGTTCATGCCAGCAGGCACTCTTAACATGATTCCAATGAGGGAGCGCGATGTGGATACTATCGATCCCATCAATCCAAAGCTCATCCAGATTCGCCAACTTTTCAAAGAGAATACCAAGATTGAAGAGGACATGGAAGGATTTTTATGCAGTGAGCTGTGGTCAGTCTCAGCCATAAGGCGTACTTACCATTCTGGAGGAGCAGAACCGTGCCACGGATGGAAATTGACCAAATACCACCGAGCGAGCGCTAACAGCAGCATCAATCTAACGGGACATTTCTGACTGTGGAACAGTGTTGGGAACTGTGGTAATTCCAGGGAGACGAAGGGCGAGGAGCTCCGGGGTCGCGGGTGTCATTTTATAGTATGGTATTCGTGTTTGAACAATCGACTAAGGACTACGTAGAGCACGCTGACCAGAGGTGATATAAAAGCATAAGGACTCTTGCAACACTTGACAGCAAACCTGATGACAAGAATGATGTGATAGACGAGTTCATGCAGGCTTTCTTCTCTTGTGACCGACCGCTCTCCATGGTTCCTTGATTGGGATCTCAGACATCGGTTGCAGTTTCATAGGGCTGAGCACTTACACCTAAACTCGGCTTAGCTGGAACGGGCGTAATGAACGCTTAGGGCATAAGACAACCGCTACTAGCGCGAGCAGTTCGGGTGGGTAGTGCGCTGACTGACATTTCATGTATCTCGCCTTCAGACATTTTTCTCCTGTCCATGTGCAAAATTATACGTACGATTGTTTTCTGTATAGTCTCAAAACCTTTCCGGCAATACTTGTAATGCCTTTGTAATTTAGGATTCCACTAGACGCACGCATAATCTCCAGTAATTTGCATTCGTTTTAGCAAAATGGGCTTCCCTTACCATTTCGTTACCTTGAACGATGAGCAAAACTTGCGTCGACGCCAATTGTTGGACGGCTATGGCCAATTTGCGCAATTTTCTGTCTTGCTCCTACCGCTAATGTATCAACTATGTCTCGGAATGCGTCTTCTGATATCAAGAACATGGCCGTTCAAACCTCAGACGGTCAAAGAGCATCGAAGTCCAGTCGTGTCCAGGTTCCAACAGCCTGCTACAAGCTATTCAACGAACCTACTAGCACGAACCCGTTGGTCTCTTGATGAAGAGGTCCTTGAGGGATGGAACACCCGACAGGAATGGCTCATTGCTGGGCTTTGGGCAATGTGGCTGCTTGTGCTTGTGTTTAAGGATACCGGCGACGACTACCTCCACTTGACCAAACGATTCGGCATCGTAGCGGCTTCGCAACTGCCAGTACATTATTTGCTTGCCGCCAAATCTTGGAGTCCTATCCAATATCTGACTCGAATGTCCCATGAGGAACTCAACCCCTACCACCGGCTTTTCGGGAGAATACTCATCGCTTTCTTCTCAGTCCACGCAACAATGTACTTGAACTTCTACATCCAGATGAGCCTCCTGCTCAAGAGGATTCAGGATCGGGACGTGATACTGGGGTTATCAGCCATCACGACCTTTCTGCTCATTGGGACTACCGCTCTTGCCAGGATCCGCACATGGAATTACCGCGTCTTTTTCTATCTCCACGTTATCCTTTCTGCATCAATCCTACCAATACTATTCTTCCACGTCTCGCATCTTCGACTGTATATTGTCGAATCAGCGGCCATCTACCTACTTGTCATTTTGCAACGCAATGTGTCGCAGGCAACAGCTGATGCAGCTATCGAGCTGATCCCTTCAGCTAATCTACTCGCCATCAGCATAGCGCTGACGAAACCTCTTTCTTCCAAGAAATACACCCCAGGCCAGCACATATACCTTGGTTTTCCATCGCTGCCCCAGAAACTCCGTATTAACCCTTTCTCAATCGCCAATAGGGATCCTCATAGCGACAATAAGATCAAGCTTGTGGCTCGTGCTCTCTCCGGAACAACGGCAATGCTCGCTGATTATGCCGCCAAGCAAAAGACCACCAGCCTTACGCTCGAAGGTCCCTATGGCGCCGCAAACTATTTTCCTGATCTTGCGACTTATGATCGGGTGCTCTTTGTTGCAGGTGGTGTGGGAGCAACATTCACGTTACCACTTTACCTTGACTTGCTGCAGAGAAAGGCTCGTGAGGAGCACATACCAAGTCCTAAGTTTGTGTGGAGTGTCCGGCAAATCGCGGACGCTCAATGGGGCATCAAGCAGCTGCTTGAAGCTTGTGACATTCTACCTGAAAGCTTCCACGCATATGCCACTCAAGGTGATGTCGATGGACGGGAGTCGGAGCCCTCAGCTCGCAGACCACAGAGTAAATCAGAAGCGGAAGTCAGTGATTCCATCGAGCTGCAGGAGCGAGATCGGCTACTCAGTGACTCGACTTCGCCTGAGGATGCTACCTCCAGAGCTGCAAAGACGATGCGAGATGGTCGTCCCGATTTTCGTACCATAGTCGATGAAGTTTTCTCGTTCGATAGCCGTGAGAGGGTAGCGGTTTTGGTTTGTGGGCCCCGTGGCATGGGTGCGAGTGTTAGAAGGGAAGTCACGAGATGGGTTTGGAAAGGAAGGAATGTTTTCTGGCATGGGGAGGAGTTTGGGTGGTGAGCTGGCATGCTTGGTAGTGACAGGGCTCAATGCAGCTCAACAAAGTGTTACCACAACCCTCAAGGCATGGCTTCCTTCCTATCACTCCGGTTCTTGCCTAAGGAAGGATACATTCTGCTATGATCTATCAGGGAGTAAGAGAGTTCATGGCAAAACCATGAATTATAAAAGTACGAACTTTGACAAGTTAATTTGCCAGTATACTGCATATCTGGGTAGAAATCAGTAGCGAGTGAGCTAGCTTAGCAGGTATCCTCGTATCGTACGATACTCTCTTGTCCTACCTTATACCCTACGAGACTCCTTTGATCTATGATTTAATCTACGAAGCTACTGTATCGATACGACAAACCTAGTCTTCGAGAGAAACTATGCGTATCGATACGTAGTACAATCCGACTCGCGAGACAAATTTCAATGGCAAGATTTCAGTCTTCTGCACACGCTAATTGAAGCGGCTATGGACGACCTTGCCCGAGGTGTGGAGCCGAAGGGCGCTCATGAACGCCTTCGAGTATTGTATGTTCATAGGTTTATGCTATCTCTCTCGCTGTAGGGCCACTAAGGTTATGAAAAATCCTTATGAAAAATGTTGCTAAACCTCCCTAATGGAAGAAAACCAAAGGAAAAGTCATTGCATGTGCTAGCCCTCGGTCTTCTTGGGACCATGAGTCAGAAACCACGAGTACCATCCCCAATTAGCTGTCATCAGCAGCTGAAAGTGTTTCTCATCATTTATCTGTCAACTTCAAGAAGAAGAAATGTTAATGTTCAGTTATTGTAGTTCCATGTTATGTTCTCTAAACAATTCCAGAAAAATGATCTCAGCCTGTGAAATTTAAGTATGGATCAAAATGCTCTGATTGACTCCTGACTTCAATGTGGAGGACAAGCACTATTGATAAGCGACGTGTTTTCCAGCCAATCACCAAGTCGTGTTAGATGATTCGTGGGTCCCCCAACTTTTTCCCCCAAGAGCAATATTCTCCTAATTTTGGACGTATGACTCATCGTCCTTTCAATTCATATTTGATAGAGATCTTCCCCCTCGACTCCCACAGTACGCTTCTCACTGAGACTTCTCGAGGCCTTAGACATTGGGCCTAGCATGCCTTCGTTCTCAACCCTTTTCAGAAGAACCTATCATTTCTACACCCTTATCTCGAAATCAAATCGACTTGGGACGTCATCAGCTGAGCACATTTGTCTAAGCGTAGCATTCTTTTGCTTCTCGTATGCTGCAGCGCCTGAGGCTTCCTTGCAGGCCACCGCTCATCGCTCCAAGCGTAAATACTGCAACCTTCGAGTTCAAGAGCTTTACTGATGTTGTCGATCAGTGAACACAATCGCCCGAACCTTCCGGTACAACAGAATCTTCTCAGAAGCGCCTTCAAATCTGTCAGACCAAGCCTGGGATGATATCTATCCACCCCGGGGCGGCTTTTTAAACCACCCTGCAGCCCCACAGCAACGCTCGACATCGTCCGTATTTCATCAACTGCACTGCCTGGTATTTTCGCCCCCATCCAACACGAAGTCCAATAAGATGGCCAAGCAATCTAGTATAGTATTAGACATGGCTACTGGGCCGTCTGTCAAGCGTCCACTCAGGGGCAAAAGCTACAGCCTATATATAAAAATAATATTCTAGATATAAAAACGAAAGAATGTACATTCTTGATAGTATTTCTTAAGGGAATCAATTGTAACCTCAACCTTGCAAACTATCTTGAGGTCATTCGTGGCGGCGATCGGGCCATTGTTCTCCATTCTTTCCTTGTTTACGGCATAAACGACCTCTGTGTAAGCGCTGGCAGCCAGCTCGGTCTTGAATCTGATGTAGAAAGCGGTCGCTTTGTGTTCTGGATCGGCCTGTTTTGATTGACTCATGGCGTTGGTTTCTAGAATGCGGTGCTTTGAGCAGAGTGTCTTGGGGGAAGGAAAGAGAGTATTGTTATAGTTTCCGTGTACGGTGTGCTTTATATCATCATATTTGTATCTTAGAAATAAATCACGCGAAAGTCTTTTTTTTTGTGATCTATAAGTACAGAAATACGAGACGTAGAGAATTGATGAAGAACAAAATGAAGAGCAGGGAGGTATTGCATGCATCTATGCCTGCTGCATGATTCTCTCCTGTTTTAAAAGCATGCTGTAAAACATTGACACAAATACGAATGGGCGACAGTGGTTGCAGAAAACTCAGGTATCATTCTGCGCTAAGCCCCACCAGATTATTTGGTTTGGAACTTGTAGCAGCCCCTCTTTGTGGAGGCTCCGGAATCTTGCATTGCAATCAAGCCGACGGAGTTTCAGTGCAGCAGGCTAGGGCTGATGTGTGCGGCCAGTAAGATAGAGAATCGTCGCCTGAATATTTCTCGGAAAGACGTGAACGTCTCTATTGGCCCGAATTTCCTTAGAATCTAGGCAACCCTCAGCGCTGGAACTTGCCGACATCGAGGTCCACACCCTTACACACTCCGAACCATTCCTACTGGACGGTCGGAAGATCTCATGGGGCTGTGTTTTCGGAGAGCTGCAAGGAATGAGACGCTGCAACGTGTCGAAGGGTGATGCCGTTGCTGATGGCCATGAGTTGGCGTCTCCCGAACTGCAGCCACCCGGCATCAACTTTCTCATATTCGGGCAGGCGCCTAGCGCAGTCGGTAAGTCATTGCCACACGGAGAAGTACCCCGGGGTACCCCAAGGAAGTGGGTTCCAGTAGAGGAGTCGCCCAGAGGTCAGCTCTGGTTGCTGGCGCATCAAGCTTTTCACCTACGATTTTGAGTGCTTGGGGAGAGCGTGGGACAGCGGCAGAAATCTCTAGTGCATGCTGCTATGATCAGTGTTTGAGCGGATTGATCGTTCAATGCTACTGATATCCTGCCTGTAAAAGAGTTTGATATGGTACTAGAGAAGCGCAAAGCGTACAACAATGGAAGGGGTGTGTTAATTGAGTACTTAGAGCCAGTACCATTGCATAATATGACTTCTACGCCTGCGAAAAGAGTGTGTTTGCCCGCAATGCAGACGCAAATTCATCCCTATGCATGCCTTGATCTCAGTGAAAGGAGTGTCCTTCAACGCCAGCTTAAAGAATGTGTATGTCCACAATGTAGACGGAAACCCGCCCAATGCATGCCTTGATCGCAGTGAAAGATGTGTTGGGTCAGACCAGCAGAACCGGAACCCGGCCCCCCAAATCACACAATACTTATTTTCCTGGCCCTTTGCTTGTTCCGATTGCTAAGCTTGCTTGGCCCACTAGGTATGCTTGGCATGCTGGGCTGTGATACGTTGCTTGACTTGGCGGGGCTTGCATGGCTTGTCCGGCCTGCCGGATTCGTTCTTCTACCTCCACTCGTTCTTTGAAACAGGCACGGTTTTCCAGCAATCTTTCCGCCGCACCTCGATAGGCATTGCTGTCCCTCGTTCGCGCGGGATGATGGGGAGGGAAATGCTATCTTAACGGTAAATACAGGCTAAACTTGCGCAGGGAAGATTGAAACCCACATTTTCACCATTTTTGATTCCTTTGATTTCTTCCTCCGTAAGCCCGACAACCAGTTCAAGATCTTTGGGTTGCGTCAGCCCCGAGGCGAGGAATTTGCCAATGTTGTAGCCATTCCATTCCCATGGGTGATCCTTGTTCTCCGAAATATTCTTTGCTGTCTTCAATATTTTGTGCTGCTCAAAGAGGCCGCAGCTTGCAACGACACCACCGGTTTTTAGGGAAATTAGCTCTTGCACTTGAGGCCTACCCGTACCAAGCACGCCGTGGTAGAGGACAATTCGGTAATACAACGGAAGGGCTTCGTCATCTAATTCGGGTTCCCCTGGGCGAGCTGAAGGGCGGTAGTCAATTACTGAGTGTTCCTCCTGGGGGTCTGGTGGCTGACTCATGTCTTGGGAGGGAAGGTGAGGTGAATATTTCAGAGTAGAGTCAGATGGAATGAGACTGAGGTTGCTGTTGTCCGTAGTATGTGTAGATAAAAGGATGAGATCTTATGAAGAACAAATTTGAGAGCAGGAAGACGAGCCCTTATAGGCGTCTATGTCTGCTGCCTGTTTATCTGTTGTTTCATCGAATACCACATGCATATCTGCAACACACGTGAAGAGCGGGGTCCGTTTCAAGGGACTGAGGACCGACTCTTGAAAGGATAAATTTCTGTTTCTCCTTACCACCAAGCGACGGTTCTCACACAACGGAAGAATGACGAACTAAGGGCCGAGCCATAGACCGTACGTATTACCAGAAAATCATCGGCTCTTGTCCCTCCACATGCCAGCTGGTCATGATTTGATTCCCGTGAATGGCCCATAAATGCTCTGTTTTGACTATGTTTCTGTTCATAAATGACCAGATTTGCTGAGCCTGAAACCCATGACGGCATACAATTTAGAAGAGGCCGAGTCAGTAATTTGGTCTTTGGATCGCGCCGAGGGCGCCAGCTACGTTGTGCCGTCGTGTGCGCCTTTTGTTTTCAAGTTGTGGAATTTTTAAGCTATTCACTTGCTCAGCCTACCTCCATAGCCTTAAAATTGCGGAATCCTCACTTTCGGTCACTGAATGTCGAGTTTGCTTGTGCTCTTGTAAGCGCGGAGCGCATTCGTTTAGTCATTATTGGGCATCAAGAACAAGGGCGACTCGAATTTTTGAATGTTTCACGGCAGTCTGCAGGCGTCGAGCCAAGAGGGCTTGGTGGGGCGGCGAGAGCTTGTTTCAAGCTTGAACTTTCGCCCGTATTCAATTCACAGACACCTTGATGTTATAGGAATAGAATCAGCTCGGGTTTTAACTCGGGAGTATACGTCCGGAGCAAGTCATGGCGGCTTGTGGTAAGAAGATGAAGGGGTTCACGCACGCACATCGAGCTCAAAATCTGTATTCAACGAGTAATACCCGCCCGTTCATCTCAGATTATAACAGCACATAGATTCTAACATATCTTGGCAAGAGTTGCGAACGTTTCTGAACTACGCTAAGGGGCTTTCCTGCGGTGCCTTGGCAACAGGGGTAAGCGCTCAATTACTAGCGCACCCTTAGCCAGCATCAAACCTCCTTCCCTCCCCCCAAGCTTGCCCTCGAATCCCTCAACTCAACTCAACCTTAAGAGGTGAAGCAGCATGTATGTCGTATGAAGCTAAGCGTCTTGAGTAAACCACGGCAAATTGTGAGTGCCACTGTTTGCAAAATTGCCTTGGGGAAAAAAAATAAAAAATTCCCCTGCAGGATTGCCTCAATAAACGCAGCCAGAAGAACCTTCGCGCATCCTTAACTGTTGAAGCAGTCGGACCCGTATCTGCAGAATTGCTTTGAGAAAACCACAGGAAAACCCTTTTTTTTCCTGCAAGATTGCCTTAAAGAATCTGAGCAAGAAGATCCCTCGCACACCCTTGACCATTGAAGTAGTCCGATCCGTTTTTTGCAGAGTTACTTCAAGACACAGCAGGTTTGACATGCATGTAAAAATCGCCTCATATCTTTGCACGTTTCCGGGGTCTGATGTCTTTGAAGAGTTCCTCGCCAAGCAGAAAAAAAGCAAGTGCGTTGGGGATAATACTACTCTAGAGGGGATGGAGGGATCTCACTTATCTCAGTGCATGTTTGATATGGATCCCCTACCTCTTTCTCGGCGCGCATATGTTAGGTCCTCTTTTAGGAGCCCGAAAGCGCGCGTGACACCCGCGGACCTTGGCAAATTGGTCGATAGGCTAGTCTTTCGGGGTTCTAACAATAGCGCAGCAGATGTTCACCCCGCCTACCGTCACAGGCATACCAGCCCTCCTTCTCTCACCCGCTACTCTTGCCTTGATGACGGAGTAGGGCACGAGAAATCTTTCGCCATTGAGATCATTCTACTTACATTGAACAACAACTACATGGCCCATGGGTGCCACCTATGCAATGCAATCGCAAGCTGTGGCCTGTACAGCAATTGCAATGTAACGGCTGGAGGAGGTGCTCAGCTAAACTTTTAATCAGGCATCTCGACTCCATCTTATACCGTCAGAGGGTTTCTCCTTCCGAGATGATCGATCAGTCTCAGCTTAACTACTCAAAAGATGGCCCCGGCTTGAAACACCGCGTGAGATATTCAATACACCATCATACTTCTTGCTCAGCAATTTGATCCGTGCAATGTCAAATGGGCGAAGCGTGTTCGACTAAGCAAGTTTAATAACGATGTATTCGTCGTTATCAACCTCCTTGGTCGCAGTGCATGTAGTGCTATCAATATTGTCAACTCTTTTTGTGGCAATTCGCTTCAAAGTACGACGCAGCACAAAGGCTGGGCTTGGGGCAGACGATTATACTATTTTGATAGCATTGGTAACTCAACGAAATAGATTCTGCTTGACTAATCGCTTACAGCCACAGCTTACGCTATATCATGCTGCCCCAGTGCTGATTTACGCTGCTACTGCGGGCGGGGTGGGTAATACAGAGGAGCATATTGCCAACAATCCATCTGAAAGCGCGATATATACGAAGATCATCAGATGGAAGGAGGCCGGTCCTCTTGGGTTGTTGCTAACATGCTATGCAGGTCATCTTTGCTGGACCGATCTTGTTCGCGTTGGCGATCTCGCTCATCAAAGCATCGACGTTGATTCTGTACAAGCGCATACTCGTGATTAAAAGCTTCTACTCGGCCTGTCATGTGATGATGGGACTCACTCTTGCCTGGGCTTTGGCGTCGATATTTGTATGTACGCTGACTCACTTCATGAGGGGTCTCGCTGAAACAGCATCGATATCCTAGGGCCAGATGTTTCGATCTTATAATGTCTCGAAAGGCTGGACTGAGCCTGGTTGATATGGTAGGTTGATTTATACTGCTTTTCTCTGTTCGCCGGCTGCAATCAATATATTACTGGACGCCGCCCTCGTCTGCCTACCTCTTCCTGTTATCCGAACTTTATCTATGTCTTCGGAACGAAAATTATCATTCATCGGGATATTCCTCCTCGGTCTTCTGTAAGATCTGTGCAATAATACACTTTTATCACTGACACCCAGAAAAGATGCATTATTGCCTCCGAGGTCCGCCTTTACTATATTATAATACTAAATGACAGAAAAGATACGCCCGATACAGCTTATATAGGTGAGCACAAAGACTGCTGTCAAAAAGCGTAACCTGACTTTGTTTTCAGATGTGGCGACCAAGAACACTATCTGGTCGGTCATCGAACCTCATATGTCGGTCGTGGCCGCATGCCTTCCTGTTCTAGGACCCCTCTACAAAAGCGCAAAAAGCCCGGCTTCCATGATGAGGAATCTGTGGTCTTCACTATCCCTACAAAGCCTTTCTCTGAGGAAGACAGTAAGAGAGGATGCAACCACCAATGAAAATATAGAGCTGGACAATAAGGACTCGCGGAGTGCGTGGCTGCGCTTAACCTCCAATGACGGTCCCAAAAGTGACATTAGCTACGACCCTGTGATGTACCAGGGCGATATAAGGGTTGGTCAGCCGACAGCTCATGGTATCTTGGTGCATGAGAGCTTGGAATCCAAAGTTAGTAGAGCTGAATCAGAAAGCTGGAAAGACTGATGGACATGTGGAAGAACTGATGGGTTTACTGAGGGAACTGGTACTCCGTTAACTCTAGCAAGGGAGTTGCACGCAGCTGGCTCGGCTACTCATGCAATTCCTGCAAATTTCTTGAAGCATTCCAATGACACAAAACATGTTAAAGCTTTATCTAGGAGCCAGTGTAGATTGCCTACTTCCAAGGGTTTTGTGATGCCAGATCTTGCCAGGTTTCGAAGGCTATTGATGAAAGGCTGAAAACGTAGCCAGAGGAAAGCATGATACGCGGATAAGTATTACTGCCTTTAGCAAAAATAGAGGCATAATCGATAAATTAGACTAAATAGTCAGTTAGTCAAATGATCTGCTATAGCATAGAATTTATCTGATTACACGACGGGGTTCCGCTTGCATGATGTAGAGCAACTGCCCTACCCGTTAACAAAGACCCACGAACACCATCTCTTCCGTAACCTTCTCTCGCCCCATTGACTGCAAGAATGGAAGACGGTCGCGCGAAACAGATACCCTTATGGCTAGACTGCGACACAGGTACAGCACGGTAAAGCCCGATGAAGCTTCGTCCACATCCGCCCAGTTCCTCTTTCTAACAGAGCCAGGGCACGACGTACGGACAACCCCAACCCCAACCATCTCCCTCAAACGCTAAGCCAGCCCCTCAGGACGCCTTCGCCATCCTCCTCGCCGCCTACGATCCCTGCCTCCACCTCCTCGGCATCAGCACCGTCCACGGCAACGCCTCCCTCGCGCAGACGACCAATAACACGCTGAGCGTCCTCGCCGCGATCGGGAGGCCCGACGTGCCCGTCCATCCTGGGGCCGCGAAGCCGTTCTGCAGGAACGCGGTCCACGCTGCTGATATACATGGTACCTGCCTTGTCGCATAATATGGGGTGGGGGAGGCGTGCTGAGTTGCACACACAGGCGTTTCCGGTCTCGATGGCACGACCCTGTTACCGAAGCCTGCGGTAGGGCCCGTTACGAAGCCGAATGCTGTCTTGGCTATGCGGCATAGGTTGATGGAACAGCCTGAAGGGACTGCGTGGCTGGTGGCTACGGGGACGTTGACGAATGTGGCATTATTGTTTGCTACGTTTCCGGAGCTCGTGGAGCATCTTAAGGGCTTGAGTGTTATGGGTGGTGCTATTGGTGGTGGTTTTACGGATGCACCTATGGGACATGTGAAGGGCGAAGGGGAGAGGTTTGGGAATTGGACGAGGTGGGCGGAGTTTAACATCTATGTGAGCGCTATCTGCAGTACTTGGAGTTGAACCGGGCAGATCGGGTCTGATATTCAAGCAGTGCGATCCGGAAGCCGCTGAATCGATCTTCTCGAACCGTAAACTTGCCGCGAAGACGACGTTGATACCGCTTGATCTCACCCATCAGGTCTTAGCGACAAGGGAAGTCCAGCAGACGTTGCTGATGGGAAGGCCCTTGACGACTCCATCGGCATCTGCCTCGAACCTCCGACAAATGTTCCATGACCTTCTCTTGTATTTCGCCCATACCTACAGCGAGGTCTATGGCATCACAGAAGGACCACCGCTGCATGATCCAATCGCTGTAGCTGTACTTCTGGAACCTTTAATGAGCCCGCTTATGAGATTCGCCGACAACGGAGGCGAGAGGTGGCACGTCAGAGTCGTAACTGATGGATTGCATAGCCGGCACGACGAGGAGCGAGGGCAGGTGGGCAGAACGGTGGTCACTAAATCTGACCATGGTGGTGTGCGCATACCCCGGAGTATGCAAGTTGAAAGCTTCTGGAGGCAGATAGGCCGCTGCCTCGAAGAAGCAGAGAGAGATCTTGGATTCGTAGCTTCTCTCCGTCATCCATAGCCATATGCGTCGTCATCGTCGTCCCTCCACCATAATGATGTGATATCCATGCCCCGTCTTCACCTCCACATACTTTGGATTGCCCGTCGTGCTCGGCTCCAGGTCATACGCCGCTTTCTCAAACGCGGCATCAAGCGACCCGCGTACTTTCCAGCCCAAGCTGCCGCCTTGACGGGCTTTGTCCTCGGAAAACTCGCGGGCTACTTCGTCGAATTTGGCGCCGTCGCGGAGTTTGGTCAGGGCTTCTTCTTTCCTCGAGTGTTTTTCGCACTGGACGGCCATTCAGCGTTTCTTGCCAGGGAGATGGGGAGAGGAGAGGAGAGGATGATGTACCAGGATGTGACGAGTATTGATAGCTGTTGCGGCCTTCAACTTCGAGGCTCCCGCATTGTCGTCTTTGCTAGTGGAGCCTTTGCCTTTGTCTTTGGACTTGTCGCCACCTTTAGCTGCGGGTTTCTTGCTAGGTGCCATGGCAAATATATCTGCTGGCCGTTGGAGCGAACTGGGTTCTTTCATTGAAGTTTGGACGAAGATGTGGGGTAGCATTAGTCCCAAAAAGGAGGACTAAGCGCTGGCGCGATACTTGGTAGCTTTGCGTTAAGATTTTATAGTTGCTTGCTACAAAGATGTGCGCTGAATACCCTGAAGATTTCCCAGCGTCGGGTGCTTGAAACCTGCTGATAGTTACAATACTCCATTGAGCATGGTCGCTAGCATATACGAAAGCTACGGTGAAAGTCGAAGCATGTCTCGACAATTCGCATAGGCCTCTTAGATTCGATTGCGCATGACAGCCACGAAACCAATCAGCTCGAAATCGCTCGGTTGACATGCAACTTCCACTACCATCGAATAATGAAGGCTCGCACTAGCGCATTCAGCCAATGACAGAAGACCAGTCCTCCTTCTTGATGTAGTCTTCAATGCTAGTCGTCGGAATATCAACAGTCAGCTAGAATGCATTGTCAGCGCCCAGAACTGAAACACTCGTACTCACATCCTTCCCATGCACGATACTCGGATCACCTCCGTCATATCCAAATTCTCCCCGAAACGCCCAGCCCTCTGCAACCTCGCGACCAAGACCACCAGGGGCAATCCAGTCAATTGTATCGATGGTGACCTGCTTGTAGCATCCGCCAGGGAGCCTTAAAATCTTGGCCCAAAGGGTCATGTAATCCTTCCAGCTGATCATGCTGCCGTACGCCAGGACGTTCTTTCCAGGGGGAACTTGGTCCAAAGCTCGGACGAAATGACCCGTATCCCTGCGTGTGTCGATCATTGGCATGGGCTTGTCTGGATCTGCCGTCAGAGACAGGACATAGGTCCCGTCCGGTTGCTACGTAGCTGTTCAGCCATTTTGCTCCCAAGAAGAGATTGTCGGGTGAGGTTTTTCAACCTTTGGTGGCGCAAGAAGAGGGGCAGCCTGCCAATGCGTGGCATACAACCCAATCTGCAGCACGGACATTTTCTTCGCCAAATCCGGCACTTCGTCCTTGATATACTTGACCACTTTCGCTTTTCCATCAAAATGATAGACCCAGGTATACTTTCCCCTACTCCACTTCTTGACATCCGACAGCGACGAGCATACATACCTTTCGGGCGTCCTTCCATTCGCGGCTGCATTGGAAATGTTCTTTCCCTGCTGCACCTCCAGGTTGAAGCAGAGTTCATTCGTGGTTTGGCCTTCCCTAAGCTTTTCTTTGTTGCTTGGATTATAAAACGGCTGCCAAAAGTCCGTGATGGCGTAGATGGCGTGAGCGCCGAAGAAGGCTGCGGTCAGGGAGTCCGGATGGTCAAGATCACCGCAAACCATTTCGATGCCCTGCGCTGTGAGCGCTTAGGCAGTGGGTTGAGAAGGATCGCGGGTGAGGCCGCGGATGCGCCAATTGGGCCCGTTGACGAAGACATCGGCTACAGAGGCGCCCTGACGGAATTGATGAGCCGATGGACGTTGGATCTATCACATATAAACGTCTACAAGATCTTGGGGAAGTGGAGGTATACCTGAGTGCCGGTAATACCTACAATCGTAGCGGCACGCAACTCAGGTAGTCGCTACGTGGGGCGCTCGAAGTCCGCGAACATGCAACTTCCAGATCAGCAATGCGAACGGCGGCCCGGCAGTCAAGAAGACAGCCTTGGAACTGTAGCAATGAGACATAGCAGCCTGCATGAACCTGAGTATCAATAAACCAGTTAGTAGTGCCTCTGGCTAACCTTCCCATTCTCAAGGCTTCTCTAAGGTGTCTATGTCAAAGTATGCTCATTGCGTTGTATGGTGACTTGTGTGTCCTAGCTACATTCTGCTTGACCATGTCAAAGACCTGCCCATGATAGTAACGTGCTCTTGCCATGTTGCAACTTTGAAAGTAGAGCTGAGTTACATGAAAATACAAGAGAGAGGCTCATATAATAGCGTCATTAGATAGATACAGGACGCGACTTCCATTGCGCCAAAACATAAACCATTCAGAATTTCCAAGCACGAGGTCGTTGCTTCACTTTCTACAACTGTAAGATTCAAGTCTTATCACTGCCCTCACACCATCAGATCTCGGTTGAGAGTCTCATTTAGAGCCGGTATTACTACATGAGTATGGACCGAAAATCCTGGTATAGAAATATGTGGAAACTCTTAGAGATCATCAACACAGAGTCAAAGTCCACAGAGAATATCCAGATTGAGGAGTGCAATCCAAGAACAACGACAATGTAAGCTCATTGCAGCTCTAATTCTATGATTATATAGCGTCTGACCATACCAGAACGCAGCAGAACTCCTTGCAATCCACTTTGCTGTGCCTGCCACTCGAAATTCTTGAAATCATAGCTTCCTACGCCATAGGTGCCAACGGCAACCTCATCCACATAAAGCGGACCCGAACAGACTGCGTGACTCTACACGCCTTAGGCAAAGTCCACAGCCGCCAGAGGATTCCCGGCTTCGGCAAGAACAATCTAGGTCCAGTGCCTCTGCCAGGCCTTCGCCACGCCATCTGTAATGCAAGTAAGACCGAGGATGCCGCTTACGCCGAAGCAATCAGCAACGCCGGATGGGTGCACACACCGCAATATGAAATTGAGAGGAACGCTACACGTCACTTGTACTGCGGCTGCTGCGGTCCATTCGACCCCACTGATGTCACAGAATTGGAAAAGCTCCACCTTGCGCTCTTTGCGAGCTGTCGACAGTTGTATCACCTAGGCAACACCACTCTGTATGCCAAGAATACTTTCTCTTTCGACGATGCACTCTCCTTTGGTCAGTTCTTGGCCGGCCTGGACCCAAAACAACAGAAGATGATCAGAAGCTTGCATTTGAGCAGACCGTCAGTCGACACTCCCAACCGCGCCAGCGACAGGTCTGCTTGGATGAGCGCCCTGGAGCCGTCTTCCATCCGTGCACTCGAAGGCCTCCGCACCGTTCACCTGTGTCTGGAAATGAACATTCACACCCACAATCCGTGGTACGCACAAGCGTCCTATAAAGTCATGGTCCTGGAGTCCATTCTGGCATCCTTTTTGCAGCTTCGCGTTTTACCATTAACCAAAGCGACCGTGATCATCAGCGACGACGTCACCGCATTCAACTCAACGACAGGGGGGAGCCTTCATGGGCGATGGACGGTGGCCGAGAAGAACGAGTGGGCCGAGAAGACGCGCCTGAAGCTGCTGGAACCCTATGTCGAGGGCACAGAAGTTTCTCTCGATTCGAGGGAGGAGGCTACGAAAGGCATGACGATGACGAAACGATTCAAGAAAGTGTTTCAACGAGCGGGTGGAAGCAAGCTGGAGGACTAAGAATGGAGGTTTCGGACAGGATGTTTCTGGACCGTTACGATGAACAAGGACGCCTTTCTACTTAAAGTATGAAGGCATGCATAGTACGAAGGGGCTTATGGTTACTCGGAGTATGGAAATTTACAAGCATGGCTGACCTTTGGTCTACTATGAGTATTTTTACCGTGCGATAGCTCTACTTTACCCTTTCCTGACCGCAAGTGTCGGTGTTTGACAGAAGATCATTGATAAGCACAACGTTTATTTTAGATGAATCTCTATGATACAATTCTTCATTCCGGAAGATGTCGAAAGAAGAATTGCGTTAACACCAGCTCCTTCTCTCCAACATCCTGTGCTGCACATCTATGTTCTCGCTTCACAATCTCATTCATTCAGTCAACCCCAAATCCAGCCCAAACTCCAGCCTTCCAAACCTCGCCATCCCTCTCACGATGCAACCGCCATCTTTCGCGACCAGTCAGACCAGCGCAGGCAGGATGATCACCACTTTTCGCGAAAGCTCCCTGTCTCCCAAGCTCGAGGGACAGCGCCTCTTCTTGTTCCCTGCCCAACTCCGTGATCGGATCCGTCGGCGTTGGAAACCGACCGCGAGGTCCCTCGCTTCGGTGCGGTGTTGGTCGTTGGTCCTGTGGCTGCGATTGCCAAACTTTTGCTACGATGGCGCGTGCGCGTTGAAGGCTTTCCTCGTACTATTTTGCGGTTGTCTGGAAGAAGTGCGCATACATATTTTGCGAGCCTCTTTCGAAAAATCTCTTTCGATGTATCACCCATCGTCACTATCCTCCCATGCTTCGCCCTCCTCCGGCGCCTGTACCGGCCGCCCGATCCGTCCTATTCTTCTTGTCATCGAGCACGGTGTCCTCCTGGCGTGGGGCTGTCAGGCTCCTCGTCGCCCGTGGGCTCGTGCTCCATGGATGGGCGAGGTTGCGCGGGGAAGGATTGCGCCCGGCGGTACGGACGTGAGTTTTGGGCTGTCTTGCTGGGGGATGGCTAAATCGATATTCACTCTGAGCCAAGGTGGGGTTCGCATGGTAGGCGGATTGGGCCTTCGGCGATATCACCGTTGTCGAGCGATCCGTTGCCATAAGCATTGAGGCAGATCATACATGTGCTGTCTCTGGGTAACTCACCAAGGGGGACTTTGGGAAGCCCGGTGAGGAACTGTTGCGTCACGGTGGAGGAAGCGAGCTTTGCGTGCGGAGTTGCCCATCAAGGTTTATGTAAGGTTCGAAGAGTTGAGTTGACTGGTTGGTCGCACTGAGCGTCTGGTAATGGTCGTCGACTCGGTTATTGATAACGGTGGTATGGTAGGGTTTGGTGGCTACATTTGGTCCTCGAGGAGTCCAAATCTCGTCCACTCGGGTTCATCCAATATGTTTAGCCTGATAGAACTCTCATTAAATGCGGTCGGACAAAAATCCATGGTCGGATGGGCCAGGGCGCGGATCCTCTCCTCTGCAATTTTCACCATGAATAGGGAACTACCGAATCATACTCCATTGGGGTATGATTCAGTAATTAAGGATATGATTCGGTAAGAATTCATAGTTTTGGTGTATGAATCAGTGAGTAGCCCTAAAACTAACACACCAAAGCAGAGTATTCCTTTTTCCACCGAGCTGCCATGGACCCGTGGACCCCCATCTGCGGTACTGCTATATCCTCTTCTGCCTGCTATCTCTGTCCAAGGCTGCGACTCTCACATCTCTTGTCTCAACGAATGCGAACCTCAACCCTATCACACCGGCGGCCACAAATCTATCGGACATCTGGCCAGACCTCCCAAACGAAGATTTCCACTACTCTATCCGAAATCGCGGCGCCGTCCTCCCAGATATAGCATGCATGATGGTATGTGTCTTCGCTCTGCGCGAGCTAGCGCTGCTTTCGGACTTTAACGGAGTGTTCCTGGGATCATGGACGGCTATCCCCAGGTCGCTCTCTCCGTGAGAGGAAGGACATGTTCTTGGCGATCATCTGGGCGCTGTTGAACTTGGCTCCGCGCAAAGACAACGGGCGCGTCCGCATACTAACTTTCGCCAATGTTGGCATCACCGCGACCGTAAAAACCTCCTTCATCAGGGTCACGGGCGTCCCGTCCCGGGTCCTACCACTGCAGTACGGTGACGTTGTAACGTTGATGGCAAAACTGCCTGAAATGGAGATCCGTGCGAGTTCCTTTGACGGCGGACGTATCAGTCTCTTAAAGGATGCAGTCTTAAGACGAAAACTCTCCATTCTTCCCAAAGTAGTCAGCCAATCTCTTGAAGACATTCAATCGCACCTCCTATTAAACAATGGTCTAGTCGCACCTATGAGGGAAACAACTCTTCCGGTTGAAGCATTCATGAAGTTCAACAATCTGTAGCTAGTCTCTTTCCGCCCTGGCCGAGTTCCCCTCCGTCCTTGCTCTTCTTCAAGTTGCTTCTCCCTACCAAGTACCATGTATCGAACATTCAGCACGGCTTGGGCAGACCAACTGTGCTTCCATAATTCGCATAGATATACGCAGTACCTCATAGTCAAAATATCTCCTATCAATCTTGAGTGTTAGATGCAGCGGACCGCGCCCCAAGCCATCTTGCGCTTTGTATTCAGCGCCGTTTCCCAGAGTACCTGAACACAGAGCAAACTACTCGCATTTCCCGACTGTGCTACACGGAGCATTGCACTCTCTCTATGGATCCCAGCTGGACATTCTATGTCTGCTCCGTGACTGATCAAAAAAGGGACGAGCGTACGCGGAGCCTCGGATTCCTGCTGTCCATTTCTGCGATATAATCCGTAACTTCAGAGCTAAAACCTCTGAGGCCTGGGTCAGATCCGTGACCGAGGTCGCACGCTCGCCAAAAGACCTGGAGCCACGGCTCGAGATTTCGAACGGAATGCAACGAAACTGATCGGCTCTGAGATGTCTTCCTGTTGGTGCGTAAAATTATCCCAGACAATGTGCGCCATCCATACCCTTGCATAGATCCTGACTTTGGCAAGCTATCAATACTTACAGAATAATAGTTGGATAACGACCTGTGACTCGGAAGCGTTTTCGGCTCCTGATTCTTGGCTCTGGATCCTTTAGAGCTTTCATGATTCGTATCGCTGCGGCTTCGTAGCAGAAGGTAACCAGGTTCTGATATTTTCTGAGTAAAAGGTTGACCCCATCTTCGAAGATCTCTATCTGCGACCGCGACCGCAAATTTCCGTACAAGCTCCATTCCATCAGCATCAGCGATAGCATCATTGCTTCAAGCCCGAATGCTGAATCAGCGCAGAGTAGGAAATCACTTCCCCCAGTGAAAGGTGCAGCGAGGAAAAGCCAGCTTGCGACTATTTCTCGGCTGCGTCCTACGCGTTGAGGACCGCATGTCACGGAATTCTTTTTGCAGATGTCTTGATCTTCGGGACCCTTGCTGTCCGGTCACTAGAACCTGGTGATAAATGCTGTCGTGACCACGACGTACCTCTGTTTGCAACTCAGCATGTTTCAGGGCGGCTTGAGACGCGACCTGCTCGATGCTATTCCCAATAGTGCTGAACTAGGTGGTGACTAAGCTCTTGGTCTTGGTGACGGAAGTTTTCAAATGATCACGAACCACAATGGCCTGGGTATGTAATGCTTCGTCCCTTTCTCTTGTGGCAAAATCGTGTCTCCGATACAGAGTTAGGCGCTGGCTGCTTCATGATCGTGGGCTTTTGTATCGACCGGTCAGTGAGAGAGCAGCATCGATACGTTGCCCCAGTGTCTCGAAGGACTGGTAGTGTCATTCGATCGTCTGCTGATCACGGACCCACTAAGATAAGTCGCAATGTCGTGGAGATCATTTTCCGCTTCTTCTGGGAAGTTGTTTTAATCCTCTGAATCTGGCAAGCTCTGCCTGATATTCTTGAGGTAAAGACTGTAGATTATCGACAGAGATACCATCTTTCGTAATAGAGAAAAGAAACGCTGTCGCTCTTTATGACTGTATTGACTTCTAGTAGAAGACTATGAGAATGTTCTAGCTCTTCAAAAGGCCTCTGTATGCTCTTGGGCGCGTCTTTTACCGCACGGAAGGATTTGTAGAACGAGGCGGCCAGACGAAAGCTTACGTCTGCAAGACCAGCTACTGATGCAACGCTGGAAACTACAGACATTGGCTCTGCCATCTCACGAGCAAACAGAATTTTAATTGGCGCAATGGAGGGAGCGACGGGTCATGACTTGAATGTCACTAGGCAACATTCGGTACTCTTCAGAGAGGCTGAACCAACCTAGCCGTATCGAGTATGAGCGAACAGGGACACTGGCAATGCACGACTGGCACATATCTGGCTCCGATTACAGCATCGAATATAGAATGTCAAAGTGAAGGCAGTACCCTAGTAGATTGGACATGGTTGAATCTGAAGTCTTTTTCTTAGTACGAATATTTTACAACTAGAAATCAACAGAAGACTTGTGAGTATCTTACGGTTCTCCGGAGATCGTCGATCAATTCAGCTCCATGTCTTTATCCCTCCGGTAACTGATGCACTAGTCCCGCTTCCCCTTCTTCGCCCACCTCTGGGTCCTTTGCCCAACCGTCTACAAGGAGCAGCTCGAAGAGGTCTTTCAGTTCGTCTCTGGCCTTCTGCATTTGCTTTTTGGCTTCCTTGAACGTGGTAATACGTCCTTCCGAGGTCTCCAACTGCTGCCCATGCATGGTCTCGATCTCGTTACACGTGGATCGTGCCCCATTCTATTGATGACATGGTTAGATCAGGGATGTCGGTCGGGAGTCAGGTATGCCTGAAGGCAGAGTATTGACTCACAAAGTCAAGATGGATGTACTTTAAATCTGTGGTCAATTGCTTGTCTTTTTCCCATATTCTTCGAAGGGACTGGTCAAGCTCCTGGTACAATACCTCAAGAATTTCTTTTGCGCTTGGTTCCATGGTGAAATGAAGCCTGGAAATGCCAGGAGATTCAATTTTCAAAAACTCTGAGGGATCTATTAAGGTCTGACAAGACTGCAAGAAAGCTTTTGTAGGCGTGGCCACAACAAGTGACCTGCGGATACGGACACTGACGTGGCAACCAAGGTGACCAAGCCATGGTGACGTGGGTGAGGAGATATCTATGCGCTGTATGATGTGCTGTTCAAGATCCGAACCTACGTGAATTCAAGGTGAGAGATGATATGATCTCTGATAGGGACACGGAGCAATTTTCTCCAACAAACATCCCCTCTTGTCTTCTCATCTTTTCCTTTCTCTTCCTTTCTCTCCTCTCCTCTCCTACTCTGCAACACTGCAATCCAGCTCGTTCAGCCTTTTTTTCCAGTTCATGTTTTCTTGGTGCATCTCTCACAAAATCTTCACAGCAAGCCTCATCTCGGAGAGTTGTCCCCAACCAGCTCATGTGCCGGGATGCCGTTATGATATAATTCACGGATTTCACTCCCGAGTAGCTCATGCTTTGGCGCATCATGCTGAGTCAATTCGTAGTGAGTAAGATCAAGCTCTCCCAAGGCGCCTCCCTCACGCTCTTGCATCTCAGGTCTTGCCTCTCCCCGCCCTAGCGAACCTTCTCCCATCTGGCTCCGCAATTGAAAGAGACGCTGTTTGAATTTTCGATTCTGAAAGACGAAGAACGCAAGGATTGCGAGCAGGACGACGACGATGGCAATGGGTATACCGACTTCTATGCCCGTTTTCGAACTGTGACTTGGGTCTGTAGGTCGCGGTGCAGGCAAGCTCGTGGATGTTTTGGACGGTGTGGCCGCAGTCTGTGTCGATGTTACAACGGAGGTCTGGCTTGTTAACTGTGCGGAGGTACCGAGGCTTATGGAGGGCGAGGATGTTGATTTGAGTGTTGTGCGCGAGGAAATGGAAGTCATCACAGTGGTACTAGAAGGTACCGAGGAGCTAGCCGCCGTTGACTGACCAGATTTGTCGATCGTGGAGAAGGGATACGGCGCGAGTGAGGTAGTGAGATTGGTATCGCAGCAATTGGGACCACCAAGGCCTTGTCCTGCAGCACCCGCACAGCACCAGCTGTTGCCATTGGATTCGCAACGACTCACTTCCCCAAAGCCGTCAAATTGACTTTGGTTGCAGAATGACAGGCAATTCTCGTAGCTTGGATCCGTGCAAGTACTTTGTGCGTAGCCAGTCGTTCCATGCTGTCGACAAAGTCCATTAGACAAGCAATCCCAACCGTAGCCGCAGCAAGTGGACAGATTGGGGAAACCACAGGCATAATCACCCGTCGCTATAGCCCCGTCCGGATTATAGCAAGTGGTGTTGCTGCTCATTCTTTCGATTGGAAGTCAAACGATTGGCGATGAGCGAGAGCCCGGCATATATGAAAGAATTTACTCAAACCATCCATACGCAATTTGGAGTCTAGGAAGAGAGAAATCCAAAGACAAGGAAGTGCCAGCTATTAACCGCGCTCCAGCACCATGTTACAAGGCAATACTTTGAGGCTGTGCCTTGGACCGGCCACCTCCTAAGAGCTCGTTGATCATGCATGATGCTGATACTACCTTAGGGTCGGAAAAATTGGCCAGCCTCCCTGCTGGGCCACAATTTACTCCCCAAATTACCAAGTGCTACCCCCCTTACCATTGTGTGGGTGTGGTACCATTGTTTCTTAATATTCTCAAGGTGTATATTAAGTACCTCTTTGTCGTCGCCGTTATGAATAGGAACCTGCCCTAGACGCACGATCTCACAATTACGGATGAGGAGTGATCGCGTTTGAAGACGGTACGATGATGCGGATAACAATCAGTATTCCGATGGAACAGAAGATGAGAAAGACGAGCAGGAAGACGAGGCTATACAGTTAGCAATTCGAGCTGATACAAGGGATTGTCGCGAAACTGCACAGCCTATTTTGTAATGCAATGCAACCCAAAGTCAGCGCCTGCCTAAGCAATAAAGAACGAACTTTTAGCAGGAAGACAATTGAAACAAAGTCGGTCAGTAAGGAAACCAATGACCGTAAGCCTTTCAAACACAGTACCACGTGAATGTTCCTTCGTTGTTCAAGGTAAGGTACTCGTATCTTTGACAGCCCGGCTACTGCGCCTGAGCGAATAACGCTGGGGGCCGAAGCCCGCCGAAGCGCACTGACTCCCGGCTACTCGATCTTGAGCTGTGGCATTTGAATGTTCTTTTCCACCGTTTTTCAATACAAAAACGACTTTTTGACCTCGTACAAAAGCGTTCCTTACAGATCGTGTGGTTGCAAAGAATATCGTTAAAGAAGAGAATCGTCTACGGATTGTATGAGAATCCAAGCCGCTCTCATCGACAGTTGCACACCTTCCTACTCTATCTATCATTTCCTTGAGTTAAGCATGCTCCACCTTTTCATCAGATACCTGGATTTGGCCAAGAAGGTTCAGATGAGCGATTTGTCTCGGAACGCCGAACAGGAATCTCCATCATCCTCCTTCAACCAACCGGAGGCCTCTCAGTTGTCATTTCCGCCATCCTCTCACCAAACGGTGGCCTCGTATTTCCATAGGCCGCCAATCCAAACGAAGGTCTCATCGCAAGCCCCGAATCTTCTTCGTCCACCGTCACACCAAGCGGTCTCATCAAATGGTTTGCTTCCCCTATCTCACCAGGTAGATACATATTCCCCCAGTCCGCCATCCTACTGATGGGACGCCTCATCCTCATATCATCCCCAGACTGGCCCGACCAGTATTCCGAATTTGACAACGGCGACTGAGGGAAGAGCTTAGCGCGACACATGGGACAGTTCCTTGGAGATCTGTCTCCGTCCGACGACAGCCACTTTATCATGCAGTCTTTCCCAAAAATGTGACCGCATGGGAGTAGTACTGGCAGCTCTTGTAGGAGTTCACCGGTGAAGGGTTCCATGCAGATGTGGCAACTCTTTTGTTCGTCTCGTAAGTTTGCTGTTTCAGGGTTTGGTAGGCCAGACACGAATTTGGTGACTCTTGACTGCAGAGTCGGTATGTTGGTCTCAACGGGAACAGAGTCCATGGAGGCAAGTCGAAGATATGTTTGTCTTTAAGGTGGTAGGGTTTGTGGCTTCGGTCTCTGGCAAATATGCGAGCTTTGAAGCTTAGGCTTTGAAAACCGATAATTTTGGTAGGTTAGATTCACACGCCGAGTTGGGGAGATTTTTAGCGAATTCAGTGTTGGATGTTCGCTTTACAGGTAGACCGCCAAATACTCAAAGCTACCAGTGAGTTGAGCGAAATGTTGACCGAGGTGTCAAGCGAAGCGCTGTGATGGATCTTGTCGCTCAAAGGGGGAAAGACGAGAAGACGAAGAAGAAGAAGAAGACGCTGAGCGCACAGTGATATCTACGCGTCTAGGATAGAGTGTTATAGAGGTACAGAGAGCAAAGGGTTTAACCGGGCTGAATGACTCTGACATTGCGGGCACACTTTGTCTTCTAATTTCGTGGAAATGAATTCCTTCCCTTTTTTTACCTATTGACGAAGATAGCAGAAGAATTTATCAACGTATACGATGGACCAGCCACCGAACGGTCCGAGCCCTCCAAACGCACGTCATTGTGAACCTCCACTCCTGATACCACTGGATCCCAGCACTAGCTTCCTGCATCGCTCTCAGCCTCTCATCACCGCTTCCTCTACTGCAGGACACATCCTTGTCCTTGCCTCTCTAGCTGCTGTGCTTGTAACTTAGCCAACTCCTTCTGATCCGCCCTCTTATGCGCTTTCTGCTGCACCTTCTTGTGCTTCTCATTTGCATACTTAGGTTCGTTTGCCCACTCCCGTCTGATCTTCACGTCATCATGCCAACGGCATTCTACCTCCTCCCGTTTGACGAGCTTCCCGCGCTTATAGGTCTGGTTCTTGCAACTGAGCCACTTGAACTGGTTCTTGCGGTCTTTGGGCATAGTCATGAAACGGATCCAATCGTCGCTGAAATCGACATCGGCAGCTCCATCGGTCCTGGGAATCGTCCAGACTGGCTGGCAGCCTGAAGTGTTGCAACTTGACCCAGACGCCTTTATCTCGGTAGGGCAATATTGAACGTCTTCTTTACCACGATAGAATTCGCAGCCGCATGGCCATTCCATATAGCTGAAATGGCACATGGTTCTCGTGCTGCTGAGGAGGTATATTGCTGGGTTCGGTGTATGCTAGACTGCCGTTCGACCAAGGATTCGAAAGCGGGTTAGAACAAATTGGATCTTAGTAGGATAGGTCTTGCAAAGGGAAGAATATTGTTGCTTTTGGTGGTGATTTTGGATTTCTAGTGTGCTGTTCGACAAAGGATTCGAATGTAAACTGAAGTGTTATGAGAAGTGGGTTGAATTCTCTTTATTACTGCTGGCGGACAAAGCCCTTTTGTAATAAAGACTGCACTTTAAAACACCACGGCGGCAGTGAGGAGTGTCATTACTCGAAAGCAGTCACCACGCCGGAATAGGCCGGTTCGACGTGACACAAGTTCCGTAAGAGATCATAAGGTCGAAAGAAGAATGAATGGGTGTGTAGGCATGATGAATCAACGACGAAACACATCACACCCCGATGAAACCGAAAGACATCTGGTTTCAGTGGCTGACTTTAAGGCGGGCGAGAATTATTCATATTTATAGAAGCATGGAAGGGTTTCCTAATGGCTAGACGTACATGAAATCAACGACGAAATACATCACACCCCGATGAAACGAAAAATACTTAAGGCGCGAGAATTAAAAAAAGCAGGAAAGGGTTGTTGAGGGGAGTATTGTGTGATGTGTGATGATTGCCCAGTACACGACCACATTCGCACGTACAAACAAAGACTATTTTAAAGCAGATAGAGTAAAGCATGACAGGGGAGAATTGTCTTTTCGATGTGGGCAAAAATCATCGTCCATTATCTACAGAGTTCTGTCACCACCGCTGAGGCATCAACCAAGCTCCTCCCGAACCCCTGGCATAACGTCCAGTATCTATGACCTGTTGCTAGCAACAAAACATATCATCACACGCTATAGACCAGCCATTGAACAATCTAAAGTCCCCCAGATGTACACCAATTTGAATTTCTACCACAGATAGCCGGATACAGCATACTTCGCTTCAGTACACTCTTGCCCCCTCTGAGCGCACCCTCTACTGCACGCAGCAACCGTTCTCCCTGTCGTGCTCCTTCCTCTGCTCCCTTCTTTTCCTCGTAGCTTCTGCCTTTTGTGTCTTTTCTGCCCTCTTCTGATCCTTAGCTGCAGTTCTTTGTGGTTCCTTTCTCCGATCCTCAGCTGGAACTCTTGCCCGTTCCTCTCTCAGCTTTCCAGACTTGGACATGATGCTCGTGCTTGTAAGTAGGTACGTTGCTGTGCTCGGTGCGTTCTGGATCGCTGATTCGTCGACGATGTGGGTACTGACAGCAGTGGTTTTGGCCGTACTCCGGTAGGTCTTGAGGAGGGAGGTATGGAATGGTATGGTGTATTATGGTAACGTATGGTACAGTATGGCTGTTGGTGGTGTGTTTGGATGCTAGCCTGCTATGCGGCAAAGCAGTCGAAAGAGTTTGGCTGTTCTTTTGGCTGTTGTCCAGTAAGTGGAGAATTGCATGACACTGATCTGGCCTGGGGAATCTCTGGGAGACATGCGAGCTTTTATACCTAAGCCTGCGCTCTGAAACAAGGGGTATTTTCAAAGATTTCCATTGCTTATCAGCAGCTGCTACACGGAGAATAGCCTGGCACTGGGTCACAGAAGTCCCAGGCGGCCCTAAGCACCGATGACTCGCTCCGGCTCCACTGGATATTGGCTGTGAAGTCAGCGAAGATGAGGTCATATAAGATTGGATGGATGTACGAGGTCGTCACATGATGTTGAAACGAAACGTAGGCTAATGAAACCGAAAGCTGTAACAGATGGCCTGAACAAGGGTCACGGAAGAGGCCGGAAGCCTTGATCTGAGACTTGACACGGATGTCGCAGGTGATGTCAGAGGATTGGACTGTAGGAGATACGAGGCACTCGTTGTGAGTCAGAGTACGTAAACTCTCCTGCCGCGTCTATAAAGACTGTGCGATCCCTCCACCGCACCTATCCATTGGAACCATTTTCAGATCTTGTCTTCACAGCCTTCAACGCTAAATCTTCGTAGACCGGTCATACTCACAGCAAGCCTCTCATGTATACCATCCTTTCAACTCTCCTTACCATCCATACCATCCTTGCCTTGAGCGCTGGCGCTCTCGCCACAGCTGCATTAAATGAGCGTCGATCTGGCGGTTCCGGGACACTCGGTCATGATGCGGATCTCACGATCTCCGTCTGGGACGATATCGACTGCACTCCCACGTTTGAGCCGAACAGCGAGTTCCATTTGTCCTGGGGCGTGATGCAGCCCACTAACGGTTCAACCAATACATTCAAGCTCAGCCGGGTTCTAAGAGACACCGAGCAACTCGACTGGAGTGCCGCCACGGCAGATCCTCCGGGCGCAAACAGAGCTCGTTCAGAACGTATCGTTCCCGGTTGCGAGCACTTTCTCCGGACAATGCGTACGGCTCCAGGTGGCATTGAGTCCTTACAGGAAAATACATGCTATCAACTAGATCTAGGGGCAAATGTAAGTCATCCGTCCGGAGAGCGTGCGAAATGGAATGACTGATGCTTATCTTTAGTGCGTGAATCTGGTCGATCGAAGTGATCCGCCGCAATTCAGTTAAGCCATGGTTCAGTGTGGAGCTTGGTAGCAGCGACAGTGGGCAAGACGGCGAGACAAATCTTGGAGGACGCTGGGGTTCTCTGGCCATCCTTTCAGCTGGCGCAACCACATGTATGAGAGATTCTGAAACGTGGATCTTCAGTGAATGCTGTTTTCGCCGTCCTGATTGGAGTCAGAGGTGATAGGGCGGTAAATAAATGAATGTATTTACAGAATGAGAGTTGGCGTAGCATAAGGCACTCGATGAAACAGAATTTTGCCTTGTTCCACGGCTGTCCGCTGTCGCAAATAAGGAAGAAGGAGATGACATGAAACAGCACAGGGCAACAACACTGTATGAGTCAGAGTACGAAGGCTTATAAAGACAGATCGAGTGCTCAAAGCTTCACATACCTCAGTTCGATCCGTTATCAAGCCCTATTCCCACAATCTTCAGTATTCAGCTCTAACACACCTTGTACAATCACTTGGAACAAGCCCGGGATGCGCATCATAAAATTCATTCTTTTCCTGATCCAGACCCTGAATGCCATCGCTACCAAATACGATGCGGTCGACACCACAGCCTACCCAGATATCAAGATCACGTTATGGGATGTCCCCAACTGTGGGTTGAAGAAGCCTGGAGATCAAGTTGATCCCCTCCATTCTGGGGAACTGTTCGACACGCTTCCAATCGCCGTGAACTACGTCACTAGCATGACATGAATGTCACATCTTACTGGCTCAGCCGAGACCTGATCAACGACGAGCGCCCCGACTGGAGTGAATGTGCAGACACGGCGTCTTGCGAATCGGTGGGCGATATCAAGGGACAGTGTACGAAGTTCCTGCTCAGAACAAGCCCGGATTCGAATGGAAATGCTTTGTTCGCCAACACTTGCTATTTCCTAGCTCCTTCGGCACATGTAAGTCATTGTTCTCGAAAGGAGTAGTTCGTGCGTGATGTACTGATACTCAAGTATCTAGTGTGTGAATCTCTGGGACGTTACAAACGTCACTGGTATCATGAAGCCGTACGTCAGCAGAAGAACAAGTCTGAGATGATAGTGATGGACTCAGCGGCACAGCGGAATGTTGAGGAGGTCCGGATCTTTCTTTAAATGGTGCAGCCACATGTATGACAATTTCTTGAGCGCAAATTTTCTAAGGGCGCCGTGTTGGCTGTCCTGTTTACTGGGCAGGGATGATACATGGTCAGCACAGCCGGAAAAATTTGCAAGTCTATCTGTGGCGTTGTCATGTCTGCTTCTCTAGTAGACCAGAGGAATTCAGGAAAAAGTGCATCAGCTCCAAATGCATAATACTCTTACACAAGGCGAGAGGTGAGACTCTACGTCAACTCATACAGTTCTGCTCAATGCGACACGCGCAAATGTAAAATTCAAGAATAGAACAGATCAGAGAACTTTTCCCACAGGGGCTACCACTCCCTGATACTTCCGTCTGGCCCGGTAAACCCTTTCAGCGTCCAGGCTGGCGCCGTTTTTGCGACCTCCCTAACCTCTTCCTCGTCGACCTCAATGCCCAGACCTTCGCCATGCAAGCCTTCCACGTAGCCATCTTTCACATCCCAGACGCTTTTGTCTTTCACATAGTTGGTTATATCGTACTGTCCCGCCTCAACGTTGTAATGAATACCAAGACTCATTTCCTGAATCACGAAGTTAGGAGTAGCCATTGCGAATTGTACACACGCAGCCAACGCTATTGGTCCAAGCGGGCAGTGTGGCGCGATAGCGACGTCGTACGCTTCAGCCATTGTAGCGATTTTACACAGTTCTGAGATACCTCCGCAGTGCGAGATGTCGGGCTGGAGTATGTCGACAGATGTGTCATGTAAAAAGCGTTTGACGTCCCAACGGCTGTAAAGGCGCTCGCCCAGAGCGATTGGTATCGTGGTAAGGAGCGAGAGCTGCTTGATGCCTTCCGAGTGCTCAGAAAGTAAAGGTTCTTCGATGAAAAGTGGGTGGTACGGTTCCAGTGCCTTAGCCAGCTGCTTTGCCATGGGCTTGTGCAATCGGCCATGGAAGTCAAGCCCAGCATCCATACCCAATGCCTTGACCGTTTTCAGCCTCTCCACACTTGAATCCAATGCGCGCGGCGAGTCTAGCCAATCTATATCTTCAGTCGCATTCATCTTGATAGCCGTGAATCCTTGCGCCATACGCTCCTTAGCTGCCCTTTCGACGTCTCTTGGTCTGTCACCGCCAATCCAGGCATAGACTTTGACTTTGTGCCGCACCTTGCCGCCGAGGAGCTGGTAGAGAGGAAGATGAAGGCGGCGAGCTTTGAGATCCCAGAGCGCGATGTCGATACCTGAGAGGGCCGACATGAGGACAGGTCCGCCGCGATAAAAGCCAAGACGGTATGCGGTTTGCCAGAGGTGTTCGATGTCGCTGACCAAGAAGGACGTATCAGCATATGTGCGCATAGTGTGGGAAATGCGTGTGATTACTCGGCTTCATAGCCCACGAAGCGTTCTCTTAGAGAATCGAGACAGCCTTCCACGGCGAGTGTATGGCCCTCCAATGTAGATTCACCCCAGCCATAATTGCCCTGCTCATCGCAGACTTTGACGAAAAGCCAACGTGGAAGGACACGGAAGTACTCAATGGTTTTGATCTTGGCCATTTTGGCTGTTAGGGAGGAGAGGAGAAAGAGAGGCAGGAAAATCAAAGGGAGAAGGGGAAGAGGCGATCACGCAAAAAGAGGAAGAAGGAGAACCCCAATGCAATCGTATGCGCAATGACAAGAGAGCTGTGAGTGGCGCGGACATTGACAAATATGGATTCGCCTCGGCGCTTCTGGAACAAAATGTCTGCAGGGTAGCATGGATATTCTGCACAGCTGGCGTTTTTCAATTCGTCCGGGGTGTATTGGCGGTCACGTTGGAGCTGAGTACCGACAGTAGAACGACAAATGAAGCATGCTGCATACTGCATGCATACTCAAACCTCGAGTTTTGACAGCGGCAGATCGACATTGTGCTGCACGTCATGGAGACCAGGGCACTGGCTCCAAGTGGGTCTCGCTGGCGCTATTTAAAAGTGGGCCAGGTGCATGGTGGTGCCGACAAGAAAGTTGTTGTCGTTGTTGTTGATGTTGAGACGGCGTTCAGAGCGCAGAATGATGTGTAGTCGTTGGGCATTTATATTCTCCCAGAGCATGTGAAACGTGACAAGGCAGCCTGAAACACTGCACACCTGCCCCCGAGGCCATCTCACATGACAAGATCTGTCAGTGAATGAAAGGATATCAGTGGGAATATCACCATGATTTAAATGTACGCAGCAGCAAGCAGAGATAGATGCGGTGATAGAAGGCGTTGTGTAGAAGAAAGAATTTCAGCGAGGTAGCAACCACAGCCCTGCCCCTGCCGCCGCTTCAGGCTTCCTAGTTGATCCTCAGTCTCAATAAAAGGTCGCAGTAACCACATCCCTTTGTCCTCAGATGACTCCAGTCACAACATTCTCCCCTGGCCTGACTTCTGAACCCATGAGACTGGCATTCTTACAGCTTCAGCCCATCTCGTTCTTTGCAGCCGTCTCAAAAGCCTGAGAGACATACCGCCGCAATGCCGGAAGCAACAGTAGAGCCCCCTCCTGCACCAACATTTACCCCGCGACGTCGCTGATATTGTTGGACAGGAACAGCAATCTGACGCCACAGGTTCGATTCCTTATCTCCAGCAGCTGGCACGGCTGGCAAGCCCAGTACCCAATTTCGCTGCGACCCTGACTACACAAGCGGAGCAAGACGCCGAAGATGCCAACATCAGCTTCCTACGTACAGAACTGCCGGATAATCAAGGATCTCGCCCGCGCGATGATGCTGACGAGAGTCGCCGGCGAATGCGGAGAGCCGTAGATGCTATGGCCGAGCCCCGCGTTTACACCCCCGCGCAATTGGAAGAGTTAGGAAGCCTCTCAACATATTCAGATCGAATATCGCAGCAGGAATACCATGGTTGGGCACCGGGAACATCTGATGACGAGCAAGAAAATAGGCCTGAGGGACGGGCCATCTCTCGATCTTCGGCAGCGTTGTTGGACGAGCACGTTCTGAGGAGGGATGAGCATCTAAGGGAGAGGATGAGACTGAGACGCTTGAGGGATGCCACACAATTAGAATGGCGGGAAAGTGTACCAAGCGAGTCCGCTACCCAAGTGTCCTCTCCTCGAGAACGATCGCACTTCATCGAGAACGACACGGGTGGAATTCCCATCGTGACGGAATCCTCGCTACGAACCACCGCTCTACTACAAGCTGTAAGACGCAATTCACAATTCTCGGCCCGTTCAAGGAACGAGCTCCAGAGATATATCCTTGACAGGGAGAGAGGCGACGAAAGAGATCGAGCAGGCTCCGCACGCCCAATCGAGCCCTCGAATTCCAACCTTTCGCAAAGCCAGCGGCGGCAACTGCATCGCGAAGCTACAGTACGACAGGAGATTCAGCAGCATCGGGACCTGATTGCGGAACATCAACAACACCGCACCTACGTGGAGGAACAACTACGGCAGCAGCGGCATAGTATTGCCCAGCCAAGTGAGAACAGAAGACGACGCTACTGGCAAACACCCTCGCCCTGTCCTCCTAGCGAGAGAAGACCGGTCGATGAAGCCATAAAATATCTTGAGCGATTACGTTCGTGCGAATCTGATCAAGAAGGCTTGGAGAATGCAGAAGAGGCGGGCTTAGGTCCGGAAGAGTGCTGCCCAAAAGACCCTCAAGACTTCCTATTGAACGTTCAGACAGTACCACCACCGCCTCAGAGCTCCTGGCTCAAAGTCGGCGCTGTCCTTTCTGGCACCCAACACGGCGCCTGCCCATCTTCACTACCATCATACACTCCACTCATGCCTCCATCTACATATCGAGTAAGAGCCAGAAACCCACATTTCGGCTCCCACCCACCAAGAAATACGTCTCCAGTCCGTCACGCTCCCTACTTCGCCACCGCAGCCTCGGAAGCCTCCTCTACCTTTGCAGAAGAGCGCTGGGATGTCAAGGTAACAGTTGACAGCATCGACTACAGCACCATGACCTTATCCGGCACCATGGAAGCATTCGATGTACCCGACAAGAATTCGCCAACAAAGGTTTCAAGCATCACTACGTATCTCGAGGGCGAAATAATTGATTTCAGCACTTTTACCTTGGAGACTAAGAGTTTCAAAGCCGACACCCGTGTCGACGGGATGTATTGGCGGAAATTACCCCCTTTTAAGGATCTAGACGATGATGAGGCCATGGCGAGGAACATACTTAGCCAGGAATGGCTGCGGAAGGAGCTGATGGAGAAGTGGATCCTGATGAGGTGGAAAGGTATGCCCCAGCATGCTTGCCCAGGAAACTTTCAATCTGCTTACGATGCTGGAGCAGAGAAATGCTTCGTCACCCCTTCCAATCCTGACACCGCCCTTACTATCAGTGGCTTCTACTACGTCTCATTACAGAGATCAAACGGGCATGTGGAAGGCTTGTACTATGACCCGCACAGCAACCCATATCAGCATTTATCCCTTACTCCTGAGAAGCGGACATTTCCTGCATATACATTTCGGTAGCGAGTCTGGGATTTTCGGCGGGCTGCCAGGTGTGTATAGATTTTAGGCGACATCACATCAGGACTGAGTGCCTAAATCATGCATATGACTCGGACATGTGGGCTCCGTCGAAGTGAGTGTAGGCCAGAGAATGTGATGGTCGTAGTGGTAAGATACCCTTGGATACAGAATGACGAACACCAAAGCCAAGAGCTGAAGTCTGTGACTTACTCTCCCTTCCATACCAATAAACAAATCACCGGGCTTCGTCCCCATATTGGTGTCCAAATCCAAAGGCGCAAGCGCCAAAGACTGCCACATTTTCTCCAGCGCCGGGTAGCATCCGTGACAAATTTCCACTACTTTCGATCAAAGAAGGCAGAAATAGTATAGCCGAAGGTAGAGCAACACAAGACAACGAATAATAAGTGGAGACGAGGGAGTTATGGATAGTCAAAGCATAATGAAAACAAAAAAGCAGAATAACAATAAGAGGATTAAAAAGAAAAAAAAAAAAATATTATAATAAGCATCTAAAATAGCTATATAGAGCAGTAATTATAGTTATTATATATATTATATAATAAATATATATACAAAATTAAAATAAGTAGTTATAATTATTTCTAATATATAATATTACTTAATAGATTAAGCAAGAAAAAAATAGAATATTTTAACTTCAATATAGATATTAAACAAGTCGATAAGTTATAAATAGAATATCTAAGCGATAGCTATTTTTACCGTATTATGACGAGAGTATGTATTAATTACTATAAAAAATAGAATTAAAATTCTTATTTTATGAGATCTTAAAATTAATAAATAAAAACTATATTAAAAGAACTGAATAATTAAAATTAGATTATTAAGTCTAAATAATATAATAAAATATTAAAATCTAGATTATTTAAGATCTAAAGTAAACGAGTAAATATAGTTAATAATAAAATAAACTATTAAAACCTAAATTATTAATAAAAGTAAAAAATATCTATTTATGGGTTTTAAGTTAAAGGGGGTAAATAATATAAAAAGCGGGATTGAACAAGGAAGGGGGAGCTGGGGAGTTTAAATATGCGGCTAGAAAACACAGGAGAATACAGCAAAGACCTTGACATACGCACAGAATCAATAAAGTCTAAAATAAAGGGTCACTAAAGAAAAAGCGGCGAGGACCGGGCGATCAAAGCACTATCTAAAATATATTAAACAGGCACAACACTCGATCAAAGAATCTGTTAAAAGTAGGATACCAGACATGTTATACTTACGGCCCTTAGGAACATACTTCAGCATGCTAGGTACTTTCCTAGTAAGCCTCCTCTCAGTACCCTAGGGCTTATATCGACATTCGACTAGAAATTGAATGATTGTGACTAAAAGACTGATTATTGGTTCATGGGATGTACGGATATTTATGTACATAAAACAGGTGGCTAATGGTGGCTGGTAGTTACTAGCCCTGGTAATACGCGACATGTATGCGATAGCCGAAGGGGCTAGTATTGTAACAGAATCGTCCAAGATCCAAACGCCATGACCTCCGCAAAACCCATCCACCTCGAACCAAGCGACCTAGGCACGAAAGAATAGTACCAACCCCCTCCCGAAAAAAACCGAGAAAACCGCTAAGAAGCTAACAAACCTCCCCAGCTGGGACACGACCTACACCCACGACCTGACCACCCACGCCTCCACCCCGACCCACACCGGCCAAACATGGTTCGAAGACGTCAACGCCTCCCGCAAGATCCTCAACTACCTCACCAGCCCCTCTTCGCGCCTCGACCTCGACCGGCCCACGACCACGTTCCTGGACCTCGGCACCGGCAACGGCGAGATGCTGTTCCTGCTCCGGGACGAGGGCGGCTTCGGGGGACGCATGGTCGGCGCGGATTACTCCGGCGGGAGCGTGGAGCTGTGTCGGCGGCTGGCGGCCGAGAAGGGCGTTCGCTCGAGGTCTGAGGAGGGAGGAGGAGGAGGGGAAGGAGGAGGGGAAGGAGAAGAAAGCGGTGTGCGGTTTGTGGAATGGGATATCCTGCACTCCCCGCCGCCGTCCTCCTGGACGCAACCTGGCTTCGACGTCGTGCTTGACAAGGGCACTTTTGACGCTGTGAGCCTTAGTCGGGAGACGGACGGGCGGGGGAGGAGGGTGTGTGAGGGGTATAGGGCGAGGGTTGAACGGCTGGTGAGGAAGGGGGGCGTGCTGGTTGTCACGAGCTGTAATTGGACGGAGGAGGAGTTGGCGGGGTGGTTTGAGGGTGGTGGGGGGGAGTTGGAGAGGTGTGGGAGGGTGGAGTATCCGGTTTTTAGGTTCGGGGGGAGGCAGGGGCAGAGTGTGCAGAGTGTGGTTTTTCGGAGGAGGGGATGAGGGGGGAGGGGAAGGGAGGCGGGGGTCTGGGGTTTGGAAAGGGAAGGATGCGGTGTGTAGGCTGGAGGGAGCTACGATTGTGGTTACTCATGATGGCCAAGAGCTTGAGGGGCAGGGAGTTGTTACTGGAGATACCCACCAAATGAAAGGAACTGATCGACATACATCGCACACAGTGTGCTTCCTTTAAAAACCCCGCTCAGGTCGCAGCCGATTCCCATCTTGGACGACAATTTTGACTGACCAGCTAGGATCATAACCAGCCGTCGACAGTGGTAGCCTAGCATCCAACCCCGTCTCCGCGACCTCATCCCCCTTCCTCCACAGAGCCTCAACAACAGTCCCTCGCGATCACAAGCGTACGTTGCCAACCCCCAACAGCATCCATCGCCTCTGCCATCACCTCCCCTCCGACCACATCGACCCCTTCCTCCGATCCCCAAGTTCACTGCTACAAGCCGCTTTCTCAGTAGCAGTTGGCGTCTACCTCTCATGCATCGCCTTGCAAAATTTGATATACCCGATCTCATGCTGTGGATTTTCAGGACCGGAGGTCTTACTCAAGGTGGTGATAGTGTGGATCGGGAATAGAAGTGCTGACAATGGAAGGGGCAGTATGGTTCCAGAAGCAGTGGATCGTGGAATTGGGTGCGCGATTGTTGGTGCGGTGAGCCGAAACACGCTCCTGGCTGACTCGGGCCCCCAGTGGAGGAGGTGAGAGATTTGAAGCTCTGTGGCTTTGCTAGTAAATACTAAGAGAAAATTGAATGCTCCCTGTTCTTGGAGAGATGGGCTGGGATTCAGCGTTGCGACTTGTAGCCATGACATGTGTGAACATGTAGCTTCCGTGTGGTAGTCCAAGTAATGGATACTAAACGCAAGACTTCTCTTGAAGTTAAAACACCACGGAGGAACTAGGAGATTGGGGAAAAGGAAGTGGTGAGGCCCGGTGCAGTTGTTGTGGCAGGTGATAAGGATCCAGTTGAATGGCTCAGTTTCGCGATCTTTCCTCTTTGGCTAACCAGCATGCTGGGACGGGCAACGCAAGCCGAAATAACGCTTTGATGTCATTCACTGAGAATGCTTCTAAGTATGCCGATTTGACTTCTGCATAAGCATAGACGCAAAGAACTGTTCATGCTTCCCTACCTTCTCGGTAGACGACGCCTGCTTGCGTTTGAGTATGGCAACCACAAGCCACTTGTTCCGCCCCGTTGCATCTTCTTGTCCGCCATTTCGCTCTCTGGCCCACTCTCGTTCATTTCCATCAGCATCTCGCTCCCAGATGTATTCTGTCTCCAGACCTGCTTGAGCTGCAATGTCGAAGAAAGAGGCGAGCTTTGCTCGGCCGGTGTGAAAACCTGCTATCACCCATACTCGGGCATTGTCTTTGTGAGAGAGGAAGTGCTCCATAGATTGGGCAAGACTGTAGTGTTCACCATCCATCCACAAACAGTCTGCGCAGAGTATCCGAGAAAAGTGACTCGCGTAGTCTTTGGAGAAATCGTCTGTAAGGACACCCCATTCATGGCCTCGCACAGTCAGCTTCTGCTGCAGCTCCTTTGGGATGTTCCTTTCGACGTTGGCCTTGGTATTGGCTAGAATTGCGGGAGAGGGATAGTCGGACAAGACGACCTCTTCAGCTCCAGCCAAAGCACTCACAATCCCCTCCAAGCCGGTACCTACCTCTGTATAAGCCTAGCTCTTGCTGCTATCTTTGTCTCCACGCACCAGATCCCAGCTCTAGAATGGAATGCCCAGTCACATCCCATCTACCGTCTCTTTCTCCCTCCTTTGTAGGATCACTGGCATCGCTGATGAACTCGGCCAGCTGTATACCGGAGTTCCAGATATGATGAGCGAACAGCACCCGCTCGTCTTGATCATGTGGATCAACGAGGCTGAGATCCATATCTCCAAAGCGTTTAGATAAGTAGGTAACATGTGAACCGGGATCGCCATGGAAAGTGCGTAGGTTGTCTGGGAACAGGAGACCAACGGCATTACTGTAGATGTCTTCTGCAGAGGAGACGGGTACCTCTGGGAGACGGATCTTCAAGGTCAGCATCCTGTTGGTCTCCCAAGTGTGATTGGTAGTGGCAGATGCGAATCATGCTACTGCATGATTAACACCAGAGCACAGAAGCGCGAGAGAATATTTCGTGCCAGAGCCGGGTAGCAGAAGTGAGACTTTAGCGCCGCTTCCTCGGGTATAAATAAAACCTCCATCTCAGACTCTTCTTTCCCTCCTCATACTTACCTTGTGAGGAGCTGGGCGATCAATAAGGCCTTCGCTCATGATTTGAGCCCTGCATTGCACATCGCGGAGGCAAAAGTCATTGAGTTGCCTTCGGGCACCTCATTCGCGCAATTTTTGATGGTCTTCCTCACCTTAGAGGCTCATCCTTTTCATTGATGTCTCATGCCTTGTGCTGAGCTTTGAAGAAGAGATTCTATTTCGGCTGCGTGATAAGACATTCGTTAGACAACGCTGACATGCTTGGAGGCCGATAACTCTGGTGAACCCGTTATCAAGTTATCAAGGGTGCTCGTAGCTCGAACCTGAGCTGTTAGTCTAGAATGGATTGAGAGCCGCGCACAATCACCGTGATCTTAGTTTGGCTCAGTGTACATAGAATGTTTGATGCAGCCCTGGGGCACGTGTTGATAATTCTAGCGCTACTATCTAAGAGTTGCCGGGTGGGTCACTTTCTCAGCCAACGGAATTAATCTGAAGAGGCCATTGTGGACCATCCACTGTAAGAAAACCTAGTAGTCTTGACTTTATGCCATACTTAACCGTCTCTGCTACCCTCTCAATCATGAACACTCGCAAGAAGCTCTTCGGGGTGTTGTTAGATACGCGCGAATGTTTTCAGTGGCAATACTTTTCTTCTCGGCGTCAGCGGGCTGTCAGCCTTGGTAGACTTCGGAGTCAGCTTACAGCTGGTGGTTTTCTCGACTTGACGCCATGGAAAGGTTGAAGTAATCGAGCATGACTTCTGCTCCCTGCCCTGCGATCCGTCTCACGCACAGTTGCTTTACGAAACTCGGCTCCAATCAACAGCACTTTGATGTTTTCCTTCTTCGCATGTAGCCCGAGGTCTACACTGGAGCTGGAGACTTCTGACCATGCGCCGATCTCGTCTTCGGCATGAGCATGCCAATGATCTGCAGATAAGGATAGATGCGACTGGAAAGTTCCACAATGGCCCATTGCCTCGAGTCTTCTGTATCACAAAGTATCAAATCCACCTCCATTCGCCCCACCTGCAGACCAACATCCTCGAGTAAGCTCAGCAATTCTTGTGGCGCTGAGTGCCTTTTAGGGATGCCTTTTGGGAAAGTAGAGTCAGGTTCATCCTCCAACAGCGGTTGTAACGGTATTGGAGCCGAAGCAGTTTCTAAAGCCTGACAATATACACGGTTGCAACCATCGAGAAATTGAGGCTCGATGCTGAGGACACGTATACGTGTGAAAGCATTGTAAGGCGACAGTCTCGAGAAGCGGCAGGCCAGGTCGGCGGTCGGCAAGGGTGCGACTACATGTTGGACATGAGAGAGCACTGCCGCCTTGTCAGGAGCAGATATATTCCTGCAACTGCCATCCTGCAGGGTCTTCAACAATCGTGGCGAGATCATGAAGATCTTTTCCGAGAAGAAGGCCAACTTTCCGCAAGCTCGGACGCGGCGAGAAGTGCCAGTACCATTTACCAGGAGCCAGTCCAGGTAGTGCTCTTTTTGTGAGGAAGGTAGCGCGCGGAGGAACACAGCCAAAGAAAGACCCTTAAACATTTGAGAGGGTAGCTTTTGATACACTTTGCCTAACTGTATAAATCCGTCCAGGTGAAAGGGTACTTTGCTCGCTACTGTGCGGGCGAGTATCTTGGTAAGAACCTCGTTTGGGAGGTCAGATAAGGTGGTGAGTAAGGCGTCGCGGCCCACGTCAGTACTTGAAGCAGTAGACGCCATGTTGATACAAGAGAATACCGAGTTTCACATAGACGATTCAGTGAGCATACAATTCAGTGATGCTCAACTTAAAGTATGAAGCCACAGTCGAGCCCAAGAAATAGGATGCAGCGCTTGAATCGAATGTTTCTGTATGATTCTCGGATAAAATGGAACATGATGGTAGACTTTCCAGGCCCTGAAAGAGCACCCAAATGACAGGACATTGCAAGCGCGATGATGGTCGGACGGTTGCTGGAAGGTGCTGTTCAGCTAAACACGAGGAGTGACGCCCGTCCCATTATGGCTGCCCACACCGCTCTTCCCCTTACTTTCAGCTGTTGACCTTCAAATGATCAAGCGGCGAAAAGAAGAGTCTTCAATTTGGCAAATACTGCAGAAATCCCAAACTATCGTACCGATTGAATCCCAAAGTCCAGTAGTCTTGCACCTTGACACAAAACCCGGCGATCAAGTTTTGCATATTGATGAGGTACAGTACCTGGCTGAGCACTCAAGACGGCTGCTGGATGGTACAGAGTACACGATGAAGCAATATCCATTCCCGACTCAACCAAACCACATGCCGAACCGCAGAAGCCACGAACGTAGTCCCTTCGAACACCGCCAACCTATCCCAGATCCCAGAAATACACCAGCGCCACCACGCGAGAACACCACACCACTGAATGACGGTACGACGTCCGGTTGTCCTGCGGTGCCTCCTCGAGATCATAGCCGTTGATGAGCACGAGACAGAAGGCTGAGTGACTTTGAGATTATAACTGCAAAGAGGGGTTAGAATACAGGTCATATATGATGGCGCGTGATGCTGGAAACTGTTGTGTTGTTGAAAGGATTGCTTGGCAATGAAATGCGCGGCCGCCTTGTTTGTGAAGCAATGTTCCGGAGTCTAAGGTGTGATCGAGCTGTGCGTTGATCTAGGAGAGTTTGTAGCAAGAAATATTATAGGAAGGTAGGAGAGGGTGATCCTATTGCCCGCTGTTCGTTCACTAGCCTACTTATGCAGGAACCCTTGGAGTTTGGCCTTCTGCCCAAGCCAAGTGGAAGAGAGTTGCACAGATGTAATCTTGCCGGCCTCAAAGTTCCATGATTCTAAATCCCAGTCTAATTCCATCATGATGCCGTCATCCTCTAAGTTTCTACTTGTCCAAAAGCATCCCATCCTCGAGTGCTGAATCATAGAATCTTCTGAGCCATCGAGATGAGTCTCGTAGAGGTTCCTTTACGCTGTTCTTGCCGCATCACCTTCTTTCGCTCGTACTCTTCTGCTTTCTTGTAGAAGATACTCCCGTCATAGACCCCACGGATGTCTTCCTTGCGCATTATACCATCCTCGGGCCATAGCAGGAGATAGGTTGCCAGCCCTACGCTCACAGTCAATCAAGTTCCAGATTCACGATGTTATGGAACACCTACATTCCAAGAATGTTGCACTCCACCCGAAGAAATCGAACACCATCCTCTGCCCTTTCCAGAATCTCAGAAAGTCCCAAATGTCCAGCCCTCCCTTGTCACCCTTATCATACTTGGCAAATATATCCTCGAAATTCTGAGGTTTGAAGCGACCTTCGTTATCGTATGTCATAGAGTCGCTGCCATGCTTGTCCTTGTATACTTTGTTGACGTAGATGCGGAAGAACGGGTCAGGCAGAAACCCAGGGAGAGTAGGATATGATAGATTGAAGTTGATGATGAAGGTTGCAAGGGCAGCAAGGGGTGGCGACCAGCCCCATTTGCGGCAGCCAATGTAGGTATCTTGAGGCCAGATGATGCCGTCATGGTCTGTGTCCCAGTACTCGACGTGCTGTTGGACGACCTAAAATTCCGTGTCAGATGAGGTTGGGTATGAAGGCCGATATAAGTACCGTCTGGTTCTGGTGAGTGGCTGCATAGTTATTGTCTGTTGTGCCATTCGGCTTCTCGTGGGATGCAGCCAAGGTGGCCCTCGCAGTGCCGGCGTTTTGGAGCACTGATGCTGGTGGCGGAAGAAAGGGTATCCGTGCCTCGGTGACAGGTTGCTCAGCGATTGCAGTTTTGAAGGGCTTCTGGGTGACGGTAAGGCCGTTCGGGCTCCCAGCAACGGTGATTGAGTCATCACTACTCTCGATACCGTCCATCATGGGGAGGTTGACGTTATGCAACTGACTGCTCATTATAACAGCCAATTTTCAGTAGAAGGATTTTGGGTGTAGAGAAAGTCTCAAGGATTGAAGAAGGCATTTTGTATCAGTAAGTACCCTGATGAGGTCACCTGTGGATACAGAAGAAAAGCGGATGTCTGTACCGCTTTTCACTGATAAGCGATAGAGTATGCAGCTCGGACGTCACAGAATATTGAACTTGGTGCTCCTGAAAAGAAGAATAGGAGTGCGGTATCATGGCAGCAACGCAGGAGGCAGATGCTTATCCATAATTACGAGTAGAATGGCGGAGATCGGCCACGATCTTTTGCGGGATTGGGTACTCTATCCTATTGCCCGGGGTCCCGCTTGAGGGCATTACTTACCCCACCACCAACCCCGAGGCACCCCAAACCTTCAAGCCCAACTCGAGCATTCCGAGGCCCTAATGTTGCCTAATGTCTTCTTATCCTTCCTCTGCCTTTGATCTTTCGTCAGTCGACGGCGTTTAATGACAGGCCTACGGAATTGAGGACTACATCATAATGCCTGGATGCCTGGATCCCACGTGACAGCGTGCCAGTTTGGTGAATGATGCCTGGAACCAACTGGTTCATGGGCTGGCGTGCTGCCTACAGCCCCGCACGCCGTCGAGGATTGGTCTCAGCGTAGCATAGCAGTGGTGATAGAAAGCGTGTAGATTCAGTGGTGGGACCATCAGCTATTATGTAGCTGATGGAGAACAAAGTACTACTATCTATGGCTAGCTATATAAAAGGAATAATAATAAAATATATATGAAAGGATATAGAAAGAATGTATATATAGAAGAAACTAGACACGCTAATACTTCCCCTATCTAGTAATATTTAAATACCTCTATTTTAATTATATACTATTCTAGCCTATTAATTTAAATCTTTATTTACTAAACTTATTATATTAATAAAGTTACTAAATTTTATAATAATTAATACTTTAATAAGATCGTCGACCTTTATATTCTTTATAAGTATATATTTATATCTTAGCGTCTAATTAATTATTAATTCGCGTATAAAATAATAGCTAATATTAATATAACGTAATCTCTTATAATCTATAGAATTCTTTATTAAATCGATAGCTTTCTTATTATTATATTATATTATAAATAATTTATTTAACTATTATTTAAACTTTAATAGAATATAGTATATTTATATTATATTCTAAGTAGTATTAGAAGTAATTATATATTCGATCTTATATATAGATTATATTATAGTCTTCTACTTAGTAAACCTTTAATTAATTAATTTACTATTTAATATTATAATTATTTTAGCTATTAATTATATTATAGATATCTTACTAGCTTAATTAGCGTTTAAGTAATCGAATAATTATAATATTATAATTTTTATAATTTCGAAAATTACTCTATATATTCTAGTTTTAATTAGATATTATAATATCCTCTTATATACTTATTAATATTTATAATTTAAATTAAAAGAGAATACTACTAGTTTATTAATAGTAAACGCTATATTTAATTATATCTAAATAGTTAAATAATTAATTTTTCTTAAGTTACTCTTAAATATAGTAATATCTTCTATATTAGCTATATATATATTAAGTATAAAAATAAAATAATTATTTATATTTAATTTTATTAAGATAGACGATATATAACACTTTCTTATATTATAAGTTTTAAGAATCTTATTAATAAATACGGGTTAACTTATTTTAAGTATTTTTATTAAGCGATTTCTATAAGATAGTAAGATCTCTTTTAATAAAACTATTAGAATCGATATAGATATAATATTAATATAGGTATATTAAATAAGATAACTAAGGTATCGAACTATATAGATAAGAAGAAGATATAATATAATAGGAGATATCTCCGTTAAGGCCCGCTAGCTATAGAGCTAAGGGGTATATTAAGAGTACGCTCGTAATACTACCCTCTCTCTTTATTAAATTATATTCTATAATTAATAAGTGGAAAGATAGAAAAATGGATATATATATACGCTTAACGTCTGAAAAATAGTAAAAGTAGTAAAGAAATAATCGTATCTGGAATCTTCTAGTATAATATCTTTCTTTAAGGGCGGTATTAATAACGGTAGTAGCTCTTCTTAATCGTACTATAACGACGTCGTTAGCCGTAATCTAGACGTATATAGAAAGCTCGATCGAGAGAAAATCGATATAGTATAGCGAAAATAATATTTATAGGCGTAGGGGTAATTAGTAGTAATTTCCGAATCTATATCTAAGCGAATAAAATATCGGTGAAATAATACGACGTAATTAGTCGAGGGCTCTTAAATCGAATCGAGCCGTAAGCGCTAAAAACTCTAATTTAATATTAAGTAAGTTTCTTTATGAAATACTATATAATCGATATTAATAAAGGCTATCGACGGCGATAGTAAGGTCTATAGATAACGCGCTATAACTTTAAAAGATATTTAGATATCTATTAATAAGGGGATCGTACGCGAAAGGCTCTATATAGTATAATTAATAATCGATATAGGCCTAAGAGATTAATTCTCGAGTCTAAAAAAATGAGGCTATTATAAAGATATCGAACGATTTTAATTTAATTAAAAACGATATATTCGAGATAGCTCTATTATTCTATAAGTTAACTCTTTATAGATAAGACTCTTCGAAATATTATTTATAATAGTCGTCTATTAGATCTTAGCAATTTTCGAATTTACCGCCGTCCGTATTATATTAGACGATATTATTATCGAGATCTTTCTATTTAACTTTATACTTAAGACGACTATAGATTAATTTAAAGATAAGTATTTCTTTAATAATCTATTCGATTCGATCGTTAATAGTAATATACTTCGGCGGAAGATTTATCTACCCTAATAAGAGGTTATTTATTATGAGACTTAAGAGATTAAAGTAAAAGACGTTATAGATTCTTATACTTAATAAAAGTTTTAGACGATATAAGATTTTTATAAGATCTATAATCTTAAATAAATCGAGTCTCTTATAATCTAGTTTACGGAAAAGACGATTAAAGATAATATTCTTACTATTTAGAAAGACCTTATCGCCTACTTAAAAAGTTATCTTTTATTAATACTTATTAACTTATATAATTATAGCTTTTTAAGCGCGATCTATATTACTTTAAATATACTTAAAAACTTATTTTATATAATTCGTAATATTCTTCGTCTAAGTAGTATTAAGACGCTTATATATAATCTTATAGTCGATAATATTCGAGCTAAAAGTTATTTAAAAATAAAATCTCTTATTAATAAGAAAAGATAGAATATTAATAATCGATAAGATAGTATTATTATTAGCGAACTTAATAATAAATAACTATCTTACTTAGTTATTCTATATATAATTATAATATATTTAAAGATAACGCTTTATATTCTAATTTGCTCGCTCGATTTATCTATTAATTTTAGAGTAAAAGACTATTAATAGCTTAACTATAATATTTAATCTCTTATAAAAAGACTTTTATATAATAGCTATAAATTAAGAGCCTTAATTCGATATTATTAAGGTTAATAGATCGTATAGACGAAATACTTTCTTAAGTAGTAAGTTAATTATCTTCTTAGCGATAGTATCTTTATTAATATCGAAATAGGCTACGTAGTAACGTTTCTTAATAAGCTAATTAATTACTATCTAAATAGCGTTATAGTCGTTAAATATAGATAAGCCTATAACGAAGTCGATCGATATATCTTACTATCATTTCTATAAGATTAATAAAAGCTATAGTAAACTATACTTTCGATCGCGAGGCGTTTTAATTCTCTAATAGATATAGTAATTCTTAATATAGATAACTATAATAGCCCTTATATCTCGCTAATAGTATTTTCTTTTAAGTAGTTTATAGATATATATTACTTCGAAATAGTCGTAAAACGATTAATCGTATATCTCTCGAATAATATCGATATATATATTATCGAATATTTATAAACGATTCTTATAATAAAGTATCTCGTCTTATATAAAGTATTTACTAAGAGTAATCTCTCGAAACTTATTCTTATTTTCGGCGATAGCCTTATAGATTTTCATATAATATTTATTTTTCTTATTAACCCCTACTACTTTATAATAGATAGAATCGTCGATTATATATATATCGATATATTCGCTATCTAATTCTAATCGATTAGAAATAAGAATTATTTAATACTATTAGCGTAATCGTTTATTCTTAAAGTCGATTAATTTATATTTAGCTATTTATATAAGTATATTAGCCTTAACGTTCTAAGGTCTAGATTAATAAATAATCTTTATATTAAATTCTAATAATATATTTAAATACTAGGCCTAACGTCGATTAAGGTTTCTTCCCTTAATAAAATATATTAGTTCTTTATAATCGATAAAGATTCTAATAAAGATATTTATATATTCTAGTTTAAGGCGTTAGTATTCTAGATAGCGAATAATTATTAATAATTTCTTATTATAAATCTAGTAATTATACTTAGCCGAGATTAGGTTTTTACTATAGAAGACTATTAAATAAAGTACTCTCTTATTATCGTATTAAAAAAGAATATCTTTATTAACGTAGTTAAAAGAGTTAGTCTCTAAAACGATCTTCTTTATTCTATCGAAATAATATAGAACTAAAGCTTTAGTAACGGCGACTTTAAGAAAGTAAAAGACCTTTTAATATACTAGGGACTAATTAAATATAGCCTCTTTTATCGTGAGTTTTATTATAAATTTAACTATTTTAGAGAAGTCTCTAATAAATCGCCGGTAAAAATTATAAAATTCGATAAAGGTCTATATCTCTTTAAGGTTAATAGATATAGTTTACTTAATAATAGCCTAGATTTTAATAGAGTTTATTTATAACCCGTCTATAGATATTAATAGACCTAGAAATTTAGTTTTCTAAATATGGAATTCGCATTTAAGGATATCCATTTAAAGGCCGATATCTCTTAATTTCTAAAGGATTTATCTAACGTATTAAATGTATTTCTTTTTTATCTTATTATAAATAAGTATATTATCGAGATAGATCTAATAGAAGTTATTTAGATATTTAAATAGAATATTATTTATATATTATTAATATATAGCCGAGCCGTTAATTAGATTAAAGAGGAGAATTCGATACTTATATACTTTAAGAGAGGTAATAAAAGTAATAAAATCCTCGCTATTAAAATATATACGTAGTTTATTAAACGCGGCTATAATATCTAATCGAGTAAGATATTTATATTTCTAAATTCTTATTAAAACCTTATCTATTAATAAAATTAAGTATCGATTTCTTTTAATAATAGCGTTTAGCTTTCGATAGTTTATATAAAAACGTAATTCTTTATTTAGCTTTTCTGCGAATAGAATAGATAAGGCGAATAGTATATGGCTTAGTGTTATAAATCCCTTCTTTAGATATTTATTTAGATACTTCTTTATCTATTTTAGTTTATATTCTAATATTAAATAGATTCTACTTTTTAAAAATTTCGTTTTATTAAAGCTATCGTTAAATTCTAACTTATAGTTATAAGAATAATATAGAGAAAAAGTATATTCGTCTTAGTTCTATTAAAAATATCTAGATAGTCGTAATACTTCGAAGGTAATTTACGTTTTATCTTCTTAGAACTAATCTCGTTAATACTATTAATCTAAATAAGATAGTTAAAATTATAATATCTCTTATATTTCTTTTCTAAGTCGTAAAAATAAGATTTATTAATCGAGATATAAGATCTCTAAGCTATTTATATAGTAGGAGATATATATAATATTAATAAGTTATTATAGATCTTATTTATTATTAATATAAATAGTTTATTATCTTTTTTACGGGCTAATTAATAGTAGATCGCCGTACTAATCTTAGCGATATTAATAAACTTAGACTTCTTACTATTCTTATTCTTATTTAATAAGAAAGTATTTAAATCGATCTTATTATTATAGATAAGTAAAGGAGAGCTTTATCGTTTTAGTATAATAGGTGAAAAGATAAATAGTGTAAGTAATTAGAGCTTTGAAGTTGATAAGAAGAAAAGATTATTTATTATTAATATTTAATTATTATTATAATTATATTAATCGAATAGAAAGAGTATCTTATCCCGTAATATATTAAGAACTACCTTATATTTATTTATTTATAATTTTTTAATTATTATATCGTATTTTAATAATATAATTAATATTAGATATATTTCTTCTTAATAGTTCTCTACTATTATCGTAGGGAGTAAATAATATATAATTAATCGTTTTACGATCTAGTCGTTATAACCCCTTAGTAGTTTAGATCGTAATAGTAGAAGTAGTTCTAGATATAAGGCCTTATATATCGCTAAGACTAAGAACTTATTTATAACTATATAAGTATCGATATATTTACTATCTATAAGAAAGTTCTAAAGTAAATACTTTCTTTCTTATAAAGATAGTATAACTTATATACGAAAAGAACGACGTACTAAAGCGTTATTAGAGATATCTACTAGATATACTTTATAAGTATCTCTTATTATAACTTTAAAAGAGGCTATTCGTTTCTCGAATCTAAATAAAAAATATCGCTATTCGTAATATCGACGTTATTAATTTCGAAGTCTTTATCTATTTCTATCGCGTAAAGTTATACTTTCTTAAAGGTCTTTTTATTAGCCTCGATCTAGATAGTTATTATATAGATACTTCGATAATAGCCTTTCTTATCGTAATTATAATATATAGATTTTCTTAGCTTTAAATTAGTCTTAATATCTAGAGGCGTAGTAATCGTAATCTTAGTAATAGATATAAGGCGTATATTAATCGTAGTTCGTATTATAGTTAACTTAATAGTAGTCTTTATAAACTCTATATCTTTATATCTAGTACGATATAAGTTATCTAATTTTTAAAGATATTTCTTTATAGTCTTTAAGATAATAAAACCTCTTACGATATTCTATAACTCTCTTAAGTTAAATCTTAATTTCTTTAAAAGATAATTCTCTAATAGAAGGGTTTTTTTAATATTAAGAATAATAACTAGTCGAATAAAGTCTAAATAGAAATCGATAAAGAATTAAGTCCCTTATTATAAGATATTTATCTTACGCTATATATTATTACGTCGATTTAAGTTCTTATAAATATTAGCTAACTTATCTATAATCTTATTAATAGATTAATATAAGTTAATAGAGTTTCGAAGTCTTCTATATATAGTATACTATATAGTCTTATCGCCGAGTTATAAGACTATATAAGCTATCTTAAAGTCTTCGATAAGATAATAATCGCTATTAACTTTAAATTTCTATTCTATTCTAGAGAATCAATCGTTCTAGATAAGATTACTATTATCGATAAATAGAGATAAATTTAAAACCTTAACTAATTTCTCTTTTAAATATCTAGATATATATTTCTCCTCGATCGAGAATAGTTATAAGTCTTTTATCGACTATATATTAAGACTATTAACCTTTCGCTATAGAGAAGTTATATTCTTCTAAAAGTCTTAGACTAGTTAATTTATCTTCTCGATTATTCTATAAATCTAATATAAATCATTTATAACTAGATTCTTTTCTATAATGACGATATAATATCGAGTAATAATCTCGCGAAAATCGTCTCTCTTCTAACGAATTTTATTTAATATAGTTATAAATTCGTTAGATTAATACTTAATCTAATATTATAATTATTAGCTATTAGCGATATTCTAAGATATATCTACTAAGTCTATCTTATTAGAAGTATTATCTAATAGAACTAATACTTATTAAAACTTAATTTACTCTAATAGAGTCTTAATTTAATTTATTCTTTCGATATTAAACTTTATTATAAAAAAGAAGAAAGAAAGATTTAAAATAAAGTGAAGAGGAGTTTAAATACTTCGAAAGAATAGATATTAAGAATATTAGATATAGTAGAGAATAATAAAGCCTCTTTAAGACGTTTAGAAATTATTCGATATTAAGAATAAAAAATTTTACTATAAAGCTCGAGATAAGGTTATTTCTTTGCGGGGGCTTAATATACTTATCTCTTAATTATTTAAGATATTAAGAAGACTATAAGTGCTTTAAATAATATTCTTTCGAGTGCACTTACTTCGTCTAGAGAGTCCCTTATCTTATAGAGAAGTTATATACGAGAAAGCTTAGTATATATTTATAAGATAGTATTAGCTATTTCTTTCGATTCGCTAGTCGTATAAATAATTTAATATCTTATTTATCTCTCGATTACTATTTATCGAGTTCGATTCGCTTTGAAATCAAATTATCTATTTAATAGACTTATTTAGAGATATAATAACTTAACTTAATTTCTTATTAAAGTCTCTATTAGCGCGTTTCTTTAAATTTATTCGCTAATATAAATAAAATAAGTAGATTAATCTTAGTTATAGTATTAGAACTAATATAAATATAATATTAATATAGATATATTAAATAAGATAACTAAGATATCGAATTATATAGATAGAAAGGAGATATAATATAATAGAAAATGCCTTCGCTAAGGCTCGCTAGCTATAGGGCTAAGGGGTATATTAAGAATACGCTCGTAATAAAAACTACGTAGTAGCTATATAATTACGAGATATTACGATACGTTAAAATCTTCTTTAAAGTTATTATTTAATTAGATCTAGCGTAGCTTAATATCGTATATATCTATTCTATAAACATATAGAATAATAAATATCTTTATATCACACTATGAATTTATAACTTCAGTTATTTATTTTCTTATTACGAGGTCTAGATATATAGTTAATAGAATAAATAGATTAGTTACTAGATAAACTAATAATTAAAGAAAGAAAAAGAAGAAAGAGAACTTATAAGTATTTAAGACTTTATTAAGTATATTAAATACTTATTTTAACTACGTAGCTTATAGTCTAATAAACGATATAAGCGAGTCTATTAATTCGCTTCGAGTACTTTTATTCTTATAACTATATTTCTTCTTAGAAGATTTAATCTCTAAATCTTATTATTATTATATCTTATAATTAAATATATATAAATTTATTAATATTATCTACGCTATTTATTATTAGCTTAAATATAATTTAAATTAATATATATTATAATAGCGTATTTATACTATATATTCTAAGATCTTCTTAAATATATTATTATATTTATATACTAAATCGCGATAGTATCGCTATATATATTATTATTTTAATTAATAGAATATAGATATAATATTACTTTATTATAATATACTATTATTACTATTATTATACGCTATTATTATATTATTACTTTATAATTATAATAATTCTATTATAATAATTATTAAAAGTCGCGCTAGTAAGTATAAAAGACTTATTTTTAATTTAACTTTTATTCTTTTTAGTAATAATATTAATATTAACGCTATTATAAGTAAATACTCTATTCTTCTTTATATCTACTATTTTATCTTTATTTATTTTTATTATAATATCGTAATAGCGAGTTATATATTATTATAATAGTATAATATATATATTAATTAAGATAATAGTTAAATAAGATTATAGTTATTTAGATTAACTTTATATATAATAAATATCTTAAAGAATACTTTACGATACTTTATAAATAGTATAAGAAGTATATTAATATATCGATAGTAGTATTAAATCTTCGCTCTTATAGCTCTATAAATTATTAAATACTTATAGCTATTATAATTTCTACGCCTCGCGCTATTATTAATAGATATTTATATTTATTTTAAAGATATACTTAACTAAGAAGGCTATTAGCCTTTCTTATTATCGCTTTAATCGCTACTCTTATCGCTACTTTTATCGCTACTCCTCTTATTTATACTTTAAATCTTATTTATAAATAAAAGAGATATTAGATAATTAAGAGATTACGCTAATATATACTAGTTTCCTTTTATTATTATTATATATATACTCTTATATATAATTCTTATATAATTTATATCGCGTTTTCTATTAGCTCGCGTTAGTATAAATATAGATAATACTTTTATAAGAGTTATATATACGTTATAAACTCGATCTTTATTTATTAAATTAATATCTTCGCTATAACTTATATTAATAAGAATATTTATATTATTCTTCGTCGCTAAATTAATATAAATTTTATTAATATATATTAGAGTATATAGTTAATATATATAGCGATTTATTATATTAAGAAACTTCGATATAATATTATCGTCTTCGCCTCTTCTTTAACTACTTCTCTCGCTATTCTTTATATTAAATCTTTTTATTATTTAATAAATTTTCTAAATAAATAATTACTTTTTAATATAAGATAATAGATAAATTAATATTAAGTAGTATTAATCTTATATATAATCTTAATAGCTATTTTTCTTATTATATATAGCGTCTTAACGCCTTAAAATCGATCTATAAATATTTTAGCTATTTTCGCTAGATCTTTTAATTATAACTTATTTATTCTTTAAGATTTCTCTATTATTACTACTTTCGTAATCTTTTTTATTTCTTAATTCTTCTTAATAATTATATTTTTAGCTTTATCTTAAATACTAATTTATATAATTTCTTTACTTACTCGAAGTTCTTAATTATATTTTTAATATTTTTAAGATACTTTATTAATTTCTATAAAGCTTTATAAGATAAGAAGTCTTTTTAATTAATAAGATATTTAGTCTTATCCTTATAAACTCTTTTATCTAATATCTTATTAATCTTTTACTTTTCTTCTTTATTAATTAAAATTATTTATAACTTTAAATTATTATTATATAAGTACTACGACTTTAATAGCGATATATAAAATATAAAATAAATTCTTTTATATCTAATAGAGAGATCTAGCTTATAAATCTATATATTTATTTTCTCTAATATTTTAAAAGATCTAAGTTATCTATAATTAAGTTTCTTCTTTAATTATAAAATATATATATTTAAGCTTTATAATTTTTTTTTTAAAGATTATAGTTCTATAATTACTATTATAATACTTTACTTATTACTTTAATACTTACTTCTATAATTCTTTTAAATATAATCTTATCTCTTATAATTATTCTACTCGCTCTATAATAAGCGATACTTCTTCTCTTAAGATTTTACTCTTAAAAGTATTTTCTAAATCTACTATATATCTTATTAATAGATCTTATAAAATCTTATTAATACTTATATATACGCTATTATTATATATAAATATAGCTATTAATAAAATTTTAGACTAATTATTTTATTTATAATTATAATATACTTATAGATAATATTTTAATATCTAATTTTATCTCTTAATCTAATTATTAATTTAAGAATAAAATATAATACTTAGCTTATACTTTATATTTAAATATTAATATAATATTATTTAAAACTTATTTATAAATAGAGAGTTTTAATTTAAAATTAAATTATATATTATATCGCGTAATAATATAAACTTTTATTATAAGATATTAATAAGATTATTAATCTTTAGATTTTAATAATTATTATATATATTATATACTTAATTAGCTTATCTATTAAGATTAAAATAATATTATAAATTTTATTAATATATAAATTTCTTATAAATAATAGATTTATAATAAAATCTAGTATTATAATATAAAATAAATTTATACTATCTAAGAAATCGACGTTAACTCGCTATACGATTTATAATAATAAATTTATACTCTTTAATAATCGAGATAAATACGAATATATATTTTATTATATCGCTTATTATATCTATTTAATAATATTTAAATTTAATATTCTTCTTAATATACTTATAAGCGAAGTATTTAATATTAGAATTATTATAATTTATATAAAGAATCTCTTTCTTTATAGTAGAATTATTAGAAATATAGACTACGAGACTACGACGTAATAGTTTATTCTTATTAACTCTTTATTTTAAAAGCTTATTCTATTTAATAGCGTATTTTTAACGCTATTTCTTATTTATAATAAAAGTATTTTTATATTATAATTTAAGTAGCTATATTATTATTAATTTTTATAGCTTTAAATAAAATCTCTTTAACTTTAAAATCTAATAAATTAAAAGTTAAGATGATATCGTAATATCTAAAATATATATTTATCTATTAAGTACTCTCTTATTTAAATTAATAACTTAGATATCTATAATAATAATATTATTTAATTACTTTATTAACGCTATAAGTTTAATTATAATAAATATACTATTATATTTTTATAGATTAAATTAATATTTTTAATTATAAAGCTTATTTTATAAGATAGAGAGAAAATTATTATTATTATTCTCGCTATTATTCGATTTAATAATATTAAATCTTTTTAATAATATATTTATAGAATTAAGTTTTCTCTTATAATATTTAATTATAAAGTTAAATATAGCTAATTTCTTAGCTTAGCGAATCTACTTTATATTAAACTCTTTTATTATTATAAAATAATATAAATTATTATAATCTAAGATTATATAAATAGAATACTTATTATCTTATAAGTAATATCTTTAATTTTTAAAGTCTAATATAATTATATAGAGCTTTTTATTATATATATCTTAATAAGACTTAGCGTTTTTAAATTTATAGCTAAAAAAAATAATAGAATATTATTATTTATTCTCGCTTAGTTAACTAAGTATATTATTTATATCTATATTAAAAGTATTAATCTCTATAATAAGCGATACTTCTTAATTATAATATTTTAATATAAATATAATAATAAATACTCGCTTAAGTATCTTAAAAGTCTTATATATTTTCTTATTAAATATAAAGAATAATCTAATCTCGTCTTTCTTTACTTCTCGAATTAGATTTATTAAAGATATAGCTATCTATAAAAAGCCTTATATAAATTATTAATAGAATTTATAAATTTTAGAAAGATTAAGATATTCTTAATAGACTCTAATTTTAACTACTTAGTAATAATCTTAATATATAATAACTTTATTTAAATATCGCGCTAGTTTATTAAGAATTTTAAAAAGATAATCTTATTATAATTAAAAGTATATTTTAATAACTTTATATAGAGTTAATACTTTAATAATATGCGTAGTACTTTATATATATACTCTTAATATAACTCTTTTATTTTAAAATAGATTAATATATTATTTAAGTATATTATATAGAAGATATTAATATATAATTTAAATACTTTATTTATATAAGCTTAAAAGATTATAGAGATATTTATAAGATTAAAAGATATTACTTAATATTTAAATTAGTTATAGCGAGTTCGAAAGATAATTTTTTACTTATCTTTCTTTTATACTTATATTCGATAATATATATTATAAATATTAATCTTAATAAAGTACTTTATATATATAAATCTTTTTAAAATCTCTAAGAGTAATAATAATAAGTAATTATTCTTAATAATTATCTTATTAAGTTCTCGATAATTAATATATAATTATAGCGAGTTATTTAATTTTTTAATAAATAGTATTAGCGAGTTAATCTAATTAATTAAAAATTAAATTTATTTTCTCTTAAGCGTAATATTTAAATAATCTCTAATCGCTATAAGTTTATTATATAATATATTATAAATTAAATTATTTCTAAATAGCTTTTTAGATAATAAATCGATTAAATATTTAATTTAATTATATATATTAAGATTATTAAATAACTCTTCTAAAAAGACTTTTAATAGATTTTTAAGTTATTTAGATATATTAGAGTTATCTAGCTATATAATATTATATTATATAACTTTATTATAATTATTTTTATTACTTTTAAATAGAATCTAATATAAAAATATAATAAATATTTATTTTAGATTATATATAATTACTATATTAACTAATAATATAAATTACTTTATATTTATTATTATAATATCTATTTATCTTTTATTACTTATAAAAAAATCGCGATAGATCTAAAACTACTTATGTTAATAAATATTTAAATTAATATTATAGATTTAAGAGAAATTAAAAATAAGATTATATTCTTATATATTTATAATATATATCTTTAAGATTTACTCTTACTTTTTTTCTTAACTATTCGCGAGATTAAAGATTAGATTATACTTTCTATATAAAAATATTTAATAATTATTAATAGCACGTATTATTATTAACGCGTATTTAGATTTAGAAATTTATATCTCTTTAATAAAAGATTATAATATAAAGATTTTCTTATTATCGATATCTATTAGAGTAGTTATCTTATACTTTTTATTTAATATAATAATTTTATCTTTTAATAATAGAGAGCGAGATTATTACTTAATTAATAGCGTATTTAATACTATAATAATAAGTATTAAACTTTATCTTTTCTCTTATTTAATTTATAATTATATACTTTATTATTTATAATATAATTTAAATATTTAAATAAATTCTTATAATATCTTAATTATTTATAATTATAATATTATATTTTAATAAAAAACGTCTTAAACTTAATATAAGAGTCGCTATCTTTAAATTTAATTCGCTTAAACTTTTAATCTTATAACGTTAATAAGAATAAACTCTTCTTTTAATCTTATTAATCTTTTATATATTATTTCTTAGACTTAATATATTATTAATTACTACTTTTTTAATTACTTATCTTATTATTAAAGCGAGTCTTATCTAAAGTAGAAAGCTCTTTTATTTTTTATAGTCTTTATTTTATATTTTAATATTATTATAATAATATAATATAGATAATAGATTAAATAATCTTCTTTATAACTTTTAAAGAAATTTTCTCTATTACTCTATCTTATAAATCTTTTATATATTCTAGATTAATTATATAGCGGTCTCGCTATAATTAAAGTATAATAAGATAATTATTAAAGCTAATTATCGATTATATATCTCTTATAATTACTTTAATTAACTAGCGACCTATATTATAAGACTTAATAATTAAATTATAAACTTAATTTAAGTATTATTTCTTATATTTCTCTTAAATAAATTTCTCGATATTATATAATATTATATTTCTAATATTTCTTTAGATTTACTTCTTAATATTTATTAAGAGAATAAAAAATTAGCGAGTCTTTTCTTTATTTATATAAAAATTAATATAAGATATTAAGGCGATAAAATTATTATAGTCTTAAAGAAATATAATTATTAAGCTATAGTTATTAAGATATTACGTATTAAATATCTTAATAATACTTATCTTCTTATAACTCGAATTATAATAGTAATTATCGCTATACTTATAACGATATTTTTATATATTCTATATTTTAATTAGCTTAAATTTTTTAATAACTAACTACTTTTTAATATTAAGCTTTAAAAGTCGATAGCGTTAAATTTAAATTAAGTCTATAAGATAAGAATCTTTATTTATAAATAAAGAATTATTAGATATAACGCTTTAACGATTATTATTTTTATTAATAGTATTATTAGAATTTCTATTAATATTAGAATTAATATTATAATCGCTTAATTATATAATAGACGTATTTTAATAAAAGTCGTTTACTAGATTAAAAATATCGCTAATAGATTATAATAAATATTTCTACTTTATAAATTAATAGAATTAGCTTACGAGTTATTTATTATAGTTAAATTAAATAACTTTATATAAATAAAGTTATTAGAATTATAAGATAATAAGACTTTTTTTAATAAAACTACGTAGTAGCTATATAATTATAAGATTTAGATATATAATTAATAGAATAAATAGATTAATTATTAAATAAACTAATAATTAAAAAAAGAAGAAGAGAAAAGAGAACTTATAAGTATTTAAGACTTTATTAAATATATTAAATACTCGTCTTAGCTACGTAGCTTATAGTCTAATAATTTTTTTTTTTTTTTTTTTTTTTTTTTTTTTTTTTTTTTTTTTTTTTTTTTTTTTTTTTTTTTTTTTTTTTTTTTTTTTTTTTTTTTTTTTTTTTTTTTTTTTTTTTTTTTTTTTTTTTTTTTTTTTTTTTTTATTTTTTTTTTTTTTTTTTTTTTTTTTTTTTTTTTTTTTATATAAAAAAAAAATTTTTTTTTTTTTATTTAATAAAAAAAAAAAAAAAATAAAAATTAAAATTTTTAAATATAAATTTTAAAAAAAAAAATTTTTTTTTTTTTTTTTTTTTTTTTATATTTTATTTTTTTTTTTTTTATAATACTCTAAGTAATAAAAAAACTTAATCTTAATCTAATTCGATAAAGTCTTCTAGCTATTTTATATAGATCTCGTATTTAAATTTTATATATAGAAATACTATTATAATATTGACTAGATTTATTTCTTAATTATAGTATATAATTAGAACTAAGAGAATCTTTTATATAATTAGCTTAATAATATTTAAAAAAGTTTTATTATAATCGATATCTTCTTATTAAAGAAAGTTCTTAATAACGTATCTAGTCTTATAGCGTAGAATTTTATTATTTACCCTTAGCTTCTTCTTATAGATTTATCTTTTTTTAAGAATAGTATAATATACTAATCTTAGTATTAGCTTTTATATCTTTATCTTCTATAGCGAGTTCTATTACTTCTATATAGCGGTTATCTATTAAAGTACTTTAAATCTATTAATTATTTTTTTATAAGTATAAGGCTTAGTATTAAGTATAAGCGATATAACCTATATTAATTTAATAAATTTTTTCTTTAAAGTATCGAAGTTAATTTATTTATCGTCTTAAATAATATAATAGTTTTTTAATTTATTTTTAATTCGCTATAAGTGTCTTAGTAGATTAGATATAGATAAGTTTAATATATTAGAAATAATACTCTTCTAATTACTTAGTTTAGATAAATTCGAAATATAGCCGACGTCGGGATTTTCTAGATCTATAAACAGATTTTAGATTATAGTCTTAGAGTCTTCTTTAAATATATTTATTATTATCTTACTATTTATAGCTAATAAAGAAGAAGCTTTATTTTCTAAGAATAATAAAATTCTTTTAGCGATGATAATAGTATTTATAATATTCTTATTCTTTAATATCTTATCTAGCTTATCTTTAATATTACTAAAAAACGAGATAAAAGTTTAAAGAGATTTTTATAAGATATTACGTCGTTATACTAGACGAGATTTATTTTAATTCTATAGTCGATATTAATTAAATTTCTTATAGTTAAATAAAATATATTTAAATTCTTATTTAGCTATTTTTTTCTTTTATTTATATTTATAATCGTAGATATAAACTATTATTCTAAATAGTCTTAGATAAGCTATATTAGACTTATTTTTAATAAGAGTCTAATATAATATTATAGCTATCTTTCTTAATAGAATTATTAATAAGTAGTTTATATTTAAAATAGTTATTTTAATAGTCTTAGTCTATAAGCTTAATAATAAATCTATAGCTATTAACTAAGTATATATCTTTTAAATAAGAATATTATTAATACGCTTATTAATATTATTCTATTTAGATAAATCGAATATAGTTACTTCTTATCGTATATCTTAAAAAGCTAACTAATCTCGAGTTTTTTTATTATTATACTTATTATCGTTATTAAAATAAATATACTTAAGAGTAATATAGAACTATATTTTAATTATAGTAATAAAGCTCTATAATAATTTAAATACTTAATTCTTAATTTTTAAGAAGTCTATCTATCGAAATCGAGTTTTTTAATCGATCTTTATAAAATAATAATAATAGTCTTCTTTAAAGTAAGGTAATATTAATTCGCTATTAAAGAGGTCTATATAAATACTATTAAAAGTATTTTCTATTTTAGTTATTAATTTATAATTTAGTATCTTCTTTTATTTTCTATAGATATATAGCTTATAAAATTATCTTTTAATATTATTTATAATTTTTATTTCTTCTACTATAGTTAATAATCTAGTAATATTATTAAAGTTTAAATAATTTAATACTTAATATTATTTAATAACTATTATCTTTCGATAATTAGCTTTCTTAATAATCGCGACTATAGCGATCTCTTTAATAATTATAACTTTTAATAATATAAGTCTTAGCTTATAAAGTATATCTATTAATTCTCTCTTAAGAATAATATTATTATTATTATTATAGACTTTTAGATAATTCTTCTTTTTAATATAAGTAAGATTATTATATTAGAATATATCTAGAAAGAATAAATTTATAAATAAATCTTCGATATAGTAGACATTTATAAGTATAAGTATATATTCTTTATTCTCGCCGTTATTATTCTTAATAAGAATCTTTAATAGAGTATTATCTATAATAGTAATCTTTAATATCCACGCGGGTGATAGAAAAGTCTAGATACTAACCTGCATTAAGCTAGGAGATTAAGAGCCGTTTCACATATAATTTTACACTTAAATTTCTCTCTTTTAGTTCATAAATAAGTGTGTAATTAGTATACTTAAAAGAATCTAGGCTATTCTAGACGATGATAGACAAATGACAGGCTATTAATGAAGAAACATGATATTTACGTATAGATAGTTGATGGGAAAAAACCGTAATCTTCATTTAATTAGTATTTAGACTTTTCTATTACTCGCGTAATATCCTTCTATTAATAGTCTTAACTAAGATAAAAATTTTAAGAGATTATCTATAAATTTAAAAAGTTCCTTTTCGTACGATTTTCATCGGGTTCGTATTATAAGTATAATTTAGTCTATTTAATAGACTTTATCTATATTTAAATTCTTTTTACTAGTTTTATTAATTTAGTAACTTTAAAAAATTTTAATAACTTTAAAATTTTTACGTAATATACTCTAATATACTTTAAGTATTATTCTATATATATATAATATTAATATATATTATTATTAATATATATATTATTATACGCTATATTAGAGTATTATCTACGCGATTAATTTTATTAAATTATTTAATTTTATAATTAAATTTAAGTTAGCGTTAATACTTATCGTTATAGAATCTTATTATCGTAATATCGATTATTAGAACTTTTCTTTTTTTATATATATTACTATTAAACTAATAGAACTAGTAGAAAAGATTAAGATAGTTATTAAACCGGCGGAATTTAGATAAATTCTAATTAGATTTACTAATTCGACGAATTTTATAATTTCCGCGATACACGCGTAATTAGTAATTTCAAATTTTGTAGAAACTTTTTAGATTTGCAGATGATATTAATTTCTTAACGAAATAGACTTCGAAATATATTATATAAAATAAGACTATATTATTAAAATACTAGCCGTCGTTATATAATATTATAATAGCCTTTATATAAATCGCTTTTACTATTTTTAGTTTTTTAGTAAATTCGATAAAGGTAAGCTTACTAGTCTTCTTCTTCTTCTTAAATTTCTCGATATAATTCTTATTTCTTTTAATTTACTTAGCGAAGATTTAATTAGAATTAAATAGCTAGTAAGTTCTATTATAATAAAGATTATAATTATTATACTTAAACTAGAGAGTAATTTTATAATTATAATTCTTATTATATTTCTTATTATTATTTCTCTTATTCTTATTATTTATAAATATAGTTTTACTATTAGAGTTATTAGTACTAGTTAGTTTTTAATAATATTTTCTATTAAGAAGTTACTTAACGATATAGTCGAAATCTAATTTTAATAACCTTTTCTTAGCGTCTTTATCTCGACTATTTAAAACGATTTTCATAAAGAATTTATAAGATAAGAAAAGTCTATAAAGAAAGAATATTATAATCTTTTATATATATTAATAATCTAACTTAGCGAGTTTTATTTTAGTCTTTTTAATTATTTTAATATACTTAGTAACTTCTTTATAGTCTATTAAGCTTATATAACTAATAGTCTTTTATAATACTTTATAAGAGATATATTCTTTAAATTTATATATATCTTCGAGTACTTTAATTATATTATATATAATATAAATATTTATAATATAAATATAACTATCTAACTTAAGAGATATATAAATATTATCTTTAATTTATAAGTTAGCGAACTTCTATTTATTATATTCTTTATTCTCTTATAACTAGATTAATATTTTAGCGAGAATCGAGTATATTTTAGCTATTTAATAGTAATTATATATTATTTAATATTAACGATTCTAATTAAATACTTTCTTAAATATAGAAATATTAACTATTAATAAGAGTATAGCGAATTTAAAGATCTTCTTAAACTATAACTATTTAGACTTTATTTAATTTATCTTCTAGATTCGTAGATTATATAATTTCTATAACTTCTCTAATATAAGTATAATAAACTCTTAATCTTTACTATTTTAATATTCTAATCCACTCATTATAGCTAGAAGAACGTGTATATATATATTTTTTAAAAATTAATATAATTAAAATATTAATATATTACTAGTATTAATCGAAAGCTTATAACCTCTTAGCGTAACATAGCAGTAGTGATAGAAAGCGTATAGATTCAGTGATGGGACCATTAGTCATTATGTAGCTGATGGAGAACAAAGCACTGCTATCTATGGCTAGCTACATGAAAGGAATAATGATGGAATAGCATGGAAGGATGTAGAAGGAACGTATGCATAGAACATGAAGGAACTAGACACGCTGACAATTGTGACTGCATTAGTGATGACGGGCTGAAGAATTCCTTCTTCATAAATCGAAGGCCTCCCTCACCGCTCTAAAGCTCAGTTGTTATCCTTCAGCTGTATCCTACTCTCTTTTCAGTCGCAAGAGTGGTGCTTTTCTCTGCTTCTGTCCTCTCGTATTCGGCTACCAGCCTACCATGCCCGCCAAACGTAAGAATACAGCGAAGCAAGCCAGTAATGGCAATGCAAAACAAGCAAAACAAGAGGGTCAGAAGGCTGTCTCCCATGAGATCAATGTGCCCATCGATGAAGGCTTCGAACAAGGTAAGCTTTGGTTGATTTCGTACACCAATTGGCTCGCCTGCGCATTCACTTGGGCCATCGACGTGTCATCAACGATACCCCGAAGACGCTGACAGAACTTTAACGTAGGAGATGCCAAAGTCTACATCGACGACGGTGGGATTATCTTTGACGCCTCTCTAAACCAGACAAATATCGGTGGGAACAACAACAAGTTCTACCGACTGCAGCTTTTGTACAACGACAACGACCAGTATTATGCCCACACCCGCTGGGGTCGTGTCGGCGAATACGGTCAAGTCAAGACCATGGGTCCCCTTGATCTGGAGGGCGCTCAAAAGGAATTCGACAAGAAATTCAAAGACAAGTCCGGCCACAAATGGGACGAGCGATCTGAGCCCGCCAAGAAAGGCAAGTATACCTTCTTGGAGAAGAATTACGAGGACGACGAAGATGAGGCCGAAAACCAGGTAAAGGATGAAAAAGATGAGGAGAAAGTTGAGAGCAAGCTTCCACGCCAAACACAACGACTTATGGAGCTGATCTTCAATTCAAACCACTTCAATGCCGTACTTGAGCAGATCGGTTACAACGCCAACAAACTGCCGCTGGGAAAATTGTCCAAAGCCACCTTGAAGACGGGCTTTGAGCATCTGAATGAGCTGGCTAGTCTGATCAAGCATCCAAGTCTGGCCCAAAATAAGTACAACACGTCCCAAAAGGAAGCTATTGAGGACTTTTCCAACAAGTATTACTCGACCATACCCCACGAATTCGGCCGCAACCGTCCACCAGCAATCGACAACAACGAGCTCCTTCGTAGCGAAATAGCCATGCTTGATACCCTCACGGACATGGAAGTTGCTAACCAGATCATGAAGACTACGGGTGACAAAGACAAAGACGCAGAAAGTGTCAACCTCCTAGACAAACGCTTCCAGGAACTCAACATGGAAGAGATGACGCCTTTGGATCACAAGTCTATCGAGTACAAGGCTCTGGCAGACTATCTGATTAAGTCCTCTGGAACGAGCCATGGTATTCGCTATCGCCTTGAGGATATCTTCCGGATCGACCGTGCTGGCGAAGGGGATAGATTTGCCAAGTCTGAATTTGCTAGAATCCATAAAAAGGACAGGCGCTTGTTATGGCATGGGTCTCGTACGACGAACTATGGTGGTATCTTGTCTCAAGGATTACGTATTGCACCGCCTGAAGCACCGGTGAACGGATACGCCTTTGGAAAGGTGACCTTCACCGTTCTTCACCCATTACTAGGCGCGCAATCACTGATGCTACACTCTAGGGTGTCTATCTAGCCGATGTCTCCAGCAAGTCCGCGCAATATTGCACCGCAGGCATGTCTGGAGGGACCGGCCTCTTACTCCTTTGTGAGGCTGAGCTGGGCAAGCCAATGTACGAGATTCCGACGGGAGATTCCAGTGCGCAAGAGAAGGCGAAGCAGCACGGTGCCATCGCGACGCTTGGCGTCGGACGAACCGCACCCCAGGTTCGTACATTTCGGAGCTGATTCTTCCTCATCGGTAGTAAGATCGAGTCACAAGACATGTCTCGGGAGCAAAGAACCCTTTCTACTCCTCTGAGACCTGTTTTGCAACTCCATTTTCCGCGTCGAACGGGCTTTGCTGACTCCGAAATCTGCGTAGGGGTGGACGGATGGGGAGTTTATTCACGAGGACTTGAAGGGTGTCTCCTTGCCAGATGTCACGAAGGGCCTTGGAGACAACAAGGCTGCGAAAGCCACGGGGTATTTGATGTTCAATGAGTATGTTCTCGCAACGCTGACCTACCCACTTTTCTTCGTTACTGACCCGCAATAAGGTACATTGCCTACGACGTCGCACAGTTGCGATTGAGGTATCTCTTCCGCGTGGGCATGTAGATGGGTAGGTATACTACTCGGAAATCGTGTCTATTACAAGAAGAATAGAAAAGCAAACAGAATCATGCAAGTGTCCAGTATCCATTGCATTGAACCCCCCTGCAACTTCGCGTGTGCCCTTTCGACCTTGACCATCTAGCGCATGACCGAAAGGTGTCGCTGTCTAGAGCAGCTTGACCCCTCACTAATGAGAACGATTTCGATTTGAACAAATCCTATATCAAACCCGCTTGCACACAAAGCAATGATGCTCTCTCACCGTCTCCACTAGCCGTCCGGGACTCATCCTCAGTGTCTATAACGGCAAATGAGCACGCCCATCTCCGCCTCTCGGTCTGACTCAGGAAACCTTCCCGTTTCACTTGACAACGGCCATCAGAACCCTACAACCCAATCAGCACCATCCATTCCCTCCCCCCCCCCGTCTCAAAAGGCACCAAAAGCGGCAGAACAAACATACCCATCATAATCCTTCTCCCCCACCGTCTGCAACACGGGTGGCCTCGACCCTCTCATCCGCCACCCACCCTCTCCACACACTCCCTCGCCCCCCGCACCATATCGTTCCGCGCCGCCTCCTCCGCCATGGCCAACTTGCCCCTACTCACCACATTGTCCACGCAAACGCACGCCCCCGGCACGCTCATCCGGACCGCCCAGTCGAAGTAGCGGTAGTTGTTCACCTTGTCCGCGTCGATGAAGGCGAAGCCGAACCGCTCGCGCGCGCCGGATTCGACCTCCGCGTGGAGGCGGGGCAGCAGTCCGCGCCCGGCGCGGCAGGGGTCGCGTTCGACGCTCGTGACGGCCATGGCGGGGTCCTCGGTCGCGAGCCAGATGGCGGAGTAGCCGCCCAGGGCGCCGACTTCGAGGGTGCGCCGGACGCCCAGCATGCGGCACTGCAGGGCGAAGAATTTGCCGTGGGGGGAGGGGCAGCCGATGTCGGGGAGGCCGTGGGCGTCGCAGGCGCGCAGGGCGCGGGTTAGGGCGGAGTGGTTCGGGCGGGACGGGGGGTGCAGGTGGGACACGGTGTAGGCGTCGATGGAGGTCCAGCGCGAGTCGGTTTCGTAGTCGCCCCGGCCCTCGGTGCTCATCTGGGTAGTGGTTGCGGGAGGCATGATGAGTGGATGAGAGAGCTATTCTGGTTGGGATGGATAAAGGGATTCGGTCAAAACCAAAAAAGGGCTGTACATGGTTTGCGATCAAGTGCTTGTCTCGAGGCACATGCGACAGGTCAATGAGCTGGTTTTGGTAAGGGAATTGAAGCCTTTATATATTGCAATGGCAGCCCTTAGTTCAAGCTTGGGGATTCGGAATCCGGCCCTCGTACGAAGGAGCTCGGAGTTGGCAGAGGCATTAAGTAAGCAAGTCGCAGAGAAAGCGACCAATCAGGTAAGTGGTAAGCCGGAGAGATGGCGTTAGGCAACAACAGATAGTGACAGTCATCATGGTCTTAGCTTTCGTACAGTACCTTCAGTACCTTATGTTCAAGCTGTAGGACAGCAACGTCTCAGGTGTCAAAAGTTCCAAAATGCCTCTAGATCCCACCCAGCAATGTCAGTGAGATCTAGACCTTCAAAATCTTGGCCGTACTCCTAAGCATCACCACGGTCAGTAATGTCATACATTGACGGCGATGAGTGTTTACGTACCTCGAGCATATCAGTGCCATCCATCTGCGCACTTGGTCCGATCGCGTTGCCATTGCTACTGCCATTGCCGAGAAGACCAGTGGGTGCTGAAACCGGCTATAAAATGACAATGAGCGCCTATCTTTTGGGATTGATTGACGTTTGGAAAAGTATTTACCATGTTGGGCAGACTCGCCAGCGTCGCTGCCGCAGAATAGTTGTCCTGCAAAGACATGACTCTTTGGGTCATCTGAGTAACTTTGTAGGCAGCCTTCTGCTCCTCATATCTTGACTGTTCTAGCGATGGCGACTGCTTCTTCTTGAGTAACCCAATCATCGCGCATACACAGTAGTACTCTGGTAGTCCAATACCTACACACATGATTTTTTCCCCGATCATGTTGAGAGCCTTTTCTAGATAGGGCAGTGGATCGCTGCTTGACTGTTTGATCGAACTTCGCGAAAATAGATTTTGATCTAGGTTTAGTGTGTGAGAAGTGTAAAGAATGCTCTGATGTTGGAGCGCTCACCAGTATTAGGTTCCGAAGCAGAGTAGTTGTAACAGATGCTCAGCGCTGCACCAAATATATCGCTCCTGAACAAACATAGGAAGGTATTGCCAGTGCTTGTGAGCTGGTGATGTAGATCAAGGATGTTCATGGCACTTCTGAGATGCATTATAGCAGAGTAATCGTATCTGGAACCTCGCGCTTCTTCTCGTGCGAAAGGCCTGTGAAGGAAAAGCAAGAGTACTTGCAACTGGAGCTGTAGGAGCACTCTCGAGACCACGCTGGCTTGGTCACTCCAATGCGGGATCTCGGCCAGATATTGCATGATCTTTCTATCATAAAGCAATACATCTTCGTACGCCATTTGAGGATGCGGTCCATTAATCACTGACACAAGCTCGAGTCGTAAGGACCAGCTTAAGCGAGAGAGATGCTGGAAAGTCGACCTTGTGTACTGCGATACTGGCCTCGGCCCTGGCAGTTGCTCCGCTGAAGGATCGAATTCTTCGTCGTCAAGGTTCAAGGGCGGACCGCAATCCTCAACGAGATCACGCAACATGGCCGGCATTCCTCTGTCGAATGCCGCCTGTAATTCTAATTCCGATATGGTGGCCCATATGCGCCTCCGCATTTCTTGGTCAAAGGCGGAGACTTTCTTGGAAGACGGTGTGGCATGACGTAGATTGATTATATTGGCATCGCGATGAAGACCATTAGATAACGCAAGTCTCATGAGATTTCCAGCTGATGTCCAGGTCCGTTTACGCTTGATTGAATTCATCTGTTTCGCTACGAAGGAGAGGCAGTGTATTTGGAAGACGGTCATATTAGTGTGCTTTTGGCTTTGGGATTGCAGCCACGAATCGCAAGTTCGTATCCACATGATAGCAGTCTCGCGTCCGACCGAGCTATCGCCTCTGAACATTGATGAATCCTTCTCCTTGACGCAGTAGGTACTGGCCAGGATCAATAACAGAAGTGCAGCGAACGCAGGTCTACCTTCTTGGGGAGCTTTCCAGAAACTCGAGTACTCTTCCCAGAAAGTTGGTAGGTGCAGAACTCGATAGGTGGACTCCAGGTTTTCAACATAGATTTGCACTAGCTGGTCTGCGACTTTCTTCTGTGGCAGTAAGCTGATGAGAGCTTTATCGTTAGTCGGCAGACTGTCTTCTTGACCAGGGCCTTTGATCTTGGTGTTGTGAAGTTCTCTTTGCACAGATGCTAATCCTTGGTGCTGCACAATCATATCTTTCATGAACAGCCGCAACTCTGGAAGCTATTGCAGTCAGTTATAGCATAGCAAAGCGAAGCGGGAGAGTGATTCATCATACATGAGATAGATAGCTCGTGTGATGACTAGCTCCATAGAATTGGGTCTTGAAATGTTTGCCTCTAAAGATCATTGTCTCCTTATCCGCTGCTGCCATACGATTCGAGTGTATTGATAGCTCAGCTTGGGTGAGCTCTGGGATTCTGGCACCATGAGTGGCTTTCTCTAGACCAATGATTCTGCACTCAAGTTGCCTGATGCGCTCTTCTTGGGCGTACAGCCTGGTCGTAGTATCTTCTGAATGGGGTCGTGGATACGCTTCTTCCCCTTCATCGGCAGCAAAACTTCGGGCCACTGAAGGGAGTCTAGGAATTGTTCTTGGAGCTCCATGACCGTTCGCTGTAGGGAAATCACGTGTCCGATTTTTCTCCCCGGAAGATTGGGTCGTCGCCAACTCGACCGCCTCGTTATCATAAGTACAAGATTCGGGATGTCCTCCCTTCTGACATCGAGTACAAGATGGGAATAGGCGATCGCATTTCAGCTTCCTGCGCCGACAGTCAAGGCAAGAAAATGCTATCCTCCGCCTTTTGGATGCTGGCGTCTCATCATGCGGGGAACGCTCCTCTCGAGCAGTACCATTACTAGACATTGTTAGAAATGGACGAGAGTATCAGAATTAGGTGGATATTGTCTCGATCCTGGTTTGGAGACTCCAGAATATAGTTATTGAATGCTGTAAGATTGGACAACTAGCTTCTTGACGTCGCGGAAATACTTGGCAAAACTCGCACGAGCGTGGCCACTTTAGTACGTACCTTAGGGTTAGGGTTCTTACTAGCGCTGTTTAGGACTAAAAAAAAGAGAGAGAGAGATATCTACCTTAGCTAACGAGGCAAAAGCACGTTCACAATTCGACCATTTACGACTACATTGTGGGTCTATATAGCAACTATCAAAAGTATTCATGTTTCAAATGCGAGGGGCTCGGCTACTTTTTTGAGGGCATGTTTCCGTTAGGCACGTAAAGTTACATATCTTTTCGTAAGCACTTATATAATGTGGGCTTTGAAACTCCGTTGACTACAAAATAGACTACCCAAGAACATGTTTCCAGAATTGAGAAGTCATTTCTGGCAGCCAACTGAAGGCTAGAATCTAATCTGGTCGCCCACCTACCTCAGGCTCAAAGGCATCCTACCACGCTGATACTTTCGTGTTTCTATCTGTCTAATTACCTCGCCCTCTACTAGGTTCGACATCTTACCGCAAACTCGAACCTTTGAAATAAACGGATGCCCTAGCTTCCATCTCCTCACAGGGAATGATTCAAGGGAAGGAAGCCGGGTGTCGCTCAATCCTAGCTTGCAAAGCGTTTTCTCAAGCTCGTTCCCACTCCCCGGACAGACTTGACAATTTCGTGTCTCCCGTCGTATACCGGGTAGATCACCACCGCGAAAAGAGCGAAGAATTGCCAGAGGATCGCCATTGTCACCCAGCCGCGGAAAAACGGCTTGGTGAAGATATAGTCCCGGTACAGCGGCATCGGCCACACGACGAAGGTGATGGCGATAATGAAGATAAGGAAAATCCACGCAATCTTATACCATCTACGTAGATGGCGGAGGGATTCCTCGTCAAGAGGGTGTACCAGGTCGACCAATGGTGTAGCGGATCCGGGTACGACGGTGTTTAGCTGGGGGCTTTCGTAAATGGCAGGAGCTACACTCGTCTTCTCCCGTTGCTTTTGGTCTTTACCTGTCGACAGGGCAGCGATGGAGTCATCTGGAGACGATGCGCTGCTGGTTGAAAGCGTCGTCTCATCCTCGACAAGATCTATCCTCAAGAATTCGCGCCAGTCAAAGTGCTCAGGTTTGAGATGTGATATGACAATCGAATACAACACCGGCGAGAAGAGCGACGCAATAGCGCCGTAGAGACACGGCGCCAGCTCCACGGTTGTAGCGAACGAGATCCCTCCGTAGATGGCATAGGTCGTGCCCATCCAGACGCTAACGCCACTTACCAGGCCGAGTATTGGGGACACAATCGCTGCAAGCTTGGATTGTCTTGACCACATGAGCGTGAATATCAGAGGGAAGATACCTGGACAGGTGAGGATGGGTGAGAAGTAGTTTACCCAGGAGATGTTTGCGCCCCCATAATTCAGCATCAGAGCGAATCCTGTAATGAAGACTCCGTGGAAGATGACACCAAGATGGCTTACATTGACCACCTGCCTGTCAGTAGCCTTGGGGTTGATGTAGGTGCGATAAACGTCGAATGAGATGATACTACTGACAGCAATCATTGATGACGAGACTGTGCTGGTGACGGCCATGAAGAGCAGGAGCAGCATACCGACAGTGCCGCCGCTTCCCAGCAAAGCCTTGATCGTGTATGGCATAACAAAACCCGAGGCAACTTCGTCTGCGGTAAAGGTTCCTGGATACGTCGGAAAAATTGGCAGGGTATCGATGATCCTTGCCGAAAGACCCATCACGGTTCCTAGACCCCATGGGACCGCAAAAATTGCCAGGGCGGCGAGATCATAGCCTGGAACCGTGGACTGGACTTCCGAGGCAAAGGACTTCTGCCAAAAAGCAGTGTCCTGAGGTAAACATGAGCAGAGTCTGTCGTGTGGCGGACAGGACGCGTACCATAATCACAAGGGCGAGATTGCCGAACTTGAGAATGAGACCGAACATGATAGCGCCCTTTGACTTGAAACTCAACAGAGAGCCTGCATAGTTTCCGACAACGTAGTGCTGCGCAGCGCTGGCAGAGATCTTATCATAGAGACCATCAAGTCCTCCGATATGCTCATTCGTGAGGACCGACAAGGTGAAATAGATGATCAACAAGACAGCGATGGTGGTGTGAAGGAAGTCAGTGAGAAAGGTTGCCTTGATTCCGCCAACAGCAGTATACAGAACGACTATACAATGTAGGTACGATCAGTCCTTGCTCCAAGACCGGTGAAAAGTGCACCCACCTCCAAGGGGGATCAGAATCGTTGCAGCGGCTAGATGCATGCCTGTTATGCCCACAACTAATTGTGATCCAGCAAGTATCATACTAGAGCACCCGAAAATATTGTTGATGAGGTTGAGCACGGCGAACACAACATGGCCCAAGTTGCCGTATCGTTTTCGAACGATCTCCAACGACGTGTGAGCATGCGGTACCCGCAATTTGGTCAAGACACCAAGAACGGCCATCAAGGCGACTTGAAAGGAGAGACCTGTCCCGAACCACATTGGTGCCGCGAGACCGTACTGGTAGCACACCACGGAGGCAAAGACGGTTTCGTTGATCCACATCCACGAGGAGAAGACTGCTGAACAGGTGAGGCCGGTGCCCACGGATCGATTTGCCACCATGAACATCTCGGATCGCCCAGAGTCTTCCATTAGGTACAATCTTTGGATCTTCACTGCAATGAGAATGACGGCGGCGAAGAGAACGCCAAGGCCTATGATGATTCCATACCCGGTGCCTTGACTTAGCAGACTGACTCCATGACCGACGTTGACCATCCTGACAGAGCTTTTCAGTGAGACGTGTAAATCAGAAGCACAGTCAGTGATTGGAACATCTCCTGTTGGAGGAACGGATATATACGTTGAGGAGATTGTTGGAGTATTGCGCCATCGGTACCCCGAAAACGTGCTACTAACCACACGACAGCATCTCGCGTTGATCGGGGACTATGTTGATCCCTCTATTAGCACTTGCTTCAATATTGCATAAACGAACGATGCGCCGGGTGGACTGCCACGTTGTGGTATCAACGGAATTAACGTGCTTCTCGTAGTCAACTTGGGTTTCCCCATCGCTTTCTACCGAGTATTTACTGCGTACCGCCCACTCCACCGCCCTGAGGCCGCTATAGGGTAGGCGCATGGTCCAGTGTTACTATAGCAGACCAATTAGGGCCCTCGAAGAAGCTCTTCACCCAGCCTAATTCCTCCGCCATGGCCTCCGAAATGGGCGGCGCGGGGCCTGGGTACCTCTCGCGTCAACACAGCCTTTACGCATGCACGATGACATATCTGGGGTAAGGTGTCAGAATTGCGCCATATGTCATGGAAATCACGTTTCATATAACAACGACGTGCCTCGTAGTAGAAATTTGGTTAATCATTTCTTTCTTTGCAATTCATTTTCGACTGGGAAGAATAGATATTTTGATTGCTGCGCGCAAATCCATTCAAAGTCGGCAGCAATTAAATTGCAGGGATTCTAATCTCTACAGATATGGCAACCGCAAACGGACATGAAGACCAATCAAGAGTGTCTGATGGCATAATAAATGAAGAGGAGAAAAAGCATCTAATCCTGAACGCGTTTGTGATCACCTCTCCCGGTCATCTCGCACCAGGCCTTTGGAAGCATCCCAGAAATCAGACGACAGAATACAAGAAGTTGAAGTTCTGGACCGACTTGGCTCAGCGCCTGGACAAGGCAAATTTTCACGCCCTGTTTGTCGCAGATGTTTTGGGCGGATACGATGTTTACAAGGGACCTGCCAACATGGCTCCGGCGATTCCATCTGGCGCTCAGTTCCCCATCAATGATCCCCTCTATGCTGTTCCCGCCATGGCTGCAGTAACCAAAAATTTGATCTTTGGAATCACGGCCAGTACCACGTATGATTTGCCATACGCTCTTGCGCGACGGTTTTCGACGGTTGATCACTTGGCCGACGGCCGCGTGGCGTGGAATATTGTCACCTCGTATCTGGACAGCGCGGCCCGCAATATGGGACTCAATACCCAAATAGAACATGACGAGCGCTACCGGATTGCAGATGAATACATGGACGTCGTTTACAAGCTCTGGGAAGGAAGCTGGCGTGATGATGCGGTTATAAATGATATCCAAAAAGATCAGTATGCAGTCCCGGAACGGGTGCGGCAGATTCATCACAAAGGAAAATACTTCGACGTGCCGGGCCCTCATTTGTGCGAGCCATCTCCTCAACGCACTCCGCTTCTTTTCCAGGCTGGTACCTCGAGATCGGGAAGAGAATTCGGCGCCAAGCATGCAGAGGCTATCTTCATGGGGGGTCAAGTCCCAGAAAGAGTACGACCCTCCGTCGACGCGATCCGCGAGCTTGCCAAGGAGAAATACGGGCGGGATCCCCGTCACATCAAGGTGATTGCAGGAATGAACATCATCGTGGCGGAGACGGACGAAGCCGCGCGTGCGAAACGGGAGGAGTTACTGTCATACGGTGACAAGGAAGGAGCTCTGGCGCTGTTTGGGGGTTGGACTGGTATTGATCTATCAACATACTCGGACGAAGAAGACTTCCGTTTCACAGGCCTTCCTGCAATTCAATCGATTGTAAATGGTTGGGCCAGCACGGTTCCGGGAAGCGATGACTTGAAGTGGAACAAATCTAGAATCGTCGAGTACCTCATCCTGGGCGGCATGAACGCGAAGATCGTGGGCAGCCCCAAAACCGTTGTCGATGAATTGGAGCGCTGGGTGGAAGTGGCCGATGTGGACGGGTTCAACTTGTCCCACGTCACCAATCCTGGATCCTTCGAAGACATCATTGACTTCGTCATTCCTGAACTTCAAAAGCGCGGCCTATTCCGAACTGAGGTAGAGAAAGAGGGAGCCACTGCTCGAGAGGCTTATCTGGGATCCAGGTGGCTGCTTGAAGATCATCCTGGTAGTAAGTTTCGATGGCACGCCGATGAAGAGGTTCCGAGGTACGCAGAAGACTCAGCAGCGTAGACTTGTACCAGAGGAAGCATGGAGAGGCGAAAGGATCAGCGTCCGAAGGGTGGTCGGTGCTGCTGTCAACATCAGTCATGAGCTCGCTTCTATTCCAGGCCAGCGTCGCAGCGATACACAAAGCGGCAGTGGATGAGGCCGGGGCACATTTCTCATTAGCTTGGCGCTTTGCCCACGTCAGCCAGGCGCGCTGCCACAAAAAGTGGCAGTTGCAGTGGTGGTCGAAACTCCTTGGATGCAACATTAGGACGAAGTACTTATGGTCCATAACGCACTGTGTTCGGGTTGTGCACATCGCTTGCCGTTTTCCGTTGGCCTATTGCCTTAGACCATGAGTGCACTCAACGTGGAAGATGCCGGACTTTTTCTGGCAGCCTTCCTGCAACGGAGCCTCGGGAGGTCATTTATTTTGCGGAGTGCACATAGAATCGGCAAAATTCGTTACTTTCTTCCTCGACATCACAATTTCACACCACTTGTGTTTCTACAGTGCCCAACGGCCTCTCGACGATCTCAATCACTCCGTCGACTACGCTTCGCCTAGCGTCTTCACTGGCGATATTCTGTCCTGCCAGATATCCCATCCACACCAGCCTACTTATTCTCTCGTCCTTCACTGTTCCCAGCAGTGTCATTCGCCCTCCCTTCCGCGTCAGAGTCTTTGAGTCTGCCCTCCCCGCATCCTCCTCCACCCAAGCCCGCAAAGCCCCAGTGGCCCCTCTACCCAGAAGCAGAACCTTGCCTTTACCCACCGACCCTCTCCCTCCTAGCATGCCCTTGAATTGGTCGACTGCCACTGTGAAGTCTTCACCCTCGAATTCTTTCCCTTTACCTCGTAGGTCGATTCCGCGTACCCATCCGTCTCTCATATGTGAGAAGCTGGTATCCCTGGTCGGCACGATCCGCACCGCACTTCTGACTCCTCCCTCCTTCAGTATTTGCGACCAGACTTCCGTGCTACCCTCTCCGTCGAGCAATGTCTTCTTCAGGTCATCTTTCTCCCCTTGCACCAACGTGCTTGCACCGCTCCCAACAGACGCTCTTAGCAACTCCTTCTGCAATCTTCCCATGTCACCTTTAGCAACGTAAAGTCCCATTACGTAGACCTGAATCCTTAGAAATGAAACCTTCCGTATGCCCAATCCAAGCAGTTGATATTCCTCTTCCTCCTGCGCCGCCCCAATGCCGGCCGGTAATGCAGGGGATTTACCTTCCTCACTCGCACCTCCAGACCTCGGTAGCCATATACTGCGTGGGAAATATGGAACTGTAGATGTGCCAGTGGGTACCTGATCGGTATCCGGTCCGTGATCCTGGCCAGTAACCTCTACTCGAGCCCCACTGGTTAAAGCATCTCTCCGGTTGTTAGGTGGCGCATCGAGGCGTTCGGGTTTTCGATATGTGACTGCCCATGTTGCTGCTACAGCTGTGAGTCCGCAAATGAGGGCGATTCTATAGTTGGGCCGGTTGCGAGCTTGTGGATTGGTTGGTTGTGTGGAGTAGGCATGACTCCGTGAGGAGAGCTGTCGAGCAAGCCTAGGGTGCCGGAAGGGGGAGCAAAGAGGAGCTCTTAAATTACGACGGAGGCATTGTATCGTTCGAGGAATAGTTGGTGAAGGTGAACAAGGCATCGTGAGAACTTTGAGCGTGTCAAGGACCAATCTATGACGAGCTTCTGGCTCTCGAGTTCGGCTTTGAGCGCTTCAAGTACGGCAAATGCGGCTAGCCGCGTAGGAGACGCTAGCCCTAAAAAGATCGGCACTCGCCTAAAATCGGAGCCCATCTCTGACTCTCAATCGTAGAGCACAGCAACAACAATAACCAAAATAAGGAAAAACAAAAACATAATGACCATGGCAGGGGCTATCGAACACGTTAGGCACTTCGTAAGGTGTAGCCACCTTCACCTTTTTTGTGTTCCATGACTTATTATTTCGCTCAAATGTGCCTATCTGACCAGGCCCCAAGCCTAAGGTTTAACGATATCATAAGGTCAGCGTGGACATCGATTTGGCAGATTTGGGATTCATGGCAAGAATGAGCAAGCGAGAATTCTTTTGGGACCGGGATTCGAGACCTAGGATGTCCCATTTCTTCAGGTGGAACAGCTGAGAACAAAGACGTAATAAGGCCAGGAAGGAGAAGCAATCAAGTGACCGCGAGATGCAAAGAACGACTTGTTTTCCACGACACAACGGTGGAGAAGCTGCTCGCGCTGCAATGTTGACCATAGCACCACCTCCACTACGCCGTCGACGGTAACACCTCTCCCCTTCACCACCTGAACGGAGCGATAGAGAATAAGAATTCGCTCCAATAGGAACAAATCGCCAGAAAATGATCTCAGCTCAGCTCACAGCTTCATTTAGAAAGTAATGAACGACCAACGCCATGTCAATTTCAAGCGGACTCTACTTTGATGAAGGAGGTCTACTCCAAGGACATGTCTTCTGTAGTAGATTCAGGCTTTTGCAGTTAGACCAGGCAGGGTCCTTTGGCAAGGCCGTGTCAAACATACGGAAAGCCTAAGTCCGGTTGAATGCAATATTTGCCATGCACTCGGTCTGTAGTGGCAGGCGGCACCACATGAAAGTCACGAGACTCATATGGAGGCGGAAAGGCGGACTCTGAAGGGCTTGGTTTGGGTATAATGGAAACAAGATGCATGGTTAGGGTACATGAAAATTTGGTAGCTAGCAGAGAACTTGTCCACCCACTGCATAGCCAGATCTTTCGACAGCTCCTTCTTACAAGGCACCAGCATCTTTCAGCAGCTCTGGCAGATCCTTCTTTTTGGCCTGCACATCCGAGTTGCCACCAATATGCTTCTTGCTGATCCAAACGCTTGGGACAGTCGACTGGCCGGTCATTTCAGCGAGAGCGCCTTGGATTGCGGAACCATCGTCTGGATTTTCAACTGGTCAGCAAAAGCTGTAACTAGAATGAGTATTAGATGTTGACGAACCAACTTGATCCAATTCTATAGTGTAATATTTAGCGCCCAGTTCGCTCAACAGAGTCTTTGTAGCTCTGCAGTATGGGCAGTAGGACTTGCTGAAGACGGCTAAAGCAGTATATGTTAGTGGAAGAAGGTACGGATAGGAGGGTTTGAGCATACCAACAGCGTTGTCGTCAATGATGCCTTGGGCCTTGGTCTTTGCTGCGGACATGGCGGCTGGATTAACGCTCGAGCCGAAGAATCTGCGTAGGAACGAAATGGTCGCGATTGTTCTGATTTTGGAGGTTTCTTGTGGGTTGTTTGTAATAGTTGATGAGGATTGAGGACTTTATGTCGTGTTTTGCGTGCTCTGTGATCTTCACTTGTATGGATCTCTAATCATCAAAGACACCTTCGGGATGACGACATTCGGCGCTTCCCCTCGGAAATGCTTTAGCGCATCGAGCTCTTTGCTTTTTTGTCAACGACAAGCAGAATGCCTTCGACGATTCCATAATCTCCTGGCTTCGAACTAGCAATATGATTGATACTGTCCACATGAAGAGATGCCCAGTAGACTGGTACTATCTGCCTGGATGTAATCACGCAGACGAACTTTGATCTCTCCACTTGATGACACTCGTGCTCCATCTAGCTGGACAAGCCTCTGTATAGCTCCGGCCTAGAGATAAGCGATGTTGGGGTTGAAGTGCGCCTTCCTTCCAGAACATGCAAGGGGCCATGCCAAGCTCTGTCAGCATCAATGAGTCATGCGATGCCACTCAGCGAGATCAACATTGATATCCCTACGAAAGATGTGCCCCCAATTATCTCGTTATGGCTCCTGAGTTGCGCAAGACTCGTTTCGTCTGTCTCTCCGATACCCACAACGCGTGTCCAGCAGATGGGGCATTTAAGCTGCCAAAAGCTGATGTGCTGATCCATGCAGGAGACCTGACAAGACAGGGGACCTTTGCAGAACTGAGAAGAACGTTGGACTGGATCGATCATGCCGACTGTGAGGTAAAGATCGTAATTGCAGGCAAATAGTCGACTGGGTCGCGGAGCAATTGCGGAAGCTGACCGGTTTCTCAGGCAATCATGATATAACTCTGGATCCGATTTTCTACAAAGAGCATGGCCTACGTTTCCATAATCAGAGTCCTCAGGAACCTCAAGCTTGCATCGACCTGTTCAAGAAGTACCCCTCCATCACCTACCTGAACCACGAATCGTCCCATATATATTTGAAGAGAGAAGACGGCCCACGAACGAGCTTCAAGGTCTTTGGCTCACCTTATTCGCCCGCCAATGGTATCTGGGCTTTTAGCTATCCACCTGAACATGCTTCGCTGTTGTGGGATCAGATCCGTTTAGACACCGACATTGTGATTACGCATACGCCTCCCAAATACCATTGTGACGAGTCGAGGTATAACGGAGCGTCAGGTTGCAAGACTTTGCGCGAGACGTTGTGGCGTGTCCGGCCCTCACTAGCGATTTGCGGGCATGTACATGAGGGCCGGGGTGCGGAAAGGATCTTGTGGGATCTGGATTGCCAGAACGTCAAGTTCAAGGAGAGTGCTACTGGATACTGGACAGATCCCGGCCTCGGATTTGGCAACAGGAAGCAATCCCATCTTGATTTGTCTGCTAAATCACTACGTCCACTGAATGGAACTTGGATCGATGCACCTGATGGAATCAATCTCGATGGGCCGGCAGAGACATTTGGAAAACCCCCACAGACTCGGGAATCGACACACAGCCTTGCATGGACGCTTGCCACATCTGGGCCCGGCACTTCGATCTCTGGAGCATCTTCCGAGGAAATTCCATCTCCTGTGCTGGACAGTATTTACCCACTCGCTTACAATCAAGAAGACGTCTGCAAGGCGAGGAGGTCCGAGACCGTCACACCTGCATATGACGTACCAAAATCTGAAGTATCCTCCAAGGGAAACCGATTTAGAGCTTTTAAAGAGGCCCCCCGTGTAGCCGAAGACCGAGGAAGCGCTCCAGCGTATGCAAGCCTCACATGTGACATCCATTCAGCAACCCAAGGCCAGGGAGGATATCCGCCATCCGGGCGTTGTGACCTTGAAGCTTTGGTAGAGCGAAGAGGCAGAAAAGAGACTTGTGTCATCAACGCGGCGATCATGGCCTCAAGTTGGCCTTACACGTTGAAAGCCAACAGCAAATACAACAAGCCTATCATCGTCGATATCGATTTACCGGTTTGGCAAGATTCAGAGTAAAATTCGATTTTTGGCGAACGCCCCAGGTTCTTGGGCGAGTGTCCAAACTCGCATTATGGCTATGTGCATGCATAAGGCATTATCACTGTCCGTTCAGTACCTGCTTCTTTCTAGAGCTGACGGATGCAGTCAAGCGTAAGAGAAAGGACTGAATTCCAGGACTGGGATTTACGGGGCATAAGCCTGATTCAGGAAAGCGCTGTGGTTCAGTTGATTGATGTCGATTCATGCAAGACCCCCCCCCCCCCCCCGGATTATGCAAAAGCGTTGCTCCACATGCCTAGTCCCAATAATCCACGAAACACATCATTGCGTACTACACCCTCGGAGAGCCTCGTAAAAGACGGATTTAGGTGACTTTTGTGATGCTCTGCATGAGGTACATTAGACAAAGAAAGCCCGTGTATCTCATTGGCCCGATGTTCACTGTTAAGCGCCAAGAGGTAAGCCCCGAGCCTAAGTCGTTGCCAGCAGACAGAGAGCACATGCACCTGTACTTTCCCCCCGTAGCCCGTAAAGCGCCTATTCGCCATATCCCAGTACCAACAAGGCCACTAAAATTGCCCCCCAGTCCCGGTCGCAGGCTACGACCTAGAGGGGAGTCTCACGAGTCACGGAACCTTCAAGACATCATAGATGCTTTGGCTCCATGCACGCTCAGGGCTTCAATGCCAATAGGTATTATTGGCTAATCCACCCCAGCCAAAGTAATGCACCTTGGTACATGTGCTCGGTTGTAACCTGGACGGAAGCAGGGTGTAGATATTGTAGAACATGCGTTTCTCGCCTCCTCCTTTGTAGCCATCACTGCCCTCTTAACCTCCTGGTCCTCATTCCTAAGATATTCTTCTGACCAAATATACATTCTTCAGGCTGCTTCCTCTCCAGCAATCAACTGGTTGGGTTCAGCCGACGTTTGCAACGCCCAGAAGGATCGTCCACCGCCCCGCTCAGCTTTTCACGATCCTCGGGAGGCCTTGACTGCGCATTCAGCGCTTCACTTTTAATAAAACTTCTGAAAGACACGTCTCACTCATGCCTCTCTCAATCGCCGGGCTGAGTTATTAATCTCACCATTTCCCACCGGATACCCGAAAACGAAGAGTAGCAACTGAAAAAAGACCCGGTCGCACAAGCATTGCACTAACTAGTTGACCGCCTGCTTCGGGCCTTGGACAGCAAGCCAAACAACAAACCAAACAACAACCGCTTGAAATTTTAAGTCTGAGGTCTCTGCTCTTCTCCGAGAGTTTCCCTTTGCTTCTTCTCTCGTGGTCTACTGAAATCTTTTGCTGTCCGCGAATCTTCCATCGACATCCACAGAATCAGCTTTGTCAGCCAAAATCCCTCATTCGCTATTGCCACCCCGCCTCGCGTCGATCTACCAAGCCATACCTGTGTCTGACGTAGATCTCAAAAACGAAAATCTTGAGCGGCTTGGACAGTCTTCTCAGCGGCTTACTCACCATTTAATCATCTATTGCCATAGTCATCACAAACCTCATTAAATCTTAGCAATTCATCACACAGCGGCTTCCAAACATTCCGTACCATTCTCAGCCACGCGTGGTCCGGCGGAAACTGGGAAAATCACGCAAACAACGGGTTAAATACGCATGACCTTCCCTTTCTTTCACTTGGAAGGCACATCTTACCTTTCAATGTGCTTGCCCCCTTTGAAGCCTTATTACCAACTGAAATACAGTGATGGACGATCCACTTCCTCAGAGCCCCTACAAGACCCTGAACGTTCCCAAAGATGCAACCCTCGCTACCATCAGGAGCGCTCACCGGAAGCTTGTCCTCTCGTGCCATCCGGACAAGGTGCAGGATGAGTCTGCGAAAAAGCAAAAGGCGGAGCAGTTCCACCAAGTACAACAAGCCTACGAGATCCTGAGCGATGAGAATAGAAGGCAGCGTTATGATGAGAAGGTCAAACTAGCAGAGCTAAGGGCTGAGATGGCCGAAGAGCGAGGATCGTTTCCGTCTCGGAGATCATACGAACATGCATCGCCGAGGAATGGATCTACATCAAAGTTTGAGATGCGAGGCAACACGATGTACGAGACTAGGGAACCTGCTGGCAGTCGATATGACGAGCCAGATGTGTTTCCTGGCACGTATGCCGAGGTTCGCCCCTCAACGTCTAGAAAATACACAGACGACCGTTATACTACATCCTCGTCAAGGAAAACGTCTGGGTCTGGGCGAACGCATGAGGAGAGAAAGAAGTCGCGAACATATGAAGAAGAGGCGGAGGATGATCGTAGGAGAGAGCGGCGGGAGAGGGAAGCTGAGCGAGCAGCGGAGGCATTGCAACGAGATCAGCGAACAAGGCGAAGAGACAAGGATAGAAGGAGAGATGTGGAATCGAAGTCAAGAAATAAGTTCGAATCCTTCGTAGAATCCTTCGTGGAGGACGACGGCTCGGATTCCGAGGTCGAAGAACGATATTATAGCAAAAGCAAGCGGGATTCCCCGCCTAAGAAGAGAAGCGGGGATGAAGGCAAGAAGAGGAGTGGAGACGAGCGGAAAAGAAGTGGGGATGAGCGAAGAAAAGATCGAGACGAGCCACGGAGGAGTGGCAAGCGCGAGGTGAAGGGGTATAATGATGACGAACTGGAATGGAAAGAATCCCAGGCTCGAGACCACATCAACAGATCCCGCGATGTAGTCGATACCCTACCTCGCCGTTCCCAAGGACGCAACAGAGCAGCTTCTACTCTTGACTCTAGAATAGTACCACCTCCACCTCCTGTTGAAAAACGCGCCTCGGGACGTAGGAGTGATAGCCGAGCTGTCAGTCCTATTGGGAGATCTGGGAAAGACAGACGATCACCTGAGATTGTGGAGCCACAAAGGCCGAGTATGCCCGGCCACTCGTCAGAATCGTCCAAAAACAAGAGCTACTTTGGCGCTTCGTCGTCTTCGAGGAGAGAACCACACCGTGCAGCGACCTATCAGCCTTCACCTGAACTCAAGCATCCGTCAATGCGCCGGTCAGAAACAATGCCGGTAGACCGAATGCGGCCAGGCAATCCCGTGCCCTTGAAGTCATCCAACCTAAAGAACATGAAGGCGCCCTCGGATACTAGCGACAGTAGTAGCGAATCAGATTCCGAGATGACGGAAGAGAACCATCCACCACCAAGACCGACTCCCCTTCAAAGAAAAACTACGTTTGGAATTTCCCAGGAGGGGGCATATGTAATGGAACCGGAAACAGTTCAGTCACGTCCAAAAGAGAGCCGTCGAACGTCAGAGCGTCCATCTATGGGCTCTCGAGGAGGATCAACTAGGTCGCCCCCAGTGGCACGTCCAATGTCGTCCGCATTCCCACCAGATGAGCGGCGCCCAGGTCTCGGTCGGCACGAATCTGCTCGCAATACACCACTGAAGACTCGAGATTCCGGTCGTAGTGGTGAGCTCTTTGGTGAATACTCACCTCATTCTCCAACCGAAGATACTTTCAGACGTTCTCCTAAGACGTCTGGCGATGATGAGCGCCACGCCAGGCCCTATAATCCAAAACAGTATCCTCGACGGGGATCTGAAGAGGTACACCGCGATGACTACCCGGGCTCTCACCGACCTCGTATGGGACGCAGCGAATCGCAGCAGGTCCGGGTCTGATTCAGCCACAGAGGCTCACTTTTTTCCTGGCTTGTCTTTCAAGTCTGCATAGACAGCAGACGCCTCCGCGCTGTGTGATAGCGTTTTTTCTGCGACAGAGGGCGAAGCCGCCAGGACCTGGTGAATTTCTTTTCGGGTTGCAGCCACTCTTTGTATCACGAGTGTGATGCCATTACATTACATAAAAGGAAGAGGATAATATTGCGGGAAGGATGAGTTTTGTTCATACCCCGATGCTACCACAGCAGCATATGCAGTGACCACAGATTCTGAGGATTTGGGAAGTCCTGCACCCTGATAGTATTCTGGTGTTGGGCTGGCTTTGTACTAGCTCAATTGAATGATATGTTCTCCATCTAGTATTGTCCACCATTGCGCTAATAATGCGCTCTTATGTTTGTGCATGATGCAAGCTACTGCTAAGGCATTGCCTTATAATAGGAACGTCTTCCCTACACCTTGCAATGTTGAATTCAATACTGACAGTGCTTTAGACTCCCTGAAGGCGCAATCTCCTAGAAATGCAATGCTGGCTGCACGCCACCTATGTGTTGAGCATCACAGATTGAGCAACAACGCTTTGATTCTTAGCATTTTCATTCTGAGAACGGTCAATCAGAAGGCCTTGGTTCCCAGTCCAGTATTTTTCTGTCACTTCTCTGACTCAAATCCCGCTCAAAGCTCACCGTCCATCACGCTATGCTACCCTTGTTCAATTTCTATATAAATACAGTTGTAAACAGACTTTCCTCGAAGATCGTGCCCAATTTGCACATGGACAACCCTCAACTCTTCGGTGAGATCTCCATATATGGGTCAAAGTGCGGGGGCAATGGGGGAATGACTGCTGACATCGGCGCCCATCCAGATTTCGGTATTGAGGTCTCCACTCGTATCTTCCCTCTCTTATTTCGCTGATTTTACTGATGGGCAGTCTAACACCTGCGCACTGCGGATTCCCTGTTCTTCCTGTCTTGCGATTATGATTTCTCGAGAATAAGGAGTGTATCATGAATATCTACAAACAGTGTTGATCGTGAACGTTGACTGATAGATCCACTGCCTACTCCACATGACCAATGAATTTTCTGTTTCGCGCCGACGATGGACTTCTATATACCCACAAAACTTCTCAAACATGTACGCAAAACTCTCTCAGAGCCATGGATGGAAACTTGCTCATACTCTTGGCGTTACCCCGTTACTGGTGCAATCCTGTTTATTTAATTTAAATGTTTACAGTCTTCTCCTTCTTTTGTCACCTACGCTCATTCACTCATTTGGCAGGTAAGAAAATACCAAGATGGCTTGTTTACGGGCATCAGGTTTATTGCAATATCATACTGTTTTTCAATAAATGTGTTCCCTACTCATCTCAATCCGCTCCTTACGACATTCCTATTTCAAATAAATACGACGCAAAAAGTCCGAACACAATACTCATCTACGAGAATCTTGCTACAATTCGAAAGCGCTCACTACTACATCAATACACCACCAGTTTTCTGTCATTCACCGCCAAACATGTCTCCTCCATCCCATTTGCCTACGCCGTTATCATCGCCTGCAACAGGACCACCAAGCTCTTCTGCGCTGAACACAAAGGCGCAATCTGCAAATCTCCCCACAACTTCATCGCGTCCCTTGTCCATTTCATCAATCCTAGGAACCAGCCTTCCGGGAACCCCCCCGAACTCCAGAAACACTTCTTTTGGGGACAATGATGCTGCCAAAGCACCCCGGGTGCCGCTGCCCGAATTTACCACATCTCCCAGCAACGATTCAGCGTTGCCTGTCACCAGCGCGGAAATTCTTGCTGCATCTGCGCAGTTGTATTCCATGAGGTTTCGAACCGACGCGGTCGATGACGACGAAGCCCTCACGGCACCTGTCCAAGATTGGTCCTTGAACGCCGCACGGCCCAACTCTTCAACTGCAGCAGGCCAAGGCAAAGGAAAGGGCAAAGATCCCGAGCTCTACGACGTCGACCCCGCGGAAGATGGCAATTCTCGAAACCGTGGTGTACATCGCTCTACGGATGACATTGCCGCCGAGTCTCTGCTCCAAGTCTGGAATGAACTCCGTTCGGTATCTGTCCTTGTGGACTTGGGCGCCCATCCTTGCGAATGCAAGAACTGCCCCGATGGTACCCGTATGCTTTGCCCCAATTGCTCCGTAGCCAAGGATGAATCCGATCACCTTTACTCATCCGACTCCGAAGACGAAGGCCCCCTCCTCTCCACTGCTCGCCAAACTGGCTTCAGTACCTCGTGCCATGGCAATCGCCTCCAGCATTCTGCTCACGAGGGTAACGCCGTATTCGACCTTCTGCCGCTTTCGTCGCGACGAAGTCAAACATCGCGTCTTCTCCCTCATGACCCCGAACTCCACAACGGAGAATCTCAGTGTTCCCGCTGCGAACTGGCCCAAGAATCCATTCGTGCCCGCTACGTGGAGGGCTACAGGATGCTTGGATGCGAGGGATTTGAGCGTGAGGACACGGAGCCGCTCGACGATGATGCTGTGGACAGTTCACGGCACGAAAGGTACGGTGCTGCGGAGTACGATAATGGGAAGCATAAGAGTGAACCATTGTCCGAAATCCCAAAGCTGAGTCAGAAGACGCTCGAGAGACTGGAGCTGGAGAAGTGGGCGTGGAGACCGGAACGAGATCCTCTCGTGGCGAGCTCCTCGGATACTTCTGAGTCTGATGCTGACGATGTAGAGCCCATTCGGCTGCCATTGTACGCCGAGGAGTCGACTACCCGCGACTCCGTCCACCCCGGCGCTGTCATTGATCCAGAGGCCGCCGCGGAAGGAACTCCATACGGTTCCGCTCCTCCTTCCAGCCAACGACCCGGCTACACGGACAGAAGATCTGGTCAGTCATACCCCACGGCATCGGATTTCGTCGATCTCAAAACCACCTTCTCATCGCCGTCGCCATCTACTCGCCAAGCGAGAAAGTACAAAGCCGTCCTGCCGTCGCCTTTGAAGCAAATCCAAAACGCCGTCCATTCTGACCAGACGTCACCGTCGCCCGAGCGGCAAGACCGGCCGACTCGCACTGGCGGCCCTGTCCCGACGACCGGGCCTGCATCGATGCGACCGTCCGGCCCGCAGACCGGACACGGTCTTCGGAGGTCCGCCAGAGCGTTCCCTCACCGCGCGGAACTCACGAACGAGTTCGTCCACGTCGGCGTACAGGATCCCACTCCGCCAACGGAGCAAAAAGGTAGTGTTGCAATGCCCGACGCGAGCCCTTCGACGCCGAAGAAGCGCACGGCCGATCCGACTCCCACGGCTAACGTCGACGCAGAGCCTCTCCCAACCCCTCCCGCCACGGGCCGCAAACGCAAAGCTGCCACCCAAGCCGCGGCGGTCGAGGAGCCATCGTCTTCTCGGCCGAAGAAGCGCCAGGGTAAGGCGCTGCGGACGCCGAAGCGGCCGATGACGAGGAATGCCACGCAGGATGAGCGTAGTGCACCTTGGTATGTGAACGATGAGGGGCGGTTTGTGAAGAGCAGGTGGAAGGTCGAGGAGGAGACCAGGAAGAGGGAGGCGGTTGCGAAGGCGGAGGCGAGGAGGCCCGGGGCGTTTAGGATGCGGGGTATCTTCTTTGAAGACGATAAGGTGAGCCGGTACTACGAGGCTGGAAGGTTTTGGGTGTGAGGGTTTTTTGCTCAAGCGGTACGGTAATATTGCGTTGCATTGCATTGCGTTGCACTGCATTGCGTTGAAGTGCATAAGTTGCAGGCGCGTCGTTTCTTGTTTCTTGGACTCTGACGAATGGAAGCGCGGTCTGGACTTTGGACACCTCGGCGCTTCGGGTCGTGCGTCGTTGCTGGCTAGTGTTCTGATTTCTGATTTCTGTTTCGGTGATGGTTTGAAGGAAGACCGTTCTGAGACTGCGACACGAGTTGCATGGATCATGGTCCATGGCTCGCATCATCATCCACTGAATGGTCGAAGTTAGTGGCTAGAGATGATAGGTGATACAAGAACGTTGACATGAACTAGTTGCTCGTTTCGAACACTTAGATATCTTTTATCGTCGCTATGAGATGCCTTTGCAGATGATGCACCATTATTTATTCCCCATCTTTAATGCGCTCAATTCATGCTGGTTCAGACCAGTCCACCTGATCCGTAACAGGGGTTGTGCCCTCTTTTGTGTAACTTACCTTCAGCCGTAATCTCAGCTTTGCTGGCAATGCCTAGATATCATCATTAGCCCTCAATATCGTTCTCTATCGTACAGAAAATAGGTATCACTCACCCCCGTAACAGCACTAACCCTCATCCCCTGCGTCACTTCCTCCCCTCCCTCCATCTCCGCCTTACTAACAGCATTGAGCTGCAACTTCTGACTCTTCGGTACCGCAGCTTGAAGCCCAACCCCAGTGAATCTGCTGAAATTACTCGCGTTGTGGAACCGGGCGAGGACTTGCGCCACGCCGCCGTTGCGTTGGACTTGGAGGGTGAGGAGCATGTCGTTCTTTTGGTACGCTAAGTGTGCTTGTGTGGATGCGGAGGATTGGGGAGGTGGTGGGGACATGGAGCTGAAGAGGTCGTTGGACGCGGAGGTGGATTGTTGGGAGGGTGGGGAGGAGAGGCCGTTGGTAGGTGATTGGGGAGAGAAGAGATCCATTATGCCGTTGTTGTTCGAGGATGTTATTTGGGCAGGTGCTGAAGGGATAGAAGGGCCACCGCCTAGGATATCCGCGAGGAGATCGGCGTTGTTTTGAGTGCCGTTCAAAGTAGCACTCATGTCCGCAGCTGGAAGATCAGAGCCACCCATCAGGTCAAGCAGCATGTCTTGCTCGGTCTGCTTGGCTGGCTTTCTGGCTTTGGCCGCTGCCTTCTTTTGCTTAGGCGTGGCTTCGCCGAGCACCCGCTGCTCTTCACGAATTTCTGGTGGAGGCATGCGTTCGAGGACACCCCGTCGTATGTCATCATAGGCGAACAGATTGCCGTATTCGACCGCTCGTTGCTGTATCTCGATACTCAGGTCTGATGTGCGGCTGGATAGGAGGCGTCGTATTCGGTCTATCTGGGAAGGGTTCTTCAGGCGTGAGGTGAGCTTCATTGCGGAGGTAATGATATATTCCGCGACGATCTGGGTGGAGTAGGCACTGCTGAGTATCGTCTCAAATAAATCGACGACCTCGCTCTCTCTAACCTCTTTCACCAGTTCCTCCTCTTCATACTGCCCGCCCCGGAGCAATGAATCACCATACTCTCCGATAACCCATGTACCTGCCAACGTGAGACCTTCTTGGGTGATATCGTCCTTCAGTCCTGCGTACAGCTTCTGCACCGAATAGGTCTGGAGGTCTGGAGTGGTTGCAATTAGGCGCACGAAGGACGAGAGGATCTGCTCCTTCACGTAGTTGCCCGCCAGCTTGAGGACTCGGAGCATAGTATCGACATGCCACCTCTTGTTAGGAGCGAAACGATCTGCTGCGACTCCAATTTGACTGGTCATAATTGGCTTAAATTCGTTGTCCGCAACCTCTAGGAAGGCCAGCAACTCTCGAATCAGAACTCGCACGTTGCCATCGTTGATAAGCGTAAAGCTCAAGTCTAGAGCTCTTCTCCGGATGCTAATGTCCGGGTCTCGAAGACACTCCAGTATAGTGTTTCTGTGCCGCTGTACCGCATTTGGCTCCACAGCAACGACCTTGATGAGTGTGTTCAGAGCCACGTATCTGATATTGTTGTCCTTGTTCGTCAAGAACTTCCCTAGAATGTTGACTCCCAGCACTCGCAAGCCTGAGTCTGCTTCAATATCCAATATTGTCAGGACGGACTCGTAGAGGATAGAGTTCCCCACGTTCTTGGCGGAGTCTGTGTTTGTAGCTACCTGCGCCAGGATGTCATTGATCTGTTCGCTTGTCCGGGGATCTCCCCGTCCTAACGTTCGAAGTAGTCGGAGAATCTTGACCTGCAAGAAAGGGTCTGTGATACCGTTCACGTCGTGTTCTGGTGCATAGCCTGAGCTGGCCAGTCCTTTTAGAGTCCGTACCAGACCGCTGGTCAATGGTCTGAATGTCTCGACGATACCTTGTTCCCCACCCTCTGCTTCATCTTCCTCGCACATGCTTGTAACGAAAGTGAGACCACAGAGTAACACGCCATGGTTTCGATCCGATAATAGAAGCTTAGCTTTCTCGATGAAGTGCTCTTGGAGGTCTGGGACTTTTCGACATATCCGCATGGCACACAGGGCAGCTTTCCGACGTATGTAAGGGTTGGCTGTGGAAAGGAGTGACTCGATCTGCTGGAACAGATCTCTCGACATCTCGATTGACGCAATATTTCCAAGTGTGCAAAGGGCCAGGCCAACAACATACTGGTTTGAGTGATTGAGGTCGCTAGATGGGTGTCAATTGTCAGCCAAAGCCGTCAAAAACGAGATAGTTGGGATGCACTTCTGTAGCGAATTTGTGACAAGAGTCAAGACTTCTTGATTCTCGTCTAGTAATAGCATTGTCCCCAGATAGCCCAGTCTCTTGTCCGCGAAGCGCGGAGATGCCAGGAGCTTGAGACATTCTATTTGACCAAAGTGAGTCCGTTCTCCGAGCGTAAAAAGGTACAGCAGCTTTGCAACGTTGTTCCTCCTGTTGTGTTCGTGTCAGCTCCCCGCCTGCTCGAGTCTATCACGACGCAAGCGCACCTGACGTTGTGGTCCCCACTCTCTTCCCTGAAGCTTGCTCGGATCGCAGCGCTCTCCTTTTGTACCACAGACCTCTCGTCTGCGATGGTCTTTGAGGCGCGCACATTGCGAATGAACTGCTTCACTGTTCACGATATCAGCTACGGCAGCATGAGGCTTGATGGGGAAGTAAACTTGCAAGAGCTCATGGCGGCCTCATGGACCCCAATTCGGGGCGACGGTGTGATAGGGTGGAAATTAAGAACTCTAGGTGACAGTCATCAATGTGGTCAGACGGTGCCGTTCTTCTGAAGCAAGCAATGCTCCATTATCAAAAGTTCAAACCCGAGGTCTTCTCGCGATATTTGCCTAGCATGTTGTACGACTCAGCCCTACGAACATCAGGCGCCCAAGTTTTGGAGCTTCGATTTCCCGAAACCTAAGGTAGCTTCCAGATTGAAACAATTCAGCTCGGCATTAATCATTCTTCGAAGTCGGGTCTCATGTCAGCTGCCTAATCACCAGCCTCCGGAAGAATGCGGCGCGAAGGCACGAGGACTCTCATATACTGATAAAGGCCATTTCACACGCCCTGAGGCCTACTGAAACCAGCTCAATGTTGCCTCCGCTGCGGAAGCGTGTCCTTCCAGAGCTGTATTCGAGTGGCGCTGTTGCTTAGTGGAGGTCACTGCGAGTGCTGCAAAATATACCATGGCCTCTTCATCCTCTTCGACTCAAAATGGTGGGCCTGATCATATCATCCGTCCCCGTCCTGTCAAACCCAGCAATCCTATGGTCCTACGAGCCCAGTCCGAGGAAGGGAACCTAAAACCCAATGGGCACGTTGATACAATTCTGTCAGGATCCTCGAGGTATGCAGGTCATCCAATATTGGTGGAAGACATCTTGCTCAATTCTTAGCAGTGGCCGTTCCACTCCTCTACCTGAGGATGCTCCTCCATCAGCCCAGTCCATTTCGTCAGCTCGGAAGCAGGTCAGAGCACAGCAAAAGCACAGGATCTTTCCTACAGTCGAATACGCTGCCAGGGTATCGCACTTTGATCCAAGAAGCGAATATCGAGACTTCAGAGGCTTTTTCGTTTTGTTCTGGATCGGACTCGCTATCATGGTCATCACGACTATGTTGAGGAATATAAAAGACACAGGATACCCTCTGAGGCATCATATGTTTGATCTTTTGACCACGAAAACATGGGAGCTTGCTCTCAGTGATGGAGCAATGGTCTTAAGTACGGGCGTAAGCGTGCCATTCCAGATGCTATGCCGTAGAAGCAAAGGATGGTTAAGATGGGAGAATCTGGGAATGCCAATTCAGAGTATCTTTCAACTTGGTTGGTTGGTGCTTTGGGTCAAGTACGCAGGATCAAAATGGCGAGGAAAACGTGGGCTGATAATAACAGTTGGCCCTTTATATTCAACTGGACCTGGACCGCCCAAGTCTTCTTCACCTTACACACGCTTGTTCTACTAATGAAGATGCACTCATACTCTTTCTATAACGGTCACTTAAGTACCACTGAGCACCGGCTTTCCGCTCTCGACAATCCCGAGAGCGCTTCGACTGCCGCCGCTGTACGATATCCAAGTCCAAGCACGCAACTCGACGAGGTGGATAAAGCAGTAGAGGACAAAAAGAACGAGGATGAGAAAGAAACTCTAACACAGCTACGCGAGGATCTTGCCCTCGAACTGATTTCACCCCTGGGCCAAGTGACCTACCCCAACAACCTGTCGATGATGAATTATGCCGACTACATACTCTGTCCAACCCTCTGTTACGAGCTCGAGTATCCCAGAACGTTAAGAATAAACTGGATGGAGCTCTTCTATAAGACTCTTGCAGTCTTCGGCTGCATATTCCTTCTGACACTCATAAGCGAGGAATTCATTGTTCCTGTACTACGTGACTCGGCGGTACGACTGGAAGGAATCGATAGCTGGTCTGACATGGGTCTCATTCTTGGCGAGACTATCAGCCAGCTTCTGTTCCCATTCATGATGACATTCTTGATTTGTTTCCTTGTCATCTTCGAGTATGTTCTGGGAGCGTTTGCAGAGATTACTTGCTTCGCAGATCGGCACTTCTATTCCGACTGGTGGAACTCTAGCGATTGGTAGGATCTCGTGGCGTATCAGGTCGTTTCTATGCTGATCATGATCAAGGCTTGAATTTTCTCGCGAGTGGAATATCCCAGTCCATCACTTCCTCCGTCGCCATGTCTACGGGGCCTCTAGACCATATGTCTCACGGAACACAGCAACGCTGATCACCTTCCTCGTGAGTGCTTTCGGCCATGAACTAGTCATGGGTTGCATCACGAAAAAGCTACGAGGATATGGATTCGCAGCGCAGATGTCACAATTGCCCATAGTGGCAGTGCAACGGATAAGGATCGTCCGAAGTCGAAAGCTGCTCAATGTGAGTGTACCACAGAGTTCCTCATATCTTCATATCTCAAGTATTTGGTCAAACTTGCTGACTGTGAGCTAGAACGTACTCTTTTGGTGTTCCATGATCCTCGGTCTTTCTATGGTAAGTTTATGCTTTGGTTGTTTTCCTTCACACAGACTGATTTGACTCCCAGATGTGTGCACTGTATGTCCTTGTCTAAGAGCATGAACGGAAGGCAGGGACTGCAAGGCGTCTGAAGCGTTGAATAGCATTTGGTTGGAGCCTAGAGCATAAATCTCAGGCGTATTGTCCCTGATACCCATCTTAACCTCCACTGCAATCGGATGTACTCTATAGTGTAAAAGCATGAAAATAATTACATTAGTAACGGCCAATGATATGCTGGTCAATAATGCATGCTATCATTATCTTTGGAGTGTTAACATTAACCGCTAACACGCATTCTTATTTATCGCTGGTTGCTTCTCCCTCGTTCCAGAAGCGAAAGATTGGGGAGGATTCGCTTGATGACAAAATTTACGTTCGACCAGCAACACAATTGACTAAGTAGCAAAACCACCCCCACGATACAACATATACCACTCTCTCAACGTGGCTTTCTCACTCATAAGTGAGAGTCTCACACTGGCTACCTCACATCTACGATCTCTATATATGAGCTTGCACCCTTCCTTCCAATCATATCTCGAGTCAGCCTCCCAATACCTCCAACCCAACCTGCCCCACCAGGCTCCCCCTCCACCCCCAGCCTCAGTCTTCGAAAGCATCACCGCTCTCCTTGCGAGTGCGGACACTACAACATTCGCAACAGCATTACTCCCACTCCTCGCCCTCATTTTCTTTATGAGCCGCAGCTCCTGGGGTGGAGGGCGCTACTCCCCCTTCGCCCACGCCGGTGGCCCTCCCCCTCGTGTCGAGCCAGAAGATTACCAATACATCGTCGATGATGAAGCAGAAGCCCGAGCGTATGCTGGGCAGCGAAATAACAGCTACGGCTTCCCACCAACTCACCGCCACCCCAGCAGAGCCGAGCCTCCGGATGTTCTGATCTTGAAGCACAAAGGCGCTACATATCGCCTCCATTTCCAAGCATTTGATATTTCAGAAGGTGTCCTCAAAGTTGGCGATCTCCGCCGCACCGCTGCAAATGAGCTCAATGTAGATGATCCGAGGCGGGTGAAACTGCTCTATAAAGGCAAATCTCTACGTGAAGACCGCCGTGCTTGCAAAGACGAAGGCTTGAAGCAGAACAGTGAACTCCTCTGCGTCGTCTCCTCAGACCCGTACCCCAGAGACGATGGCAACGAATCCAGCTCCAGCGCGAGCTCAGAGATGATAGCGAGTGGACTCGACCCCGGCCCCCGCGTTGACGTCGACGGCACGATAATAGACCGCGGCGAGCCCAGGAAACGCAAAGGGCACCGTGCAGGCCGTAAAAAGAAGACTCGGGATTCGCCCATCACCTCACCCCGCGACTCAGGCCATCTCGGCCCCCCCAACGGCGTCCCCTCATCCACTACCCGCAATCCATCCCCTGGTCCTCGCGGTGTCCCGGCTCCAGCGCCACCCCAGCCAACTCATCCACCGAGAAAACCCTCTACCCCTGCCGAAGCCCTTGCTATGATCGCAGATACTTTCCACGCCACTTTGCTACCGCAAGTGCATGGTTTCATGCAGCATCCGCCAAAGGATGAGAAGAGTCGGGATTTCGAGTATAAGAAGCTGAGCGAGTCGATACTGACACAGACACTGATGAAATTGGATGGGGTGGAGACGGAGGGGAATGAGGGGCTTAGGGCGAAGAGGAAGGAATTAGTCACAGAGGCGCAGGGGTGGTTGAATGATATGGATCGGATGATGGGGAAGAGGTGAGGGGAACGACAGCGGTATGGACGAACGGTATAAGCTTGTGAATAGGGAAGGAGATGCCAGGAGAGACCTTTGAGGTTGAGGACTGTGACCATGTCCTTTGGCCTCTTGTAGAAGCCAGTAATGGCAATATGGCGGCTGTGTCTACCTTCTCTGCATCATCTCACATCTGGCCAGGCGTATTGGCGTGAATCGGGCCAGGCCGAAATAGAAATATGATTGAATTCTGCTATTGTTCTTGTTGAAGGACTATCGAACGTCTAAAACTAGTGCCTAACGCCAATACACCATGCACAAAGAGTTGTGATGACCCCGTGTATGCCATCCATCAAACTAAGAAAGCCTTGCTCCCCTCCACCAGCCCCTGTCCAGCATTGGAAATCGCCACCCAGGTCGGTGCGAACCTTCTTGCTTCGTCCAACGCTGGTATGACACCAGACTCATTGGCGTCACACCATAGACAGACCACTCTGCCATCCAAGCCATCGCCTTCCTCTCCATCACCAGCATCCCAGCGCACAGTGACATCAAAATCTTTCTCCCATGTACGACTCCACCATCGCAATTCTGTAGCTCCGTGCTCGGAAACTTTCCGAAATCGAGGATGCTCACCAGCGCCAGCGACGGTGAAGTCAGATATCGGGCGGTTAAAGACAATCTTGCAAGCTCTTGTCTCCAGGCCAGAGACCTGAAAGCGCGCTGAAGTAGCCCCGTCTGGAGGGCGACTAGCGTTGAAGGTAAGCCAATCCACATATCCGATTTCTGGAGGCACGTCTGGGTGAGTGTTGGGTACGACTCGTGGAGGCAGACCGTGCCAGCTGCATTCTGTGAGGTTGCGCCGGCGCTTACTCGGCGTACAGGACGGTGTTTGGCCTGCAGAGCTGGGTAAGGACGCTATGGCATCTGTGAGGAATGGCCCCGTTTTTGGGTCGATGCCGGTCAGGGAGACTGTGTTGATACCAGAGTCTAGATCGACCTCTTGAACAAAATAGAGTTTCAAGCGGTTGTTGGCGGAAAATGGGAAGGCCATTAGGTTGTAGATCGTTGTCCCAGCGAAGACTAGCATGAGGAATACAGGTATGTGATAGGTGTAACGATGAAGGAAAGGGCCCAAAGGTGCAAAGAGCAGGATGCTGAGGATGGCAATACCAATGTAGAGGAAGAGAGGCGAATTTCCGTCTGCGAGGGTCTGGTTGGTTGCAGTGGTGGCGAGCAAAGAGACTTGCCCAAGAATGATAAGGGGAAAAGGGGCGAGGAAAAGGAATTCGAGGAGCCAGAGGCTTGAAGGAAGGGCATGAGACCAGGGCTGTTCAAGGCCGTAGATTTGGCGCTGATGTTTGGCTTTAGGTGAGTCGTCGTCTTCGGCCGCGGGGCGCTGAAGTGAGGTAAGGCTTTTTTTGAAGGTTCTTGACCCTCCACCGCGCAGGAGAGACGTAGTCTCAGTTGGGTCATCATTACCTTCGCCAGCTTCCGGGATGTTGTCCGGTGCATCTTCCTCTTCGGAAGGAGCCATGAGCCTTGCACTTGAAATACTTCCGGGTCTAGACCTTTCGATAGGGTGCTCTGCTGGCACTGTACCCTCGATCTCATCGGCATATGCAGATTTCCGAGGAAGGCTAAACTGCTCGAGGAAGGCTGTTGTCGTTGCTAAGAAGATGCAAGCGAAGTAGAAAACCATCAGATAACCACCAGCAAGTTTGGGGTTCCTCTCGAAGACGGTGGTTACGATCAGGATAAGCCATCCTGCTATGAAGGCCCAAATGAGGTTGTAGGCTCTTTGAAATGCTGTGGGTCTGAGGTAGTCTGCACTCCGGGTGCAAAACCATGCAACAGATACCCACGCAGAGATCATCATGCTCCAGACTGAGTACTGACTGCTATACAGGATGTACGGGTTAATATCCGAGACAAGAAAGGCCAACCCAACGACAGCCGCGGTAGCAAAGATGAAGGCAATGGGCCATCTGAAGACGCCGCGCCAGCCTTTGGTCGGGACTGAATCATCGCCTTCAGCATGATGGTGGTGTTTGTAGGAAGTGAAAAGGTAGAGCTTATCAACCTTGTAGAGAATGGCCCCGATGATAATCAGAAACACAGGGGCAACGACCAATAGTGTGACAGACAGGGCGAACAGCGTCCGAAGTCTGAACACCGCCATTGCGCTACCGAAGAGGTCGAACCAGACGCCAGTAGATCCTTTGCCACTTGCGACTTTCCCTTTCTCGGGATCCTTCCCCTCAAAGGTCGTGCTTGTATCGGAAGTTAATCCTTGCATAGTAGACAAGGCGGCAGAGAGCATGTGGTGTAATGAGGCCTTGCTGGTATGTCTCGTGTCATCTTGGGAAGTATGATACCGAGCCCTTGGCTCCATAAAAGCAACGTCGAGTCCGCGCATTCCATATTCTTTGGTGAAGACGCTGTAGTCCGTTTCACTCCTAATGACGCCCCTCTTGAAAGCATCCCCGCTTACAACGGTACCAAACGGATACTTGCTACTTTGGTAATATCTAGTAACTTCCGTATCTGTGCTCCGGAACAAAGTGGCGCGGCCACCTGCACCAGCACCTTCGAGATTGAGAAAAGTGTGTGGAAACTTTGAAATAGGATGGACTCCAAAGGCCAGAGCTCCGTTGAGATAGTCCTCTTCGCCGTTGTTCAAAAGGGCGACGATACCTTTTTTGGGTTGCTGCCCCTTCGATGAAAAATAATTAATGAGTTGAAGGATAGAGACCACACCGACACCATCATCAGTAGCACCGAAGCCAATGGAGACGCTGTCATAGTGGGCGTTGACGAGAACGCCTCCTTTGCCCTTGGGCTTCTTATCGGTCAAGAACCAGTCATCTGGATCGTCCTCCGAGCCCCGTATGTAGACAATGATGTTTGTCCCCTCAATGTAAACACTTGGGACTGGGGCGTTACCCTTTAGATCAAAGTGATAGGACACATTGGATACAATATCAGAGAAAATCACAACGGGAGCACTTTCTGAGGATTTATGCACATCCTCAAGAGTGCCGCCAGACAAAGGGTATGAGGCCGAGGAAACGCCATTCTCTGTTACGATGGCTGTGACCCTTCTGAGAAGCCAATCGCGGATGTAATCGTTCCGGCGACTATTGAAGGGATGAAAGCCATTGCTAAGAGTCTGGAGATCCAGCCAGGCTTCTGTGAGGTTGGTCCCATCCAAGTTTCCAGGCGCTTCTGGTACAGTGTGATGGACGACGAGAAGAGAAACAATCAATGCGACATATACAAGTGATGTAATGATAGTGACAGGCAAAGGTGTGAAAGCAAAGGGGTTATGAAAGATATTCTTCATTGTTGATCAAGGCAGCCACGGGAATTATGCTACAACAAGGACCCCCATGCCGTTACCCTGCTATCGGAAGTTGTTGATTCGATGGGCGATGAGTCGTACCTATTGAATTGTACCTATTTCTTGTAATCATAGGGTATAGTAGGCAACGAATAGGATAGAGACTGAGTATAGTTGGTACATTGGATAGCCACGAGAATCGGGCACTGTGACCCTGTTGATTTCTTGCTTTGCGGGGTTCGCCCGTGATCTCCTGCGAAACCCGCAGTTAAAACCCCCACTATCCCTCCTTCCACTTTCCACTTTCCATTACGAACAATACAAGTACAAGTACAAGTACTGTAGAAGGATGAAGCCATCTCCGATATCAGATATCTTTAAAACAGTAACAGCATTGTCGCCTATCCACCATCCAGACTGTTGCTCATCGCTCTCCGTATCGCTGATGAAGCATTTAGCTTCACTACTGCCACCGGATCCAGCACTGACATTATCTATCGGCAGTGGCACTGGACTCCTAGAGGCCTTGCTTCTTCACCAGCGGCCTACACTGGAGCTTAAAGCTGTCGAGGTCCCGACGATTAACAACAAGTATATGCCAATTAACAGGATTGAGATTGTGGACGGATACCGGGATCTTTGCAGTTTGGCAGCAGATGCAAGTGCCTGGATGTACGTTTATCCCAGAGATGCTCGGCTTCTTCAGAAGTATGTTCAGGCTTTTGGGGATCAGAAGTGCGAACTCATCATCTGGATTGGGCCGAGGGGAGATTTCCCCGAGCCTGAGGATGAATTCTTCGGTGAAATGTGGATAAAGGAAGACTTCAAAGAATGCGGTCTTAAGGACTACGAGACTATGGCACTGTGGAGGCGGCTACCACTTGAGAAAGCTGGTTCGAAGGCGACGGAGGATGATGCCTCAGCAAATTCATAAAGTATCCTACGCAGAGGAACCATAGCAATACAAAGTGCTACCTACTCCTTTACCTACATCCCGGACTCCTCAGCTGTATAGATAGGTGTCTAGCGTCTCCTCAACGCCTATAGGTAAGGTACCTTATCCATAGAGTATATGACCCGTACTTGCATTCGCATCAGCGCCCGTACCTCAAGGTCCTCTATCGCGCACTGGTCTCATCCTCTTGTTTTTATCGGGCGCTAGGGCTAGTTTTCGGCCCGGCTAGCGCGTTTTTGCCGAAAGCACACAAACCTCAATTGCGCACTCATCAATAACTTTCCGAACATCGACTTGCCTGTAACCATAAAGGCAGCTTGACCTCAACAGTAACCCGTCCCATTACATCCCCTCCATCGAACGAGCATCCCAGGATGTCGAGTTTCGATCCCGTCGTACGTGAATCCTTCCACCAGTCCAGACCGACATGGGAAGCATCGATTAGGGAGAGTTATGACTGATAGCGTTCACTTTAGGTCGTCATCGATGGCAAGGGACATCTCCTGGGTCGCTTGGCCAGTACCGTGGCCAAGCAGCTGCTTAACGGCCAGAAAATTGTCGTCGTCCGATGCGAAGCTCTCAACATCTCTGGCGAATTCTTTCGTGCAAAACGTACGTTCTACCTGATTGACTGTACTTACGAACGAGGGCTGCGTGTCTACTGTGGGAGATAATGAAAGAAGATGATTCTTGGACAAGCGAAGGCTGACACAATTGGCTGCTTGTAGTAAAGTATCTGGCATACCTACGCAAGATGACTCGTTACAATCCCACTCGAGGAGGTAAGCTATATGCAAGTCTTGGGCCTGCTAGTCAGGACCTTCAAAGACATTATTTGTGATGCTGACTCGTCGTTCACCAGGTCCCTTCCATTTCCGCGCCCCTTCCCGTATCTTCTATAAGACGGTACGCGGTATGATTCCCCACAAGACCGCTCGCGGCGCTGCTGCTATGGAACGTCTAAAGGTGTTCGAGGGTGTTCCCCCACCGTATGACAAGAAGAAGCGCATGGTTGTACCACAAGCGCTGAGAGTATTGAGGCTGAAGCCGGGGAGGAAGTACTGCACTGTTGGCAGGCTGAGTCATGAAGTTGGATGGAAATACAAGGACGTTGTTGAGAGGTATGTAGATCCATTACGAAGCTCGAATGCTCCTCTGTGGGCCAGTCGTCACTCGTTTCAAAGCTTGGCTGACACTATTTCCATAGATTGGAAGAGCGGAGAAAGGTCAAAGGGGCTGCATACTATGAGCGCAAGAAGGCAGCGAGGAGGCAGCTGTCGGAGGCGCAAAAAAACGCGAAGGTGGATGACAAGACCAAGGCTCAGCTTGCTGAGTTCGGCTACTAGCCTAGCAACGTTTGTTCAGGGCCTGAGGCGGCGCAGGGCATAGGAAGATCATACCAGCCAGCATGCGTATCTGGACTTTAGCAGGCATCGATTGATGTAATAGCAAGAAGTTTTTACGTCTAGCGAGGCAGTACGGTTGCATTGAGCTACAGGCCCCCAGACACATCTGTGTGATCAATTCAACAACATTCAAAGCAAACAGCTTGGTTGACTTTGTTCCATTAACGTTCATTGTATGCTCCTCGGAGTGTTCTGAAGGAGCTTGGCCGGTGCAGCGGGGACTTTACCCCACACATCAAGATCCCTTGTCCGGTCGACGTAGGTCGATTCTAGACGTTATGCTTTTCCTCGCCTTTGAGAAATCCACAAGTAACGTTGTAAATGCAACACTCAGAATAGCAACATGTCTGGGGCCCAATCTCGGCTCTCGAAGCTAGCCTCTCACTTCATTCCCTCTACCCCTGCAAAAAGCGCGGAATATCAACATCGTCACAATATACACACTCTTTCCCCAACCTTCTTTCTACCTCGAGCAGCTGCTGTTGAGCCAGATGTATAACCTTCCCTTCTGAATCCCAGTCCTAAACAAACTGACTGAGGAAGCGTACAGGCGGAAGCCATCTACCATGTTACTGCCAACGGCAAGATCTTGCGCCGTTCATACCAAGAGGCCGCGGATCGGGCAAGAGGGTTGGCGTACTACATCAAAAAGCATGGTCACAAGAAAGTAGGAATACTATGCCCGAACACACCGGCGTTCTTGGAGTCCATATTCGGCATTGCTGCCGCCGGAGCAGTCAACGTTGGCGTCAATTACCGATTGAAGCCCGAAGACATCACCTATATATTTGAGCATGCAGATGCTGAAGCAATCATCGTTGATGCCGAGTTTCTTCCTTTGCTCGACGGCTTTAGAAAGGCAAACCCCGGGATACCTCTGATCATCGACGCTGATACAGATGCAACAGAGGGCGAGCTAAGTGGCCAATTCGATGAAGCGGTGCTGGAAGGCCTACAGTATGACTCACAGCGCGGCGAGAAAGGATGGGAAGGTTTGGAGGTTCAAGCGGAGAACGAGGAAGATGTCATTGCACTGGCTTACACAAGTGGGACTACCGCAAAACCTAAGGGGGTCGAACTTACACATCGAGGCTGCTATCTGGGTGCTTTGGCGAACGTTGTCGAGTCTGGCCTCAACTACCACACAGGACGATGTCGGTATCTTTGGACTCTGCCAATGTTCCATGCAATGGGTTGGACATTTCCCTGGGCTATAACTGCAGTCAGAGGCACGCATTATTGTCTCAGAAAGATCGAATATCCCGAGATGTGGCGACTCCTCAAAGATGAGCACATCACGCATTACTGTGCTGCTCCTACAGTAAACACTTTGCTGTGCGCGGCCAGAGGAGCTGAAAGGCTGCCTGATCCAGTACGTGTGACTGTTGCTGCGAGTCCGCCGACGCCGCATTTGTTCGAGCAGATGACCAGTCTGAATCTACATCCTGTGCATGTCTATGGTCTTACAGAAACCTACGGGCCAATCACCAAAGGTTATCATATGCCAGCATGGGAGTTACTTTCCAAGACTGAGAAATATCAGAAGATGGCTCGGCAAGGTCATGGTTTCCTTACCAGCTTGCCAATCCGGGTCATCAAAACCGATGTTCCAGAGGGAACCATCATCGACGTGGAGAAGAACGGTAAAGAGATAGGGGAAATCATATGTATAGGCAATATCTGCGCGAGAGGCTACTATAAGGATTCCGAAGCAACGAGGAAGCTGTTTCTCGGTGGAGCACTGCATACAGGGGACTTGGCTGTATGGCATCCAGATGGAGCAGCCCAGATCTTGGATAGAGCGAAAGATATCATCATTAGTGGTACATATGCGCCGATGGCAGTATTCTGCACAAGTATACTCCCATTGCTAACGTCGCTTGTAGGGGGGGAGAATATCTCATCAGTGGCTTTGGAGAGTATGCTAGCCACCCATCCGGACATTCTCGAAGCAGCAGTGGTCGCGGTAGCAGACTCTCATTGGGGCGAAAGACCAAAGGCTTTCATCACAGTCCAGGGAGGGAAGGACCTCAAGGGCGGAGACGTCGTTGAATGGGCGAAGCACAATAGTGGCATTAGCAGATTCATGATTCCAAGGGAGGTCGAGATAGTGGATGAACTCCCTAAGACTAGTACCGGAAAATTGAAGAAGAATGTCCTGAGACAATGGGCGAAAGGGGCAGATCGGAGTCTCGTGACTTGATGCAGCTGCAAGGTGATATCAGTCGTGGTGGGGGAATGATCGCATCGCAGAAGGGTTGATAGACTTGTACCTATTGAGTAAGAGATCTGAAAGCCATAGATTGATTTAAAGCTGCGACCTGTTTGGCAAATCCACTTGGCATCCTGATCAGCAAATGTGCCAAAACCGACATCCAGGAGGAAATATCCAAGCCAGTGCTCTGAGGTGAGATCAGCGTGCGGGTAGGACTGCAGGAAAAGATCCGAGCTAGTGCTTCTAAAAGTCCTGACTCCTGCGCCAAGAACTCGGATAACGCCCCGCCTGAAGGGTTGCCTGCCCTGTATGGAGATTCTAGGTCTCCTGCTACAGGGCCGACTGCCGAGAGTAGGGTTAGGGCTGCTACTAGCACTGTGTAGGACTTCTAGTTGCCGACTTCCGTATGTAGTCTGAGGTAGGATCGCTGTTCGGGTAGGACTGCAGGACAAGAATCCGAGCAACAAGACGTCTTGGCGCTTCATCATGTGAGGCTGAGATAGCAACCGCCATCCATCCTTCATTCCCTATTTACTCGACCACCAGCAATCGCCACAAGCTCTGCTCAACAGTGTCCTTCATCCTTTCCTTTAGAATTAGTCCCCCCTTTCATTTTACAGCGTCCTCGCTGTTAGGGTGACACAGTATTTGGCTCCGATCGAGGCGCTTACGACTCGGTGTTTGACTACGGTCCTTTTCGTTCTAGCTACCTGACCCTGACTAAACAACGATCTCCTATTCGGTTCAACACTCGAAATTCCCAAGTGTAAAGAGAAGGAGTGAAAATACTTTCCAAGAAATGCAAAGCTCTCGCCGCTGGACTTCGCCATCACAACGAACACGCTTTCGCCGACCTTGCTGAACGCTCAAACCTTCCCATCTTGGAGACCCCTATCCCATCCTCGTCGATATTATACTCAAGTTTTGCCCGTAGGAGCACTCAATGCTACCTGAAGAAGGGGCGTCCGCTGCAACACCCTCTTCGCCTACGGACGAAATCCTTGATATAACACGCCCTTCGAACCCCCTTGCTCTATCTGTTTCAAACTCCCGTCAACGAGTATACTCACACGATTCCGACACGATGGTACGATCACGACCAGATATGCTGGAAATCAGCACGTCCACATCTGCCTCGTCGTCCTCCAGCTCGCCCGAGCGTGCTGCTTATGATGATACCGACTTTTTCACAACTCAGCGGAATGATTCGGAATCTTCCATCGGCGTGGCATCGCTGCGGGATATGACCATGTCTCCCTCCCGCGAACGCGAGTACCGTCTGTCACCCATCAGCCGCCTCCCTCCAGAGCTCCTAATTGGAGTCTTCACTAAATTGAGCTCGAGTATGGACTTAAGAAGCTGCATGCTAGTTTCAAAAACGTGGTCAAGAAACAGTGTGGATTTACTGTGGCATCGTCCACTGTGCAATACATGGCAAAATCTTGAGAGCGTCATCAAATCAATTCGAGAGACTGGTGGCTACTACCCATACCATGCTCTTGTCAAGAGGTTGAACTTATCGAACCTAAATGACAGAGTCAATAATGGGACAGTGAAGCCGTTCATGCATTGTAATAGGATCGAGAGGCTGACGTTGACTGGCTGTGTCCAATTGACAGATGAGGGAGTATGCTCTCTGATTTACGGAAGCAGAAGCCTTCTAGCTCTGGACATCACCGGGCTGGACTCGATCACCGATCATACCCTAAGGGCTGTTTCGGAAAATTGTGGTCGTTTACAAGGACTGAATATAACGGACTGCTCCAAGGTGACGGACGATTCGCTGGTAGAGGTTGCTGAGCACTGCCACTTTCTCAAAAGGCTCAAACTCAACAATTGCTCCCTGGTGACGGATGAGTCCATCATAGCTGTTGCGCACCATTGCCCATACATGCTTGAAATTGATCTTCACAATTGCAGACAGGTTAGCAATGTATCGATCACCGCTTTGATCTCGCGTGGGAGGCAGCTTCGAGAGCTCCGTGTGGGTCATTGCCATCTCCTCACAGACGCTGCCTTCCTGGACTTGCCGAAGAACCTGACGTTTGAGAGCCTTCGGATCTTGGATCTCACTGCTTGCCATCATCTTCACGATGAAGCTGTTGAGAAGATTATCGAGACTTCGCCCCGACTTCGGAATTTGGTCCTTGCAAAATGCAAGGAGATCACCGATCGATCGGTCATGGCAATTACAAAGCTTGGGAAGAACTTGCACTATATCCACTTGGGCCACTGTGCGCAGATTACGGATACTGCTGTCGTGCAGCTTGTCAAAATGTGCAACAGAATCCGGTACATTGATTTAGCATGCTGCCATCGGCTCACGGATACAAGCGTGAAGCAACTAGCTACGCTCCCGAAGCTTCGAAGGATTGGCCTCGTAAAGTGCCAGTCGATCACAGACAGAAGTATCCTGGCCTTAGCGAAGGCGACTGTTGAGCCAAGACAAAAGCCTTTGACTCAGAGCCTTCTTGAGAGAGTGCACTTGAGTTATTGCATTAACCTGACACTTCAGGTAAGATTCTCGTCGACCTTAGCGGGCATAATGCTGATTACCCGGGACAGGGCATCCATGCATTACTAAACCAGTGCCCAAAGCTTACACATCTCAGCTTGACAGGAGTTCAGGCCTTTTACCTCCGAGAAGATCTTATCAGCTTCTGCAGAGAAGCACCACCCGGTACACTCCTCATTGCACACAGTTCGGGACCTGATGGTTGCTAACATCAAGGCAGAGTTCACGGAACACCAGCGGCACGTATTTTGCGTGTTTTCAGGTGAAGGAGTCAATCGACTGCGAAACTACCTCAATGAAAGCCCCGAGACCCTCTATGATACAGAGGGAACGATGTATGATGACCGTGAAGGCGAAGACATGGATACGGATCATCAGGTTGCAGGCCTAATGCATGCCACTGGCCTGAACGATGATGACGACGATGACATGGATGAGGTAGATGGTGGTGATGGGAGCCAGTACGAATTGGAAGGCGAGCGGTGAAGAATCTACCATTGGAAGGCCCAGCGCGATTCAGCAAACGCAGTTATGAAGCAGAGACACAGGCAGCTAATGTACCCATATGCTCGACAGAAGCATCTGCGGCATGGCTGCAGCACTATTCTATTCTTTTACGCCATTCCTTTAAAAAATTCTTCATGCGCACAGCGAGAAGGGCCGTGCAAGAGCACGGCATAGGCTTTTCAACATCCGGCATGCTTCAGAGATACCCCTACAAGTTATACACACAACATGGTGGAGCAGGTTCTATGGTGTCAGATACAAACATGGGTGGCGTTTACAGCAAGAAATATCTCCCCTTTGTCTAGCATGAATACCGGCATTTCAATAGCTTTAAGACATACCTTTGACATCGAGAAAGCCTTGAACCTCACGGCAGCATCGTCCTCTGTTTTCAGCAACCGTTGGATCCCTATGGGATCGCCGCTACTTGCCCTCATCCGTTTCTCCTCTCGTTGTCATCTTCTCCTCCTGTTCGCCATCCTGCAAATCGCCCTAACATAATCTCTCCGTGCATTCCGAAGGGGTAAACCCCTTTTCTTTTTCTACAATCTCTCCACTCGCTCCTGCTGATCAATGTGGTAAGGCCGGAGGAAGGGGGCCCCTCCAATCTACGGATCCGGGCACCGTAATCCTAGCGGTACGAAATGGTCTCACGCCATAGTGGCATCTAAGGTTCTAGAAGTTTTGGGTTTTACAGAGGCGTGAGGCTTTCCACTTGCTTGTTCGCTGACCGGGTTCGATGCGTTGCGTGGATGGATCTTTTTTTCTCAATCTCTGTCGGTTTAGGGAATGCACCCCATGAATGCGATGGTGGGAGCTATCTACGGGTTGTGAGTCAGAGTTGACGCACGCTGGGCTTTTCATCTCGTTTTGGTTATACGGGAAGCTTGGTCGATGACAGCTGTGGATTGATTGATTGATTAATTGCAGACGGCTGAACGCATGCTGGGGCTTTTTCATGTCATTTTGGTAATACGGGAAGCTTGTCCGATGACAGCTATAGATCGATGGCAAACGACTCAACGCACGCCGGGCTCGTTCATGTCGTCGTTTCGAAAAGTCAATGTAGCAAGATGGGCGGGTCGATGGAAGCCGTCATCATGGACCTGCAGCTGCAAAGAGCGGCGATCTACCTTACCTCCCCCTCTTGCTGCTGCTGAACGTGCTCCCGTTCCCGGGGAAATTGTCGCACTGCCGTACCAGTCCGGAATCCCATCGTCTTCTCCCGCTGTTCGCACACTTAGCTTCCGTAAACTCGATCGGACGGCGGCCCCAGACTTACCTCTCCTGGCTCGGTGGTCCGAAGCCTTCGAAGACCCGCGGCTGTAAGATTTCGCCGTCGTCGGCGGAGGGGGTGAGGATGGTTTGTTCGTGGGTTACGTTTGCGATGTTTTCTGCTTCTTCTGCTTCTTCTGCTTCTTCTGCTTCTTCTTCTTCTTCTTCTTCTTCTTCCTCCTGCTCCTGCTTCTCATCTTCATTCTGGTCTTCTTGAGTCTGTTCTTCCTGGGTCTGACCGAAGCCGCTCCAGCTGGCGATGGTGTCGTCGATGGCGGTAGCAGTGTCGAGGCTTTCGTCGTCGTCTTCATCATCGGAATGGTCGTAGAAATATTGATCCTCTGGTGTGAAAAGAGTCGACTGCCGAGAAAATCTCGTGTGTTGTTCATCGTGGGGCCGTGTAGTCAGGGTTTGTGGAGGCGTAGCGAACGGGTCGAGGATATATTTCTCCGGCGAGCTTGTGAAGGGATCTTTGGCCATCGATGGCCTGTGGTCGTTGAAGCTGCCTTTGTCTGCTAGGGATGGTGTTGGTGTCTTCGGGGTTGGAGGAAGGGCAGGCGGTGGCTTGTGGGAGGAGATGCGAGGTGGTAATGAAGCGCCTGGGTGAGAGGTGCGTGAGGAAGGAGGCGTCTGCGCTGTTGTTGGAGGGTTGCCGGTTAAGAATGCTGTCCGTTCCCCATGTTCTGCTGCATGGAAGCTTGACTGCTGAAGTAGGAGCGGTGAGTCGAGAGATTGCAATCTTGCATCCCACCCAGGTCCAAAGCGCATCCCAGCCAAGATTCCATTCAATCCTGGCCTCTTCTGACCAGCGGGCCTAGGCGCTACGCCCAGCTTCTTCGACCCCTTCTCGCCCAATGCGACCCGGTAATTGAAATCCACCCTCGTTCGCTCCAGCGTCCACTGTCCAGACTCCAGTCCCAACTCCAGCATTTGAGCGGCTTCATCTTGGGACTGGAAGAGCCCGTAACGAATAACCTCTTGCTGGCCACCGACTGACTCGAAACACTGTAAGCACAACTTCCAGCTTCTACGGGAATTCCTCCATTCACCCAACTCGGCTTGGGCGAGACCGAGACCAAACCATCCCACTGCACTGGTGGCGTCGTTATCGACGGCTTCTTTGAACACTTGAGAGGCGAGGTAGTACTCGCCTACGAAGGCGTAGGCCAGGGCAAGATCGAGGTAGAGTGGGCACAAGGCAGCCAGAGGCAAAGACCTCAGGGCTGGATGGTGGTCCTTTGTGACGGCGCGGACCAGACGTCGAAGGGCAGAAATTTGAGCCGATGGAGGGAGCGAGAGGGCGGCTGCCCAACGGGCATGGATTGCCGGCAGGGAGAGAGGTTGTGCGGGTCTTTGGGTTGAGGCCATGATTCTAATGGTGTGTGGTACCAAAGATGAAAAGGCTGATGTGTGATGAGTATGAAAGAGAAGTCTCGAGGGAAAGTAGGATGTAGGAATGGTGAGTGACACAGAGATGACGATGGAGGAGAGCGACGTGAATGCGGCCGCAGGGCCATGAAATAATTACAGTGACTTGTACGTCATTGGTGAAGTGCCCCAGCCATATATGAGGCCCATCGTAGAGTAGTATTGATCATGTTTGTTTGTGCTGCATGGATCCTTTCTATGGTTGTTGCTTTTGGTTCACTTTTAACGCAGTGACCACTTCTGCCTCACGAGATCTTGAAACAATTGAAAATTAGAAGGATACTTGAAGGAAGGAGAGAAGAGACAATAAGGCGTGATGAGAAGACATCTGTTCAACATTCTATTTTGTGTTGCACGTCAACGACAGGAAAACTGTGTTAGTAAGGTAGTCCACGATGGTTAGAAACCAAATATCATGACCCTACTTTACCACGTCCAGTATTTCAGCCGATTCGACGAGTATTCAAGCGTAGAGTAATTTCAGTCCGAGTGAAGAGACCGTTCTCGGGCCTGGCAGTTCTGGAATATGATTGACTCAGACAGTCTCGTGCTTCCCGGCGCTCCTCGGCATCTGGCCTTCTTCTTTGTGGATTTCTGAGCGTCTATGCATCTTGCCGTCTCCATTACGCGTGTCCTTAACGCCATGTCAATAGCTCGTCTCACCTGCTTTATAAAAGGGTCTCACGTCCCCAATCAAAATTCATTCTTCCTTCAGAGTCTCTAATGCCTTGTTGAAAGAGCGTGGCTTTGGCCTCTCTGCCGGAAGCAACAAATCATATGCTCTGGCATTGATCACACATGCTGAGGCTCTTGGTCCTCTTGATGTCTTTCTATCTTTCACGGCCATGGCTATTTCTGCTCTGCCTTTTCAAAGATCCCGGTCTCCATCTTTTGATGCTATCGACAAATGTGTTCTGATTTGGAGTGTGAATGGCAATCTCTCCTTCTATCTCTGATGTAATTCCGAAGATATTCCGATTGGCTGTATGTTTGTCCATGACGTTGAGCTTGAGCCTTTTGTGTGGTCAACAAGACTTCGCTGACTTCACTTCTTTTATCCCGCACCAGCAATTCAGCCTTCCTTTCTCCATCATCTTAAGCAAGGCTATCTACAATAACAACAACCAACCTCAAGCAAGATCACCCGGAAGCATTCATTCCATTCTCCATCAACGAGCACCCACATCATGAGCTCCACACTCGGAATCGGGGTTCCGGTCCCTAAAATGCTTCGTTAGTCCCTTCCTCTGGTCCGGTCGCAACCTTCCGCACCATACTGACAATCCATCTGTACAGCCATTACAGGCACCTGGACTCTTCCATTCGCAGCCTACCTCGTCTACTTATCCAACCGCATTGTCTATCGTCGAGTCAAGTCAGAAAAGTATATGGGCGACCGTTTTGTCGACGCCGCGGAATCCACCTCGAATGACAAGCCTGACCCCCTTTTCCTCGACTCTCGCGCTCACGACAATTTCATCGAGAACGTGCCCCTTTGCTTCACCTTGGTAGCGATCGCCGAGTTGAACGGTGCGAATCGGAAGGTCCTGAATTACGCGATGGCGACCCTGTTCGTGCTCAGAGTTCTCCACGTGGAGTTGGGCTTGAAAGGGAAGGATACGGTGGGGTGGGGCAGACCGTGAGTGATCTGGTGCACATTTGAAGCAGCGAAGGTCGTAGCTAACGCTGGGAATAGGGCCGGATACTTCGGAACTCAAGGATTCATTGCCGGAATGGCCGCGTACGGCACATACCTCGTCAAGGGCTACTGGGGCTATTAAATGGCCCAGAAAGAGTGGAGCGAAGACACTGGCGTGTCGACGGTCGAGGGCGAGCTGGCAATTGCATATGCTTGCCTGCTATAATGAATTTTGATTTGATTTTTACATTTCGGGGAGGATCCATCGAATGTTCTCCGCTCAGAAGAGCTTAATATCAGTCTGTATATAACCGCATCTGGGACATGTTACCTCAATCGCACTTTTAAAGACGGTTGCAAAGTCCGGTCCTTCCTTCTCCGTACAACCTGCGATTGCTTCCGACACCCTCCCTTCCTCTCCTACCCTCCTAGATCTTCTCCCTGTCCACCTCACAACATCTTTATCTACACCCTACAATCATTCCCACAGCATCGAACCCGAATCGCGAATACATCACTACCGCCCCCCTCTCAGCTCCCACCGCTCAAACCCGACACCAACGCCACTGCCCTAGAAAACCACCCCATGGCCCTCCTCCCCTCCATCTCCGACAGACGCTCCGCCCCCTCGCTCCAACCCACCGCCACAATAACACCAGAACTCCACCTGATCCCCCGCCCGCTTCGCATCACCAAACGAACCCCAACCACCACCCCTCCCCCCCCGCAACCCCTCACGAAACCCACCCTCACAACGCCAACCCTCAACCGCACAACCACCCTCAACCGCACAACCACCATCAACCCTATCCACCGCACCCGCCGCGCAACCACTCCAGACCCACCACCCACACCTCCAACCCACCCACCCACCTGCGCCCTCTGCCCCACCCCCCTCTCCCCCCACAACAACCACGCCTTCCCCCCCACCGCCCCCGCCATCACCTACACGATCCTCTCCCTCCTCCACCAGCACCACTCCTCAAACCCGCCGCGTCCCACCTCCCCAAACCCGCCGCGTCCCCCCCCCCCCCCCCCTCCCCCACTTCTGCAACGCCTGCTTCGGGACCCTGCACGGGCTGCGGCTGTGCTGGGGCTGCGGCGAGCCCGTCGCCCGGGCCGAGGAGCGCGTGGGCTGCGGCTGGGCCTGGTGGCACTGGGGCTGCGTGCGCTGCCTGCGGTGCCGGCGGCCGCTCGCGCCGCCGCCGTACGAGGATCGCGCCGTCACGCTGGACGGGATGCCGGCGTGTGGGGCGTGCGCGGGGGAGGTGGGGGGGCGGGAGAGGGGTGGGGGGTCGAGGGGCGAGGGGGGGAGTGATGGGGCTTGCGATGGGAGGGGAGGGGAGGGGGTGAAGGGGAGGCCGGTGCCGAAGTGGATGGAGAAGTTGCCGGGGAATAGAAGGGGCGGGGGGTATAGAGGGGATGGAGGGAGGGGAGGTGGTGGGTCTGGAGGTGTGGTTGGGAGAAGCGACGCGTTTCGGCGGCCGGGTTGGATAGCAGGTGCTTTGTTTCGCTCACCGTCGTTGCGAAGTCAAGCATTGAGGCCTTGATCATGGATGAATGAGGCTAGTTGTTTAGGCTTTGCCCGTAAGACTGTTATCGATTGATGAGTATCATCTGCTCTGGTATGGCTGCTGTCCTACTGCCGTCGTAATCATATCCTCGTAATCCCATGCTTTCGTACATCATGTCTCATAACATCATGACCGGCTTCCCAATCGATCTATCCTTGCTTCAATCCTGCCAAATAAGACACCTCACTTCGGTGCGTAGTTTTCTTTATCACTGTCATCGAAAGCCAACCCAGATGTGCTCCTTTGCAGCCTCGGTCCTGAGGTCTCGAAACTCCCGCGCAGACCTTTCAGCACCTTCCTCTCGAGGCTCGAGCGTGGTCCTCGCGACACTCTGCGTTGAGGAGACCCACGCTGCTCCAGTGGCCTTACTGTTTCGTAACTCGAACGTGGCATGCTGTATTTGGTATTCGTCGTAGTGTCGAATGACGAGCGCGGTAACAAATGTTGATGACTGCTTCGGCTGCTGCTGCCTAATACGTTGGCTGATTGGCGTCGTGCAACCTTCGTCTTTCTTGGACTCTCTCCAAGCCTCAAGGCCATCCTCCTTGGGCTGCCTTCCAGAGTACGTGTAAGCTCCTCCATCTCCGTAGACCCTAAAGTGTCCTTGCGCAGTTGAAGGTATGACTGTCTTCGGGCAGCTGTGAACGCTTGGCCAGCGCGGTAGCGGTAAGGTGAGCCGGCACCGCTTGTAGAGGAGTGATTTCGGTGCTTGTGCTCGATGGAAGCCGCCACTTGGGCAAGGGCGTTGGGAGGAATGTCAATAGAGTTCTGGGACGATGGTCAGCTTCTAGATGGAATGCTTGGAGTGTGGCAAGTATCTTTCGAGGGTAGGAGGGAATTGGGGCTTACTGGATGGATGATGGTGATCGGCAGCTGAACTTTCAAATGCTTGCTGGAGGTAGAAAGGTAAGCCAGGAACAGATGGGGAGCTTAGTGGGTATACATACTTGAAAGAGCAAGTGATTTGAACGTTCAAGAAGTAGCGGATGCCGAAGAATCGCCCTAGGCAGTACTATCAGCCTCTCTATTACGGGCCCGTGGATATTGCCTAGAATGGTATATTCTCAGGAGTTTCGAGCTCGGAAAGAGTATTGCGCAGACGAAAGCTTTTGCATTGGCGAAAACCTGAGCTGGAAGTACACACCTGTTTCGATGGATACCAAACCGGTGGGCAACTCCAATTGACAGGTCCTGAAGTCCTGCGACAATGAAACCACTCCTTGGAACCCATCAGCCAAATCTTTCCTCACAACTATCTCGGTTTGTCGATGATCTGGCAAGCGGAGCACATCGGCCGATACGGCGTTCGTAGAAGGCGCAGGATAGTTGTGGAACAGTGTAGTTTTCTCGAGCTGCAGCTCAACTTTCCTGACGTCCTTGCTGCTCTTGTTGTCAATGTGCATATCAACGAAGATGGGGTAGCCACTGATCCAAGTCTGACGATGAAGGCCTGCCGTCAATTTCACTGTCCGTGTATTGGATCGCTTTGACATGGGCATTTCATCCACCGCTAAGAGTGGGCTTGAGAGATTGACGAGAGCCTTTTCGGCTGCAGCCTGCGTTAGTCACAGGATATTCAGATCATGAAAGGTCAAAGACCTACGATCATGAACTGTCAAGACCGTGACCTCGCGGGATTGTCGAACAAAGTGTTTCTTCCCATAAATTTCAAACTCTGCCAACGTACAGAGCCAATAGCTTATGGCCGCCTTCTTCGACTTGTACGGTGGAGGACCCATGACCACGGGCAGGTCCAGTCGAAAGGGCAACGTAGAGCTTGAAGGTTGGACGTCCCAGGTAGTGTCAGGTCCAGGATCTGGAGCCATTGAAGCTGGAGGTGGATGTGCTGCATCGATCAGGTCGCTTGACAAGGCTCGAAACATGTCCTGTCTGCCTTTGCATCTTTCTACCCCAACGAGAGTGGCGGAAATCTTACTCAGCGCCAGACCCGCTGTAGACTTGCGACGTGTCTGAAATGGCCCTCCATCAATTCCCACGTGGATTTCGCCTTCCACCGTCGCTCCACCCATGAAAATCGGAGCTGACAGGTGGATGGCAAGGTTGAGACGAGGGTGAGTCAGTCTTGGGGTATCAAGCAGGTCAGTCGGCATGAGCAATGGAGCAAATGTCCGTGACGGAGCTCGTCGCAGGGTTAAAACGTTAGGTCGGCGGATTGGAGATGTCGATCTGCCCCTGGCAGGAACCGTTGTGCCATTGTTAGACATGCCGTGCGATGGCAGGGGTGGAGGCGCATGCGAAGCTGCTAATCGCATGGAAACGGCGGAGTTTCCTTGAGAGATACTCTTGGAGGAGCCTCTTTCTGGTATGCTTGATAAATGGCTCAGACATTCTCCGGGCATTATTGCTGATGAGAGAATAATCTCCGTAGTCGCATCAAGCTACCCTAGTGCTACTCTGACATGCATTGGGCAGATCATACGTTCCCAAGCAAATCAAGATTATTGTTCCTGCGTATTGCGGGCATGGTCCCTTCCTGGATGGTAGTCTGACAGCTGCAGGGTGCAAGGGGTAGCTCTGATATGGTAGGTGTGGCCCGGTTCTGCCTTCCAATGGAGGAATCGCTGGGGTTGGATAAAGGCGGCCGTTCTGAAGGTAGACTATAGGTCTTAATACTATAAGTTCTGTTCCATCAGTTCTGTTCCAGGGCAAGTGTTCCAGGACAATGGAAGCCATTATACAAGGGAGAATAAGGTGGCTTGAGGTAGGGTTGGAAGGTGGTTGGAATAAAGGTCTCAAGGGTTGACAGACAGGGTTCTCTGTAGTCTCAGTATTCAGACTCCTAGCGGGGTACCCTATGGCCAGCCCTACACTCATTCCTCGCTTGGGGCCAATCATATCGCAAGCTCATTACGGCATACCCCCCCTAGGTTCTCTGATGGTGTGCAGATCACCACGTGTATCATTCATTCCCTTTCACCTGTTTACTAGCACATGCTTTAGAAGTCTATTAGAAGACGCCAAATATGGTATCATGTATCATGTATGGGAACAATAGCCTTGTCATTCCTTGTCATCCCTTGTCATCCCATCCATAGGTAAAAACCCCATAATCTAGCCTGAACCCTCATGTGAGTGTAGCGATCAAATCTGAGCGATTATCGATGGGAGATGTTGCAGAATCCCAGCAGCCGCATCCTCGGAAATGCTTGTTCCAGGGTCTCTGCCAAGACGAAGCCTCCAACCCGTCCAAAGGTCAATCGTTCGGGACCCGCCTAGAAATGACATAAGATGATTTTCCGCTAAACCCTATGAGGGTATTCGATCCTGCTCCCATGTCCGCAAGCTACCAGATACACCAATCGCGTAGCTCGCCCAACCTTAAAGTGAGTCTGACTGGCTCCAAAGCAGCTACTTCTTCTCACCCCCGAAAAACCACTCTGCCCTTTAGTCCCTTCCCGACAAATCAATCCGTGGAGAATAAAAACAAAAAGCCAGTCCATACAGTCGTACTCGTCGGCCTTCTTGGCCCACTTCCATGCTCCCGGAGCCACCTCCACACGGACCACGCGAGCGGGCCACACGATGTGAAATGAAAATCTCTGCTTGGGCCCCTGACATGTCTAGAACATCGAGTCGTTGCCAAAAGAGCTAACCCCACAATCCACCACGAGCTCCGTACAGTAGAGTACATATGTCTGCCGTCTTCCGTAACTTACCCTATTTCCTGCTAGACGCAGCACCCTTTTTTTCTCTCTCCTGCATCACAATTCTTATTTCCATTACCTTTCTCTTACTCAACACTTTGCTCCCCCACTGACTGGTACATTCTACGCCTGCGTTGAGGCTCAACAACATCTCACATTCGCTTGCCAGTAGCGCTGCACACCCGTGCCTTGACCCAGGCTATGATCGGGAACCATACCTGAACAAGCGGGTTGACGAGACCTTAGTTTCAATATTCGCTAATTTGAACAACGTCCCCATATCTGTCTTGGTGGGAATGTCAACTATCGAGGATGTCCCCGCCGCTCCTAAGATCGAACACTTTGAGGAGGAATCCTTCTCGGAATCCTCTCCCGATCCCGAGGAGCAGAGTTTGACTCAAGAACCTGCACAGGTGCAGAAGCGGAAGGGAGGGCGCAAGCCGGTATGGCCTGCTTGCATATATTGTCCGAATCTACATTTCCCCTAATGCCATCTTAGATTTACGCGACATCGGAAGAACGAAAGCAACGAAATCGCCAAGCTCAGGCAGCTTTTAGGGAACGCCGAACAGAATACATCAAGCAATTGGAGACGACGATCAAACAGCATGAGGAAGCCCTTCAAAGTCTACAACAAAATCATAGAGCAGCAGCGGACGAGTGCTTGATGCTTCGATACAAGAATTCCCTCCTCGAACGCATACTGCTTGAGAAAAGTAGGCCATGTTGTTAATCGATACTTGCGCCTCTACGTTGCTGACGAAGCCACAGAAATCGATGTGCAGGCTGAGCTGAAGTCTAAAGCTGAAGGCGCCACGGTTGTGCAACTTCCAACTCAGCCATTGGGGGGCCCGCAGCCGACTCCGGTTCAGCGAGCTCTTCTGAATCGGCTAGGGCAGGTCCGACGCTCAACATCTGGATCTTCGTCTCGAGCATTAAGGCCCCACTCTTCCAAATCTTCTTCGGTCCTGTCTCCTCGGCTTCAGCCATCGCAGCATTCGCAGATTGTATCAGCAGTCACGACAAAATCTCCGATTGGCATAGCGAAAGGTGGGATGATCTCACCTAGCGTCGATATGAAAGCTCAGCAACCACAACAGCCGCCGCCGCCGCCTGAGTCTCAAGCATACCCTCAGCAACAGCCGTCAAGGCTAAGCATACCAACAAGTCGATCATCGATGCAAGGTACGACGCCAAGCACGGCAGATACAAGTCGTAGCAGTGAGATGGGTAGTACAGCTGGGACGCAAACAAGCTTCTATCCATCTCCATTCCAAGCTCATATAGAGCAACTCGGCAAGCTGTCCCGCCCCCTCCTTTCCGTAATATAAATAGAGCTATGTTCGTCCTAGATTGATTCCGTGAGTACAGAACAGGAGTACGATGCGCATGTCGATATGCTCGACGACGAAAACCCCAGCGATCGCGACGTGGGTCCCGGCCCCTATCCGCAAAATTTCCATCACCAGCCTCTTTCCCCGCACCAGCAAATACCTATGGGTATGCAGGGTCAGCCACCAATGCAGCAGATGCAACCCATGCAGCAAATGCAGCCTATGCAACCAATGCACCCACCGTCGGCCTCACAAGCCATGGATCCGAACAATCCAGCGTATCCAGGGATGCAGCCTGGCTTCGATCCTTACGATCCTATGTTAGACGCCGATCCGTTTGGCCTCTCCGCCAGCATGCATTTCCCCACCCAATTTACCTTTCAAGAGAGTTCGATGAGACGGTGATGACTTGGGGTGAAGATGATTTTTGTTGAATGGGAAAAGTTCTAATGTGATCGGAACAGGGCTCGTTCAAGGCGTGAACGCCTGGCATGCATTCTTGAAGGATTTCTGCATCAGCGAAAGGCGTAAACAATTTGATACCACCAAAAGCTGCAAGCAGCTTCAGCATCTTGCTTTGTATCTAATTTCTCTACACTGCTCGTCAGAAGTTCTGGCTTCTTGTCATTGATGGTCAGAGCATCATAAAAACCCGAAAGATCAAGCTGACCTCTTCCCAAACAATCTGAATGTACAATGTAAACAATTGTCTCATCGACTCGTCGAATCTCGAGTTAGACGCGCTAGTCTTGGCGGCAGATCCCAACCTCGCTAAGAAAACCCGCACAACTCGACTCCTGACAGTGTCACAGTGACAGCAGCAACGTTGCATCACACAACGTCAACGCGATTCAGATAGAGAGACAAGATCCTGCGCTAGGATCCTGTCGCTCTTAATTGACACCGTCCACATCACACTGGTGCGATAGCAAAGGAGGCCTTCGGAGGAAGGCAGTAGGCGGGCGTCATGAGTGACGTGAAATCCAAGGTGCGGAGCAATGATCTCAAATCCTACAACTATGAAGCTCTATATGTCTCTCATAAGCTTTGCGCTTTATGCCATGGCAATTGCTAACATTCGAAATCTACAGAACCTTTACGAGCTCCTCGGTCCGCCCGGTTCTATAGCTCTCCTCAAAACTCTAGCTAATCTTCGACCACAGGTAATGACAGTGACCAGGATTCGGACAAGGAGCCAGCACCACCTACAAAGGTGACCGATAAGCCAGTTGCACGACATGGCAAGCGTGATGCACCTGCTTCAGCCCCGAGTGAGGCTCGTGGAGGAGGTGCTGGAGGCGAGCGTGGTGGACGCGCAGGACGTGCCCGTGGACGTGGGGGGTTCTCTGGCAACGATGGAGGTAGGTCATTTCCTTTCTACAAATTGGAGCTGCACGGCGAATGGGCTTCCTTTATACGGCGATTGCTATTTTACACGCAGTACTGACATTGAGCCCAGTTTTTCGCGACCGTGAAGCCGGCTCGACGAACAATCGCGACAAGCCCACCGACGATGGACTCCGTCAAGATCGCCACGCAAACCGCATCGAAGGTGGCCGTGATCGAGGCAGCTACGATGGACGCGGTGGCCGTGGGGGCCGTGCTGGCAGAGGTGGACGCGGCAACCGTGATGACCGCCACACTCGTGGCGTTCCCAAGTATGCATCACCTCATTCGCCCTACGAGTTTTGTCTGTACTGACCTCTTAACTCTACAGCGACCACGTCAAGCAAGCCGACCAATCATGGGGCGCACCTACCGGCGAATCCGAGTGGAAAGACGAACAAGCAGGTGAAGCCATTGCCAAAGCCGAAGAGAAGGACGAAGGTGCAGCTGGCGGGTGGAATGCTAGCGCTGCCCCAGGAGACGACTGGAATTCTGGCGCCGCTGCGGTCTCCACTGACGCAGCTCTCACAGCAGACGCTGACGGTACTGCTCCGGCCGAGGGAACTACCCCCGCCAATGCTCCAGCCGAACCAGTCGCGGAGCCTGAGCCCGAAGACAACAGCCGCTCTTACGCCGACTACCTCGCCGAGCAGGCGGAGAAGAAATTGAAGCTCGGCGGTGGAGTGCCGGAGGCTAGAAAGCCAAATGAGGGCAGCAAGGACAAGAAGTACGACAATGCGAAGCCGGTCGCTAAAGATGAGCAGGAGGACTTCTTCTCCGGCAAGAGCGAAAAGGCCAAGCGAGAACGTCAGCGCAAGGAGAAGAATGTCCTTGATATCGACATCAAGTACGTCGAGCCTCAAACTGGTCGAGGTGGAGGCGATCGCGGCGGCAGAGGACGAGGCCGTGGTGATCGAGGAGACTTCAGAGGCAGAGGCAGGGGTCGTGGTGACGGTTTCAAACCCAGAACCGACAGTGGTTTCCGTGGCGGACGGGGCAGAGGTGATGGTGGCTCTGTCAACGTCAAAGACGAAAACGCTTTTCCAAGCTTGGGCGGCTCATAGCTGAGCCTCGATCTCTCCTAGGATCTGGAACACCAGAGAGGGGATTTACGGATCAGGTACGCAACAGGTAGGGGCATCAGATCAGGATGCATCTTGAAATGATTTTCGTTGAGCTCGAACAACGTCGACTGTAGAATATCTCGGTGGCATAGCTTAGCAAAGCAGATCAAAAGCAAAATCTTCTCAAGCCATTTACCAAATCTCTGCCCCTCTTTGTGCTGTGAGTCGAGCATGACTACGATTTCGAGCTAGCTTACCCACCGAAGGACTTTCTACAGAGGCAAAGAAAGGAATCGTGAACGCTGCTGCCGCGTTTTAAAGGGTCATGAATCCATTGGAAAATATTTTTGGGGTTCACCGCCTGTGCGATGAAGCTCTTTGCGTCCGTCTCCCCCAGCACGGTCATATTGATCATCCATCCATACCGCCTAGCGCCTCCCCTCTAGCTGCTTTTCCATACTGCTGAGCTCGGTTTGTTATGTCTTAAATGTCGTCGCTTCAGCCTTCGTGTTACCTTTTCAATAACGTCTTTCCCTGCTCACTTGACGCAATTACTAGCCTGATTCCATTGTCGTTTGCGCAGTGATGGATTCGTTTCTTGGTGGATTGGGCAAGCTGGGGGGCTGATTGACCTGTCGAGCGTATAGTCTGGGATTGGATGGGCAGAATTTGGTGCAAGGTGTTATGGAAAACCGAAAGTGAATGATCTGAGTAGACTATGCTTCCCTGGAAGACATAGAGACGAGAGGATTTGGTTTCAAAGAGTTGAAGGAGAATTGGATTGAATCAAAAATGGCCACATTCGATTTTGCCAAAATTTTCCCCCATCGGCATTATAGAGCAAATGTTTTGTTGAGAGGCTTTTAGGTGCATGGGAACCTGAGAGCTGCATCATTTCAACTGGGCAGCAGATAGGCAGGCGCTATTGATGATGACCTGGACGCTTCATAGTCTGGCGAAGAAATGCAGAAGGCTTGGTTATTTATGAGAGTGTGCCTGGAAGTTACTTTCAATCTTAGTGGCACTAAATGCACATCATGATTCTAGTCAAGCTCTGCAGGACCACTCCATAGCAGGTTGTATCGTGCTTTGGAGCAAAATAGTCGCATTTATGCACCGAATTTCATGCAGATGCACAAATAAGATACAGTAAGGCCGGCTATGCACACTTATCCACTCCAAGACTAGAACCGGGATGAGTCAGCGGATCTTCTCCGACCTCACCCCTTCACTCTGGCTTCAACACAGTGTGATGACGACCTCTGAACTTCGAGAAAATCCGCCCGCGATCGATCATACGAGCCGGAAGATAGATGAGGGTGAGGCAAAGAGGTGGGGCCACTGCTGGAAAGGAAGCTATATGATCATATGAGCTAGGTTGTGTCCCTGTACAACAACAGCTTGTTGAAGCTAGCTCTCTGCGTTACGCGTTGCACTTGACTTGCGCCTTTGCTTGATATGCTGCAGAAAGACGAAAAACCCAAGTGACCACTCGCATTGCTGTAGATGACGATGATTCTTGCTCCTGCCGCCTTCCTGTGCAATGCGAACCGGTTTCGAATTGGGATATGAGTGATTTGAAATGAAACAAAAAGATTGTGATGCCGCTCCGCAAGGCGGATTCGAACTCCTGACCTCGCTCGTATCGAAAATAGATTACGGGCGCGGAGAGTATCGACAGCTGCCAGCGGCGACGACAGCACCCTCAAGAGGAAGGCAAAAAAGGCAAAAAGATGTAGAGGTATCAGAGGATCAAAATGGCAAAAGACTCCACCACCAAACCCGAAGGTTGGTGGCTTACAGAAAATCCGAAGATTTTACTAATATCTCACAAGGTCAGGATCAATTACGTGGGCTAGCGTTGACTACCATACATCCACAAGTGGTGATGGGATCGACTCGGCTAGGGACGCCATTTCGCCTTTCTTCCTCGGATGCAATAGTTTACGCTATTACAATATATATTCTATAGTTGGTGATCAACACGGAAATAAATGCCACCCATCTCAGATACGCCCCCTTCGCCTCACAGATCATATTGCGCTCCTACCAGTACATTTAATTACTCTCATCATCGAGTACATGGGAACAAAAAAACAAAAATTCGGTAAGTCAAAATAGCAAAAGACTACACTACCAACTCAGTCGGTCGAACTGAGGTGGTAGCTTGCAGAAAACCCGGAGGTTTTACTTAATCATGGTCCGGATCAATTATGGACGATAACGTTGACTACCATACATCCACGAATGTGGTGATGGGATCGACTCGGTTAACACCACCATTTCGCCGTTCTTCCACAACTGCAGACAGAGTCACTATTTTTAAATATATACTTTTTCTTCCGATGCGAAATATTTCATGTTCGTAGTCCGAAGCACATCCGTGATTGTGTAGCAACCATGTCATCGCGTGTTTTGCTTTACTGTCTCCCATCCATCAACACCGTACATTCCTGCCCCTCCGATCCCCACACTTGCCTCGTTACGCATCAAACCAACCTCTGTTTCTACCACAATCATGACTATCATGCGTAAAAACGGCAAGGTCACCACCACCACCCGCGCCATTAAGCGTGACCGCCGCCATGCTCGCAAGAGTAGGCAGCGTCAGACCAGTGGTACAATATCCCCCAAAGGGTTCACAAACGTCGGGAATCTACCCACTGACATACACATCTACTAGAGCGCCATCTTGCGAACCTCCGCCTGCAGGCGTTCAACTATAACGCCAAGCAGTCCCGCCGCTGGCTTCGCGCCCGCGTCCTCAGCGAAAACAGCGGCTTCGTAACCAAAGAGGCGGCTTCGCAGCTCGTAAAGCACTTCGAAAAGACCGAATACCAGCTGCAGCACCCCCGTATTACCGACGCCGTGCTCACCGCCAATGCTAAGTGGGTACTATCGCAGCTGGGGGTGGAGCGGGAGGCGGCCAGGGGTGAGCAAGGATACCCGGAGAGAGTGCAAGATTGGTGGGCGGCGCCCACAATGGTTGGCAAGAAGAAGAGGAAGGGGAGGATGATGGGAAAGAAGCAGGGGGCTACGGCCGACCAGAGTGTCAATATTGAGGGGCTACGGGACGAGGTTGGTGCTTTGGGGTTGGGAGAGGAGGAGATGGAGGATCAAGACGGCGGCGTTTGGCTAGAAGACGAGCAGGAATTTGAGGGGTTCGAATCCCCAGTCATGATGTCTCCGACGGGGTCTGTGATCGGTGAGGGACAGGAAGAGGAAGAGGATTGAAAGTGTCTTATGCTTGCGCTGTGTGTTTCTGTTGGGTGTCTGCCTTCGGGGCGGGTCTAAGGTCACAAACAGGGCACCAGATATTGCGAAATGAAACCGGTTTCCGCTGATTATATCTCATACCAATGACAGTTATGAAGTTTCCTTTGCCAAAGTACAGCCAATGGAGCTATTCAGACTTGCAGAAAAGGCAGCGAAACCAGGCAAGATATCGCAACAAATGACATTCGTCACGGTCTAAATCCCCAGGATATTTAGAAACCTAATAGAAATTAATCAGACTGCTTGGTGCTCCACTGGGCTCGTCTTCGTACAAAATCTACTAAATTTTAGAGTCACATCCTCTGGTTGTGCAAAGAATATAACTTTGTCCGCGAATACAATGTCCATCGATATTCCAGTGGGAGACCTTGGGAATACCCTCTCCTTATCTATTTATACCACAGTTCCAGGGTTTTGGAATGGCATGTCGTTGGCCGGAGAAGCGCCGGAGAAGATTCCCCTGCATTAAATATGCACTAATTTATGCCGCTGGCCATGCTTCCCCGCATTTTGCAGCGCTGATCCGGATGGTCCTGACAAAACAGCACCTCTACATACTAATTCTGCGCTTTTGATCTACAATCTCTGAATCTAACACCGTTGCTGAGTTATCTTGTCATATCGTCGATTAACATTCAATGCATTGGCTTCTCACCACAATTGCCGCTGGTTCGGCGCTGCTGAGTCTCCCTGTGGGAGCTTCCAAACTCACTCCACCAGTCGTGCCGTTGGTTGTCAGGAATCCGTATTTGAGTACGTGGCTGGGCGACGTGAGAGAAACACCATGGAACAAATGGCCAATGTTTTGGACTGGAGAAGAGGTACGTATCGTTAGCTCAGCCGGGCCAATCATTTTGCGCCGTCCATAGAATGCCGAAGTCCCGGGAGCGCTTTAACGATAAAGCTGACGCCTGCGTTTACATAGATTGGATTTGGGGTGCTGGCTGCTGTTCCTGACAGTGGAGATGTATACCCTCTCTTGGGAAGACCCCACGATTCCCTACTTCTTCGAAAGGACAATGGGTGAGACGATCAAACGCCGTGGAGTCACGCACAGAATTGCTTATAACTCTATCTTAGATTCAACGTCTCCTTCTGCAGCTACCTCGGCACCACCTTCGACGCCTCGACGACTAATCTGACATATCATATTCCCGCTCCTCGGTCTCACAAATCCACCAAGCCTCTAGAGATCGTCATCTCCTTTCTTTCGCCTATCACCCCAACTTCGACCCTCCGCCAATCGATTCCAGCTTCCTACATGACAGTATATGTCTCGGGTGGATTCAATGTTGATATCTACGTCGACATCAATGGTCAGTGGGCGAGCGGGGACAGAGGAAGCCGAATTGTCTGGGACTTTGATCAGCAGCAACTCGGAGGCGACAAAGCGTTGAAGACCTGGAAAATCAGAAGAGAGACAGAGCAGTTGTTTTCAGAAATTAGAGACCAAGCCGAATGGGGTACCTTGCATTTCTCTGCTCCATCCGTAGGTCCTTCCAGAGCCCCTTACCGGATGTCCTCAGACTGACGCTGCCAGGATGTCCGTCACGAGTCTGGGACCTCAGGCCTCATCCGTCCGCGATTCGCGCGGACTGGTACCCTTCAAAACGCTATTGACGAAGACTTCCGCGGCATCATGGAAGAGGAGCCTGTCTTTGCGTTCGCCAAGTCTTTCAGCCTGAACTCTTCGTCAGCATCGTCCACTCACAGTGTCGACAGCGTCATGTTCACTATTGCACACATTCAGGACCCAGTCGTCCAGTTTGCCGCAGAGCGCGGTCTGACTTTTATGAGACCGCTTTGGGCTTCTTGGTTCTCTTCAGTCGAGTCTCTGTTGGCTTTCCATTACCTAGACTTTCACGATGCTGCGACGCTTGCTAGCAACTACTCCACGCAGCTTGCTAAAGACGCCTACGTATCTGGAGCAGATGATTACGTTGACATCGTTGCCCTGACCGCGCGGCAGGTAATGGGTGCAACAAGCTTCGCTGGGACTCCTGACAACCCAATCCTGTTCCTCAAAGAGATTTCCTCCAATGGCAATTCTCAGACAATCGACGTCATCTTCCCGGCTTTCCCATTCTTTCTGTACACCAACCCTCGCTGGTTGGCATACTTGCTTGAACCCATTATCGAGCACACACTTAGCGGCCAATATCCTAATAAATATGCTTTGCACGATCTTGGAGCCCACTTTCCAAACATGACGGGACATCCCGACGGAAGGGATGAGTATATGCCGGTGGAGGAATGTGGAAATATTCTGATCATGGGTTTAGCAATCGTCAACAGCCTATTTTACGATACAGATGTTGCTGCTGGCTCGCACTGGGCGAGCCTTGGAAGTCAAAGCTTTGATGCTAACCCCACAACCAGCGCTTTCTCGTTGAATGATCTAGAGGAGCGAGAGGGCGTCTTCGGACTCGACGATTCATGGGGCGGTTCTACGAAAGGACTGAAGCAGGCGCAGAAATGGGTCACCAGGAGTTATAGGCTTTGGAAACAATGGACCGGCTACCTTGTGGAGTTCTCTTTGGAACCAGATCATCAGCGCAAGTCAATTTGGCTGCTGGCAGAGGATCTATTGCTAACGACTCATAGTCTCTACCGATGACTTTGCGGGGCCTCTACAGCTACAGACCAATCTAGCTCTCAAGGGTATCATTGGCATCAAAGCTATGGAGGGCATTGCCAACGTAATCGACAACAAGGAGGACGCAAAGAATTTCAAGGTCCGTACAACTATGTTGCTTCTAGGCGATTGTCATTAACGAAAACCCCAGAACATCTCAGAAGCCTACGTCTCGAAGTGGGAAGAATTCGGCATCTCCCGCGACGGCAGCCACGCCAAACTCGCATACGACTGGTACGGTTCCTGGACGACCCTCTACAATCTCTATGCCGACGCCCTACTCTGCTTCCACCTCGAGGGAACATCGCTCTCTTCATCGGTAAGCACGGTTGAGCACCATGATCACCAAAAGCCCTTAGAACCTGGCCACGACACACACAATTCAAACAGCACCGGCTTCGTCCCTCAACACGTCTACAAAATCCAGTCAGACTGGTACCACGCCGTCCGCCAACGCTACGGCCTGCCCCTCGACAGTCGTCACCTCTACACGAAAACCGACTGGGAATTCTTCGCCGCGGCCGTTACCTCAAAATCTGTCCGTTCCGAGATCCTAGAGAGTGTAGCCAAGTGGCTCAACGAGACCAGCACCGATCGCCCGTTTACGGATCTTCACGAGACGGAGGGCGATGGTGGCTTTCCGGGTGCGCACTTCATGGCGAGGCCAGTGACTGGGGGCCATTTTGCGTTTTTGACGCTGGGGAAAGCGTGTGGTGGAAATGCCATGGACGGGTTGGCTTTTCTGGAGGATGAGAGTCTGCTCAAGGGTGCGGACCTGTGGAACGAAAATGTCGTTTTGGACTTGGGGGCTGGAGAATTGTAAATGTCGTTTGGATATAACTGGGAGGAAGAAAAAGAAGAAGAGATTGGATGATGAATGGAGCTGGGTACAAAATGTTTTGCATTAGCCTGAATTTTCGGTACGAATGTCCGACAATATTGGACAAGATGGGGAGGGTACACATGTAGGGTTTTCAAAAGTCTGTACGTGTAACTTTGTATCAAAACAAACATGGCGCCGTTGACCAACGAATGTGGCGCTTGGCCGGTATCTCACAGGCTTTTGCACAACACAAGCAGTGCGAGAAGGAAGGGCTTCCGTGATGGCAAATACGTTATTTGATCGGTGTCTTACTCGTCGTTAATGCAACATCAGCAGCGAATCATGGCTTTACTATTGACAGCAAATGCACCATCCTTACGGCATCTCGCTTCTCCCCCCACATATGCAATACCAGCGATCACGAAATCTCCCATATCTACGTTACCTCCATTGTGTCGCAAACCCTCAGAATCATACACCAGCAACATTTCAAACCCCCTCACAACTCCTCCCACAGATTTCTTTTCCTCTCCCCCCTCTTTTTCTCTTCGGGCTGCTTCCCAATCTCCTCCTCCTCCTCTTCCCTCCTCTTCTGCTCTTTCACCCTCTTCTTCTCTTTTTTCCCTGCAGAGGTACCCCTCGCCTTCCCACTCCCTTCGCTCCCCGAACCAGTACTGATACTCTCCCCCGTCTCTCCATCGGTTCGCTCACCTTCACTGGGCTCTTCCTCGCCGGCGACACTATCGGCAGCAGCCTCTCGACGCCGCCTGTTTTTTGCACTATTGACTACACTCATCAACACGCCCATGCTGCCGGTGCCACTCCTCTTTCCTAGGCCGGATGCTTTACCCGGACTCGGTAGCGTTGGATTAGGCGGCTCCACTGTCGGGCTAGGGTCGGTCAGCTGGAAGGCGGATGGGTCGGGATCAGGAAGACGCTTGCGGATCAAAGAAGCGAAAGATTCCTTCGAGGCGAGCGTGTTGAAATCTCTGGTTGTGGGAGGGACGCTGTTGGGTAATTGTGCGAGCTTTGATGGTGGGGACGAGGGAGGTGGGGTTGGCGGGCGTGGGAGGAAGAAAGGGATTTTTAGAGGAGATTCCTCAGGAGACTTTGTCGTGCTCTGCGACTCGACTTCGTCGTCTGTAGCTTTGCTGTTCTTTTTCAGATTTGTGGCTGTTCCTGCTTCGGTAGTACTGCTGTCCTTGGGCTCTTCGGCCATGTGTGATGAACCATTCGTAGCAGTATTGTCTGATGAGGCTGACACAGGCACGTAAGATTCAGGCGTGTTGCTGCTATTTAGTGGGGACCGTGGCCGTTCTGCGGTTGTGGCGAGGTTCTGTTCCGACCTGGCAGGCGAGGAGTCAATGCTGGTAATAGATGAAGATTCGCTAGGATGAGGCGATATGACTCCCAGAGCTTCAAGTTGGTCTGCTGCATATCAGCCGGTGAAGAGAATGAATAAGAAGGTCAGCTTACCCCAGCTGCGGTAGTAGTATCGAAAAGTAGCGAAGGGCGCGTCGAGAGGATCGAGCAGTGCATATTTGTAGTAACGCTGAGGATGATTGTCCAAGAGGGTTCCTGCATTGACGAGACTGTTGCATGGGTAGCCACGTCAGTTGGCTGGCCGCAGTGGGAAATGACCGAACCACTTACTTGATGCCACCTACTGCTTGCTGCTGAGACTTTTTCTTGTCGATGTTCGGGGAAATGCCGACACTCTGAATCGTTTGGAAACCTGGCTTAACCCTCTTCCTACCCTTCGATCGAAACACTTTGATTTCCATGACATCGCTCAGGTTGTCCAGAGCACCATTGTCGAGACCGGCAGTGTCCGGGCCAAAGCAGAGAACTCGTTGCTGTAAAGTAGTACCTCTAGCAAGGGCAGAGCTATGACCCGGCTTAAAGAGACCGAACATGGTCTTGCCTCGGTAGGCATCGTCCTCGCCACAGCCCCAGCTCACGACGGAATTACCGTTGAGGTAGAGCTTAAAATAGTAGAGCAGTTTTGGTGGATAAGGTGGCGAAATACTGTATGAGATCCAGAATTGCGAGGATGGGTATGTCGGGATGTACACAGATACTAGCGAGTGATCTGGATTGACGAGCGTCGGTGCATTGGAGAAGGGATCCGTGGGTGTCGTCGGCGGTGCATATTCGGGAATCGTGAGAATGTCAAACTGTGAGACGAGGGAGATGGTGATGCTTCGATATGTGGGCATCTTGGTAGTTGGGAGTTGATGCGTGATTGTTTGCGGTGTTGTTGTAGAGTAATGCTGCTAGTCCATAGATCCATTTTCTTCAACACTTTTGCATTCAGATACGGAAATTGCTCTTTCGAAATTCACGCCTTCAAAATCTCAAGGCAATACGCTGGTCTAGCCCTCTTGGATCATGCATGCGTTGCTCGGTCCCATTTGGATTCTGATGTGTTGAAACTCGTGCAACGCTCAAAACCATACTTTTCAAGGGCTGACGGCCGGAAGTTCTCAACTACTCATCCGAAGACAGAGCTTTGAACCTGGCTGATCCATCTAGGCTGAAGCTTGAGCAGCATATTCGCGGCCTCATGAGAGCTTGGCTTCGACCGTCAAGATGCGGTTTACACCGATATCTGTCTTCCTTCAAGCAGACACAAGCTTTCAAACATCTCCATTTTGCCTCATCACCTCCCCTACTACCGCATTGTTTCCCTCCAATATCCTCTGAACGTCCTCCTTACACTCGGGAATCCCTTTGACAATCTCCTCCGCCAGCATATCCCTGAAGCCCGCAAACGCCTCACTCTTCCCCTTCAGATACTGATTACTCCTCTGCACCGCCTCGACAAGCTCTCTCGTGTATATGTCTGGGTTGCGACCTTGATCGATATAGTCTATTATCTCCGGAGGGAGACCAATAGGCAGGGAGGAGGACGAGGTCGAGAGGGTCGAGAGAGAGGTGGTGAGTTGGTGTCTGTAGATTTCCGGAAGGGTGAATTAGCAAAAATATCCAGGTCGAGGAAAGGGGATGGAAGAGCATACATTTTGCGTACTAGCTGCTGCTGGGTTTCGGGACCAAGGTAGCCATGCACGGCAGATTGGATCTCGAAGAGGTTCTGGATCACGTCTCTGAGACGGTCTATAGCATGCTTTTAGCCTAGTCATCTGGAGACATATAGGTCGGACCATACCATCGACGGTATTTTCTGGCATTGGAGCCATGTCGAATGTAGAAGGAGCGAATGTGTAGTTACACAACGCCCAAGGCCGGAGATAAGTTGACGGCTTTGGCCTAGTGGCTTTGCTCTTAGCCCCCAAATCCGATGATCCTCATGATGTGTCACATGATGTGGATCACCTCTCGCAGCTTAAGGTACTTTGATTGTTGGAAGCCTGGTGTTATATCAACTGACCTTCCCTCTTGACGTATGGTTCTTCTTTTCGCTTACTTGTAGTAGAGCATTCTTCGTTCGCGCAGTATCAATCGTTTTTCATCCTTTCTTCTGTCTCTTGCTGTCCATGCTTTTATGATGGTTAAGTTCTCCTATCCAAAGGCCTTAGGCTCAACAGAACCATTAGAAGCCATGGACAGTCTCAGCATTGGAGTATCCATCCAGGACTTCGAAGCTCCAACGACCTTTCCCTTTCAACGCCTCCCCGTGGAACTCCACCTTCTGATGCTCCAACACATCCTTGTATCCCCAGCTCCAATCCTCAGTCCCAACATCCCACTTAACGCCCAAAAGTACTTTGTTAGAGGCGAAGAAAAAGGCCTACATCAAGTCAAACCTCACATGATCTTCACTTGCAAACTCTTTTACAAGGAAGGCCTCCGTCTACTCTACGGTCACAATACGTTCATGTATACATAATCCTAGACAACCTTTCCGTATACGCTGTCAAAATGTGACATGGAGGAATGCAAACGATGTGTCAAGAACAGCATTTCACCTCTTGCCACAATTGCAGAACATCCGCCCGCCATCCTCTGCAATTGGAACCTCGCTTTTCAAAAGCATGCCGCGAACATCCATCTGCGGCTCCCCGACACCAATAACTACGATTTTCTCAAGGACTGCGAGGAGCCGCTGCAGCAGATCGTACAGCACTTCACCAACCTTAGAACATTACGACTCGATTTTCTAGACGTATCTACAGGCCAACAGTCCGCATGGGACGTCGATGAATACTTGATGCATGATCTCCTGTCTACTCCCCGATCTACTATCTGGAGCACCATGAAGGAATTCCAGGCCCCAGATCGATCTGCCGGAGCCTTGAAAGAAATCGTCCTTACGGGCCTGCCTCAAAACGACTTAAGCTTGTATGTCGTGAAGCAGTATGCGCGATTACTGGCTCCGAATGGTAGAATTTGCGTAGGATGGGGAGTAAAGGGAAAGCGGTACGAATTGCTTGGTGCACGGGGAGACGGTGAGGTGACTAAACGAGAGGATTTGGAACTTCTATGGATGAGGGTGGAGGAAGTGGGGGAATGGATCGCAGGGGAGTGTTACAAGAAGGGCAGTAGGTGGTTGTGTACGAGGCAGAAGCCTGAGTCGAAAGCTTCATGGTCTCAATCCCCGCCCCTTCCAGAACCAGAGCAAGGTCAAGAGTCTAAGGCATGGGACCAGGAGTTTTGAGAGGATCTGGAGACACTTGCGAGTTGGACAATCTTCGAGGACGCGAATGAAGACCTACCGAACCAGCGAGTGAGCGGTTCGGCAATAGAGCCCGCGGCTTTCAAGACCCTGTTGGCTTGAGGCGTACCCGTCTTGAAATATCATCCTATTGGAACCGAACCCGTCTTCCGCCAATTCGAGCATTCCAAACCTGTACATTTCTCAAACCAAACACATAACCTTTCCATCTCTATTTCTAGATCAACAACAACGACAACTCACATCAGGCATTCCCTATCCGTCTTCCTCAAAATTACCAGAGTCTATACTTCAACAAGGGCCACTTACTCGCAGATCACGGGGCTGTGGAATAGAATCCCTTCACCTGAGTTTCCGTAGGGGTTGGGCTACCGTGCTGGCCTGATAATTGAGAACAGTATCAGGCGGGAGTACAACAGTATAACCAAACTTTCTGCCCATTCCTGGGTTGTTGGTCCGACGATGCATCATTGTATGTTTTGTGTTTCTCTTTGGTTGATTTTGCGGTAGTATGCGCGTTGGTGCAGTGATAAGGAACAGTAGTGAACTGTTGAAGATGCCGGCGGTAGACAACACTCATCAGGTTCATACACCGTGTATGCAATCTTACGTACGGCTACTTTACTCTATCCTGTACATTGGAAACATCCAAATTCATACCACGACGCTCAAAGCCTAAACATCCCTAACCCTCATTTCCTTCCCACTGCCTTGCGTGCTTGTACCTCCAGCCCCACCATCAATCTCTGTCTCTACCATTTCCAAGCCGGAGAGGTCAGGGTAGCGTTTACTGAAAGTGGTTTCCCAGTCATCGTCGGCAGCGTCCAACGACGATGTCTCAGGAAGTGATTGCTGCTGTTGCAGCCGCGAAGGAAGCGGTTTCCTGGCGACGAGAGATGGAGGTTTGGCAGGTGATGGCGGTCTGTCGCCCGTCCGGAGGATTTGAGGTTTCGGTTGCGGCTTGGGTGGGCCAGTAGGGCGGGTGAATGGCTGTTCGGTTGCAGGCGCGCTGTGACGGGGAAGGTTCTGGAGGAGCGGTGGTCGATTCGACAAGGATAGATTGGGTCGGCCAACGGTTGGAGGCATGTCAGGTAGGGGTTTCGATTGTGGTCGCATTTGGGAACTTAAGCCATCCGATGGATGTGCTGGTGTCTGACGAGAGGTGGTTCGAGGCGGATGGACGGGCTGAGCTTGTCGAACTGGCTGCTCGTCTGAGGAATCTGTGAAGTGGCCATATCCTGATGCAGTCTTTGTTGGTGATGGTGAAGCTCTGCCGCTTTCATCAAGCAGCGACTGGACTTTGCTTTGAATAGAAGCAGCCTTGTTGTTCAACCCGGCCGGCCGCCGTTTGCCATCGTCACCACCTTCAGCAAGACGTTGTCGGTAAGCAGCCGCAGCATCAGCGACCCGTTTCTCCTCCTGGGACAGTCGGCGCCGCTCGAGTTCTCGCCGCATCTCTGGAGGAACCTCTTCAGACTCTTCGAGAGCATTACCATCATCACTCCTACCGTCTGTTGCCTCAGAGCCTGCGATTGGCGTGAGATCGTTTCCACGCACAGGTGAACGGCTTGAGTCTCGTTGTTCCGGAGCTCCAGTGTTTGTCTCAAAGCGCCGGAAAGCCTCTCCAAATCGGCCAGCGAGGAGGGATTTGGTCCCTGACAGCGATACTGATGGCATGCTAGCCCTCTTTATGTGCCTTGATCCGCTGCTAATCCGTTTCTCCTTCCGCTTCGAGGCATCTTCCTCTTCCATGGCCTTCAGAAAGTCCACGTCGGAGTCTATTCTGACTGCTTCCTCTCCATCACTCGCTTCTCCTGTCAAGGCCGAGGTCAGAAGTGGAGCATTGACTGATTCCTGATTTGGTTCCTCGAGTTTAGATTTCTCCCGAGATAGTCTGCGCAAGAGGTTTGGCTTTGACGGTGTTTGGACGCTCGACGGTCTCGCTTTCGAATTTGCCGACTTCGACCGCTGAACCGTGACATCTACACCACTAAGGAACGCAGACCGATGCCTCACCTCAAGTGAGGGTTGGTAGGCCTTTGAGGACTCTTCATTCAAGATTTGGGATTTAGATCTATGGTCAAGGAAGTTGGGCCGCTTTTGGCCCACACCATCAGTCTGAAAGGAAGTAACTTCCAACTCCGGTGCATCAGATACTCTTGGCTGGCTTGAGGACCGGTGAGTTGGAGAAGAAGGGGGAAAGCGAAAAATTGGACGATGGGAATTGGCGGTGTTCTGTAAGGTGGGGGAAGGTGGAGATGGCGATGTCATGGTACCAATTGATACCATTGTAGGTCTTTGAGGAGCTGAGTCTTGACGCTTGGGGTACGGAATGGCTTTCGACTTTGCCATATCATCGACGGTAGGCTTTGGCTTTACTTCGAGGCTCGGAGTATGTGCATGAGGTTTTGACGGCGTTTGAATGGGAGTTTTGGTGCTTGCTTTCGGCTGAGCAAAGGCATCGTCTGCTAACGCATCGGTCACGCGTTGACTGATGTCTTTTGGAGGCTTGCTCTTTGCTTCAGCATCAAATGCAAACTTGCTTCCGGAGTCATGAAGCAATGAGAACTCGTCCAGAGGAGGGAATCGTACTGAAGGGTCATCTGGGACCGGCGGTTCAGGTAAAGTGGTTGGAGCCGCGTCGAGGGCAACGAAAGGGTCGTTCGCGACAGCTCTTAATGGAGATGGACTTGGTTTAGGCTTGTGATCTGCACCAGCTTTGGTGGGCCTTCCACGGCGCATTGGAGTGATGTCTGGTATGGTCTGTTTCTCTTCAACGAGAGGCGCTTTGAAAGCGCCTACCATAGGTGGGGAAGTGAGGTTTGGTTCAGGGGAAGGTAGATGTTGGTTCCGTTGAACACCCGACTGCGTCCGGCCAGAATATATCTGGAAAAATGAGCAATAATTTTACCAGGATAGAGAGAGAAAGGCTCACATCTTTGATTGGGATATCTGTGCCTCGTATCAGGCACACCTCGCGTATTGCCTGATATATGTTAGGCCGCTGTTGCGGATTCTCCCTGAGCATTTGAGCTAGGACAGATTAGCGGTACCCTTTGGCAACAAAAAAGAGGTCCCGCACCTATCAGCTTCTTTATTTGATCGGAAAATGACGGATACCCTGGGAATTTGAAGCTCGCATTGAGTATCGCCATCTGCCCCTGTTCCTCAAATGGTGTCTTGTAGTAGCAGAGCTTGTATAACAATACCCCAAGCGCCCAGATATCACTCTTCTCATCTATGGGCTGCTTCCGGTAGACATCGATCATTTCAGGGCTTCGATATTGCAACGTAGTGTTTTTCTGCACGTCATCCTCGATCAATCTACCCTCAACTGCGCTTGTAGCAGCGGGCCTTGGAGGAGCAGTTGACCCGAAATCACAGAGCTTGTAACGCCGCGTGGAGCCGGAAACTGTGATGAGGACGTTTTCGACCTTCAGATCTCGATGTAGGAGGGGCGGTTTGAGGTAATGCATGCATGCCACGCCAAGGGCAACATCTGAGAAGATTTTTAGGACCTCGGGCTCGGTGAGGCGATTCTGTAAACGAGTATTCATGAAGTCAATCAATCCTCCGCCGTTACAATATTCCATAAGTAGAAATACTTCATAGCCCCCTCCTTTCAATTGCGAAGCGTGAGAATCAATGTAGTTGACGATTTGACGGCGGCCCTTCAGCTTCTTCATTGTTTCTACCTCTGTCCGCATACTGGCCAAAGCCTCCTTGTCGGGTACAGCAACTCTTTTGAGAACCGCACCATCATCTCCATCCACCGGTTTTGGTAGCCGTACGAGGTAGACATGAGCGAAACCTCCCTCAGATAGATACTTCTCTATGACCACTCTGTGCCCGCCCACCTGGACTTTTGTGCCAGGTACGAAAGTCCCACTTGGTATCGCGGGGACCACAACCGCGGCAGGAGCTGCAGCATATACAGGCTGTCGAACAGGGGCGGCGAAAGGTGGAGGGTTAAAGACCGTAGACATTGTAGAGGAAGGGCAGATTGCCAGGCGTAGTGCTGGCGCAGGGAAATGATTACTACCGGAGCGTCATTGGTACGGGTGTGTACCGTGGTTTTGTGACCAGTTTGACGACAGAACATAAGGAAGCTATTCAAGCACAAGGCCAGGTATGGTGGTTTGAGGCCGCAGGCAGCGTTGAATCACTCGCGGCTGTGTCTCGATACGCCAAGAAATCCCACCAAGCGATTTGGGCTAGAGCTACAGTAATCCTCTGCCACGGCTCGAAATCCGTTTTCGCCTTGAGAGCAGCTGGAATCCATAGTGAGTACAGTAGTTCATCATCATCAGCATCATCATAATGAGTACAGTAAGAAGGTAATCTGTGGTTGTTGCTTGGAGATAATTCGACCGACGAAGAGTGATCGATTCTCTAATCCATTGGTCTACGTGTTCTACGATCCCCAGGGCGACGATTTGCACCGACAGAGCAGAAACAAATATCAAGCAAAGCGACAGGGCGCACACAGCAAAGTGCTCAAGAGATTGGTTTGAATGTTGCAACACCCGCTCCTAGCCCAGCCAACTGGACATTCACAGGGGGGCGGCGAGACGGTATAGTGCAGGCTTTGAAGCAATCCGACGCTGACTCCTGCCTGTCCTTTGTTTCTGCGACCCTATGTTGAAACATGGTATCTATGGACTGTGCATACTCCAAGAAAGCTTGACGGATGGGTGATTGAAGTAAGTTCCATCAAGGTCGTCGAACGTCGCAGAGAGTACTCCGGAAGTATCCAATAGAAGTGAAGGTGCAGGATCGAGCGCTCATTGGGTTATGCTTCAATGTAGCCTACTCAGTGGTGTGTGAAAAGGGTGAAATGTGAAGGCTTTCTATTGGGTAAATTTGAAGTTAGAAGAGAGGTCGGGTGTCTGCTGTAGTAAGAATGGTGTTTGATAAATGGCAGCCTTGATGATAAAGATTGACACAGCCCCTATTTCCAGTTGGCTTTTCTCTTTTCTCTTTTCTCTTTTCTCTTTTCTCCTTTTTAGAGCCACTTGGCGCTATCGACGCAAGCGCTTAGTCCCGCCAAATTCATGCCACACAGCGGGTACTTAATAAGGTCCCCCCCGCGAGATCCCAGGCCCGGGAAGCAGCGAGCAGCGACTTATTATCAGCCTTACCGACTCATCCAACCACTGAATCCCACACACAACGTCCATTTTGCTATAAGACGTCTTGGCTTTTTCTTTGGATGTTCACTGGAATGCAAAAAGTAAAGTAATGCGGCTACATAATGTTGAGAAGAAGATTGACATCAGATGTTCCATTAATCCTTTCTTTATCGACGCCCAGCACATTCGAAGCAATAATACTACTGCCCCACATTGACAGTGGCAGTGATAGTGACAGTGACGGCGACAGTGACCAACAGCTAAACATCCATCACCAAGAATTCATAAAGCTATGACCTCGAGGTGAGTCAGCCACTCAACTCCTCATTGGATCCTTAACTAATGATCACGTGCAGACTAGATCGCCTAGTAACGTATGAGTGGCTGCATAAAAACCCCTGACCTCGGCTAACTTTGCATCTTTCAGGCTTCTCGAAACAGGATCTACCCAACTGATCAGAAACACTGCCGCCCAGCAACTCGGAGATGTCCAGAAGCAGCATCCAGATGATTTATTCAACCTCTTAACCCGAGTATTTCCCTTTCTAAAATCCAAATCTTGGGATACTCGTACTGCTGCTGCCAAAGCTATTGGCGGCATCGTCGAAAACGCTAGTCGCTTCGACCCTAATGGCGACGACGGTGACGACGGCTTCAAAGCGGATGACTCCATCAAAAATGAGGCTAGGGGTGACCCATCGCATCTTCCCTTGCTCGCTCTGGGCCAAACCCAACTACAGCTGAAGACGCTTGACCTCACAGCAATCTTGACCAATGGCAAGAAGCTTTTAGGCAGTGGAGGCAAAGAGCAAGACTATGCCGTCGCATCCATGGATCCAGCGACAAGGCTGGACTTCCAAAGGAGAGCCTCGTACGCCACGCTAGGGCTTTCTGGCGGAGATGTCGACGATCAGATTTCTAAGATCCTTCGCGAGATGAATATTCCCAAGGCTGAGGAAATCAATCCATACGCTACCCGAGTGCTGCCAACCATGCCCAAAGTCGACACCTCCGAAACTATGGTCTCGGATGATCAGGCGATACGATCGCCAAGTCCCTTCACACCTGGTGGAGACCCTGCCCAGACGTCATTGGATGGATCCGGACTTAGCAAGCGTCAGCTGAATCAGTTGAAACGGAAAAAGAAGCTAGATGCCAGATCACAGGCCAGCAAAGTTAGGGTGGTGGATATTTCAGCTCGTCGACCAAGTAACAACACACCAATTACGCCAGCCGTATCTGAACCATTCGCAATTAAGTCTAGCATCAAACAGGAAACGGACGCTGACGGCGATACAGACATGTTCTCACTGACCCGCGCTAACGTGGACGAGGATGCCAAAATTGTCTCAGACTTCAAAGGCTCCATTGTTCCTGAGAAATCTGTCTTACAGACTGAAGCCGAGGAAGAAGGACTTGAGTGGCCATTTGAACGGTTGTGCGAGGTGCTTACGGTAGATCTCTTCGACCACCACTGGGAGATCCGGCACGGGGCAGCTATGGGCTTACGTGAAGTGATTCGCGTCCATGGTGGAGGTGCCGGTCGAGAGCGTGGAAGAAGTAGGGCTGTCAACGATCAGGTCAACAACAGATGGCTTGAGGATTTGGCATGCCGCTTATGCGCTGTCCTAATGCTGGATCGCTTCGGGGACTACATTTCCGACAATGTCGTCGCACCCATTCGCGAAACTATCGGACAGACCCTTGGTGCTCTCATGGCGCATCTGGAAGCCGCGGCGGTGACTTCGGTCTATCAAGTGTTGTACCGTATGGTCATGCAGAAAGGGTTACAGCTCACGACACGCATATGGGAGGTGTGTCATGGAGGCATGATTGGGCTTCGGTACCTGGTGGCAGTTCGAAGCGATCTCCTCGTGAAAGACAACGGTCTCATGGATGGTGTCGTAGAAGCAGTCATGAAAGGCCTAGCCGACTTCGACGATGATGTTCGGGCTGTCAGTGCTGCTACACTAACTCCAATCGCCAAGGAGTTCGTCGCTCTTCGTCCTGCTGCACTTGATGATCTTATAAACGTCGTCTGGGACTGCCTATCAGAAATTCGAGACGACCTCAGCGCGAGCACTGGATTCGTAATGGATCTCCTTGCCAAGCTCTGCAGTTTTCCAGAGGTGTTGGTTGCAATGCAGGGGAACGCAACAAAAGACGAGGACCATTCGTTCACCAGTCTTGTCCCGAGATTGTACCCTTTTCTTAGACATACGATTACTAGTGTGCGATCTGCCGTCCTTCGCGCTTTACAGACTTTCCTGCGAATCGGAAGTCAGGATACAAGGGGCTGGGTGAGTGGAAGAATACTCAGGCTCGTCTATCAGAATCTGCTCGTGGAGCGCAATGAAACGACACTTAGTCTATCCCTGGAAGTCTGGAACGCGCTTTTGGAAGCTCTTGTCGAGAAAGACGACTCGGAAGCTACCTCTGATTTCTTAGAGCACATGCACGATTTTTTGATCTTGGCCCTCCACCCAATTGGCACCTCTCGAAACCCACTACCGATTGAACTATGCTACTTCATGAAGCCTTCCGGGCAGCTTTATGGACCACCAAATCCTGAGATGATCAAAGCAGCTTCGCAACAGACTGTTGAACCAGCTGCTAAGCGGAGAAAGAGGTCTGAGAAGAAGGAGGAGCCCCCATCATCAGCTCACAACGTCGATGGACATATGATCTCTGGTGATGTTGACCTTGTGGGTGTTGATGCACTGATCAGATCGAGAATATACGCAGCCAAAGCCTTCGCACGGGCGTTGGCTCTTCATCCGCCTCCTGAGTCAAGCTTGAACGGCATTTCTGATGGCCTACGATCGCCTTTTTCAACGACACAAATGCTTTCTGGGCTGGTCATTGAAGAGCATGCCCGGCAGATCCCGAGTTCTTCAGGCAGGACCGGCAGATTTAATGCAGAACTTTTGTCGGTTCTCGACACTGTACGACCTGGAAGCTACAGCGATGTCTTGCCATACCTGAGGGTTGTACGAGCTCAATGCCAGGCATTGCAGAACGCTTTCCGAGATCACGGACACGTATCTCAAGCTAAGCTGCCATCTCTCGCCATTGTAGTCCAAGGCGAGATCGGGGCTGGCCCAACTGCCTTCTCCATATCTAACGCAGAAGCTTGTGTCGGTGCCGATTTTGACCGATTAAAGAAGGCTCTTACGCCGGCCCACCGGATCACATCAGTCCAAATTCTGAACGACGCTCGCACAACCGCCGTTGAAGCAATCGATGAGGCGAAGAAAGTCAAAACAGAAAGAGATATGCGCATCCGAGCCGCTGCTGCGTCTGCGCTCATCGCTGTCGGAGAGATTCCGAAGAAGCCGAGCGGCCTCATCAAAGGTGTCATGGACAGCATCAAGATGGAAGAAAATATCGAATTGCAAAAACGATCAGCTTTCTCGATCGCATCTCTCCTTAATCATTACGCGTCTACACAAAAGCGTGGTCCTGCTGATAAGGTCACTGCCAATTTGATGAGCTTCTACTGCATCGACACATCGGAGACCCCGGAGTTTCGCAACAACGCCACAAGGTCGGATGTCATCTTGTCACTCCACAAAGAAGAAGACCGGAAAGATTATGCCAATACGTCTGACTACGAAAAAGAAGCTAAAAGCGCAAGGATCACTAGGCGCGGTACTAAGGAAGCGCTTGATCAATTGTGCAATCTGTTTGGTACTCAGCTGTTTGAAAAAGCACCGATTTTAAAGTCCAAGATTGAAAACCCTCTTCGTCAAGCCTTCGGCGACGACCCACCAGTGGACCTTGAAGACAATACGGAGTTTGGTCAGGAGGTTGTCGATGGTCTTTCGATACTACGCGCTCTGGTGCCAAACGTCCACTCGAATCTTCACGCTTTCGTCATCGAATTGATGCCTCTGGTGGCAAAAGCATTGCGTAGCCAACTTTCAGTCTTCCGATATGCAGCTGCCAAATGCTTCGCGACAATATGCAGCGTCTTGAGGATCGAAGGCATGACCATGTTGGTCGAGCACGTTCTCCCATTCAGCAGTTCAGATGACCTCCATTGCAGACAGGGTGCGATCGAGCTGGTATATCACCTCATTCATGTAATGGAAGACAGCATCTTGCCCTACGTTATCTTCCTCATAGTCCCTGTGCTGGGCCGTATGAGCGATTCTGACAACGATGTACGGCTTATTGCAACTACTACCTTTGCCACTTTAGTGAAGCTGGTGCCACTAGAGGCCGGCATACCAGATCCACCAGGATTTCCGGAATCATTACTCAAGGGTAGGGATCGAGAACGCAAGTTCATATCGCAAATGCTCGACTTCAAGAAGGTGGAGCCCTTCGAGCTTCCAGTGGCCATCAAAGCTGAGTTGCGATCATATCAGCAAGAGGGTGTGAATTGGCTCGCTTTCCTGAACCGCTACCACCTTCATGGTATCCTCTGCGACGACATGGGCCTTGGAAAGACACTGCAGACACTGTGTATTGTAGCGAGCGACCACCACCTTCGAGCTGAAGAATATGCGAAGACTAAAGCTTCGGATGTCCGAAGACTTCCATCTCTCATTATCTGCCCACCAACACTTTCGGGCCATTGGCAGCAAGAGATCCAACAATTTGCCCCATTCTTGTCCTGCCTGGCTTATGTCGGGCCCACCGCGGACAGGGCCAGATTGAGAGACCAGCTTGGCAAGACGGATGTAGTCATCACTTCCTACGATATATGTAGGAACGACATCGACGTCTTCATGCCATTCAGTTGGAATTACTGTGTCCTCGATGAGGGCCATCTCATCAAGAATCCAAGGGCAAAGACTAGCATGGCTGTCAAGCGACTCGTCAGCAACCATCGTCTCATTCTTTCCGGAACCCCAATACAAAACAATGTCCTCGAACTTTGGTCTCTCTTCGACTTTCTGATGCCGGGCTTCCTGGGTACGGAGAAGGTGTTCCTCGACCGCTTTGCCAAACCAATAGCCGCATCTCGTTTCAGCAAATCTTCCTCCAAAGAACAAGAAGCCGGGGCTCTTGCCATTGAAGCTCTACACAAACAAGTCCTACCATTTCTCCTTCGACGCCTGAAAGAGGAAGTACTTGACGATCTCCCGCCTAAGATCCTCCAAAATTACTATTGCGACCTCTCCGAATTACAGAAGAAGCTCTTCGAAGACTTTGCTAAGAAGGAGGGCAAGACCCTCACTGACAAAGCCGGCAGCGATAGCAAAGAAGCTAAACAGCATATCTTCCAGGCTCTACAATACATGCGCAAGCTGTGCAACTCACCATCTCTTGTCGTGAAAGAAGATCACAAGCAGTACGCTGCCATACAATCCCAACTCGCTCGCCAGAACTCCAGCCTCAAAGACGTCGTCCACGCCCCCAAGCTTACAGCTTTGCGCGACTTGTTGGTAGACTGCGGTATCGGCACTGATCCTGCCGAGAACAATAACTTTGTCTCTCCCCATCGCGCCCTCATATTCTGCCAAATGAAAGAGATGCTTGATATAGTCGCCAACGACGTCCTGCGCGCTCTTCTCCCCTCCGTTCAGTACCTGCGCCTGGATGGCAGCGTGGAAGCCAACAAGCGTCAAAATATCGTCAATCAATTCAACACAGACCCCAGCTATGACTGCCTGCTGTTGACTACCAGCGTCGGTGGGCTCGGACTCAATTTGACTGGTGCAGATACCGTCATCTTCGTGGAGCATGACTGGAATCCGCAGAAAGACCTGCAGGCTATGGACCGTGCGCATAGGATTGGGCAGAAGAAGGTAGTGAATGTGTATCGGCTGGTCACGCGGGGCACATTGGAGGAGAAGATTTTAAAGTATGTTGTCCCCTAATCTTCATGACCACCTTTCGTCCATCGAAGGTGCAAAAGCTGACGCACATGTCTTGCACAGTCTTCAGCGCTTCAAAATCGACGTTGCTTCCACCGTGGTGAACCAACAAAACGCCGGTCTCGCAACTATGGAAACGGACCAGATCCTCGATCTCTTCAATCTCGGCGAGACGGTGCCCGCCACTACGCTTGACAATAAGGACACAGAAGGCAGAGAAGAAGACATGGTGGATGTGACCACTGGTGAAGTCAAGGAGAAGGGCAAGAAAGGCTGGCTGGATGATTTGGGAGAGTTGTGGGATGAGAGAGCTTATGAGGAAGAGTTCGATTTGGGAGGGTTCCTGAAGACGATGAAGATGTAATTGGAGCACAGCCTGTTGCTCATCATCTATGGGGGTGGATGGCTCATTTTACGCGGATGAAGGGGTTGTTGGTAAGAGGAAGGAAGCATCGGCCCTGCTGCATATTTAGCGATGAGCGTCTTTTTGAGCATTTATAAGCATCTTGAGCGTTGACATCAGGCCGGCTTCTGGCCGCTGAGCGGTACCATTAATTCGAGAGCCACCCTTGTTGGATAACCCCACCCCGTCGAATTGAAAGTTGAAGAGGACGGCCTGTTTCCATCCCACTCGAAGAATCCACAATCTGGCCGACTCCAAGGTTTCTAACCCTACATCCCAGGTGCATCCTACCTAGACGTGGACGGCTTCGCATTGGCCCCCTCCCCCTCCCCCCCCCCCCCCCCCCGACCCCGAAGTCTGCGTGCGCGGCGAACGGGGACGTCTTTCGTTTACGGATTACTGAGACGGCTCAGAGGACGCTGTATGTACTGTTCATCACCGTAAAAACCCTCTGTTCTTGTCATTGGTCACTGTTTCTTGTGAATGCTCGGAAAGGGACATGCGTCTTCGATTTGAAACAGCTTGGGAATCATCAGTGCGGATGAAGCGAAGCCATGCTGGCTGGAAGGCAATTTTGTTATGAGCCGTCGCCGGTAGTTGATTGTGTGACATTGCAAATGCACCTATCTACTTGCGACTCGATCGTACACATTGATCGCCTAGAGCCTCTCAGAAACGCGCCTGGCAGTGGAGAAGTACAAGTTCAATAGCAACACAGCAGAAAGAAATCCACTTTTGATCCATCATGTCGACCGCATTTCTCATCCATGCATCAACCTATCGTAGCATTCTCATTAGAAAATCACTCGCATTATTCCACAACATCGTCCCCAAGTCCGACGTATCAAGGTTAGCTCGTTCAAGATCTAGCGCCTCTCCTTCGGCCTCGCGAGCATGTTCAATCTGCCCAGACTAATACCCATCCTTCCCTTCTCTTTTGCACCACCAAGTTTTAGGATTCTGCTCCCAGCTGCACGTCTCTTCAATGGGGAGGAGGTTTCCGCCGACTTCCCCTGCGATCCGTTCATACGCTGCTTTTTTGCCTTTCGCTGATCGTTATCATCTTCATCCAGTGCCATTGGGTCGGCATTCTCTTCGTCTCCAGCTTCGGTGTCAGATTCGGCACGACGTCGCTTCTTGTTTGACATGCCATGCGGAATGGATGGGAGGTTGCTGAAGGCAGACAGAGGCGTTGAGATGCTGCTTGGACGGACGTGACGGATCGTACTCCCTGGGCTGGTAATAGAGGCAGGTGATCCGGTGTCGAAGTCCATAGTCTTCTCGGAGCGGAAGGTGAAGTCGCCAGGCGCGGATGTTTTATGGATCTTGGTGCGAGTGGTGATATTAGGAGAGTTACCCAGATCCGGATACGAGATCGGATCGGAGGATTTAGGGGTGTCATCAGATGGTTGCGATTGATGGTATGGATATGGTGTTGGGATCTTGGATGGAGATGGCGAGTTGGCTGCAAGGTCATGCTGAGACTTGGTGCTGGGTGTGAAGCCTACTCGCTTCATCGTGGGCGAACGATGCAGACCCACCGACGGAGTACCAGGGAGATCAGGTAAATCCTTCTCAAGATCCATCTTGCCTTGAGGGAGTGGCAGGTGAGTGCCTGCTGCAACCTTTGTTGGATCATTGGAGAACTTCGGCTGGGAGCGATGTAGAATGGACTTCATGCTGCCAAAGCGTGAAAGCGAAGAGAGGTACTTGTTGCTTCCTTCAGTCTTTGGCGCTACTGGGCTTCCAAGAGTCTTTGTAGAAGCAGATCTACTCAACGATGGAATCATGGATGTCTTCATTGACTTTACGCTGACTGAGCGAGCCAAAGATGCCTTTGTAGGAGTGGTGACGGCGCTTGGTAAGCCAGACTGAGTTCGTACGTTGGCAGATGTGGTCTGTGTATGCTCTACCTCCGAGTCAGTGTCTCGTGAGACTGGCCTCGCTGAGGATGTATCATCGTAACGGTTCTGCTTGACACGCTTGCCCGGCGAGGTGTTCTCAAGTCGATCGCTCGAAATCTGTTGACCGAATGTTTGGAATGACTTCGACCGAGGAAGTTTCCCGAGAGGCTCATTTAGCCCTGCCTTTGATGGACTTCGCTTCAACGAAGATGCATTGGCCTCGACCTTGTTCTTCCAGACAGATCCATGTCCAGCGATGGAATCCATCTTCTTGAACTCTTGCTTGTGAACATCACTGTACCGTCCAGACTTGCCCTTGGGCTTTGCAATCTTCCGACCGCCAACACCGTAGAATTGGTCCGCCTCGCCATCTTTGTTTTCTTGTTTGCTTCGCTCTTCTACCATCTGCGCTTTGATCTTTGCGGCTTCCTCTCTTACGCTGTCCATGATTTTCTGGGCCTCGACACTTAGGTCCGATTCTGGGCGCTCAAAAGTAAAGTCGAAGGTAGGTGAAGTCATTTGGCCGGGCAAAGAGCCTTTCGATTTTGATGGCGTCTGCTGAGGGAGCACTGTGAGGGTAGGTTTTGAAGGAGAAGCAATCATTCGAGAAAAGATACTGCCGAAGCCTTGACGAGACGCCGATGGCTTGACAGTGCTCTGGTGGACTTTGCTTGGGTGCATTTCCACCATAGGTGGCTGTATACGAGAAGCCGTCTGAGGTGTCTTGACTGGCGATGACTGGCCAGTGAAAGGACCTTGGGCCATAGCAGTGTTTGGGGGGGCGAGAGGTGAGGAGACTAGTGTGTTGAGGGAGCGTGGGGCACCACTTGGAGGAGACTCGTCCCTCTCGAGTAGAGAGGATAGCTTACTTGCTAAGGGCGTAGCATTGAGGTGAGACTATTGCCCGGTCAGTATGTATTCCTGAACACGACACAAATAGACAGGGGGCAAAGCTGGGGCTAAATTGTCGGCAGTGCTGTTTACTCACAGGTGTTTCGCCCTTGATGCGCGAGGACCTCCGTCGAGGTGTAGCCATTGTCGGCGAGATATCAGAGCACTTAATCACGCTGGGAACCTATGACAATGTTTGTGTAAGGTGATGCAAAAGTTTGAAGCGATGGTGTGGTATTGGAGTCTGTTGTCATCGGAGAAATGACGGGTTGTTTACTTTATCGCCTAGACCGCCTTAGCTCATAGGGCGCTAACGTAGAAGTCCTACGGAAGCCGAGAACTGCGCTTGAGCGTTAGTCCTCCAGACGTGCCAAGGTGCTAAGCTCCTTCAGGTTAACATGTTGACCTCGCTTCAGCCCCGTTGGCACCGCTCGTTTCATTACTAAGCGCGAACCAACCCTAAGGGGCTTGGTGCGGGAAACCACGTCTAAGGGATTGACGCAAAAATTGCCGATTTTGAGGCGAACAACTTTTCCTTATCGACCCCCGCTTCGAGTCGGATGGTGCACTAACTTTGGCACTGGTGGGACCATCTTATTCATGGCGAACGTCATGCTGAAACGACGGCTTGATACGAGGCGAGGCAAGGTACCTCTTGCTGTGGTTGCTACTCTTGCTCTTTACGGTCTTGCTTACGTGGTGATGCCGGGATCTTCGGATCATGTCCACATGACTATAAAGGGTCAGGGCGAGTTTCAAAGCTTTTCATAGACTTACTTCTCTTGGGAAGAGCCTTGATTCGAAGCAAGGATTATGAATATTGAGATATTTTGATCATTCTGACCATTGGCAAGATGTTGAACGGTGAAAAGCCATACTCGCTGCAGAAGGGAATCCATTCAGCACTCAAAGATCTTCTTCGAACGGCAGATGGATTAGTCCCTCTGGAAGTGAAAAACCATCTTCGAGATATGACCTTTGAGTCTAAAGGCCATGGAGACGTTATAGGCTTGCCTTGTCCTCTAAAGGAGACCGAAGCTGTCACGGCGTTGAAGGCTGTTGAAGCTAGCACTATAGCTGCTATTACTGATTTACGCTTTGGAATGGATAAGAGAGACATCAGGATCAGCGTAGAGCGAGCCACTTGTTTTCTTTTTGCTGCATATCTTTCGACAGTGGATGGCATGGCAAAAGGGGATCCCAATGTCAAGTCAAAGTTGAAGGGTTAGCTTCAAGAGACGCCAGCTTGAGCATAGACTTACGATTCCAGACACGGATCTTTTGAAGGCCCAATCGATCCTCTATCGACGATTTGCAGCCAATCTGTACGAAACTCGGACTCCTGGAGAATATTTTCATCTTCATGGCTCGCTTGAAGCAACAACCTCACTTAACATGATTGGCCTGGAGGGGTACCGACCCGATGTGACCGACTATCATGACTGCCTCAATCTAATCGAAAGCCATATGAAGAAATTCTCACCTGCAGAGCTTGAAGCAATGAACGCTAAGCATAGGCAAGCAGGCGTAACTTGCCTCAAATACGACGACTTCAAAAAGACACATTATGGCCGAAGCAAGCTGGACCTGCCACCATGGACTCTCGAGAATCTAGAAATCTCGACACCACCCGTGCCATTTCCAGCCCGAAGTAGCACAACTAACAAGCCACAGCCGCTTGCTGGCATCAGAGTACTGGAGCTCTGTAGGATAATCGCTGGACCAGTCATCGGGCGTACCCTGGCGGAGTATGGAGCGGATGTCTTGAAGGTTACTGCACCTCACCTGAGTGACGTACCATTCTTTCAAGTTGACGGCAACATGGGCAAACACGCCACGGAACTAAATCTCCGCGACCCGAACTCGCGCCAGGTATTCGAATCCCTCCTTCAAACTGCTGACATACTTGTCGATGGCTACCGTCCTGGCTCTCTAACCCGCCTAGGCTATGGACCCTCCCAGATCCTCCAGCTGATTCAGTCTCGGAACAAAGGCATCATCTACATCTCGGAATCCTGCTTTGGCGCCCTTCCCCCTTCTTCAAACGAGGCTCCAGACTCCGAGGCGTCTCAATGGTCGCAGAGACCGGGCTGGCAGCAGATTGCGGATTGTGTGACTGGTGTCGCGTGGACGCAAGGTACCGAATTTTTAGACCTTGAGGGGCCGGTCATTCCACCTTTCCCAATGAGCGATTACGGGACTGGCTGCGCGGGCGCTATTGCTGCACTGACAGGTCTGTATAAGCGTGCTACCGAAGGAGGAAGCTGGTGGGGCGGTGTGAGCTTAGTTGGATACAATGTCTATCTCTTGAGCTTGGGTTTATATCCGCCTGAAGTTGTCGACGATCTCAAATCGCGCTTCAGGGATGCTGGATTTTATGGCAAAGGGGAAGGTGGACTGAGGCATAGTGATAGCGTTGACGAAGTGGGCAAACGAGCGTTAAGTGCTATGAAGCAAGTAAGGCCAGAACTTTTCGCTAAGGAGAACTTTGACGAGGCGTGGAGTCAGGGCTTCGGGGCGAAGGTCAGGTACGCGAAGAGTGCGGTCGATATTGCTGGGATTAGGGTTGGGTTCTCAAGAGGGACAAGGCCGAATGGTACCGATGAGGCGGGCTGGGATGGGTGGGAAGTGGAAACGAGGTAGAGTCGCATTGTACTTATCTCACTCGACCACGTAACCCACCACGAACATAAGAAGCATCGCACACCACACTACCGCACAATTGCACTTCGCATTGCAGCCATGACTACAAATCAATCAGACAGTCGTAAGGTGCGAGAAGTTCGACGTAGGCAACGTCAACACAAACGCACAACTGAGAGTAGTGAATCTTCTAAAGACACAAAGATTGATCCACGGAATTAGCGCATCTCCTAGCCAAGCACGCCGCTGCAACGTCGGCTACACGCGTAGACAGATCATGGGGCCATCGCCGAAGAGCCTGCTCTCCAGCTCGCTCGTTACTTCAACGCGAAGGACGAGGAGGAGCTCAGAAGTGAGCGTTTGAGCCGGGAGGCCGTGGTTGTTTTGGCGCGTTTGGAAGAGGAGAGGCAGATGATGAGGGAGGCGCTGGGGGTCTCTGGCCGGGTGAGAGATTCGTAATTGGGGCCGGTGATGCAAGAGGTTGGGGAAGGAGAAGGGCAAGTCTTGGTGATGGAGGAAAGGGGACGATGGGGATGGAGGCGTTGCTTTGCGTGGTGAAGAGCGCGTTTTGGGGGGGCATTCCACTGTCGTGATGGGTCCGGCCGGGTCAGAAATAGGTGACGAGGAGGCATTGTAGATAGATTTGGAGAAAATCGACCTGCTACAGTCCTGCCAACCTTCTCCATCCTACGTTCTCAGTCAGACTTCCCACACCTTCTGTCTCTCCATTAAGACTGACGCCCTTGCCTTGATATGCCCTCTCCAGCTCCTCTTGAGCTCCCTCTTCTTCCACACATCTGACTTGAACTTCCGCCAATTTTCCTGCCAGGCTGACTCCACTCGGCCAATCTGCCCTTAACACCGGCGCCATCTCGTCCATCAAAGCATACGAAGAAGGCCTTTTCCCTCGTTTGAGCTTGGTATCCTGCGTGTCGTCGATGAAGGCGGGGCGGACATTGTAGATGCGAAGCAAAGGGTGTGTAGGAATGAGGGAGATGAGGGAGGAGTTCGGCAGCGCCATTCGTGCTGGCGGAAAGGGCGGTAAACCGACCTGTGTTGCGCGTTGCCTTCAAGGGGATCAGCTGAGACCTAAACGCAATGGAAGTTTAAAGTGGCTGACTCTTTCTCCCCAGTCGTAGACAATATTGTAGAGCGGACTCAGCGTAGCGAACGCTTTGGCGGCTGCGAGAGGGTAGTCGAGGGTAGGAACTCTGTATTCACTGAACCGAAATCTACGTCAGCCCTTCTTCTCTCATGGACTTTTCTGAGCCTACATCTTGTGCGCGCGCGGTTCCTCCGCTATACTTACGTATTCACCACTGAACCTACCCAGCTGAGATGCCCCGAAGCCCACCCACATCCCACTGGCTCCCTTCAACTGCTCGAGCAGTCCTTGCGTATTATCGCATCGACCTTTCTAACGCTCTGGGCTTGCTTGACGGGCCGTCTTGGAAGCACGGCGATGTTGGAGGGTGCAATGCAGTGGGCGAAGACAGCGGATCCAGCGGTGCCCGTGCGACCGGTCAAGATGACATGGGCCATGATGGGGGAAAGCCTGAACGGATAATGCTGTCAACGGCAAATGGACCCGTGGCCTGTGTAACGGGACTGGAGTGCTCTGTAGAGTACTTAGTCATTCTGCTTATTGCAACTCGGGGTTAAAGCCGTTGCGTAAAGCCTCCGTGAAGCACATTTGTCGCAGACTAAAAAATTATGTTTTGGCAGGAGACGAAATTTTCTTGTGCTAGCTGACCACCTGACGTCTACAGAGTATTCGTATTGCACCCTACCATCTAAGCAGGGTCTTCTGGTCGTCCGCTTTGTACAGCTAATCTAAGTGGGAATTGGCATGGCATCTACCACTTGATGAAAGCCACCCACTTTCGTGGATTACGAACGGACGTGGTGGTGGTAGAGTATGCGCAAGGACTCACCATGCGAAAATAAACCTCACCCATGCCAGCCCTCATTACATCTAAGCTTGAGATTGCCCTCATATTAGATGGAGTGATTAAGCATAGCGAGGACCTGCACCTGTATTAGTATGATTGATGAGCACTTTTGAGCTGTGACTCAGGACCAAGCCTCCACATGAAATAGTTTGTTAGTTCGTTTGATTATATTCGCATTATTTGATGAATGGACTCATAAATCTCATCCCTAAAATATTTCCGAGGGTCTGTACCAAAAGGCTCTGCCGACTTTGTTAGCAAGGGACGGCCACTCAAGAACCGCGAGAATTTACGGACCTCAAGCAGTCAACAATATTACCATCATCACCACGAAAATGCGTAGATGCCCTTTATCTTCCAACATTCCAGACAAAGAATGGCCTGCACCCGAGCATTCAGATGTCAAATCACATGGCCGGCCGGACGAAACACTTGAGGGTATACCCGTTCAGACTCGTATACCAGAAAGAACCCAGGAGGTTCTCATCCCCCCAATGGCGATGGTCACGCCCAGCATGAGCGAAAATTCCATCACTCCACTTCCAAGTGACCAGCCTCATCAAGCTCCTCCTCAAACCGAGACATCTCCGTCCCCTCCACAACACCCATCGACTCAATGCAACGGCATGGAACGCACCACCTCACCCATCCGGTCGTCATCCCCACACTCACCCACCTCCATCGGATCTATCCTCTCCGCGCCCCCCTTTTCCCCTTCAATATATCCCTCTTATCTCCTTCCGTATCTAGTTCCAATCCCCCCTCCCCTACGAAAAGGGAAAGACGCCACCAAAAGGACCGTACGCCGATTCGCAAGACGGCTTTTACGCCTCGAAGCCTGCCTGACTCCATCGATGATAGTCGCCCGCGCGCAGCGACGATTAGAGCAAGAACAGATGAAGAGATCCGAGTCAGACCTTTTCAAAGAAGCTTGCATGAAGAGCGAGCTGAAGAGAGCGAAGAGAACAGATGTATTTCCAGAAACGTTCCAAACCATTGACATTCACAATGATGGTCAAGAGGATGAGGACAGCGCGTGCGAGCAGATCATCATTACGCAAGCCAGCGAGATAGGCGCAGAGACCAGAACAACCAAGACCGAGGCCTTCGCCGGCCTGATAATCATCCAACATCGACTCAGCGCCATGAGCCAGGCTCTTTCCGAACACGCCAAGGACGGAATGCTGCGAACAGAGCCAGGCCGCCACTCATTTTACGTTGACGCAGCCGTATCGAGCGACAACGGATTAACAGGTATCGCAGTGGTACACAAAACGCATCGGCAGTACTGGGCCTCGCTATGGACTGCCAAAGGCTATCGCATACGCGAAGCGCTAGATCAAGAGGACGCCGAAATATGGGCCATCTGGCAAGCACTGCAGGTTACATTAGAGAAAGTTCATGCCGACCGTGCACAAGTGAAGCCACAAGATCCCTGTTCTCTCGCGGTAGTCTACTCCGATTGTGCAGTGGCGCTGGTTAAGATTGGAAAAGGTAAGTCTGATGGCAGGAAGGTGGTGCAGAAGATCATCGACCAATCAATGGAGCTCCAACGGCTTGGGGTGGAGGTACAACTCCATTGGGTTCCAGGACATGTAAATATACCTGGCAATGAGCTGGCAGATCTTGTGGCTAAAAAGGCTCGGCAGCCTGTCAAGTAGGACTGTGAGAGGTGTTTGCAGGTCTCACTGTTTCCTTTGGGCCTCACGACTAGCGACAGTTTCATGCGGCGCAAGTGGAGAGATGAACAAAGATGCGACAGTTTCAATTGCTAAACTGCTAAGCTGGACTGATGCCGAAAACACTTCTGCTAAAGCTCAACTACTCAAACGAATCCACTAGATGGAGGAACAACTTGTACCAGCCCTGGACCTTGGGTTTGCGGTGGCATCTAAGGTGAGAATGCTCTACTGCGAGATATTAGCAACTTAGTTGACGGGCTTGCATAATCAAACAAATACCTCGGACACAGGAGGGATTCGATGGTAGTACCGGCAGTATGGACTGATGAATGACGACCATACTGGTGGTTGCAGACGTCGATCTGAAGCTTCGAGGCGTCTTGAGCCGGAAGAGGTTTAAGAGTGGGAGTCCATAAAAAAAAAGGAGGTCAGCTTGCCATCACTGAGTAGTATGAATTGCACCTTTCGGTAACCACCATGTGGGTCTAGACAAATGCCAATTTTCCGCTTTGTATGAGAATCGAACTCAACATCCCACGCTAGCTGCACGGAAGGAACTCAAACCAGACTCCAGGTTCAAAGAAAACATTGCCACCCTACCTTGGTTTCTCATCCATCGCTGACAATGTTCATCGGAGTATGACAAGGGGTGATGCACGCGCCACCTAATCACGATTAGCTAAAGTAAATTCAACAATTCCTTGGTCAAAGGCTTGCCGTAGGGATGAGCCCCCCAATATAACGCTCCAACGAGCACTAGCCGATCCGGCTGGAGCTGGCGTGGTGCTGGAGACGTGTGTGCGGGGGAAGAACGTGTGCAGCTGGCGAGCTCGAGTATAAGCGCAGTGACCAGGAGCAAATATGTTGCTGGCGAGACCGAGCGTGCGTGCAATTGCTGGCCATGAGCATGTGTGTGCTGGCTAGGAGGAGCATGTGTGCAATTGGTGACGAGAAGTATGCGTGCTGTTGGAGACGTGTGTGCGGTGGAGTCATGTGCGCAGGGTGAGCATGTGTGCAGCTGGTGACGAGGAGTATGCGTGCCGTTGGAGACTTGTGTGCATAGGGGGCATGTGTGTAGAGGAAGCGTGTGTGCAGCTGACGAGCTTGAGCATGTGTGCTGTTGGCGAGCTGGGGCATGTTTGTCATGCAGTAGTATGCTGCTAGAGTTCATGTGCTGTGCAGGTGGAAAATGTGTGATGGGAGAACATCCTCATGGTAGGCCTTGTTGAAGAGTCAACGCACCATCCACCATTGCAAGTCAACACGTGGCAGATGAGGACGTACACAAGATATTCCCAGGCTGACAACGTCGACTTCCAGCAGACGCAAGCAGCTGCGAGCATTCGAATGTATGAGATGGGAAATGCGGATGCAGCGGAAGGTCGAGAGGGTAGTGGAGACGCCAGCCTGGAACGGTTGTGCATAATGCTTGCAAAGCGAGATTGCAGAGGATAGCAAGGGTGATGGAGCAGCTGTGCAGATGTGAGGACGATGATGTGTGCTTGATGACGATGGCAAGTAAATGAAGAAGGAGGATAGAGTGAACAAGACAAGTTGAAGTGGGTTGAAGCCTTTTGGTGTGTAAAGAAGGAGGATGTAGAAAGGAAGAAGAATGGGGGCAAGGAAAGGTATTTGTAGTGTTCAGGAGAAGGTCCACTTTGCTGTTCACGTTAGGACTCAAGAAGGGAAGGAAGGAGCAACTTCCTCGGACAACGCAGCACGGCAAGAAGAAAACGAAGAGGGGAGGACCACAGAAACTCAATCAGGGATGTTATATCATAGGTTTTATCGCAACCATGCGCAACTGCGATGGAGGTTCCTATGCTCAGAAGCATCGATCTACAGAGAACCGTCTCCATCAAGCTCGCAGACGGCAGTACAAAGGCCTACAAACCACGTCTGGCCCTGCCGATTATGGTGTCATTGCCCAGACTCGACGTGTTCTGCAATTCCTTAGACAGAGCTGGAAGATGCAACGCTGGCAGGTAAGAAAGGAGCGAAAGCGGACTAGCTGTTATTTGTCTTTCCCCTTTTCATGCTTAGTACCTTCCTCGACCGAGTAAAGATTTCTGAAAATCGTCCATCGTCTGTATCATTCGTCCTGCGCACCCTCTGTAAGCACGTTGTGCCTTCTTGACCGTTGCTTTTCAATCTCGGGTAGCGGAAAATGACAAACGGGGAAATGCCGTGGGTACTGTCCTCAACGTTCGTTTATGGCAGCTGCGGTTCTTGGCACCAGGAAAGGGGGACGCAGTCGAACAGTAGTGCAGAAAAAGCTCTGGACAATACAAAGTCCTTTTGTGGGTGGTTGAGACGGACTGGACTTTGGGACTCCGCCTGGACTTTAGCTTCGAATCCCTCACAACCTACTTCTCGATTGACATCCGGATTGACGAGGTCCCAACCCTCAAATGAGTATTGGAGGTAATGAAGGCACTATTAATAGTCAGATTTGCCCGCCAACAGGCCATTCGTTGCTATACAACAGTATTCTACACTGACTTCTAGAGTACGCTACTACTAACACAGCGGCAACAAGTCGCTTTGCTAGTGACAACAGAGTCGCGGCATGTACTCCAATATTCGATGACATCCAAATATGGGTGGTGCGGGTACAGCGCACTGTACCGTGGTTGCTGCTGACATTAACATTTTGTTTTAGGTAGGCGTGGTACCGTGTAATACAAATTAATGAGAGCTAATGGATGCATTTGCCAACAACGGAATCAAAGTACATATCATTTCATGCTGCTTGGTACTGCTGCCAGTCCTCTAGAATATCACCGCTTTTTACCTCGTATTTTTGCAGTTGGTCTGTTTCCTTTCCACACTTCTAAAAAAAATCTTACAAGACCACGATGCCCTGAAAAGCAACTCATCTGTGTCGTTGGATCAGCCATGGTTGAACTTGTGCAGCATACATCCTGCAAAAAGACAGGTCTTCGCAAGCCAAACATGGCTGAAGCCGAGCACAGCCTTAGTGGAATATCAGGGTCAACACAATGGTCAAGAAAGTCGAGCGTCAAACGCATGGTGTCGCCGTCCCCGTCTCCGACCGCGCTAGCAACATCGAGAAGAAGGGTCATTCTGATCAAGTCGTCCTAGCAATCAGCCCCAAGGCTATCCGCCAATTTTCGAGCCGAGGCGTTGGCTATTCCCAGTTCAAGTCCACCCATGTCGGTATCGGCATTCATTCCGACCAGCGCGCCATCGAACATCTCAAATTCTCAGCTCCACAGGTTACCAAGGCTGAAAAATCGAAATGGCTATTGAATCCGACCGCGGAACTACGGTGGATGCGTGACTCCGAAGTTCTCACCGTTCGCACGCGCGCATGCGACAACGGCAAAGTCCATACCGCACAAGCTACACAAGTACGCCCGTCCGGTGTTTTCATTAGTGTTTAGCTTAAACACGCTAATAACAATAGCAGTCAGTCTTCTTCAAGATCCACTGGAACATCACCCCCAAGCAACGTTCACGAAGATACATTCTGCCGTATCGCAGCCACGTCAGATTCCAGCCACGTACTCAAGAGGCGTTGGGAGTTAGTGGTAGAGTGGATAGTAAAAGGTGTGTATATGAGACGCCTTTGTGCCATTATATGTAAAGCCAGCCATGGTCGGGCAATCGATAACGCAGACTCGGAGTCTCTGGCGCTATGTAGGAGTATACCTCCGTTATGTCTGTGATATAAGGTTTTCGGGGAAGAACATGCCTGCTCAATCCTGCTGTTGAATACTGTAATTATTACGAGTACCTTGATTGAACTCGTGTTGCTAATATCACACTCGTCAGTTATGGTTCTGTTGACATGTATACGTCTGCTTTGGCGCAGATCTACTGCTGCGCTCGCACGCCCACAACATTGAATGTGCTATGCTTTCTACCGCGATCGTGATAACATATGTTGAAGCTGGGGAACATGTTGGGTCCTCACGGCTGTCAGCCATCCCACCATGCCTTGATTTTTGGGTGAGGTCATGCTCTTCGCTTTCGTTGGAGATAGCTCTGCCCCGTTATTCTATGGTATTATGCCCTGTCTACTGCGTGTAACGGCTCTCGTGCAATAGTGGTCTTTGGCGAGATATTTAAGAGGGCAGATCAAATCCATCTTTATCCTCTTTCATGTCAACAGAAGACAGTTCGAAACTCCGAGCACCTCCAGATACCGAATTTTTCACCCTACCCTTCTGCAAACACAACGGTGTTCTCGAAGCCTTTCAGCAACTACCCGAACCTGTCTCACCCTCTCGACATGTATACAAGATACCTCTTCTTCGCCCTGCTGGGCGTCGCCACTGTCGTAGCACTACCCTCGCCTCTTCTCAACAACACGGCCCTCGTCAACACCAAGATCCCCAATGCTGCATTCATAAAAGCAAGCAATACCACCAACTACTCAGCATATACGTTGCGCCCCAATGCAACGTGCAGGTGAACCAGAGTCCATGCAGCCGCAGTTGGGAGGGCATATTGTTGAGAGCGACAGATCTGAATCTTTAATTGCTATTGCAAGAATATTGCTTCTCTTACACTTGCACATGGGCACTGCTCGGACTCGGCGACTCCCTCGTCACGATCCAGGACCGGGGACCCAATACTCACAATTCCGACTCCATACTTTTCGACGCCACGGAATGGTGTCCGATGACCATTGGTTCAATACCGATGCACTTCCTCGCTGCATCATGAGCGGTTGGGATGGGTGTTGAGGCAAAATAGACCGCAAATTTGATTGCCAGTTTTACAGATATTGAGTGGCGGGCTCGAGTCTAGTCGACCTTGAGTTCTCGCCGTCCACATCTCGCCACCAGCGTAGGCAGCAAGGACTCGTGGCTGCGTCTCATTCACTTCGTCGGGATTTGTTGGATAGCTTTAAGCGTTCACCAGGGAGCCGTAGGACAGTCTAGGGTTGTTTGGAGATGTCCGCACGGTTGGGCACATCTCGGGCTGCTTTGAGAAGCACCAAAGAGGCAACGAAGGGTGACTGTAAGATACAAAAAGCAAGATCTAAATAGCAATTCGCAACAAGCGTCCAGCCCATGGTCGGGCATTGAGTATCTTGCACTATTCTCACAGTCTGATGTCGTCAGTAGTAAAAAGTGAAAAGTATGGCATGCTGATCTCAGATACTTGAATACGAATCTCAGGTGGAAATCACGAGCCTCCTTGAAGGCTTAGCCCCCCGGGATTGCGGGCGTGATGCTCGTCCCGGGCAGGCTCCAGCACGTCTTGCAGCGGCCCCGGGCGCCCACTTGGGCGTGGATTGCGCCCGGGGCCGGTCCCGAGCCAAACGCGCTCCTGGGGTCCCTGTAAGGCTTTTAGGGGTTTGGATTTGCCGGCGCACCCTTCAAACCCTCCTTGGCGGGGTTTGACATGTCAGAGTGTGTGTTTCCTTCCATCACTCCCAGCTAACTAATCGAGACTATGGCCACAGACGTGTTGTAAGTCTTGAGTAATTTTGGCAACACCGGGACGTCCTTGCAACACGGACCTCTGTAACTGTAACCGCGCGCCCTTTGAGTCTGGCGTAGTATGGATGCAATAGAAAGGTTCCGGACCAGTCGTTGATGTTAAGCAAATCAAAAAAGGGCTCAAAGAGACGGCACACAAGATCATGGAACAAATGCGTAGACTCGATGCAGACGTAATTGAGCACTGGCTCCCCGTACCTGTAATACCAGAGTACCATCCATTCACATCGCTAAGCAATGCATCTTCATAGACCCTTCGTTCTAGCCGCTGCCAGCGGAGGAAAGAACGAGGCCTGAAAGCCAACTGCGTACACGTGGCAGTCGCACCGGCGACGCTAAAGTATCAATCCTTTTCACGGCGGCGCAAACGAGGTGTATTCCACAACGGTGATTGAATTCAACTCGATCGATTCGTCATGGTTGCAGACGGATACCAGCCTCAAGTCGAATCTGCCTGATTTCTGTCGCCATTCTACACGAACTTCCTACGGCCGGCGGCCGAGCAGCCTTCACCTATACGGATCAGACGAACCATGATACCGCGGGTGTGACACCACTGCCAAATGCGATAGAGCATGGTGCCACGCCGCAAGAGCACTGGCAGGTGAAAGAAGCTTTGAACAGCAAATACAGAAGCAGGCCCAGCCAAGGACGGAACACGTGCTGTATGGTACGAAGCACGATGGACTGGAGCGAATCAGCCGTGATGGACCGCTGCTTGGAAGGAACGAGTGATGCGCTCATCATCGACTTTCTCCACAAGAACCCAACGGCAGTTGGACCTCCCCTGTGATTGCAAATCTCAGCAGGGCTGGGAGCCGAACGATGGCGCGCTCACCGCTCAAAGTACAGTCGTCTACGGCGGCCTCGAGGCTTGAGTACGTCGGGGTGCTCCGGAATGGAACGATGCTCTCGCGGGATAGACTAACGGCTTCGTACTGAGAAGAACCTCTACGCGGTATTACGATCCTGGTGCGTGCGTGATAAACGGAATACACGTAGGGTTAATGCGCGACGAGCGTATTGGATGTAGAGATGGGACTTAGCAGGGATCCATACTGAGAATGGTTCATGACAGCGTTGCTTGTTTGTTACCGCTGGTGCAGCTCACCGCAGCTCGCGCGTTGAGAGGGGGGTAGTGTCACGGAGGCTTTACGGGCAGGTAGTATTCAGATACAGAATATGCAAAGACAACACATCTGCCTGTAAGCATTTTGATAGAGCTTTCAAGGGCGTGGGATAGTCTTTGCACGATGGTTAGACCGTTTGAGACTATTGCTGTAGCGCTCACATGGATCTTTTCGTACGGAGTACCAGCCGCCAAAAAGCCAAGCAAACGAGCAACCCCACCTGGGTCGGTTCGTTCGCTCGTTCGTTAGTCACTCTGGGCCGACTATGTGAAGATCACCACGGCTGCACACCATCTTTCAGAACAACTTTGCCCACATCATCGTCTCTGCTGCCCTCCAAAACACTCTTGATAAGACTTCCCGCCACCGACGGATCCCCAGCTCCCATCTTTCTGTTAGAATCGGCACCTCCACCTAGGCCGGTGGCAAGAAAACCTGGCGAGATACACCACACCTTGACCCCATCTTCATGGAGCATGCGGTGCCATTCCCGCATCATCATGTTCATGCCCGTCTTGCTGCTGCGGTATGCGGGGATTTCAAAACTCTTCCCATCGAAGTTGCCCTTTGGCCAGCCCGGGGGGAGTATCTGTTCACGAACAAGGCCATGTTCTCTGTCCCGGCAAGAGTGGAGGTTCCGGAAGTGATGAAGAGGAGGCGTGGGTTGGGGGTTGAAAAGAGCAGGGGGATGAAGGTCGAGGTCATGATTTGCGTCCCGACAGTGTTGATGTTCCAGGATTGATTCCACATCTCGCGCTCTGTCATTCGTCCGGCGGCGACCTGTTGGTCGATTTGCGCGCCTTTTATGAACATTGTCAGCTTGGGAAGGGTCTATTGATGACTCGAGCCATGCACACCGGCATTGTTGACCAACGCATCGAGTCTTCCGAATTTGGATTGAACTTCGTCGAAGGCTTTTTTGATCGAGTCATCGTGCTCGATGTCGACCTGGAGTGGAAATAGGATGCTACGAGAAGACGGAAACTCTGCCACGGCAGAGCTGATAGCTTCTTGGACCTTGGCGAGTGAACGGCTTCCGAGGATAATGTCGTATGCTCTGTCAGAGCCGCAAAGCGCCCTCACGATCTGGAAGCCGATGCCGGTATTTGCACCTGTGATCAAGATTACTTCTCGTTGGGCCATTTTCTGAGACTTTTGGCGTACAGCGTGTGTGCCCATGACTGGACACAAGTCAAGCTTTAATAGCACGTCCTAGCTCCTGGTGTGGGCCGGAGTTAACATTGGCAAACCTATCACCGACTCGTCCGACCTGGAAGGCTTAACTTTCCTGGCGATCTTTTTGCAACTTTGATCGAGCTGAGCCAGACTGGCGGCATGTATCCAAAATACATTCGATATGGGATTTTGTCCTTGAAACTTGTAGCAATACTCGATTGCGATTTGAGACTTTCTGTTGTTCTAGTCAGCAGTTGGTCCGCCCATACTACCTCCAGAGGACCATTACCCTACCCCGCCGATGCCTACAAGACTGATACGCCTGTATATTATTGACTTCTGATCAAGCTCTTTTGGTGATTCAAGCGCTTGTAAGCATCGCTATCCTTTCGACGATTTTTCTACCGCCGAGGAGGCGGATCGTGCCGCGAAAGCAACGAATGGCAGGCAGGCTTGGGGCGTCAAAATCCGACTCCAGCCCCTGACTCTCAAAAAAAAAAGGAACACGGCTTTGATCCACTAGCTCGTCGCTCCAACCCATTGAAAGATACGCAAATAATCTTAGCTAAAGTGGCCACGCTAGAAAAAGTCCCGTACTAGACGCCTCAATTGTGACTACCAGACTCAGAGATATCAAACATCTCGTTTCGTCCTATTCGCCAATATGCGCTTGGTGATTGTTTTGTTGCGCCAATAAAGGTGGATCTTCCCGCAAGATCGCCAATTAACCGTTCGCTACCTACTGTACACCGAACATCTCCACAAAGCCCTGAGTGGTGCCCTATCAGTGTTTGGTAGAGCCGCAGTCACACGACTGATTATCACTCATACTAGTAGTAGCAAGTTTGCAGGTTGTTTACTTGCGCTATGCTATTAGTACTCAGAGCAACGGATGCCAATAGCAGGCACTGGCTATCGACATGCACATGTCTTGGGGTTTCTGTATCGACAGCGTACTTCTCTTCCTCAGTGTCCTGGCACAAGCCTCTGTTCTACCACCCGGTGATCAGCATTCAAGTCCGGACAAAAGCCAAAGTCCCACAATCCAGCCACAACATCCATCGTCTCAAGGCAGCTCCAAGAGCCATCATGTGCCACTCAGATCGGCAGGTTCCATGATCACACGAGACGATGAAGAAAGTGACGACCTAAGGATCAGAACCATCGCTATTGTAACCGGCAGCATTCCAATCGCAGCGGCGGCGCAGTCTCTCGAAATGTTTTACAATGCTATCTTGTTCAACGCGCTTGCTCCTTGGTGCTCTCAGCCACCTCAGCAAGCGCTCGTGATGACTATGGGACCTCTGCAGTTGACGATGGTGGTGGTGTTCAACAGCGGTGTACCGCGAGGCATTCCCTGGGCTTTTATAAGGAACTTTGCCAGAAATATGCTGGCGATGACGGCACTGGGATTTACCGGGACGTATAACATGTATTACGGAACGAATCATGGGTCCTCTGTCTACCCCCATCCCCATACGAATAATCTTGTGGTGGAAGTTCGCCTTCGTATCTTGTGGGGCATGTGAATGAAGCTTGGAGTGTGGAGTTTCGGTGGTAGGACCAGCCAGGAGTTGGGTAGATGTACAATGTGCGAATAGTACGAGTGAAAACAAACATTACATACATTAGGTTACATTATTCATGCACATGTTAGCATGTCGAAGTTGGCGATTTTGCCAAACATGCACTTTTGGAGATGCCGATATGTGGGATTGTGGATCAGGTTACAGGTACTAGGTAGTACTGTAGCTGATGATTATTATGATTGGCCAGTGATAACTGATAGAGTGATGATTGCAAGGATGCGCGAAGAAGCGACCGAGCGTGCCGATCCTCGTGTCTGCAGGTGGAGGGTTCGACCCTGACTTGGGACCGACTTTTGTTGTGGCGGGGTTAAGCCTTAAAGCCCCAGGCCTGCTGGGCCCGTAGGCATTGGGATTAGCTACCTTAGACTGCCCGCGAGTAGCCTGTTGATCAGATGAACCTTTTTGGACAACTGGAATGCCGTCTTTACCGTCTTTACCGCACAACGACCGTCCATTCGGCTCATTCTTTCATACGTACTTTCATACTTTCATACTTTCATACGCTCATACGCTCATACTTTACTTTTCCTCTATCTACAGATATGTAAATTTTCTCTCATCTTCTTCAACGCTTTCTGCGCCTACTGAACTTCTCCCACTTCCGCGACCCCGCTTGACCCATTTGCTGGGTATCACAACGTACTTTAGGTGATGTGAGGGCCAGAAACGACACAACCATTACACCTTCTCGACCATTCACCATGACTCGGCCCAAGGTTGACCCAGAGAAGAGACAGCGAACCGCCAACGCGTGTGACAGTTGTAAACGGAGAAAGCAAAAGGTTTGTCGCTTCCTCCCCCACCTCGACAGCCGATAGATTTACCACTACCGCTACCGCAATCCTACCACTACATCATTATCCACTTGCGCGTCGAACAACCTCTCTAGCATTGATAACTAACAATTGACCAGTGTGACGGCGAGCAGCCCTGCAGTACTTGCGACAGGAAACACTTCACTTGTACATACAATACCACCGACCCCGCTCATGATGCTACCTCCCCTACCCAGCCTTTGGCCAAACGGCGCATCAGAGAAAGCGACGTCTCCAGTAGACCTGGCTCCCTGCAGAACGGAGGAAGCCCATCAGCTGCCAAATACCTCCCAGACGTACCTCTAGGTGTACAATCATACCAGCCCCGTGTTAGCACACCGTCCATTGGGGATGCTGCCAGATCCATAGGCTATTTCCCACACCGAGCCGAAATGAAACCAGAGATCAAAATGCACTCTGATCATGCGTCTAATAGTGCTGGGGAGGAGGAGGCGGACAATCATACAATGACCCGAATGTTGGAAGATGGCACGGGAAGACTGATATACATTGGCGATGCCTCTACCATTTCTTTCTTGCAGCTACTTCGCATGATCGTTGAGACTACAGTGGGCCCATCGCCATTTACCTTGGACCCAGAACGACACAAAATCAAGGAGACCGCATTCTCATTGCCGCCGGACACTGGGCTCACCCATTTGCTGCCTGAGAAGCAGACCGCCTTGATTTTAGTGGACTCGTTTTTCGTCAATGTCAGTATTGACCTAAGCCAGTCCATCATGAGCCACTGACCGTCCATAGACGCACGCTTTGGTTGAGGTGTTTGACGAGAGAGCATTCCTCGAAAAGATGGACAGGTGCTATTCAGACCCTCTCTCAGTCGACCATATATTTCTTTGTCACCTCAACCTCGTATTCGCAATTGGACTCTCATTTGCTACGCCTGAATCTGGAACCCGGGAAGCCGAGATCATCGACTCTTTAAAAGCAAATTACCCTGATCAATCAGAGATCTTTTTCTTGAATGCCAAAAGCATCAACAATCCCGTCATTGGCTTCGAAGATGCCGATCTCTGGTCGATACAAGCTTTGATTCTTATGGCTTTGTATCTGCTGTTAAGATCGAGGAGAAACCCGGCATTTGCCTACATTGGTATTGCTCTTCTCATCCTAGCTGTCCTAGTCCGATGCTGTTCCCGACTGACTACAAACAGGCATGGCGGTGCGCACAGCGTATACTCTCGGCTTACATCGTGAAGAGACCTTGATTGTCTTCCCTGCTGAACAACAAGTCGTTCGCCGAAATCTTTGGCGATCGTTGTTCGTTCTGGATCGCTTTCTAAGTATGTCACTTGGTCGCCCGATGGCAATAGCGGATGAAGAATGCTCCGGAGAGGTTCTCAATCCATCGTCAAGTTTGTACTCTGCGCCACTGCTCGATTCCGACCAATATTGCACGGCTGGGCTAGAAGCTGCCGTTCGCAGCTGCCATGTGATGGGATTGATACTCAAAAAAGTCTATCTGCAACGTAAAATATCAACCAAACTTGCCCAAGAGCTTGCAGACCAGTGCAGGCGCTGGCCAGAGAATCTCTCACCAGCTCTACATTGGCGTCAGGCATCCCGCCAGGACCGCAGACAAGCCATTGCCATTCTCCACACCAATCAAGCCTATTGCCATTCGATCATCTTGCTCACGCGACCCTTTTTTCTCTACCTTCTCAGTGCAGAAATCCAACAGACCCGCCTTGGCGCTGGCCAATGGCTTAAACGATCTCGAGGCCGAATGGAGAAATTCTCAGATGCCTGTTTGATTGCCTCGACACACACTATTGCCATTGTTCAGAATGCGTATGAAGGCCAATATCTCCCTAAAATCAACCCATTCGTCACTTACTGTCTCTTTGCTGCTGCGCTCATCATCTTCTCCAACGAATTCGCTCGCCCGGCTTCATCGGACCCACTGACCAAGCAATGTATGACTAATTCGATCACAATCATGTCTTACTTCGGCGAGATGGATCCACAAGCGAAACGTACTGCTCACGTTCTCATAGAATTCCGCAACGTCATAACTGGGCACGGAAAGTCGTCAGCTGTTCAGCTTCAGTCCCCTGCCTATCAGACCCCTCTCCCGACCTTGACGCCAGGACTGGACGCTCAAAATATTCCGCCTCAATTCGAGTCTGGCTTCGGTCCCATGCTCCCGCTACCAGGGGCTACCATGGCACCCTCTGGGACTCCTATTCCCGCTTCCAGTACAATACCGAATCCATCGGACCCCGCTACCTTGGACCCACCCTCCATCCAACGAGAAGATTCCTTCTCGGGGCTTCTGGATCTGACAAACACGGTGCTTCCAAGCCACTCTGAATTTGGTTCTTCGGGCACAGACGAATTGATCGATTTCGATTCGCTATGGGCAAGGCCCAGCTCGACGCCCATACCTTCGCCCGGTCTCGGAACTGCGGGTGGTGCGCAGGCTAGGAACGGTAATGGCAATGCGGTTCAGGGGTTCTTTGGTGCTCTTCCGGGGACGCCCTTCTTCGAACAAAACTAGGTATTATGTACCACTTTGAAGCACAGATACACCAAAATGAACGATACATGACTGGCCGAGCGGTCCGAGTACGGCGTCATGTGGCTAACATGCGTTTCAGCGAAACGTGAAGGAGGATGCCAGGCAGGATCCCGGACATGGAACGCAGAAAAGGACGGCATGACGATCATGAAGGATTTTCAGGACGACCTCAATCGACGTCGTTCATTTATCGACAGGCTACACGTGGTCCTGCAAACTCGGTACCTTACATTGTGGAGCTTTTAGCAGCGGAGAAAGTTCTTCGTCTCCACAGCCACAGCTACCTGCAGCTATCCATCGTCTCCGGGCCATCAAGGTCCATCCAGCTTGGAGTTGCAATTCACCACTTAGTCTCACTGCTCAGCTAGAGTTAACAGTGAGGCGTAAGATCAGAAAAGCCCCAGGTGAGCAATGTGATGCACCTGGCGGTGACGAGCCTCCGTGAAACACGGTGCCTCATCCCCAACTTACAGCTCGGTTGAAGACTTTGTAAGGGTCTCCGGGATGATAGCTCGTGGCAGCTTCTTGCTTCTTATTTCCAATCAATCTCCGAGGTCTGTGGTAGAGCAGCGCAAGAGCTGACAGGGGCGGGTCGCTTAGAAGACGGGCAACACTTGAAACAAACTTACATCTTACGTCTTCCCCTCACTAAGCATCTTTCCCTTCACAACCTCCTTTTTCCTCACCACACATCGATTAACTGATATTACACTGTCCCGTGCTCCGCTGATGCTACTGCGCATTCGGTCAATGGCCGATCTTATTCCTACTGTAGCGCTCACATCGCCCTAGGTGGGACGAGAATCGTTTCATCCTCCCCCACTATCACTACGATATAGGCGCCAGGGACATGTTAATGACGGTAAAAACCCTGCACCACGTGGAATGTCATCCTATGATATTCGCGACGGCCAGATCTAATTTCCTACATGTACCCCGCCCATGATGAAGGATGGCGACGTCAAAGAGCCATGTTTCGAATCCGTCATTCTCCTTCTTCTTGCCGAGATGGCCCCCAGACGGGTTATGTAGTTCTTCTACTGAGTACATCTTCTTCAACCTTTGACGTCTTTTTGTGTCTCTTCTCGTTTGATGTGCATTTCAGTCTTTACGGCAGCGTCCACCACATTCTTTTGAGTTACAAACAGTGTTGCCGTCTCTCAGTCTCACTACCACATTCTTTAGTTTAACGTTCCTTTTTTATGACAATGCATTCCATCTCAAAGCTTCTCGCTGGCTCGATTTTGGCTTTTGGCGCAGCTCGGATCGTCGCTGCTGGTGTCAAGTTTGCAGGTGTCAACATCGCTGGATTCGATTTTGGCTGTGGTACCGATGTACATCCGCCTTCTCATCTAATTTCCCAGCTTTGCCAAGCTAAACGCTTTCTACAGGGCACCTGCACCATTCCCTCCATCGACCCACCCCTCTCCCAGTACGGCGGCATCGACGGCGCCAGCCAAATGACGCACTTTACCAAAACCGACGGACTCAACATTTTTCGCCTGCCGGTCGCCTGGCAGTACCTCGTCAACAACGTCCTCGGCGGTACTCTTGACGAGACCAATTTTGAAAAGTATGATGCACTGGTGCAGGCGTGCTTGAAGACGGGCGCGCATTGTATTATCGATATTCATAATTACGCACGGTGGAATGGACAGATCATTGGGGCTCCTGGGGGGCCGAAGGCGAGTGACTTTTCGGGGCTGTGGGGACAGTTGGCGGGGAAGTATAAGGACCAAGGGAGTGTGGTTATGGGATTGATGAATGAGCCGCATGACAGTATGTCACTTACTCATGTGATGGAAGCAACCAACTGACCTCGTGGAAAGTCGAGCAGGTACCGGGTCTGGCTTCGTGGGCCGCTTCAGTCCAGGCTGCTGTCACTGCTATTCGCAAAGCTGGCGCTACAACCCAGATGATACTTCTCCCTGGTACATTTGCCCCCCCCACCCCTTCTCTCCATCGTCCAACCCACTAACTCCACCACCAGGCAACGGCTACACCGGCGCCTCCACCTTCGTATCTGGCGGCTCCGCCGCCGTTCTCGCCGGCGTCACCAACCTCGACGGCAGCACCGACAATCTCATCTTCGACGTGCACCAATACCTCGACTCCGACTACTCCGGCACCTCGACCACTTGCACCACCAACGCCATCGGTGTCGCTTTCCAACCCCTCGTCAAGTGGCTCCAGGATGCGAAACGTCAGGCCCTGCTGAGCGAGACCGGTGGCGGCAGCGACAGTCAGAGTTGCCTGACGGACGTTTGCGCCGCGTTGGATTTCCTGAATGAGAATTCGGGGAGCTTCTTGGGCTGGGTGGGGTGGGCGGCGGGAAGTTTTGCCAGTAGCTACGTGCTGAACCTGACGCCGACGGGGGGGAAGGATGTCCAGTTGATGACGAAGTGTTTCGCGGGGAAGTTTGATGGGGGTGCGGGTTTGGGGTCAGGGTCTGGCGCTGGCACTGGCACTGGCACTGACACTGGCACTGGCGCTGGCACTGGCACTGGCACTGATGCGCCCGAATCACCTGCAGCGCCCACTCCCACATCCTCAACCGCCAACGCCGCTCCTTCTCCTCCTCCCGCTCCCTCTCAAACTTCGACTCCCGCCGGTGCCGCCGGAGGTGCATACCCCACTCCTACTTCCAGCGCTGCTGCTTTCCACGCCGGTGGCTCACCGGCCGCGACGACCCTCTGCACGTTCCAGTCGTTCCGGTCGTACTATCCGACCGGTACTGCGGCATCGGCTGGATTTAGGCCTACCGGGTATGTTGTGCCTCGGGGGTGGGGTTGCGGTCTGTCTGGTTCTGCGGCTAGTGGGCAGGGTGGTGGACAGGGGAGTGGTCAAGGTGGTGGACAGGGAGGCGGCCAGGGCGGCGGCCAAGGTGGCCAGGGCGGCGGCCAAGGGGGGGCAGGGAGGTGGGCAAGGTGGAGGGCAAGGTGGTGGACAGGGAGGTGGGCAAGGTGGAGGGCAGGGTGGTGGACAGGGAGGTGGGCAAGGAGGTGGCCAGGGCGGCGGCCAGGGTGGAGGGCAAGGTGGCGGCCAAAGCAGTGCCCAAAGCGGCGTCCAAGCTGGCAGCCAGAAGTCCGGCTCCCAACCCGACTCCCGCCCCGTCTCCCAATCCGGCTCCCACTACACCCCCCCAGGCCGCATCAACCCCTCCCAACCCCTCTGGACCAACGCCACCGCCACCGCCCCCTCTCCCTCCTCCGACGACGAAAAGGCCACCGCGCCGGGGAAAGCGCAGGCGTCGGGGTTTGCGCAGGGGATGGGATTGGGGGTGGAGAAGGGGAAGGGGAGGAAGAAGGGAGACAGTTGTAAAGCGCACGGGGCTAAGGGGACGGCGACGGCGACGGGGAAGGGGAGGATGAGGAGGGGGGTGAGGGCGAGTGCGGATGGAGTGAGTGAGTGAGTGATGGAGTGAGAGTTGACTACCTAGTCAATCGGTGGGGGGGGGGTTTGGGATGAAGGGGTTTTTTTTTCGATTCTTGTAGATTAATGGTTCTTTCTCAATGAGTGAGTGGGGTTTGTGTATGCTTTGAATGTTTTATTATTTATTTTCGTATGCGGAATTGGAGAGTCGATGGGGTTTTAATCAGCGGGGTGTTAGTATTCGTTCAGAGTGTGAGATGTCGTTGTTTACATTTTTGGATTACAGTGGAAGGATAGAAGCCCCACGGTTGTCGCGGAGTCAGAAATCCGCCGCTATGTATTCTAGTTCATGTGAAGGCTTAGAATCCTCTCTCGTTGTAGGATTATGCTTAACCGGTTGAGTTGATGTGGTGTCTGCTTTTAGAAACCATTCTACTTGATACGGCCGACATGCCGAGCATGACTGACGAGGGACATGGATCGCTGAGCTTGGAGGTCTTGAGGGCAATACTGATTGTAATCGTAAACGAAAGCTATTTTTGTTTTTAAACCCTCAACGAGAGGAATACAGTTTGTTGACGAATGCACGGATGTGATCTCCTCTGGTTTAAAAGCCAAGCGAGTCGTTGCAGAGACCCACTTCCGAGCCAGAATCTATCGATCTTTCATCGCCTTCACGACCAGGCTGACAGCAGGTTGTTGCCCGAGTGGCTTCGAGGGTCTAATTTCCAGGAGGGGGAGGCGGGGGAGGCTGGTCGCTTGGGGGCTAATGGTGCATTAGTACGCTTCTTTTGCACACATAGAGAGGGCAGCTTACCGGTGGAGGAAGATCATCCGAAGGAGGTGGTGGTGGAGCGCCACCTGCAGCTCCATTCGCGCCATAATTCTGGAACAGAGCGCCCAGACCCGGTGGAGCACCAAGACCACCGGCCCCGCCACCAAGACCAGGAGGAGCACCCATAGCCGGCTGACCACCGTAACCGCCGCTTGCGCCTCCATAGCCTCCTGGATATCCACCATAGCCATACTGATCGCCTGAGGGAGGAGGTGGAGGAGCGTTCTCCTGTCGTTGCCAAGGAGCAGCTCCACCGCCGGGAGGACCCCCATAACCATCACCTTGTCCGTAGCCGCCGTGGTTGTCGCCACCCCCGCGACCAGCCGCCCATGGTGGTGCGGCACCTCCATCCCGATTGTAATCATCACGACGATCGTCTCCGCCACGTTGTTGCCAAGGAGCGGCTGCGCCGGTAGGTCCACGTTGCCATGGCTTGAGATCACGATCACCTTCCCCACCTGCGTAGCTGTCTCGGCCGTTCTCGAATCCACCAGGTCCAGCCTCGATACGTTGAGGGGCATCACCACTGGGAGCACCGCCAGAAAGTTCGTTCATGAGTTGCTAGATCCAAGTCAGATATTGCACGTTGTTATGGTGAGAAAGCAGAATAGCTTACCTCATACTCGCGGTCGACAGCATCTCCTCCGCCAATACGTCCAGCAGCCGGACGGCCAGGCACGGCACCTCCTGTTGGACCGTTGCGCCAATCAGCGCCACGTTGTCTATCAGGACAGTCTCGAGCCATATGGCCTGCATTGCCACAAACACGACAGATGATGTTGGCAGTGAAGTTACGCTGCTCAGGGCAGTCGTATTTGCGATGGCCGATTTGGCCGCCTGATAAACCTTGAGTATACGCTTTGGATAATCTGAAGTGTTTATACTTACAATTCTGGCATGCCTGATTCTCATCGTCCCGAAGCGTACCGTTGAGAGCTGCAAGCTCACGAAGCTGGTTGCGCTTGAGCTCATTTTGACCTTCAGGGATGGAGGCGGCCTGGTATCTATTAGCGAGCAGACATTTCAAGATTGCCTTGTGATGACGTACCGTCTCGATGACATTGTGAATAAGCTTCTTCGCCTTGTTTACCTTCTCTTCGGTGTCGGCCATGATCAAACAATGCAAATCTTCTTCCTGGTTGCTGGTGTGAGCTGCGTCAGATCGTCCCTTTCCTTCTTTGACAGATCCTTTGCCTCGAATGGCTATCTTTGCGAGAGACTCTGTTTCCATTTTCTTCAATGTGTTGCCACGAGGTCCAATGAGCAGTCCAACTTTAGTAGTAGCGCAAGCTAAGTGTTAGTCTTTGCAAGTCCAAAAGGTATGACAGTGTGTGAGTATGGCATTTAGGGTTAGCGGTGACAGATGCTGCATCCTCCAAGGAATGCCGCACGCATCACCCAGAAGGAAAAGATGACAAAAGGAAAGGGTTAGGATAGGGTTAGTTATCGTACTGAAGTTAATCTCTGGGTAATCATTGACCGGCACATAGACCTTCTCCTGTGTCTTAGTTGGACGTCTGTAATCAGACGGAGGGTGGTAATTAGGAATGATCTTCATGGCCTTTTCGATCTGCTTGTGACGCTCATCTTCAAGGCGCTTGCGGTAACGATACTCGCGAGTATTGACACGACGCCCAAAGTTGTCATATTGAGGCGGAGGAGATGGGGACCTAGATTACAGTGAGTGACGGTGTATAGGCTCGGTACTCGGAAACATACCTGTCGCCATCTGCTGGCACAACGTCGTTGATTCTTAGCTTTTCACTGATCTCTTGTATGCGCAAGTGCAAGGTATATGCTTCGAGTTGTTCAGTTGTCATATTTGCTTTTATCATAGTAGGCAAGCCCATCAAGCCGGCGGCCTTGTTTTCTGCAGCGTCCCCCCATCGATTTCTCTTCTTGCGGCGCCTCTCTCCATCAACGACGACCTCAGCTATGAATGTGTTAAATGGATTTATGTGGTCGCATGGGTCGTTAAGCTTACTTCTCTCTGGGCTTCGGCCACGCTTGTAATTCCCATCAGAGAGCCCTGCTTGAGGCTGAGATGGGTTGTAGCCTCCATCATCAGGTGGAGCGGAGTCGCTGCCTCCAAAGCGGCGACGAGCCCCCAAAGGAATATTGTTCGAGCCTGTGATGCCTTGATTGCGCCAAGCCATCGTGATGAGTGTTAGTTGCCGATTTTACAATTTCACGACTCTGTCAATGTGATGAAAAGATGAGGACGAGGACGGGGGCCACGGGCCAAATTTAACTCGACTCCTAGCGCGAATCAATGCCAAGCTTTTTAGTATGCGCTAGTCGTTTACGCCTAGTGTTTAGGGGCAAAGGGATTTAGGCAAGTTGAGAAAATGTACAAAGAAAAGCGACACCGAGGTGAATTTCAAAAGTCGTTACACTTTGGTAGGCTTAAAAGCGGGGATTGAATTGCCTTTAAACAAAAAGACTTATTGTCTCCGACCCTCGGTAACGACCTATCAAATAAAATGTGTAGGAGAGTGAATTCATGTCTCGGCCCCATGTTGAGGGCCGAGCTGCTACCTCTGAACTACCCAGAAGCGCAAACACAATAATATTGAATTGAGAAGCATATAAATTAACCAAAAGACAGTCCATGTAAGGGATGACATTTCTCACTACTTCAAGTTCTTCTCTCCTATCCTCATGTGCGCAGTTCTCTTCACAGCTCTATATTCCACGACCATCTCCGTCATGAGTATATATCCAAGATTCTTTGCTACGACGACTCGATGCTTGACTCCATCTTGATCTCATTTTCCTCTTCTACCAGCCTTCGCTCACCACCATGACGATGGAACATCGTCATGGTGGAGCTCCTAAAGGATGTCTCGTACGAATGGGAATCAGAGCTGTAGCTGGAGGAGTAGGCTTGGCGTCTGAGAGCGTAAATGCGCACACAGAGAGTAAAGCGGGGACGGACAAGAACAAGCATCGAAATCTCGTACGAATCCTGAGGGGAGAGACAATCCCAGTTTTGATGTCGATGCTTCCAAGGATCTCACACTGTATCAGGATATCGGCAAGGATACTGGACATGACCTTGAGGATGAGCGGAAGTGAGACGACGCTCAGACGAAATCTTTTACGATTCGAAGATGCATCCTGTTCTCGACGATGACGATCTTGAAAATGCATTCCTCCGCAAGCATCCACCGGCAGAGATGCGCTTACAGCGAAATTGTCGCTTCCAGTGGTCCCTCCGCAACGTAGACCAAAATATCTTCCCTGTGGTTTCGTCAAAGCATCTGCACCCGTGCCCGAGGATCGCGGGCTTGATCAAGCTACGTGGCTTGCCTTCCTCGACACTCTCCAGAAGACCATCCGCCAGCTCGTGGCTCAATGCTATAAGTCTGGCTTCAATTGGTACGATGTTCATGCCACATATTATAGGAATAATCGTGGAATATGCCATTAATCAGGAAACTAAATCTTTGTCGAGCTACAAGCTTGACAGAGATAGTCCATTGGAAAAGATATGTCAAGCAGCATACTGAAAACTGCATCTAGAACAACGGATTTCCTGCGCAAGATATTTGAAGACTTCTTTCGACCTCGAGTATCCTATTGTGTTGTCAAAACATGGAACCCACAATCCACCCAGCGAGTCGAACAAGTCAACCTCACCGCATCGAGTGACAATCCCACCACGGGTCTCGGGGGGTTGCAAAGCAAGTATAAGACCTCAGATGGAACCCCATATGGCGAATGGGAATTTCCCAACGTCGCTCCACTCGTATCCCCCGCTCTGAACTAGCTGGCGGCTCAGACTGGCGAGGATGGCGTAGAGGAGAAGTCGAAGATGGCAAAAGGTTATGAATTCGTCGCAAAGTACTGGGACAAGAGAGCTACTGCAGAATACGAAAATTTTCAGTCTATTGTCATGACAACCCGAATGCGTTTTCCTATTCTTGAGCTGGTCCTACTTCTCCTGACAACACCTGCCTAGGAAGGCCATGAAGAATCCAGATAGTGTCTTGGCGAAGGTTCCTCAGAAAAAGTGCGATTTTCGCTATACAGATCTAAATTATCCTGCCGCAAGCGGTTCATTCATTTCGTTCGTGTCCGGTGGACTTCTGATACCCCCCCGACTCACGTGGATTAGTGGGAGGCATGATCTCAGTGGTCGGCCAAGCCGTGCGCGGAAAGCGTCAGGGCTCGGAGCGGGACAGCCAGAACAACAATCAGCAGTACAATAGCCAGCGATACGCAAATCGGAACAGCCACAACTACCGGGGCATGTGACAAGCAAGGAGGCCGCACTGATTCTGACAGAAGAATCGGACTTGTTTCTTAACAATCTTACTCAAACGCCCGACTCGTAGTTTCCCGGTAAAAAGGCGCCCCTCTCACTTCGACCTTGCTGCTAACACTTCCTTCGTATCTTCTTCTCTGTCCAACAACCCCAAATTTCTGATCGTCCCCGCCTTGGGCGCATGCTCTCTCGGATTTGCTGCCACCGCCTTTCTGTATGCCTGCTGTAGTGCCCTAGTCCTCGCTGCCTAATCACAGAATCTTTGATCAGCATATTCACTGCAGGCCCAAGCAGTACGGAGCAAGAGAAGTAGAGCGTACTGACCTCCTTCCTGTGGTGCAGACATTCATAGTAGTCCTCCAGCGCTGGTAGACATTGCCTTCCTCCGGAAATATCGCCAGAATCGGTGTTCACGACGTAGCAAGCTAGAAGTTCCTGCCAGAAGGGGAAGCAGCGTGAGGGACCTGGTGAAGATTTAGCCAAGAGTGGGGATTTGGCGGTACCGCAGACGATCGAAAGACTAGATGCGGAGTTCATTGGGGTCACTCACCACCAGAGAGTCCATATCCGGACGCCATGATTGCCGACCGTGCTTTCGATCAAGTGAATTACGGTCGACAGAAGAGCAATCCAGGTTCAGATTTCTCAAGCTAGCTGTTCGAGGAGTGCCCGCGCTTAGCGGCGCTTAAATTACCGCCTTCAAAGATCGAATTTGTGTAATGTTTTTTGTCTATGTGGCACCAATCGATTTTGTTTCCATTCGTTCTACTTTGTTATCATCCTAGATGCTTCTTTAGAGAATTGACCTAGGAGAATTGTTCTGCAAGTACAAGGACCCCATCTGAGAGCCGGCATAACGCAGTATGCACCTGGTCCACCAAAGAAGCCTATTGTCTTCTTTCTTAACACTTCCAAGTCTTTCTTATGGCTCTTTAGTCTCGTGTGAATGATCAGTACCTATCTAGGCATCCTCATCGGACACTTTGTTCCCGAAGAAACAGATATAAAATGTGCTGGCAGTGCGTCTGTTTGGGGCTTCATCCGGAGTCTCGGAAGTGGCACTACACGTGTAAAGCTCCCAGTGGGCCGCATCTTACCTCACAGTCTACAGGTTGCCACTGACTTCGGATATTGTTCACATGTTTGTGAAATCGTCTTCAACAATGTTTCCCCGCTTGATTTCTTCCTACTGAACGCTCTTTTCTTGCTTTCTGTCTACATCTCATCCTGTTTTAACATGCCGGAAACAGAAGAGCCTCTTACCCTCGCCCCAGAGGAGAAAAACTCTCAGGTGAATACAAATGACAACAGAATTGATCACAACCAGAGCCACACCAACGGCATCACTAGAGGCGAGTCCGCGACCACGCCGCAGACACACCGCTTCGACCCAAGTTTCACGCAAAGCTTAATCAATGCAACGGGCCCCAAGGCATCGCCGCGCATGCGGAAGGTCATGGCCAGCCTGATACGACACGTGCACGACTTTGCGAGAGAGAACGAGATAACTGTTGACGAATATATGGCCGGCGTTGAGATGGTATGCTCCTGTGCCAGGGTTCATTGCTCTCCTGCTGACGGTTTGCCCTTTTGCTTAGATCAACGAAGCCGGCCGCATGTCCACTGACAAGCGCAACGAAGGCCAGCTCCTTTCTGGTGTCATTGGACTCGAGTCCCTCGTCGACGAGATAACCTACAAGCTTGCCACAGACGCTACAGACGCACCCACCTCTAGTGCGATCCTCGGCCCCTTCTGGCGCGCCAACGCCCCGGCTCGAAAGATGGGTGAGAGCATCGTGCATAACATAACCGATGGTGATGATACTTTCATGCATGGGAAAATTACGGACTACCTGACCGGTGAACCAATTGAAGGTGCGGAGTTGGACGTCTGGCACACAGCGCCCAATGGGCTCTATGAACAACAAGACGAGGATCAGGTCGACTTCAACCTCCGAGGACGGTTCACAACAGGTAAAGACGGTCGTTACAATTTCTACTGCCTCCGCCCAACTTCATATCCCATCCCTTACGACGGTCCAGCCGGAAAGCTGCTTCAGCTCCTCGACCGACATCCAATGCGTCCAGCACATATACATTTCATTGTCAAGGCGCCGAATTATAAGCCAATTATCACGCAGCTCTTCGATCGAAGGGATAAGCACATCACAGACGATGCAGTCTTCGCGGTGAAGGAGAGCCTGGTAGTAGACTTCCTGCCGAAAGAGGGCGATCCGAAGGCACGGTTTGAATTGCCTTATGACTTTCGCTTAGCGACATATGAGGAGGCTAAGAAGAACTCGTTGGTTGGAACGACGGAGGAAAGTGCGAGCTTCAGTGCTAATGTCGTGCAGGGAAGAAGCTGAGGCAACTTTTGTTGATCTGACGGGACTCAACCTGTCCTGAGCCACCCCTTGTCTGGAATCGTTTGGATTCTTCTGTATTGCTGGAGATTCTAAATTCCTTTGTGCCTTGCTGTAAGCGCTATTGGTGCAGAGAAGCCGGAGGGTTTAGACTCGCGCTAGTGGGACTTACTCCTCTGTTAATGGACATGATCTTATCTTGCAATCAACTACGTTGTCTCAGCTTTCCAGTATATGGACAGCTTCATGGCTCTGGATTGACGGTGTTCCTGGCGTCTGAAGCTGAGGTGCGAGAAAAGCAAAACCACTCCTTGAGATGTCGAACGAGTCTAGCATGTTGGAAGGCGAGAGGTATGTACGTACGCGTCGTAGGGAGGCTGAGCGGTTGGCACGCTGTCCAACTTAGCCAATTGACGCTGACTATGGAACACTGATCAGGTAGAACCGTCCACTTACAAAGTATTAAGAAGAGGCTTTGCCCTGACCGATCTCATCCCTACTTTCCCGCTTTATATCCATCCTATCTACAAAGTTTCTTATACGTCTTAATAGATCTTCACTCTCTCTGAAGTCATTCCCGTCCCGAGTTCCGACCTGCTCCCTGGAAGCGAAGTCAACAAGCTGGCTTTGGTCTGCGTAGCTCCGGCTCAGGTTCATATGAGAGAGGTGCGTCCCTTCTCTACTGCCAACTGGCGTGGCTGAGAAGGGTTTTTACGAGGCAAACACTGATTCCAACGCAACCGCTAAGGCGTATCATTGAGGGACTCATCCCAAAGCTGTTCCATCTGGATATCCCAACCAATGCGCCATACATAACCCACGAGAGGGTCACCGTTCTGAACGATTCTTTTTTGGCTCTCTGTCCGACAGAAGGGGATATTCAATATGCTACGAGGCCCCAGGCGCTTTAACCCAGGCACAATTTTTCCTTCGTCATTGAACACTTACTGTGCGTCCGACCCTCAGCTATGGCATCGATTTAGGAATGTATCTGTTAGACTCAACATTGTTGTCGCCTTGTTTTGGCCCTGTAATTTGTTAAAGTTATATGTCAGTCGTTTTCATAAAATTGCAGTAGTTTCGTTGCGAGCGCAAAATATTGCCGTTGCACCATGGATAGGAGGAGAGGCTAGCCGACTCAGTCTCGCTCTTTGGCTAGTACCTGCATTCTTTCTTCGTGCGGCATCAAATCTATGGCAAGTCGTTTGCTGGGTGCTTGGTTAACAATTGCTACAAAAAGAGAATGAAACAATGGCTTTTAGACTTACGGAGTAACCGTATCATGCGTGTAATGAAGTGAGCTCAGGACTTGAATTTGTCGCTCCGATATTGCATGTGCATTATAGATATGACCCAGTAGACTCTTAAGACATTATTCGCTCCATTCAATACGTGCGTGTAAAGTGGAGACCTCAAAAATGGGAAGGTCAAATCCCGCAAAGGCCCAATCGAGGAGGCATACACAGCCATCGCGTAGGAACATGAGATTGCGAGGAGCAACGTCTAGGTGGGACATGACCAGTTTAGTCCAATGCAATCCACAGCCTCTCTTGTAGTCATCCAACATTTCCCGTCCATCAATGCGCGCCTTTCGTATGATTCCAAGCCTCAGCTTCTGGGAAGCGAGCCTGTGATCCATCCAATCATTCATCTCAGATGTAGTATCGAAGGCGAGGTCAAACCAGGATCGCCGAAGATGTACCCCTGTGGTAGTCCACCACTGGAAGGACCCGGGCCTTGTTGATCATGGGGGATAAGAATCTGCCAGAGGTACTCTAGAGAGGCAGCGATCGGTTCCATAAGGCCTGGATGTTGGTCCAGGTCAACCGCGTCTAAGCACAGCCCAAGGACAAATCCCATGACAAGATAACCGCGTTCGCATGAGTCGCCATAAGGACTTCTGAACAAGCGGTAGACTTCCGGACCTCTGATTTCATTACTGCCGTTTGCATGGCCGTATAGACGTATTGTTGTGTAGCAGCTTCCCGACGCGTGACTCCAGGGCCGTACTTCACAGCAGCCTGCTCTGATCTTTTGACCACCTTCCGCCCAAAGTCGAGCTGTTCGGTACCGGAGAGAACGAGCTGTGGCAGAGCTCAATCAAGGCTTCTTCGCTCGCTGTGTGGTGATCTAGTGTCTTTCTTCCCATAGCTGTGAGTTTCACAGTATAGGCTGGCACGCTTTTGCAGCATTGGTTTCTGGACGGTATCCGCCGGCATGGGTTGCAGACTTTGGAGCTAATGGACGAGAGAGAGCTTCCATCACGCATGTGAGAGAATAGCGCCAAGGCGCCAAGCCTTCGGGTAAGCTTCCTCTTATCTCCTTTTTCCCCTGTTCTCGCGCCTTCCACTTCTCTCCCGAGGTCCGTCCCAGTATTCTCATTTTGTGGTTGGTCTCCAATCTTGACCGTAAATGCGATTTCCATGTTGCGCAGGCCATTTTCGCTGCGATGTCTCTGCCCCGTCGTGCGTCCATGGTCTTTTTCCTGTTCCTTAACCTAGGGTTTCTTTCCATCCTTCCGCCGCGTATGGGATTCATCCCGAATGGAACGGACCGCTAGCCTTGATCAACAAAAAACCAATTCCGTCGGACCTTGGGCGTTTGCTTTAATCTTTGGTTCCAATGGGACTGCAACGGTGCCATGTCCATTGTGTTTATGTGGATGTTTTTGAGATTATGCCACCTTCCCTGAGCTGCCTCCAAAGTCTTTACTAATTGCGCTGTCGGTGTTTGGACAATCACATGGCCAGAATGAAAAGTTGGAAATAGTGAGCGATGACTAACTATGACCTGGCTTGGTATATCGTTACGTACGGGTCACCAAGAGTACAGGCTCTGCGTAGGTGCAGGTACGGGTGCCTTATAAAGCCCATCGGTAAATTTTGCCGCTGGCATCAACGAGTGCAAGAAGTATTCGTACAACATTGCTGTTTTCAAACTAAGGCTTTTCCGAGTATATCAGGTAGCAACTGGTGGCGTCAGTCGGTGAGGTTACGCGCTTGTTTCGCCAAAGGTCAGCACTGTGGCTGGATTCTGTGACTGACTTCAAGCCATATCATATAGATCGTTGCCTCCAGAAGTTCAATCAACTGGATGCACACACTAGGATGGGTCTTCCAGAGGCCGATCTTGTTGTGATCGGCGCAGGTGGAAATAATTAACCCGTGTCCTCCTCCAACATCCAATCAACAAGTCGGGTTGGGGATAGCTGGCATAGCTGTAGCTGATTTTTATCCGTAGGTACATCTAAAATGCTGACTTGTTATACTGGAGCAATGCCAGTCGCCTTGGAGGAGGATGGACTCCCAGCAACGGTTTCACGACATACTTCTTGTCTCAAAGGGGATACGCTAAGCTGAAGAACTTGCACACTGATTCCGCTCACCAGTCGGAAGGGGAGGCTTACTCAACCGAGGTGACTTCTGGGAGACTGTCGCGCAGAACGTTCAAGTCTATCACGATAGCGGTCTCGAGCTAGACAAGCATCTAATCCGTCTAAAAGGCGGAGAACAAACCGCCAACCTTCTTCTTTATGTCTCACCGGCTGGAGTGCCGCATCTGTTGGCGTCTTCATCTCAGACCGGCTTGTTCCTCAAACTCTGAAAGATGATGTGGAAACTGAAATAGGGCGCAGCTCGAAAACAAATTCGATGAGAGAAACACTATCCACTTCTAGCAAATCCTCCAGATCATTTTCACGAATCTATCGAATCACATCATACCGCCTTTACAGTGGCATTGTTCCATTACAAAACGAATGGACCGCACTCATCGGCTATCCCCTTTATTTGAACTACTTCAGAGGGGTAGAACGTGAAGCGATATGGGCGACGGCCTGCTTGGAAACCAGTTTTTATTGCCTCCCTTAGAAGACAAACGCGCAGAAGTCGCCTGAAAGATTGCTTGGTGCTGCCGAAGATATCTGTCTAACGGTGATAATGGCAGTTTTGTGCCTTTCGAGTCTGAGGGTTATATCGACAGGATTCTTCGAGAAATTGGCCTGTCGTCTTATCGTGAAGGGCGCTTCGGAGACTATTTGGTGCCGGGCTCGCCTCAGGGTTTGGTCGGCTTAAAAAATGAGCATCTCGCTAGATGTGGTGGGGGCGTCTCTTCGGAGTTCGGAGACTGCGAGGCTGAAACGGCTGCGACAAATCTGATGGCTACGTAGTGTCGAGGGATCAGATCTTGTCCGCTTCCCGATGTCTGAATTTCATTAAAGGGAGGAGAATGTTTACTTGGGACTTCGGGGCCTCCTCTTGGGTCAAGCTCATCGGCTGGCCAAATTTGCACTTCTTTCTTCCCTCACCTTCTCTGTTTCGTATATTCATTTCCTTGGTGAATGGGTTGCGTGAACGTACTGAAGAGCTTCTTCAATTCTTCGTGATCAAGCCTCCTCAATTCAGTCTTTTGCAGCTTTTCGAATATATGATTGGATTCCAAGCGGGTACCCGCATGAAGACGGATGCGCTTCCAATATCTTCCGAAGCCGTGGAGGATTTATACGGCCGTGAAGTGCGTGAGCAGCGAATCACTCGATGGTAACTATGGCCCTAATAGAAGCTCGAAAGACTCAAAGGAGTGAATGTCTGAGATCGTTACGAAGTCAATTGAAGGAGGTATCGCGTCGAGTAAAGTTGGCAATACCTCGCGTAACCCTTCATCTCACCTCACAGCCTTCACTGGCGCAAACCTGGTATTCACTGAGTTTCAGGCTCAAGTACATTAAGATGCACAGTTCGTGGCGTCCTCTTTTCCAACAACGCATCAAAATTTTTCGTCACTGATTAAAGTCCCTGTCTGTCTCCGCTCAGCAAAAGCCGCAGCTTCAACTATGGACGCCGGGTCTCCCACCACCACTAACAGTCGAAATGAAGACACCGACAAGATGATCCGTGCTTGTGCTGAAGCTTGCGGGGTTGGCCGTCAGATCATTGAGAAAATTTGTCCAGCTTCTGAAGAGCAAGAACACTATATGGAACATCACATAAGCACTGGATCATCATATATGATGCAGATGGTCCTGCATTATGAGGGCGATCTGAACCAGAACTTCCTTCTTCGAGTCCTGAGCGCAATGCGTTTCAAGAATCACGTTTTGCGTACAAGACTGGTTAAACATGAAGGCCACGTCTACCAGGTTGTTCTGAGAGATCCTATCGTATTCCAACAAACAGGGGTCGATCTTCACGGCTTTCTAGCACAGAACTCTCGGACGCGTATGGACTACGGCACTCCACTGTCTCGATACGCCTTCGTTCGGGAGCCTCATGGTGAAGCCTTCTTTGTTTGGACGGGTAAGTCACTCCAGACGGAGTTCATCCCCTTTTTCGAAACCACACTCTAATGTTCTATCACTTCAATCAGTCCATTGCAGTGCTGTCGACGCGTGGTGGGTCCAATTTGCTTTTATCATTGCTTTGTTGCTAAGTTCGGATAGGACGCTACGCCTGATCTTTGACGACCTACAAATTGCCTGTTCAGATCTACTGGCCTACTCCAAACTCCCTCCGCGCCCGCCTTATGGAAAGTACGCAATATGGCTTGCATCGCGCGTCTATGAAGTGGGACTTACATTCTGGCTCACTCATCATACGACCTTTGATAACCTCGTGCACAAGTTTCCAGTGCTTGGACCAGGAGGCATTCCCTCGGCATCTACGATGAAGACCAAGAAGCTGCTGCATCTGCCAAAGTTGGAAAACTCAAGGTTCAACTTGCCTACCATGGGACGTACGTGCTTTTTTCAGTGATTACTTCTATTCCTGTACCAAATCTGTGCCTGATTATATGTCTGGGTAGCAAAGCCTTCGTTGACATCGGGACTAGTTGTATAGCTCGATGTGCTGCCTTAAACAGACCATGCTGACTTCGAAGTGTGCGCAGATGCTGCCTGGGCTCTCACCATAGCAAAGTTCCTGACACGGGAATACCCTCCGCTCGTAAACGAGGATATCTCGTTTATCTCTATGAGCTCGGCTCGTGAAAGTGACCTCCCTGGAATCAAGCGCACAATGGGTCCTATCAGCGCTCGGGTACCATTACTAATTCGCTTCTTGCCGGATCTGTCAATCGAGAACCTCATGTGTGACGTCGAGACCCAATTGTCGTCAATGATTGGCTTCGAACATTGCGCTATGAAAGTATTGAGTAGGGAAGCCGGTTTCCAGAATATGCTCAAGCAAGCGGTCTTCAGTTGGAACCTGCCTGACTGCGATTTGTCTTGTAAGAGAATCATCTGTTACGATAAGGAAGCAGCACCAGCAGTTCTGGATTACAGAGAAGATCTGTCCGTTCCTTTCGCTCATGACTATGGTCTGATGTTCGAGGTGTACGAACATGGCGAGCATATCACCATCCACGCAACCTGGGACCAAAATCTCGTCTCGGGAGATCTCATAAGCCGGCTACTTGAGGATTTCGGAAGTTTTCTCGCGCTGATCATCAAGACGCGAGGTGCGACAGTGGTGGAGCTACTTTCTGTAAACAGGGTGTGTCAATCTGGGCGGACGGCTACCTTTGATCCCCACTTCCACCTGAACACCCTTTTGATGTGATGATAACGAGGAGTTGGCGGGCCATAAGGGCCTGGTGGGAGGGACTGTTGGCAGCCTGAAGCAACATCTTGAGCCCGATATCTTGCATATATATTACTATTTACGATACGACACTGTGTTAGATAGGCAATAGAGGGGGCGGTTATTCAAGATGGAGGACTTGGGAAAGCAGCGTGCCGAAAGGTACAGAATCTCGATGAGCACAACCGTAATTGAGTCCTGCCGCACGAATCTGTGTCCTTCTTATGACCATGACCCAATTCACATTCACAACGGTTCTCTGAAAGACATACGAGGGAGGAACTTGGATACCTACGCTCATCTCTTGGCTTTGCACATTGCTTCAATGACTGATTACTGCGTTGCAGTGCCTCCATCCCACACCTTCCAAGTCCAACGCTGCTGGCTTGGCTCGAGGCCGCAAGTGTGTGCATCGAACCCGGGAACGCTCCTATCTACATCTGCCTCTTCGTTGCTACCCTGAACGATCTACTGGCATGGAGGCGATGTTTCGATCCATACTGCCAGCTTTCGATCTTGTCCCCATATAATGACGGAGATCGTTGGGTGAATGTGCAGAGAACCAGCTGGTTTCAGTGCCCAGAGTACAATACTATCTTGGATTTCGAGGCGTTTAACCTTTCAGCGTTCCTGTTGTCGGGTTCCCTACCCACTGAACGTGGCCATGTTGAAGACGGCATCCGCAAAGTTGGAGAGTCGATGTTGGGAGAGTCGAATCTGCATTTTCGTGAGTGCTTTTCTGGCACGTCCTTCTAGCTCGCTACGATGGGTACTGGAAATTCTACGATCTTGCCGTTGACACGAAAATTTCTTCCAATGCCCGAACCCGCTCTCCGTCATGCCACCCTTGCCCGAACCCAGAATTTCCCCCCGTCTCAGGAAGGATCTACTGCCTCCCGTCCTTTTGAAACCATCAATCCCAGCGCTTTGTTCCGTTGTCCTGGCGTCACTCCTTTAAAGTCCCTTTCACATCAACCTCCACCTCCACCTCCGCCTCCCACGCACCACCTCTCGGTAGAATAACAACATCGCACTACCTCATCATCGGACCGTAGCAAACAACGGAGAAATGATCGAGTGCATAGCCCGCACGAGCGGACGATGGTTTTTCCGGCGACATCCGGGCTGGCTTCATGATTGTTATTTCCCCTGATGATTTTGGATGCCTCGCGGGCGAAAGCGTCGAAGATAAAGGCGCGGCCTAGGCGCCACTGGAGCCCGTGGAGATGCAGAGATGTCACTGTGGAATGGGTGTTGTGGGGAGCTTGAGGGAGGATGCTGTGGTTTTTTCGCCGTTTCTTTGTCCTGGCTTGTAAGCGGAGGCGGGAGATTCGCTTGCTGGGTTGACTGTGGACTGAACTTTATAGCTGTGAGACTTGTGTTGATGCGAGGGATGCGAGTGCGGTTGTGAGTGGGCTCGATGCTGGACGATCTTTGTATCGTGAGAATGGTAGCCGTTGAGAATTTGGGGATTCTTGGTCATAGTAATGGGACTGTGAATGGGCTTTTGGCTGGTGAGATAGCTCGGAGCTTGGCCGGTCGGGAAGAAGGGGTGTGTGGAATGGAAGTGGAATGATTGAGATGGCGGTCCGGGAAAACAGAGTGACAGATAGGGTCAGATTCATTTCCGGCTCCTATATCTATAGTGACATCTGACGTGTTCATCTTCCAGTCCCTACCCCATGTCCGCTTGGTCTATTATTCACAGGCGCACTCCACGCGGGGATAACAGCGTTGACTGCTACATCTCATCTCTTCACTTGAAAGCTTGAATTGGTTGAGTGCATTCACTTGCACTAACTATTACTTCAATTCCAGGTTACTAGCTCAAGACGCAAAATTCTATGGACTTCTGGCGAGGTTCGGAGATTTGCTTGCCAGAGTAAACTGTGGGCTATGTGAACCGCGGCTCAGATGGCCTCGTTACAGGAAACAGCCTATACGTCAGTGGTGAACTAACATACTAAAAAGCAAGGCCGAAGAGCCCAACGCGAGCGCCCATGTGCTGTTGAAACGGATTGCCAGCGAGGCAGACATCTCAAGTTTGAGTAGGTGGTCGTTCACAGGTACGTTGGCTTTTTGAATGGATTGTCAGGATTGACAGCGGGTCATCATGGAAGTAGTAATTCTATACCAGGCTGTGAGGCTAGGGAATCTCTGGTTGGGGCTCATCTTGGCCATTCAATGTTACTCTGGCGATGCCTGGGGTATCTCGACACAGAGTAAATGCGAGGTGGTGCATCACTTTATCCGGGCTGGGTATCGCTATGCGTCTTTGCGCTCGGTCGTGATTCGCGAAGATGTGGATTGGAGGGATAAGAGACACAGAGTTGGAAAAAGGGCAGAAGAAAAGATTGAAGAAGGTGGTCAGAGGAAGACGCTGTAGAAGGGGAGTATTCATTCAAGGATACGAGGTAACCGATGTGGCAGTGGGTTGGTGCTTTGCCTTTGAGCCGCCCGGAAGAGCCATCGTTAGGGTGCGTAATCCCAAAAGATTGGCATGGAATAGTTTGGTAGGATTCGCAATGGAGGCTGACGGTTGGGATATGAATCCATGGGGAATCGTGGTGGTTCCAACGAATGCAGGAAAGGTGGCAGGGAAAAGTGACGGCTGAAATTGTTAGATCCTCAAAACTTCGATCGCAACAGCGAGCAACGAAGAGATTCCTGAGGTTTTGAAGAATCTCTCTGAAGCACTTTGGGTCATGAGTTGTATATAAGTTCGGGACGATGCCCAAAAGCGATGTATGAATGAGAGGGTCTAACGACGCACATTTTGACAGATCTTTTTGGACAGCTTGCTTGCATATCTACAGCCCCAACTATGTGGGATTTGTTTTCCACCAAGTACCAATCCCGTTCCATCGTCACTCTTTCTTCGCATCCTTCGCTTGCTCCCTCTGGATCCCTATTCATATTTCAGAGTCAGCACGGCTCTCCAAGAAGGCAAGAAACCGAGCTTGAAGAGTAACACGAGCGCTAAGCTCCCGAAACATGGCTTGCGCCCAACGCCTTGACATGGAATAGGGGACGATTGCAAATTCTACGTACATTGCGCACTCTCCTGCGCATGCTTCTCCATCTCTTCCTTACTCATCTCCTTCATGCGATGCGGACTCGGCACATGCCTCCCCCTCTCCACCCCCGGCCTCGCCAACATCCGATCCTCCCACGCCTTCAAATGCGGGAACTCATCAATTTCGATGCCCGCCCATCCGGCGGCTGCGACCCAGCCCCAGTGCGCGATGTCTGCTATTGTGCACTTCTCGCCGACGAGGTAGCCGGATGAAGAGGTCGAGAGATGTTGGTCGAGGACTCTGTACAGGCGGCGGGTTTCGTTCTGGTACCGCGAGATGCCGTATTCGATCTTCTCGGGGGCGTAGCGGAAGAAGTGGTTCGCTTGTCCTTGCATGGGGCCTACGCCCGCGTTCAGGAAGAAGAGCCAATTGTTGACTTCGTAGCTTTCACGCGAGCCGGCTGGGTAGCTAATCTTGTGATGGACGCTGTCGTATTGTTCGACGAGGTACTGCATGATTGAGCCGGATTCGAAGAGGCGGATCGTTTGGCCGTCGGAAAAGGTGTCGGTGAGGGCGGGGATGCGGCCGTTGGGGTTGATGGCGAGGAAAAAGGGCTCCTTTTGGGTGTTTTGGGATATGTCGATTTTGTGGGGTTTATAGGGAATGCTGGGAAAGTGGAAAAGGGTGTTAGTGGGGACTTTGGGTAAGCAGATGGAGTGTGATCAAAGAGAAAAAGGTCTGGAACTCGGAGACAGGATGGGCGAACCCGAGTTCTTCGAGAGTGATGGAGATCTTTATGCCATTGGGAGTTTGGGTTGTGTAGAGATTGATATTGGGCGTTTTCTCGGTTGAAGACATGGTGGTGAGTTGTTTGGTCAATTGGGAGACACGAGATAGCATATGAGAGTATATTCGGGGTGAAGAAGAAGAAGAAGAAGCAAAGAAAGAGATATATATGTAGGAGTGTTGAATAATTGAGAAATGGTGTGATTGGTAATGCAAAAGACTGAAAGAAACGCCAAGACCGGGACCCCGCCATTGAGGCTCAACCGATGCAGTCATCTCATTTGACAGCTGTGATTTTAAAGTAAGGTTAAGGTACTACACTAGCAGTCCTGTACCTTACCGTAGCTTTCCGCCTTTGGCCCGCACCCCAGCGAACTAATGCTTACCTTATGCAGCATCTCTGAATTTAGATACTCAAGCAAAGTCTCCCAACGATACTCGTCTGCTCCCCAATCCTCTCGAGACATCTGATTTGCTAGCTGGATCCAAGCGTTCTCTGACTTCAAACCATGCTTATTCGCGCTATTGTGATGGAAGACTGCGCTTACACCGCGTACTTGAATAAGATCTTTGACCCAACGAAAGCGCTGAAAGTCCTGAGGGATCGTGAAATTGATATTGAAGCTGAATTCCTTAACCCGTAGGTGGCCAGCGATGTACGCGCAGGCATCACTCCAATCCAGGCAATTGTCATTAACGTCTCGTTCCGGCACGGAGCGCAGTGGGCGACCGATCCCATAACGAATGAGCTCCATGTGTATGCAACCAACATTTCGACGAGCGGCGGTGGAGATTTGATCGAAGAATGGTGCAACGTAATGTACGTCGATACCAAAATCGAAGGCGTGTGATTGATAGAGTACTGGAAGAGCTTCGTCGTGGATACGTCGATTCGTACGTAGCAGGGCGGTTGTGATTTCCTTCCCATAGACATATGGCCCCTCCATCTTACATGACCGTGACCACATCGATGACACACTGTCTGCAGACACCACGATTCTCCGTCCTTCGCCAATGAGGAGCTCTCGGTATACTTGCTCACGAAGCTCAGTGGGTAACTTCATGAGCTGGAATGGGCGTGAGTCTGCCTCAGTACGTTGATTTGCAGCAAGCATTGTCAGAGCTCGGCGTGCACTGGACGAAGCGGTGCCCTGGTTGTAGACACGTGAGCTTCTCTTAGGAAGTGAGCCACCAGCACGCTTGTTGACCTACAGTAAACATCCACTCGCGATCCCTTGCCCAAAGCATATTTCCCCAGTCTCTCCCATTTGTCTCGGGGAGCCCTGCCATACTGGGTTGTCCGTTCATGGCACTTGTCTGGCGGGACACTGCGGTACCGCGGCGTTCGCCAGCTTTGAATACCTGGCGGCAGAACTGTATCCAAGCTTCTTCCTCATCATTGATATGCTTTTGGCCGAGCGCTGCCATGCCATTCTCAATCTCCCCGTTTAGCTTAGAGAGCTCTATGGGCTTATCGTGACCATAAGCTGACCGTTCCAACTGCGCTCTGTAGTCCCCATCATGCATAGCATTTTCGGCCATGAGTCGGTAGATGTTGAAGTCGTCGAACTTGAATTGATGTATGAGGGGTGGTCGGAGACTCTCATGAGCCCGCGTAGGGGCCATGTCGGAGGGCAGGGTGCTCAAGAGATGCTTGGGAGGTTTGAAGAACCATTCCGTTAAATATCTTGCTCGGGACACGGATCCGATTTGCTATCATTTTGGTAAGGCAATGTTCAATTCCATTCCTCGCGAATTCTCCTCATCTCGAGCAAGGTCAGATTCAGAGCACTGTTTGAGCCATCAAAAGTGACGCGCATGGCGCGGTCGAAGCCGATTCGCTGACTAATCGCGGAAGGAAGCCGTTCCGAGGTTTGGATTGAAATGGGCGAACAAGGCAGTGTTCCTGCTTTTACTTATTGTGATGGTCGAAGTCCTCCTGGAATTGCGTTGGGAACGGGGACGAAATCCGGTTCTTCTACGCTGTTTGACTGACTGATCATGGCCAATCCACAAACAATTTTGGCAGCAGTCCGCCATGCTTCCAACGCAGATATTCCAGGTTTACGCCAACTGTTAGGATGGCCAGATGCCCTGAAGCTTGAGCTCACACTACGAATCCTCCTTACGTTTCTACCCGAAGGTACAGAGCCAGGGCTTTATGTCGACTATCTCCGCAACCTTTCCGATGCCCAGTCAAATCCTGAAGGCTACATTACTCCAAGCTTCCCTGAGCATCCGGTGCGGGATATAACAGAAGACGAGGCTCGCATCCGGGTGCGAAGATTACGCCTGACTCCATTGCTGGATCCTAAAGCCCACTACGATCAAGAGACAGACCCTCTCACACTCTTCCTTTTACACCAAGCCCACAAGATAGACGTAGAGACTGGCTCCCTGGATCTTGTCTGTCAGCTCTTGGAGCCGTTCTTCAATCACTCAGAGGTCCTACGCACATGGATGATGTCGAATCTCCTACCACTGCTACGTCTAGACTATGAGTACTATCCCCAGTCAGGAACCTCCCATTCTCTGGAAGACTTCGAAAGACTCGATGGCAGCATTGCCGTTCAGTCACTACTTTCAAAGGCCGCCCAGCGGAATGATCAAAGAGATACAAGAGAGGTTGGCAGAGACCTAAGAGGGCTGGTGGGTCCATGGATGTACGGGGAGACTACAAGGAAGCGTCGGAAGCTCAGCCACGGCAGGAGAAGACAAAGCTTGATCACTGTAGTTCGTGCTACAGAAGACGAACTTCCTGCGGAAGAGGAGATGCGGAGCAGTGATTGGTCTCATGTTAACGAATGGCTCTTGAATCTGGGGCTTCGGGACTTTCCACGAGCCGTTGATGCCATGACGCAGTGGGATGGGCCTTGTGATGTTGACTACGGAGACTGGGGCGCAGGAATCCAGCCAGCCGATGAGGACGAGCTACGAGTACAAACTCGGAGATATTCACAAGCTGGTTTGGCTGCCCTTTACGCCACAAACGACAGCTCTCTTGAGACTATCATTGGTTCCCACCGAGTGCTACTGCAGATAGCAAGATTAGTAAAACTGGATGAGCCTCCAGATCTTAAAAGGTCCGATGCGCCCATTGCCAGTGGGATATCCTGGGAATATCTGGACAGTCTTTCCCCAGCGCACCTCTTTCACAATGCGCTTCTGCGGTCCCAAAATCCTTTGACCTCTCCTACAGTTCCCGCTGTATCTTTGTTCAATCTTGTACTTGCCTCATGCTACAAGCTGTTGAACCTTGGAAATCTCAAAACCAGCAGAAGTGTGGCAGAACTAGCCCTCTTCGGAACCGAAGCAGACCAGGTTGCAGAGCTAAAGAAGACTCTCTACACACTGAAGGCTGAAAAGATGGACGAGAAGCTGTGGGCCTCCATTCGAAGGCAGATGCTGTGGCTGCGAAATTGGGAGCATCAATTGAATAAACAAGGAGAACCTCGTGGCGTCTTCAGTAAAATCGCGAAGATTGACTTGGAGGTTGAGTTGTTGCGGGCGATGTTAGAAGGGGGTTGCTACAGCCTTGCTGAGGACATATATTGCAAGCAGACAAACCTACCCATCTCCAAGGACACTGTGGAACGCACAGTCTTGAATGCAGCATTATCTGCTTACGACGCTGCTAGCAACGGCAACAGAAATAGAGGAGGTGTTCGTAAAGCATCTGAGATAATCTCGACATTTCGCAATTACTTTCCCAGATCGACACCATTCACACAGACCACCGCACTTCTTTCTGCAACGCATGACATGTCGTTCTACTCTCTCACTCTTCAACACGGCGTTCCGTTTCAGCCAGTGAACATACGAGCTCATAAAGATCCAATGTCTTTGATAGGCAAAATCCTTGGTCAAAATCCACGGAGCTATGCGCATCTCGATAACCTGCAGGAAATTGGCCAGAACCTTGTGACGGCAGGTCTTACAGACAGTGTGCAGGACTCATCGGCGGCTTCTGATGCCCCGAGAAATCCACAGCAGCAGGCTCTCATCGCAAGGCGGAGAATTACTCGCATGGCCATCGAAGCTGCACTGGAGGAGGATGACTTTGATACAGCCTATTCCTACGTCGTCAACCGCCTGGCGGCTGACCAGCCCAGACCGAATACATTGGATTCGCTGCGGGACTCTGCGACCGTGCAAGATGATATATCGTGGCGAGCAGCGTATACAGCAGGCCGTTATCCAACGAGCAATGCAGGCAACTCTACGTTACGACGTCTCGAACAACGCATGGAGCTTCTATCGCAAGCATTACTTTTAGCACCACCATCAGCTTTGTCTGAAGTCTTGACAGTATGGCAAAAATGCGAGCAGCAAGTGACTACGCAGATTGCCAAAGAGACAGAACAGGAGCAGAAGTGGGATGAGAAGGGGGACCGCAAGGTGCCTGGAGGTTTCGCTGCAGATGCCAGTCCTATTGCGCAGAAGGTTCGCGATCCAATTCGAAGTGCGCTGGTTGAAGAGGCGCCCATGGGTTTGTTTGACATGGCGAGGGGGGCTGCTGCTACACTCAGCAAAAGCGCTTTTCCTTTGAGCAGATCACAGAAGACGGCGTCATATCCTGCAAAAGGTTCGCATGACAGGCCATTGAGCGGTATCAGTGCTGGGAGCAGTGATGAAGGCAGTGTCGGTGGGGCAGGAGGATCGGGAAGAGTGAGGAAAAGGGACATGGTTAGTAGCATGGTGACTGGGGGGCTTGCGTCTGGGATTGGATGGGTTATTGGTGAGTCAAAAGGAATCTGGATAGAGTCAATCGCCAGCTGATAGGTATTCTAGGAGCGCCTCCAGTGAGACAGGAGTAGCCATAACGACAGCAGAGCTATGGATTGAAGCTCAACATAATCGGGAACAGAGGCCTGATCCCAACCTGGGAAAAAGGCGAAACGGACAGAGACTGAAGCTGTGTGAAGGAATGAGGATACGCACCCGAGAAAGCCAGCCATTGGAAGGGCCACAGGCTTTTGCTTTCGTGCACTTGCCTCAGTATACTACCACGGCCATGAACAAAGTAAAGTACCTTGGTTGAGACCCTGTTTTAAGTACCTTTTGCACCGATAAAGTGGTATCGAAACAAGTGTCCAAGATTAGAGCAGGTTCAAGGATATGAGTAGAAGATAATTGAGCTTTTGCAAAGCTCGTAGCCCTACGGGTCATAGAGTGGCGAAGTATTATGGGAAAGATCCCCTCGATTCCACATTCGGACTAGATCAAGCATTTAGCCGTGGGCAGCGCACATAAAACTCCTCACTCATCCGTCCTTCTTACACTTCTTCTTTTTCTTTTCTCCTCTGTCAGCTTCATACCATTCTTCAAGCAAGAATACCTGAGCAGTATGCATCACTCATCTCACCTTCTCCTTCATGACGAGCTGACTGAAAGACATAGATCCCTCATTCCAAAGTTTCCGCAACACTTGGTCATCATATACACCAAATCCCTTCACCGACAACACAGCAATCATGGGTAAAGAAAAGATGCACATCAACGTGGTCGTTATCGGCCACGTAGACAGGTATGATACAATCTGCATTGCTTCAACCATCGTATTGCGCTGACCATAGCAGTGGGAAATCGACTACCACCGGTACGGGCCTCGAGCTATCCTCTTACCTCTATCACGCTCATACATCACAGGTCACTTGATCTACAAATGTGGAGGTATTGACAAGCGTACTATCGAGAAATTTGAGAAGGTACGTCTACACCGTTGGGTCTTGAAGCCTTGTTGCTATATTTGAGTCACTGTCGGATTTGGCGGGGCAGACAGAAATTGCCCCGCGCAAAATTTTCTTATCGCAACTCAACGCGACCAACGACAATAAATGCTGACATCCATTATAGGAAGCGGCCGAGTTAGGCAAAGGCTCCTTCAAGTACGCATGGGTTCTCGACAAGCTAAAGGCCGAGCGTGAGCGTGGTATCACCATCGACATTGCGCTATGGAAATTCGAGACTCCCAAGTACTACGTCACCGTCATTGGTACATCTCACCGGAATGCATTTCTCGAGCCGGGATAAGTGCTGACGGTCTTCTACAGATGCCCCTGGTCACCGTGACTTCATCAAGAACATGATCACTGGTACCTCCCAGGCTGACTGTGCTATTCTCATTATCGCCGCTGGTACTGGTGAATTTGAAGCGGGTATCTCCAAGGACGGACAGACTCGCGAGCACGCCCTCCTTGCCTTCACCCTTGGTGTCAGGCAACTCATTGTTGCCATCAACAAGATGGACACTGCTAAGTGGTCCGGCGACCGTTACAACGAGATCATCAAGGAAACCTCCAACTTCATCAAGAAGGTCGGCTACAACCCCAAGACCGTCCCTTTCGTTCCTATCTCCGGCTTTAACGGCGACAACATGATCGACGAGTCCCCCAACTGCCCATGGTACAAGGGTTGGGAGAAAGAAACCAAGACCAAGACCACTGGCAAGACTCTTTTGGAGGCCATCGATGCCATCGACCCCCCATCCCGTCCTACGGACAAGCCCCTTCGTCTTCCCCTCCAGGATGTGTACAAGATTGGTGGTATTGGCACGGTTCCCGTCGGACGTGTTGAGACTGGTGTCATCAAGTCCGGCATGGTAAGCTAAACCAAAGTCTGCTTGAACTGCTCTGTTCTGACCTTTCCGTTCCTAGGTCGTGACTTTCGCTCCTGCCAACGTCACCACTGAAGTCAAATCCGTCGAGATGCACCACGAGCAGCTTGTCGAAGGTCTTCCCGGAGACAACGTCGGTTTCAACGTCAAGAACGTCTCCGTCAAAGAGATCCGTCGTGGTAACGTTGCTGGTGACTCCAAGAACGACCCTCCCAAGGGTGCCGAATCCTTCAACGCACAGGTCATTGTTCTGAACCACCCTGGCCAGGTTGGTGCCGGTTACGCACCAGTGCTCGACTGCCACACCGCCCACATTGCCTGCAAGTTCGCTGAGCTTCTGGAGAAGATCGATCGTCGTACCGGTAAATCCATCGAAAACGCCCCCAAGTTCGTCAAGTCTGGTGATGCCGCCATCGTTAAGATGGTTCCCTCCAAGCCAATGTGTGTTGAGGCTTTCACCGATTACCCACCCTTGGGACGTTTCGCCGTCCGTGACATGAGACAGGTATGATCTACTCCTCTTACATCCTTCCACCCGGCGGTCACTCACTAACATTCTGTTCTAGACCGTTGCTGTCGGTGTTATCAAGTCCGTGGTCAAGGCCGAGAAATCCGGCGGTAAGGTCACCAAGGCTGCCCAAAAGGCCACCGGAAAGAAATAGAGGATCGTGTGACATCCAGTCTTCAGCGAGAGGTGTTTGTGGTGGGCGATGGTACAACATGACTGGTCATCATACATCAGACATATTGGCATCGTGGTTCATTCTAGCGCTGTCTTCACTACACTACTGTCATACCCTTCTGCACTTCTTCCCTGGGCGTCTTCCATTACCACCTGCATGCGGCAACGGTCTTACGAATCTCGGCGACGATCAGACGAGATCACATTTTCCTATGTTCGATAATAAAAATGATGAGATGAAGGGGGATTTTGCTCGAATGGCTTGTTTGTTAGATAGATCTCTGTCTGCTAGAACAATTCAAGCTTTTAGAGGCAACCGCTTGAATCTGACTATGTTGTGATGTATGGATGGGCAAGCGCAATCCCTATAGTTGTCTTCATCTCGCTCGGCCTATCTCTATGCCTATCTCTATGCCTGATCTCTAATCTCTACAATATTCACATAGGCATGCACGTATGCAGGCAGACTGGATCCATCGGAATGGTAAATGTCCGAGATGCCGTCAGGCGTGCCAAGGCCAACGTCTGTCCCAACATTCATCTCGCGCCATGCAATGCTGACTGCAGAGAAATATGATGATGAAGAGCGAGCAACGCCGACCTCTTCTTTTGTGACATTATGCCCTTGCCCTTCATTTTGTGTACTTCTAATCTTTTTGACTGTCCATGTTCTCTTCAGCGCAAAAGCGAATACATACTTACGTTGTTTACTCTTAATTGGTAATCCACCGACTCATCTGCCCTTGCCGAATTGGAAATCCTTGAGATGTTCGCCGCCCATGCCGTGCGGCAGAAGTGTCGCCCAAAGCACCAAGTTTTGATCCTCAAATGCTACCCTGCTTTTCAGAAAAACGTGCTGGATGTAAAGCCGAATTCGAGCGAGCTCAGCTACATGCTCTATTATGCAAGCACGAGGAGAAGCAAGCTACAGAAGGTGGGGGCTTTCTTGGAGAAAAAGACTACCAGCGATGTTTCCAAAGGAAAAATAGGGTATGCTGTCTCAGAAAGTCTACGGACGTCGGTCAATTGGTGATGAGGCTGACTGTGATGGGAGCAGCAATGTACAGGTCACACTCCAGATACTGCAAGCGCTCATTGAGAAGCTTCCTCGAGACCTTCCCCTCTACGCGCCCTACATTCTACGAATTTTCGGTACCGTTCTACGTTCGAAAGACCTGTCTATGGTGGAGGAGTCAGTCCCGACCTTCGAAGCTTTCTGTGAGCATCAAGATGTCGCTACACTTGCAGCAGATCAACAGCATATTGGACAATACGAGGACATTGTAAGGACATACGCGAGCTACGCAGCGCTCAAGACGCCAGTGCAGCCAAAAGGTGGGCTTACGGCACCGATAGCCATAAGATGGAGGAGCGCAGGGCTGCGGGCAGTGAAGAGTATCACCTCATCCGAGGCTGTAGGCGCGGATGGAGGGAGACAGATGAACATCATAATGCCAGTCATTCTGCAGAACCTGCAATCGGGAGACGAGGAGCAGTTGCGCGAGTTGCAGCGGAAGGTCGAGGCGGTTGAGACCAAAGACGAAAAACAAGCCCATAGGAGACGGATGAGCATTGCCACAGTCCAGACTAATGATGGAAACTCGAGACCTAATTCGGACGCTATGACTGGCACCGCGGACGATGCAGATAGGCTGGCTGAAGAAGAAGTAGGATTGCAGGCTTTACGAAGCTTGAAGCAAATATTCATGGCCAACAATCGAGCACAGATACGACTAGCTACTGAGGCGCTGCTGAAATTCATTTGCACGGTATCGCAGCGACGGCTAGGGACAAGCAAGAGCACAAGACCGATCCACAATAGGAGCTGGGCAACTACGTTGATGGAGATGTGCACCAGATGGGCGCCTGTGCAGGATCGCTTTGTTATATTCGTGACAGTGATGGAGACGCTGGTAAGGAGTCCCGTTGCGGAGGAAAACATGGAACAACAATTGCTGCTCGTGTCGTTAGTGGGATGGCTACTCAGATCGAACATTAACATGATCGGGCTGAGTGTAATGGACGTACTGCTGGGCTTGGTGCAGCACATTCTTTTACTCCTCCAGCTAGGCGGTAAAGGATCGAATATTCTACCACATCATCAGCAGACGGACGCCATTGATCTCTTCAAGGGCACAGAGGATCTAATCGACGGGCCAGCATCACCCGGCCAAGGAGAGACAAATGGCATGAAAACCGAGGAGTCATCACCGTCGTCAAATCGGCAAGAGCTGCTTTCCAGATTGCACAGATGCATTGGCGATCTGGCAACCCATGTCTACTACTCAGACCAGATCTCGGATATGATCACAGCTATCCTGCTTCGGCTGAAGCCTTCTCCCATGTCAGGTATCGCGACAGCAGCCGCCGCCATCGAAGATCCTCAGGCAGCTGCAAGAGCTATCCAAGCCTCCGTGCATTTGCAAGAGAATCCAGACACTGATGAATTCTTTTCCTTTGGCACCGCACGGGTTACAGCGCTTAAAGCAATCAAGGAAGTGCTCACGGTAGCTAACATGAAGGGCACTGTCAGTGGCGGTGCCCCGATTGGACGCAATCGAGTTGGCGTGCAGGTATGGGAGGGTACTCAGTGGCTCATTCGAGATGAAGACAGAAGAGTCAGAAGAGCCTACGTTGATGCACTTCTGACGTGGCTCCGGCTGGAGATGAGCTCCAATGATCTTCGTGTTTTAGAGGACAAACGCAAGCTTTTAAGCACTGCCTCCAAAACAGATGTAAACAGCAGCAGACGGGATCCAATGACCAGGAGAGTCGTATCCAATGCATCTAGAAACGAAAAGACCGGCAAGCCAGCCAAGTCAACCTTCCTGCAGTTGCTACATTTAGCTATATACGACAACGCAATCGAGGCGCCAGAATCCGACTCTGACCTGCTGCTGATCCATCTCCTCCTTGTCAGACTTGTTGAGAAGCTGGGTGTCAATGCAGTCAAGACAGGACTACCGATGATCATGCGACTTCAAGAAGACATCAACGTTGACGAACTGATATCGACGCCCATTGCGAAGCTCAATGTTGGTAGCCTTGTGCATGGATACTTTTGGACCCTATGCGACAAATTTGACTTCGACACGTCAAATGTGGGCTTTGCGGTTCAAAGCGAGATTTCGCGGCGGAAACAACATGGGTTGTGGCTAAATACGATTCAGGTACCACCTTTACCGTTGGAGCAAATCATGTCAGCTGCATCACGTCCGCTCTCGGAAAAGACTCCATTACCTGTTTTGCAAACAGAGTCGCTGAAGCCTTTCGATTTACGTCCTGCCATGGTCGACCGGATCGCTGATTCATACGCAAGCACAGTAGCTTCGCCCCCTACGAGCCCTCCGGCTTCGCCTGGGCGAGTCTTTAGTTTGCCGCCGATTTCCTCCCAAGGTCCCACGACAACCCCTTTGAATGGGAGTACTCATGAACTTCCTCCCGGAATACTAGATGTCATGCTCTCATATTGGTCTAAGGAGCTTTGCATTGCCAATGTTGAGAAAGAATCAACACGCACCATGTCTCTCAATTCGAGGAATGGGACGAATCTATCCAGATACCTTGGTGTCAATGGCCAAACTTCTAGAGGCATCTCACCGAATGGAGATCGCAGCCCCATCCACACTCGTTCTCCTCCCAATGAAAACGACATCACCTCGCAGCCACACACCTTAAACTTCGCCTTCCACAACCAGCACCGCCGCTCCAGTGCACACGACACTGGCTCTCCAACCCCTATCAGCAGCTCAGATCAGAGCACCACTCTTCGCGTGGACGATCTCAAGCGTGTCCTAGCCGGCGGTACCCTCAATGTTCGGGGCGCAAGCCCTCTCCGCCACAGCACCGCTCGCCACGACTTCATCCCTTTGGAAAACAACGACCAAAGAAGTATTTCGTCCAGCTCAGACTCCGTCGTCAGCGCGGAAGGCTTCGAGTCCGCCTCTGAAGGCGACATCTCTCGTCCCCTTCCGCGGGCTCCAAACACAATCGCAGAAACCACTCCTAGCAATCCACCAGCACCTAATTCCAACCACGCAGCCTCAAGCACCCACTCCCGCACCAGCTGGGTAACCCACCCTCGTTCTCGACCGCAGTCAGGGGAGATGTCCCCAGGCAAACCATCTACCCCACGCTCCCTCAGGCGTCCATCTACCTCCAGCTCTGGCGAAGATCCAAACGCGAATGCTGCAGCCCTGAGGGGCGAGATCGTCCATCCACGCCTCTCAGGCGAGGAATTTGTGGAGGATGAAGTGCCGCCAGTGCCGCCATTGCCGGCGAACGTCACGGCCTTGCCTACTAGGCCGCTCAGCGTAGGAAATCCTCCGATGCAGCCACAACAACAGCACCAATACACGGAGCCCATGCCAAACGAGGTCAAGCAGTCGAAGCACGCAAGCATTGGAAGGAAGAAGGGCGTGGATGTGAATGCACTGTTGGGGAGTATTGACGCGGTGTCGGTGGGTGAGAGGAGGAGGATTGGAGGTGGGCTGGGAAGACCGCCTTATTGATTGGGGGAATGCTGGGTCTGGAGGGCTAGTTTGTGGTGCGTGTTTTGCAGGTTGCAGGGTGTCCAGGGCGCTCGCTGAGAAGGCGGAAGCTGTGCATACGAGCTGAGACAAACCATTTTTGAAAGAAAGGCTTGTGATCATCACTTTTTGTATGCATATGAGATCACAAGTTTAATATTTTCTTGATACGTCAATAATAATCGTCTCCACCGATCAATGTCGATGAGCTTCATACTCTACGTGCCTTTCTTTCTAAGGCCCCAGCTGTCATCCCTTCACCGATACTACCGCGAGTCGAATCTTCACGTCTTGTCTTTTGCAACGCTCCAGGTAACGGAGGACGACATGCTTAGGCACTGCGCCGACTTTGAACCACTCAATTCATCCCCTCTGGTGCCTCCCCCTCCCCCTTCCCCTTTCCCGCTCGAACCTCGAAGCTCAGACGTCCAGCGACCAAAGACGCAGCGTCCCCTCCCCCTTTGCTCCCCCCCTACCGGTCATGCCGGAACCTTGAGACCGTCGGCGTACCACCAGGGGTAAAGGGGCTTCTCGATGGCGAAATCCGCAAGGGGTTGTTGCGTAGGGAGTTGGGTGACTGGGGACGTGATGGTGGGAAAGCTGTGGTTATGGGTGTCGTAGGTGAAGGGAAGGTCGATCAGGAGGGGGGGAGGATTGGTGCTGGTCGAGTTCGATGAGATGGCTACGACGGTGAATGTCATCGGGTCCGGGAGGGTGGTGAGGATCGGATAGGACGCGGACGAGGGGCCTGCGACGGCGCCGAGGTAAGGCGAGGAGCCGATGAGCGGAAAAGGGTAATAATCCAATAGGCTAACCATATAGAGTAGTTATTAGCCTCGTCGATCACCCACAAATTGAATCACTGTTTTATATTATAAAACAGTGATTCAATTGCAAAGTTGCCCTATACGGCGTTAGCGTAACTGCTTATTTGGACATAGCAAAAATGAAGAAATAATCTACCCACCTATCTAGATGTCATTATACATACCTCTCGTTCTTACAGTACACAATGGCTACGAGCCATTCAGCCAGTCACTCAGTCAGCACTACCTACCCCGCCAGCTCACCACTCCACTCAGCCAGCCACTCAGCCAGCCACTCACTCAGCCACTCAGTCTGATATTCTACAAGAGAAGGAGCAATGCAGTACGGAGAACATTGCGGAGACAGTCAGCAGCAGCAGTGACACAACAGACCTACTCTCCACGATCTCATACCAGCCCGATACTCAGTAAGAGGAGGAACCACTGCAGCAGGTAAATGCGGAGAATATTGCGGAGACAGTCAGCAGCAGCAGTGACATAACAGACCTACTCTCCACGATCTCACACCAGCCCGATACTCAGTAAGAGGAGGAACCACTGCAGCAGGCAAATGCGGAGAATATTGCGGAGATAGTCAGCAGCAGCAGTGACATAACAGACCTACTCTCCACGATCTCACACCAGCCCGATACTCAGTAAGAGGAGGAACCACTGCAGCAGGCAAATGCGGAGAATATTGCGGAGAAGTCAGCAGCAGCAGTGACACAACAGCTCTACTCTCCACGGTCTCACACCAGTCCAACTCAGTCAGAAACAAGAGGAGGAATAATGCACTACAGAGAAATTGCGGAGACAGTCAGCGTAGCAGTGACACAACAGGCCTGCTCTCCACGATCTCACACCAGCCCGATACTCAGTAAGAGGAGGAACCACTGCAGCAGGTAAATCGGAGAATATTGCGGAGACAGTCAGCAGCAGCAGTGACACAACAGGCCTGCTCTCCACGATCTCACACCAGCCCGATACTCAGTAAGAGGAGGAACCACTGCAGCAGGTAAATGCGGAGAATATTGCGGAGACAGTCAGCAGCAGCAGTGACACAACAGACCTACTCTCCACGATCTCACACCAGCCCGATACTCAGTAAGAGGAGGAACCACTGCAGCAGGTAAATGCGGAGAATATTGCGGAGACAGTCAGCAGCAGCAGTGACACAACAGACCTACTCTCCACGATCTCACACCAGCCCGATACTCAGTAAGAGGAGGAACCACTGCAGCAGGCAAATGCGGAGAACATTGCGGAGACAGTCAGCAGCAGCAGTGACACAATAGACCTACTCTCCACGGTCTTATATTAATTTATTCAGTCAGCTACTTAGCTAGTCACTCAGTCAGCCACTCAGCCAGAGCACTCAGTTAAGCAAGAGGAGGAAACATTGCAGTAGGCAAATGAGGAGAACACTGCGGAGAAACCAAGCGGCAATAAGGCCACCATCGTCAAGAACACCGCTCAGCTCTCCAAGATCCCACGTTAAATTACCACACAGCAAGCGGAGAATAATACTACAATTTAGTCTGCTATCTCCGCGTGCCTAGGCAATATCACATTATAGTACATCACTGTAATAAGTATATAAGAGAAGGATCTACTGCGTCGATCACAGCCAATTAGACCTCTGCAGGTAAGGGTCACCTATCGAACAATGCATATTTGGACGAATTGAAACCGTCCGATGTGTCGAAATGTGGCCCCGCGCGCGCATCCCAGCCACCATGTTTTTCAGCCACCTGATTTTGTACTGTACGTATTTAGGACCTGGCCCCGGAGAGGTTTTGAAGAATCAATCCGTCCGTTCTACACATCACATACCTGAAATTCTAATACGATGTCTTCTTTCGACAGCCATTTTATTATTCGAAAGCTTTCACTGCGGCAGGAGAACTCGTGAGATACCCACCACTAATTAGCCTGGTGTCTCCAATCCTTTCCGGTATTTCGATACTTCTTGCCATGAGGACATGGCATTTCTCTATTTTTTGTGGGTAATTGTCATGTACTCCACTGGGGGGACGTATCTATGACGTGGTGTAGTGGCGATCACAGCTCAATAGCCTAGCAATATGACTATAAAGGTCGTCACAACGAGGGCCCCATCATTGAAGGAGTTTATGATGTATATATGTGGTGAAAGAAGAAGAATAAGTGAAATTCAAAGAGATTTGTGACTCTTCGGCAAAGGTTTCGCCGAAGTCCGTGATATTGCCCAATCGAGTTAGCGGTAGAAGGGTAGGGCTGTTCCCGCTTTGAATCATTCTTTTGAAATTCGGCAAAGCAATTACCATACACGTGAAAACCAGGATGTGTTTTGCGGAGGTCAAGTCTACTCAACCAAACATATACATTTGTGAGAATCCTTCCTAAGTAGTGGGTTTGCGCATAGCGCTACGTCCAAATTGAATGTGAGCTGTTATTCATCGTATGCGGGTGCAACGTTGTATCAATTGATTCCATATGCCAATGGTGTCACATCAATAAACGCGACAGCCAATAGGTTGTTGGTTGAGGCACCTTCGTGTTTCGAAAGGTGGGTGGGAAGTGTCAGCTTTCCCTGCTGCACGATGACCCAAGCTGAGGGCAGCACGCCCAATCAAATCATCTGCTCTTCACTCTCAGCCTTGCTGCCTCTTGCTGCTCCCTCTTCATCTCAGAGCCAGCTCCACCTTGTAGTGTTCTGAATGCTTTGCTGTGTCACATTTGACTTCTAGCTTTCATAACCACAGTAGAATGGATCCACTTAGCATTTCCGCTAGCATTACTGCATTACTCCAACTCGCCTCAACAGTCATACAATACCTGAACGGCGTCAAAGGCGCTCCCGAAGATCGTCAAAGAATCCTCTCTGAACTAGCCAGTGTCACCGGAGTTCTTTTCATACTCGAGGACCAGGCGGATAAAGCGAAGCAGGGTGATCAGTGGTCTTCAACATTACAATCACTCAACGTGCCAGAAGGACCACTGGACCAGTTGCGAAGAGCACTCGAGCGCTTGTCCTCTAAGCTTGCCCCGTCAGCTACAGGGTTGAAAAAATTTGGCAAGGCTATCATTTGGCCGTTCCAGAAAGTAGAAATCAGGGAGATTTTGGGTAGCATTGAGCGACAAAAAGCGCTGTTCAATTTGGCCCGGCAAAATGATCATATGTAAGATGTTCTGGTATGCCCGTTCTTCTGTCAGTTCACAGCTGAGGTCTCTTGCGGTGCAGACGACTCTCCAGAGCCATCAAAGAAGATGTGGCAACCATGCGTGAGGAAGTCGCAGAGATTGCCAAAGGAGTCAGTACAATAAAGATGAGCCAGATAAGTCCGTCACCCCTAAGAGTAAAATCACAGAACTTGTTCATCTTGATTCCAAGAGCTAGTCTTGAACAGTGTTATGGGCCCTCAATGTTCAAATCCTGTAATTTGGAAATTCTTTGCTTCGTCTAGATACATGTGTCCTCGCATAGCATACTTACGAGATATAGCCAGTGAGCATCAGAGGATCATCGAATGGCTTGACGCGCCAGATCCATCAACGAACTACAACAGAGCGCTGAAAATACGCAACCCAAAAACAGGCTCATGGTTCATCAAGAGCAAGCAATTTGCTAATTGGAACACCGCACGGGGGTCGTTCATTTGGCTGCACGGGATCCCTGGCTGCGGCAAAACCATTCTCAGCTCTACGATACTTCGAGATGTGCTCGAGCAGCACCATTCAGAGCCCAACTCGGCCGTGCTATTCTTCTATTTCGACTTCAACGATGCCGAAAAACAGCGACATGAGAAGGTGTTACGCTCATTGATCTGCCAGCTCTCCAGGTACTGCGCGAATTCGATCCTCCAGAATCTGTACTCGTCAAGTTTGAATGGCAGGCCGCAGCCGACTGAGGAAGTACTGTTAAATACCTTGCATCAAATGATGACCTCTCTGGGAGACACATACATCATCCTTGATGCTCTCGACGAGTGTGCAGAACGTGACGAGCTTCTCAAAGACCTTGAAGAAATTATATCATGGGAAGGTGCGAATGTGCATCTGTTGACTACCAGTCGAAGGGAAACAGACATCGAGGAGGCTTTGACACCATGGAGCGATACGCGGAATCGGATCAGCATTCAGAGCGAACTTGTCAATGCTGACATTCGCACCTATATACGCGACCGGCTTCAGATCGATCCAAGACTTAAAAGGTGGCTGAAACGTCCTGAAGTGCAGCGGGAAATTGAGGATACGCTTATGAAGAAAGCAGATGGAATGTGAGATAAGCAGTCATTACGGCTCTCATTAGGCTAATTTTTGAATGTCAGGTTTCGATGGGCAGCATGCCAGCTCGATTCATTAGGAAACTGTTTTCATCTCCCTCACCTCCGCCAAGCTCTGGTGTCTCTTCCAAAGACTTTGGACGACACGTACGCGCGCATACTCTGCAACATTGACAAAGACTATAATCACTACAATCGGTACATTCTAAAAATACTGCAATGGTTGACCTTTTCTGCTCGGCCATTGCAGCTCGAAGAAATCGCAGAGATCGTTGCTATCGATGTTGACGAGACTCCTCGCTTTGATCCGCTACGACGATTACCCGAACCACGAGACATACTAACGATGTGTTCGAGTCTCATCACGCTGACAATACAACGTCTACAACCCTTCTGACGAAGAAAGCGGCGGTGAGCTCAGTGAGGATCTCGGGGCCCGGATGCAACAGCGTGGCCGAATTTGACCCAGAACCCCATGAAACCTACGTCAGACTGGCGCACTTCTCCGTCAAAGAGTATCTAGTCTCAGACAGAATTCAGCACGGAACGGCTCCGCATTACAGAATTCGAGAGATAGAGTCCCATGGTATCTTAGCAGAAGATTGTATTGCATACCTCCTGCAATTTGATGAGCCAGGTTCTTTGACGGATGAGACTCTTGAACTATCTCCACTTGCTGGGTATTCGGCAATGTTTTGGCCTCACCATGCAAGATTGGCTGAGAAAGCCTCAACCAAAAGCACCACTCTCTTGAGCACGGAACTTTTGATGTCAGATAGAGAAGGCTTTTTGAATTGGATCCGGATTTGCGATCCTGACAATGACTACGAGAACGTGAGCCGCAGCATGGATGGCCCAGCCCCTCCGCTATACTATGCATCGCTGGCTGGGTTGTTCGAGTCAGTAAAGATGCTGATCGAGGGGAGTGTGAATGTTAATGCTCAAGGTGGAGATTATGGCAATGCACTTCAAGCAGCGTGCCTCGAAGGACATATTGACGTCGTAGGCCTCCTACTTGATAACGGAGCTAATGTCAATGCTCATGGTGGGGATCATGGCAATGCTCTTCGAGCAGCGTCAGCATACTGAAAAACATTGACGTCGTAGGCCTCCTACTTGATAACGGAGCTAATGTCAATGCTCAAGGTGGAGATTTTGGCAATGCACTTCAAGCAGCGTCATACAAAGGAGATATTGACGTTGTACACGTTCTGCTTGATAATGGAGCTAATGTCAATGCTCAGGGTGGGGATTTTGGCAATGCTCTTCAAGCAGCGTCAATCTTGGGATGTATTGACGTCGTAGGCCTCCTACTTGATAACGGAGCTGATGTCAATGCTCATGGTGGATACTATGGCAATGCACTTTGTGCAGCGTCAGCCTCGAGACATATTGACGTTGTAGGCCTCCTACTTGATAACGGAGCTAATGTCAATGCTCAGGGTGGGGATTATGGCAATGCTCTTCAAGCAGCGTCAGTCTTGGGTCGTATTAACGTCGTATGCCTCCTACTTGATAACGGAGCTGATATCAATGCTCAGGGTGGACTTCATGGCAATGCACTTCGTGCAGCATGTGACGCTGGAAAGAAAATCTTGATAACGGGTGATATCAATGCTCAGGGGGCATATGGCAATTGATAACGGGGTTGATGTAAATGCTCTGGGCAACGCATTCCATGGCAGTGCAGCGGGCTGCATCTTGAAAACGGGAAACAACTCAAATGGGGATGAATTGCTTTGCAGAGCAGGGCGGGAGGACATGAGGTGAAGATGCTGCTTGATAACGGGGCTAATGTAAACGCCCCGGGCAAGGAGTCAGCTGGGCAGTCCATTGTGGGCTGCATCAGGGCAAGGCTATGAAAATGTGGTGAAATTACTGCTTGACAATGGGGCTGATGTCAACGGCAATACCGGGGCAGTCATTGCGGGCTGCATCAAGGCAAGGCCATGAAAACGTGGTGAAGATGCTGCTTGATAATGGGGCTAATGTCAACGCCCCGAGCGGGAGTCAGCGGGACAGTCCATTGTGGGCTGCATCAAGGCGCGGCCATGAAAATGTGGCGAAGATGTTGATAGCAGAAGGAGCTGTGATGCCAAACGAAGAAAGCACAAGACGCAAGGAAAAGCGAAGAAAAGAAAGCGAAGAAAGCGAAGAAGAAGACGATCCACCTGCGCAGCAGGCCGGAGCGGTTGACCCCTTTGCTACTCCCGCAATCGCGAATTGAAACACCCCTGTTGCAGCGATACGTTGCCTGCCGTTCTCCGGTCTGTATCTCCTTCGTCCCCGAGTTCCGACTGTTCGCTAAGACTCACAACAGGCTCGCTATTGTACCGTTTGGATCAACCGTGGTTGGATTCGTCCAACTGTTCTCCGTCGTACTCGATCGCTGTGTGCAGCTGCGGGGCAAGATCCCAGAGTTTTTCTATCGCTTTACGGCCACGAATCGTCATGTTGAGGCATATGTAACTGGTTTCCTATGCGAAGTGATCAATAGAATGAATGAATGAATGAATGAATGTTCAATAGCAGAAAGTGCAGAGATTGAAGGGATTTAGTCCAGAGAATATTTTACAGCGATGTACGGATTTCTATCACGTAAGTTGAATCGTCTCCCTGGATGGCTGGGACAAAGTTGGCGCCCTACGGGCTGCCATTTGGGGTCCACGAACAGAAAGGTGGTTTCTGTTTTCTTTGCCTCGGCAGGTCGTTCGTGAACCCTTGTTGTTGTGGCCGCTTCTCCTGGGCGTGCACAAACACGGATCAATGCGTGTCCTTAGTAGACGGCCATGTTTCCTGGGCCACACTGAATACCCAGAGATGTGAGTATTGAGCGTGGATAGGCTTCCCTGAGCAGCGGCTTTTCCATTATTGAGCAGTGCCATTGCATCTGGCATGGAGGCAGCCGTGCCAAACTTCCCAACTTCGGAACCGGAATTTGGGATCCTCTCTTCGTTGTGTTCTAAGAGCCTTCGTCAGTGAAGACCTGCGCCTCCCGGGGACTTCTCTTTCCGAATTTGGCCTTGCACGTCCTCAGTGGCCGGGGGAGCGGGCCTGGGAAGCCACCGCAATGTTCTGCTCACAGTCGAAGCGGCATGAGGGATGGTCTATCCGGCCTTCCACGGAAACGGGGAAGTTTGCTCCTGAAAATGCTCCAGTTTTCGGGACAGTAAGAACGGGAGCTCTGGATCATGTGAAGAGGCTGTCATTCCAACGGGGAGCGTCTCCCACAGACGCCAGCTATCTGGAAGGCAAGACGATCATGTGAGTTCGTTTCGAGACGTGTAATAACGTGTAGCGTTGACTGGAACCACAGATAGCAGTGGAATCTCTGAATCTGGAAACTTCTTCGGGTGCTGATGAATGTGGGAGCTAATCCCTTTGCTCGGAGCTCGTTTGGAAAGCTCTACGCATTGGTGCTTGTCTGCCGGTGGCGATGAGTGTCTGCAGATCTTACTCGATGTCAAAGCAGACGTTGATGTGAAAGATAAACTTGGTAGGACGCCACGTTGTCTGGCTGTCCAAGTTGGTGCCCCTCTGAACCTTCTAAAGGCATTGCTCACCTACGAGCCCGATCCGAATAGCAAAGACGGTCACGGCATGATGCCTTTGCTCTGGGCAGCACATTACGACCGACCAGAGATTCATTCATGTTTGTCACGCAACGGGGACTCCGTCAATAATACCAATCCAAATGGACGCACGATACTCCATGTTGCTATTTCTCTCAACAATTATGGTGTATTAAGATTAATTCTGAAGCACTGGCCATCAACTTTGTTTCCAGGCAGATAAGAATGGGAGGAACCTGATCCATCTAGCGGCTTGCTTAGGAGATACTCTCCACCTTGGAAATCCTCCAGACAGCGAGCCTGGGAGGGTTGAAGGACGCAAACGGTGTGGACTGCACAGGCACCACTCCAACCCAACACGCTCAGTGGCGATTGATGAACAACGAACAGTGGTCGAATGGGGTCATAGAGCCCCGGGACAAAGATCCGAACGAGTGTTACCGTGCCTTCGAAACGCTTTTGGCAAGCTGTTGGGGAACCCCTGAGGAAGCTCCCGTCCAAGACCCTGTTTCGCCCTCGTCCCTCTACAACGTTCTGGCTGAACTCGGGTCTGACGACGAAGAGGATCAAGGTCGATGGCGATCAAGTATGGGAGGATTCTCCCGAGAGGCCAGAGTGAAAGTGCGGCCTCCACCAAACGCCGTCTGGGATCCTTCGTTGTTGGTGGAACGCAACGACTCCATTTGCAATCTCGGTGTCTTCTTTGGTTTCCCGTTCCGGTATCAGCGTTGGCATATGGGCACGCTTAGTTATTGGGGCGAATGCATGCCGTTGGAAGATAAACCACTGGTGTCACCTAGCGCTCCCGTTGCGTAGATGTAGGGGGTGTGGTGGAGACGGCGGTGAGGACTGAGATACATGGCGAGGAATCATGGAAGTATGCCAGGTTAACAAAGCCTATGAATGCCGAAAACAAAGCCAAGGTGACAGCATGATAGACGCGAAGTGTTTGGATAGATAGACATGCCACATCCTATGAACTCAAATTGTGTACCTATTGTACAAGTCGCTAGAAAATAATACCTCAAATGCAAATGCTGCCGCATGATCTGCTGTAACTTACAAGCCCTTCGCCGACGTCGACATCTCACTCATATCCAATAGCTCTCGTCGAGTCTTGTGCAACCTTTTCTCATGGAGTCGAGTAGTACCACTGGCCTATTTCTTCCCAGTGACCGTCCCAGCAGGCTTCTTCGCAGCACCAGCAGCACCACCTCCTCTCCCCGTAACAGTCCCTCCGACCTTCCCACCACGTCCAGCCGCGTTCCCGGGTGGCTTCGTCGGGGCGTTGGTAACGCCTCCAGCAGGGCCCTTCAACGCCTCTGCCCTCCCGGTCACCTTGCCCCCTCGACCAGCCGCGTTACCGCCAGCACTCGGTCCCTTGCCAGCAGCAGCCCCACCGGCCGCCTTCTTCTTGTTGTAATTCTCCTTGGCGGCCGCAATCGCCTTCGCCCTCGCATCAGCCGCCACCTGCGCCCCCACCGCACTCCTCGCCTTCGTCTGCTCCGTCTTTCCCGCCGCGCTCGGTGCCGCCGGCATGATCGCCTTCTGCTCCGTCGTCTTCGTGCTCGCCTTGTTGCCGCCCTTGTACGGCGTGTAGCTCGAGAAGCCGCCCGTCCTCGCGGCCTCCTTGCTCTTGGCCAGCCCGAGCGGGTTGCCGGCCGAGCCGACGCGTACGCCGCCCGCGCCCGTCGCGTCTTTGACGTAGTTGGCCCCGTCGTTGACGTAGGAGCCCCAGCCGCCGGCCGCGCCGGCGATGCCGTCGCCGACGTTGCGGCCGGTTTGCGATATCCCGTCGCCGACGGATTGGATGGCGCCGCCGACGGCGGTGCCGGCTCCGGCGACGGTGGTGTCGACGGCGTTCCAGAAGGGGTCGAGCAGGCCCATGGTTGTGGTTGGCGTTGGTTGGTGTGGTTGGTTTGGGGTGGGGGAGATGATGGAGGGGTGTGGGATGTAGTTTTGAAGTTGTAGAGTGTTGTTTGAGTTGTGTGGAGGAACAAGAGAAGATGTTGAAGTGTGGATAGTAGGCCAAGTTGGAGAGCCGCTTGGAACAGGATTGAAATTCAGGGTCTCGATGACGCACATGGGCAGGGGTCTGATTAGTCAAAAAGCCAGTATCAAGTCTTGGCAACTCTGATCGATCATGCAGGAACATCACTTTCATGCACGTCGAACACTGCTAGACTTTCACCATGATTCAGTTGAAAATTATGTAATAGTAAATTAATATACGAATGTTGAGTTCTGTTACACTAATATAAATTTGTTAGTCTAGCTTCGACCTTCAAGCATTTGCGGAGGTATCTCGGCGTTCAGGACATTTGTTGCAGACCTTCGCATGGTACTTGGTATAATCTAATCTACGAAGGCAGCATTGGGTCCTTGCATTAACGATCCCTTGCATGCAGAGTGACCAACGTCGGTCAACGTAAGCCCGTCATAATCGCGTCCCACTAATCCCAACGCAGGCTAAAAAATGATTCGCTGAACGGCGGGTATCACTTGAGGGCTCAGAAGTCAACATGACGGCGTTCGATGAAGACGTCCCCCAAAAATCTCCTCCACAACTTAATCAAGAAGATAGATAAGATCGGGTATCTACCTACCGTACGCTCTGGGAACTCCGGTAGACGTCAGGGAGTTGGGGGCAAACAAGACGATAGGAACCTGGCCCCAGCTCAGTCCGAACTTGACGTCTCTTTCGAGTCATGGTACGGTGATATAGGGAGATATAGAGGAATGCAAAGGTTGGAAAAGGAGGGGAGGTAATTCACTCGGTTGGTGACACAAGAATGTTTTCCCCCCACCAAGCATCATCCTTTTCCCAAAAACACCACACTCCGGAGCAATTACCTCAATACTAGGTCATAGTCAGTCAGAAAGTCGAAATCTGTAAATTAAAAATGGTGGGATGGCTTGTAAGATCAACAATGAAGGATTGTTGTGGTTCTTGCAAAATCGCTAGTTTTGTCTGCCACACCAAACTATTTCGTCATAAAAATAAGCACAAGTCCTTTCCATCCATCATCGCTACTGGCCACAGTCTTACGCTTCTCCCATCTCTTTTGCCAGCAGCTTTCGTTCATATCGCTTCGATCACTTGTTTCCTGTGAACGCCACATTCGTTACCACTGTCTCTCGATTATATATATTCTAAGCAACTGTTGCACACCAACATCTTGCTATTCGGGCGTGCAGTCCATTCACTTATCCACCCTCCCGTGCTGATGCTCAACAACAAATCTGCGCCTTTTTGACATACCCCGGGACGCTTGGGCGGACCTCGCCCACATCGTTTACCGACCATGGGTTCGGACTCCTTAGGTATTTGACGCCTTACTCTGTAACAGCGAGGACGTACTGATACTACAATAGCGACCTACGCTATAGTTCTGATCCTATGTTTTGGCATCCCGTTCCTCATTCTCGTCGTCTGCTGCGGCCTTGTCTGGTGCGGGTTTTGGGTCAATGTCGGATGTGGAGGCATTCTACACTGCTGCCGCCGGGCACGCGAGCGACGAGAAGACCACCGACAAGGGCGGAGATTACGCATGCTACAGCAAGAGGAGGAACGCAGAGAGCGTAGGTCTGAGCAAGAAACCGAGCGGAGACTGAAGCGACAACACCGCGAATGGATCGCTGCAGAGCGATGCTCGCAGGGTGCTCAGCACACTCAACGGCCGATGATCGAATATCCGGCGTCAACACGAGTCCCTCTATCTGCGGTTGCCTCCTCACATTTATTCAATAATAGGAGCCCTCAAGGAACGCTCGGAGCTTCTGCCGGCGTACCTAGCAGCAACAGTCTCGACGGCCATGCTCCTATGACCACTAGTGGAGGCAGTCGCGTTATTGCTTGGGTTCGGAGAAGCACGCCTGGTTTACCTACGGACTCCCGATGCCAAGCGAGCTACACAAGTCGATTGAGTCGACGTCGTCTACAACGGCGGAATCGCAGCCACAGTCTGACTGCCTGGTTACAACCGGGCTCCCCGACAGCTTCCCGAGGCTCGTTGGATCCGGTAGCGGCACCTGCGCCCGCTCATACGGTTCCTTCCTTTCGATTGGAAAGACAGAGCCAGACCTCGATTGTTCTGGCCTCTAACAGATCCAACAGATCCTCTCATCACCGTCTGCTCGGTGAAGCCTGATTCGTTACGATACCATCTTCCGACAGGTGACTTGCCAAATCTGCAGGATCTTAGCTACTGCTAGAGAAAAGTTCCAGTCAAGGCAAAAGACGACGTACATTCATTTTGATGTTCAATACCTTAATTTCCACCTCTTTCCCATTTTGTCCTTGTCTCCAACCAAGGTGTTCCGCCTCTACCCTCGGCGATTGCCATCGCAACCGCACAGAATCGGTTCGGCCATCCACCTTTACTGATCCCGACTTTGTTGGCAAAATTCCACCTTCGACCACAATGACTTCCGCACTGGCACGGCGCCCAGAAGCCAAAAGACTTGCAGAGCTCACGCCTCTCGGGAGAGAGAACGACCTTCTTCGGACGCCGAGCGTCTCTGCTGTTGGGCTTCCTGTCGTTGAAGTGCGATTCGATGTGCAACATGTATATCATTGCTACGACAAAACCTTTTGGATACGGCGTTTTTTCGAGTGGTGCTGAAGCATTGCGGAGCAAGCGACGCCACGTCTCTTCGATGAGGGCGACTGGAGGGTGGTGGCCGCGAAATTGGCGTCGGAACATGGAGTCTAATCCTCGAAACAGTGAGAGTCAGCGGATCTGTACGGCGATATCAAAGTCTCTGGGAAACTGGCTCTCCTTGACGACAGGTACTGATACTTCAGTGATAGCCATGTCCGGACTCAAAGTTCAACTCACACCACACATAGCCATTGCTTTCAGGGTTAATCTTGCATGTTTCATGATATATCTTCTCATATATGGTGAGCGATTCTAGTGTGATGTAACCCCAGTATGAGTCGCTTGTGCGTTTCAAAAATGTTGATGACCCATTCAGCCTATAAAAGTGGCGTTCGGACGTCACACGAGGCATGGACAACTGTCCCACATCTGCAGCAGCAAAGTGGAAGTCAGCTTTCACACTACACCACATCAAGACTGAATACAAGACTGGATACCATAATAGTATCACCCCATGTAACGAGGCTCGCATGCAACCTGAAAAAATACAACAGCGAACGCGATGTCACCGCGACCCTAGGCAAAGTTCACTTGCTCCTCATGCTCCAAGTATGACGTACTCTGCTCTGATCCTGCCGCTTCCTGGGACTGCAACAACCTCGTCTGGTGATCCGGGTTGTTGCCATAGTATGCCGACAGCTCTGCAACTCTATCCTTCTTCTTTGCGTCCGCCAACCCAATATCCTCCATGTACTGAGGATCGAAGCGCATGTACCGGTGGATCGTCGCTAGATCCTGGTGAGCTCGAAGAAACTCTTTTGCGGTATCATCCGTTCGCGTAACGAGCTCGATGAACCTCTTCGCGACGTGCTTGACTGTGCCATTGAGGGCTTTGGGGCCCATTTTCCCAGTGCCGATGGAGAGAATGCAGCGGATGCGTTGGGGAAGCTCGGCGTCGGTGAGATTGAATTGCACAAGGGCTTCGCGCCATAGGATTGAGACGGGGTTGTTTTGGTAAAAGCCGCCGTCGAGGAATGTGCGGCTGATGCCACCGTGGGAAATCTTCATGGGCTCGAAAAAAGAAAGCGCGGCTGTGGACGCAAGAGCTGCTTCGCACAATGTCACCTGGTCGAAGTAGTTGGACTGCTGCTCGAATGGCCGGGCGTAGTTGGTGAATTGGACGTCGTCACTGGTGTTGGCGTCCGTGGCAACAACGAAGCTGAGAATACTGTAAGCCGCCTGAGCTTAAGGGTGCGCATGGTGTACGTGCACTTTGCAGTGAGACGGTATGCCTGCCCTCCTCATGCGTACGGTCTCTGGTGGCATGCCTTGGGTGACACGCGAATCCCCGATCACACTCAGTATACGCTCTCTCAGCCTTGACTGTTGATATTTGGGAGTGAGCTCTCGGCTGAAGATGTTTACAGGCATTACAGGCGTAGGATTGTCAAAGACGTAATCCATGACCTCAATGTATTTCTCAATGCAGGTCTGAACGTCCATCTCGAGGCACCCAAGCATGACGGCAATCAAGCTGTCAGTGTTTGAGAGTCAGTGATGACCGGGCTGCCGCCAGAGAACTATTGCGTTACTCACGCGCCGGTGCTTGTACCTCCGATCATGTCAAAATAGGTGCAAGGTAGCTCATTTCCGACAACTGACATCACTTGCTGCAGTATAAACAACGAAGCCAGACCCCGCACCCCTCCGCCGTCGAAGCACAACAGGCGGAGACCCTGTTCGTTAACTACAGATTGAGCTGTAGTCATGGCTCATTTATGATTCCCAGCTGCAAGCTTTTGGCCTGAACGAATGGCCGATACTTCAGCTGAGAGGATACAATGTCGAGTGGGTCGACACCAATTTTCAAAGCGTTGAGGAAAATCTCAGAGGGTGGGGGCATCGCTCAACCTTGTTGATCCTCAATTCGCATAAGTGCTGATGGCGCTGCTTGGAGTTTTATCATTGGAGGAAAGGAGGCTAGCTTATCATGGCGCGTTTCCAAGGCTTGGAGCTGACACCTGTGATCGTCCGCTCTACTCTAGTAGACATGTGCTGGTTGCGCGGCTAACCAGTAATGGAACGCTTGCCGAGACTGTGGGAAGACCACTCCTGTGGAGTGTTGAATTCATTCTCGAGGGGGAGGACACCCAGCCCCACAGACCCTCCGAGGGTTTTTCGAGGGCTCTTCGAGGGCTCGGCTGTCGAAGCAAGCTTAGATATCTCGGAGAGCTCTCGAAAGGTCAGAGGGGTTTGGATTCTTGATTATCTTCAGGTTGGACGTGACTCTCTAGGAACTGATTGAGGGTTCTTTGAGTATTCACGTCCAAGGGACTAATCTTGTAAGCTCGAGATCATATTTGATATCTTGACTTCTAGTTTTAATTCGCCAAGATTTGTTTAGATGGCACGGTTGAAAACCGTATGGAAGTATTTGGCTTTTAGAAGTTTGCAAACTTACTTTAGTGATAATATATGATAGGTGTTATTGAAGGGATTAAAGAGATGATTGATGAGATTTTGATATTCGATGTTTACTCTAGTCGTTCAGTACCTAAGGTAAGTAGCAGTGCTTCAGCTGGGAAATAGAAACAAATAAGGTATGTTTTAGCGTCAAGTTTGCGAAAACAGGATTCGATTGGTTCGGAGTATAGCACTTGGCATTCTTCGAGTCTACAGCATTGAAAAAGCAAGCTTTTCAAAATAAGTAAGGTAGCTAGTATTACGGAGGTCGACACCAAAAAGTCTTGCACCCGCCACGAAATGGGTCCAGCTGTCGGACAACGCCCCGCCCGGACAATGCGCTCAGAGCTGTTTCGGACCTGTACGAACCCCATTCGAGGGCCCATGCCCCTATCAGGCCCAACAGACGTCCCCATGTTCAGTCTATGCGGTCCCCGGAAATGAGTACCTAGGTAACTCCAAGGTCTTTAGCGACAGGGCTGCCTTCCGAAAGCAGGGTTAGGGCTGCTATTAGCGCATGTGCGAGACCGACCTTTTGGTGTCGACATCCATAGCAGCGGGCCAGCCACTGTGACAGGATCTCGGGTTACGCCCCGCCTGAAGGGTTGCATGGACGGGCTTGTAGTGCAGACCTCCGTAATGTTTACGTTGCGTCGCTTCCTTGTGCACGGTACGTAACGCGAGCAAGGGCGAGATGGGATTGTCTTTTCCATTGTCCAATCACTGCGGCTCATTGCGGCTCAAGACGTTTCGAGCTTGAGTCGACCAATCCAATTATCCTAACATTTGACCTCGCACAGAAGGATGATTTTTGGCAATTTTGACTGTCAACGATTGCAATTTTTCACAGATCTTTCGACTTGTGGTCGAACACATGATTTTGAAGCACGCATTCTGGAACCACTCTGTTGAAGAAGGCTTCAGGCTTCCAGGTCAAAGTCCTGCACGTGCCGTCTTTGACAAACCATTGACTGATTGTTGGGTTATTTACCCATTCAGGATTCCTTGTGCGTTTCAATCGGGGTCGCGCATGCCAATAATGATAGATCGACGATGACGGTGAGTAAGATCCCTCAGTCTCGGCCGAGCTTTGTCGGATCCAAGCTTAAGCGAAGACGGTCAGCTGCCATCCCTCGTGAGGTTGCTTACATATTCCTCTCCCCCGGGTCGCCTCTGTGTGCGCCATTCTATATTGTTATGTTCAGGGAATCATGACTCGTACGGGTTCAACATGTGTAAGAGAGTCGTACCTATTGCGGAAGCGTGCGAAGGAAAGCTTTAATTATAATTCATTGCATACATATTCCACACATTTCACCATGCCGATATTCTTGTGCCAATTATTGAAAGCGATACGACGAGACCTCTCCCCCCACGCCGGATTGTTGAAAGCAAGTAGACAATGCAATATTGGTGGCTGCCGTGTGGCTGCCGCTGTGCAGCAGTCCACATAGAGGTCCGTGCCACAGACTTGGTTCGGGTCTGCGGCGCAGACGCGCTTCTGCCGGAGAGCGTCAATAGACATTTTTGGGACCCACGTATACGTTATACTCTGCAGTCGAGTTGGGTGGCTCGTATTGAATTGAGATGTTGAGATTTGTAGGGGTAGCTACGAGCCGGTTGTAAGTCGCGATTGGAGGAGAAAATAAAAAAGCACCGTCCCTAACACCATTGTACCAGCACCATTAGGAATCGAAGCTGATATATGCAGACGGATGAATGATCATCGATTTATCGAATGCTCGCATTAGCAATTGCCAACTGACCAATACGACTGCACTCCGGGGTTGTGTATCTTGCTTCAATTAAACTCTAAATACTCGTCATGGAATTCTGCATCATGTATCCTGTATCATGTATCATGCATGTCTCCTTTAAAAGCTCCCGAAAAAGTACAAGTACCTACCATGTCCAGCTTGAGGAGGGGGGAGCAAGGAGCATTACAGCAGGATATGCTAACCAGTACAAGGTTAGGCTTCCCTTTCCGGCATCCGCTAGAGCCCGGACACTAGATATGGCCGCAGGATCTAGTCATCCGAGACCCGAGTCATGCAACTCGAGGAACTCGACCTGTGTGACAGGCAAAGGGTCGGTGAAAGTGGGTGTCTTGTAAAGTACATAAGTACATAACAACAAAGTACCAAAAGTATCTCGTATACAAGCATGTGGTAGTAGCGTAAGTAAGCAAGTTGACATACCACTCACGAGTCTCACTCTGAAATCCCATCGGCCATTACTTGTACCCGCAGCAGTCAAGCCTCGGATACGAGCAGAGCAATTTGTACCCTCTCGTCTACCACACCTACTTTCGCTTTCTTTTTCTTGACTTCCTCTTCTGTCCGACATTTGTGCAAGTACCTTACATACATGCAGGATAGGTACCTTTTGATCTGCATGACACTTTGCCTACCGGGTCTAGGCATCTGTAGAATAAATCCCTCGCTTTCCTATCATTCGTCCGCCCTTGCTTGGCGTCACTTGTTTCATGGTCTATGTCCATTGTCACTTTCTCATTTCCGCTTTCCCCCCACCTTTATCAACCCTACCTCACAATCGCACAAAGACATTATGGACGTTTATGTCGACAGTGAAAGACCGTATTCTCCAACCAGACGTCCCACAATGATTCGTCGGGAGCGGAGGGAAGCCAAGCGGAGAATGGTGCTACTCTCTCTTCTGGCCTGCTTTCTCTTTCTCACATTGGTCGCGTTCCGACGACCGAACAGCCTCATGGGCGATTACACTCGCCAACCCGCAAACTCAACAGCATTAGCGCCTTCAAGAACAAACGCCAAAGCAAAGTCATGGTTCAACGGGAGGCCCAAATCGACTGGTCCAGACCTGGGCAATAGCGAAAGACGTCTCCCCGACAGCAGTCTTGCGGATCTGAAGAACTCCTCTCTCGGGGTACGTCCAAGGCGGCTTGTGGAGGGTGAGGAACTGTCACTGACAACACTGCGCTCCACAGTTCGAAAAGGTCTTCGTCCTCAATATGCCATCACGAACCGACAAACTTGACGCAATGATTCTGGCTGCCTCTGTAACGGGCTTCGAATTTGATGTCCTCGAGGGTGTTCAAGGAGATTCCATCTCGAAAAAAGCTCTGTCTGGTGTAAGACTGCTTCTGCCCTCAACAAAGAAGACCCCAACGCTGAAAGTTGCTCTAGAAATGGGAGAATAGACCTGGTATTGAAGGCGTCGTGGGCTGCTGGCGTGGACATATGAATTTTGCCAAAGAGTGCCTCTACCTCGCTCCGTTGTCCAGAACTCACGCTAAATATTTACTCGCCTTCAGGATCGTCAGCAGACGCTTGTCATCAGCCATCATCATCGAAGATGATGCCGACTGGGATTTTAACCTCCGATCTATCATGGAGTACATTGCTCTCGGCAGCCAAGCGCTCCTCGATACGCCCCAAGACGAAGCCCCTCGCTCACCTTATGGTGACGGCTGGGACTTGATGTGGTTCGGCCATTGTGCATCTTCCTCCATCAAAGGAGACGACCGGCGATTCATCATTAAAAACGACCCCAACGTACCCCCACGACAACACCGTGCGAATTATGGAGACATACCGGATATGTCTGCCTACGACGACAACACTAGGATAATGTTCTTCACCGCTGGGAACACCTGCACCTACTCTTATGCTCTCTCATACCACGGGGCTGCCAAGGTCCTGAAGTATCTCTCCATGGATATTTTCAACAAGCCCATCGATTTCGGCCTTCGTGAGATGTGCGAAAAGAAGGACCGAGGCTTTCAATGCATAAGCGTCTTCCCGCAGATCTTCGGCGAACACAAGCCTGCTGGAGCTAACGAGAGAGACTCGGATATAGATCCACAGAATCGGTCCAGCGTCAGGATTAAAGGCTACTCACACAATACTGTCCACAGCACGAGACTGAACGTGGAGCATTTGATTGATGGGCGAATGGACTTGCTGGAGAATCAGTACGGCGAAGATCCCCACCTGGAAGGACCTATCGTTACAGAATACCGGACGGGTGTAGAGGAGCAGATACCGGGCAGTTGAGCATGTTTTGCACGCGATGATTTCCATTACGACCAAGCATGACGTTCCGGTCTCGAGGAGTTTGAAGGACGGGGGATGTAGCCAGGAAGGAGTGACATCACCTCTGAGGCCATTCAAACTGTTTATTGCTCGACCGCTAGAGAGACTGGCATCGGTGAGAAAGGAAAGAAGGGATACTGAGCCCGTGGGAGCCAGACCTGCTATTGCTCGGTTGCTTCACGCATGATCTCCATCACGAATTGGCGCTTGGGGCTTGGGAAGATGCGTGTCAGACCGTGCCTTACAGCGACGGTCTTTGATAGATGATATCCAGCATATGGTACACTGCTTGTCATAAGAGTCAAATACAGTAATACAAAACGGTTCGAAACATGAACTTCCTCTGGATGGCGCTCTATTTTTCATGGCTTTCGCCTACACTGTCCCCTATTTCAGTGACTTCTCTATTCTCTTTAACAGCAAACAGGATGACTCTGGTAATTCCGTGTAGAGCTTGCCCGCAAAATGGACCAAAATCCATCTCAAGGCAGAACTGCTGAGATTTCCCTCCTCACGTGACACCAAAGCCGTTGCAGAATCCCTGCGGTCGATCTCGCCTTCCAACTTTGCGCTAAATTTTGGGCCTGGTCCTCGAAGATCGCGAACCGGAAACACCCTCTCCCACGGCGAGACTTCCAGCATCCCCATCCACCCACCCACCACAATGCGCCCCCAGAAGCCATCCACAGATGCACAAACACGATCGCGGACCTCTTTGACCCCCTTTGCTTGAATTCAACAGCGACGGACAGGCTCCAGCGCCACTCCGCGCCATCATGTCCAAACTCTCTGAACTCCTCAACCCCGCCCCGAGTTCTGCGCGACGTTCTCCCCCCCCGGTTCCTCAACCGTTGGTCTTGGATGGACAGGATCATCGCGCCGGGTATCGTTCTTCGTCTGAGGTTCATGGCGCAAGTCCGACACCATTTGCGTCCTTGACGTCACCTGGGCTCGAAGCTCTGGCTGCTGCCGCGAGCAGTACCGCTCCCATACTCTCGCCTCCTCAGAGTGGCAGCTTTGCGCAGTCGATGTCGTATCAGACTTACAATCACTACGGGTCAAGGCCTGGATCCAGCCATACCTTACCTCCACTTACCAATGACTTCTCTCATGCTGGAAATCAACCTTCTTCTACACATGCCTCTGGTTTAGAACAATACCATCATTCATCTACGGGCGAGAGGAAGCTATCAAATGAGACTGACTACTCCGCTCGACTTCCGCCTTTCGTACGATCACCACCAAACCAAAGTAGTTCCTTTTCAATACATGCGCCAGGTGCCATGGCACAAGACGATCTCATCAGATATGCCAGTGGTGATACGTCGGAACAGGTAGCGATGTCATCGTCACGACTTCACGGCGAGACCCACAAACAAGAACCCTACCAAAATTCAGACGCGCCGGCTACCTCACAAATACGACAACCCTCACAAGGACCCTCAGATTCAATCTTAGCTTCAACTCTACCAAAGACTCAAAGTGATCAAGTTCAGATCAAAGCAGAGATGCAAGAGATCCCTCTGGAAACGCCTCAACAATACGACGGGCAAGCCGTGGAAGGTTCTACAATCGCCTTTGATCAACCTTCCAATACCGGTACCCCCACTCTCAAAAGTATCACAGACATCAAGAAAGACGCAAGCCATACTCCATCACCTATTCCGACAGACTCTGCTGCAATGAAGGCGAAATCAGGGCCGAGCAAGAAGCGGGCAGCTCCTAAGAAGGGGACTGCCAACACAGTGAAGCCGCCTGCGAAGAAGCGCAAGATCGAAAGTGAGAGTGTTGATGGTACACCATCAGCGCAACATACGGGCACTCCTGCAACGAGTCGTGCGAGCCAGACTCCGGTGCCCAAGAATCGCAAGCAAGGATCCGAGACACCTGCGCGGAGTTCGTCCGTACTGAATGGTGAGGAGGATGATGACGATGCTACAGATGATGGGGAGCTCTTCTGCATATGCCGCAAGCCTGACGATCATACTCTCATGATTGCCTGTGATGGACCATGCGATGGTTGGTTCCATGGTCGATGTGTGGATATGCCTGCGGAAAAGACCAAACTCATCTCCAAGTGGTATTGTGAGTTGCCTAATCGTGCGATAGACGTGGACCCTGCTGACCATATCAGGCCCGAATTGCGCCGAGAAAGGGAATGAGACTCTATGGAAACGGATGTGTCGTCTTGAAGGGTGTAGTGAACCCGCACGTGATGGATCAGAGGGCCAAGTAAAGTCGAAGTACTGCTCGGACGCACATGGTGCTGAGTTCATGAGGATTCTCGCGCTTGGTAAATGCTCCGCAGAACAGAAGGATCGACCGGGCAGCAATAAGAAGAGGAGGCGCGACAATTACACTGACAATTTCGGCAATACTGAAGAGGTCTCCGATGATGATCATGCGCATCTGGGCGGTGTGTTGAAGCCGTCAGAGTTGAAAGCTTTGACTGATAGATCGAAGGATCTTAACGCGTTTCGGAGACTAGGTGATGGGGTGCTGAGTCCGCCTGCCACAGTGAGTCCAGAAGGGCAAGATGTCAAGATGGAAAATGCGGAAATTGAGAAACCCAAAGCTACCCTCACTCCAGAGGAGACGGCTCAGCTGGCGGGTATTGCGGAAAGGAAAGCTCGCTGCAAGGCGAGGAGGAAGCTACTGGATGATCGTGACAAGCTTCTGCTATTGATTACTGCCCGGGCGAAGAACGTGCTTGGGGAATTGAAAGAGCAGGACAAATCCATCAACAACATTTGTGGTTACGACTCCCGATTGACCTGGTCTGAAGACGAGTTCAACGAGTGGCGCGCATCGCACGATGGTCAGAAAGCGCTGCAGACGGATGGGGTCCTGGGAGTGCCTACACCGAAAGAGAGAGAAGAGGGTAACGAGGCTACCAAGGATGCGGAGAAAGAGGAGGAAGAAATCGGTCGCGGCGTTTGCAAAAAGAAGCGCTGCGAGAGACATAAAGCGTGGCTGAAGCTGCAGCAACAGGATAATCTCTTCGAGAAAGATCAAGCGAGGCAGGAGATGAGGAAGTTGGAGGCGGAGGAGAGGGGGTTGAAGGATCGGGCCATGATTAGGTGTCTGGAGGGTGGGGAGGTAGAGGGATGATGGAATGGCAACAGACATGAGATCATCGGTGTTCACGCTATCCAGTCAGCAGCGAACAAGCTGGAGGATGGGAGAACCAGGAGGCGATATCAGGTCGCGTTGGATGGAGATTCACCTCAGGCGCTGATGGAGGAGCTCTTAATGCGAGAACCACAGTATCGCATAGTTCAGCATTGCATAGTTCAGCATAGCATGGCATGGCATGGCATTAGTCCTGACAACATCCATAACAACATTCTCTCCTCCGTCTGCAACACTCTCAACCAAGCGTTCTGCAGCAGGAAAAATGGAAGTGCAAGATGACGTTTCCTCATAGGGCTGAAACAGGACGCGCGACTCCTACAACGTGTTTCGCATCTCCATCTGCGTCAGCCTCAAACACGACTACCTACCCTACTCTCCCATCATCAATAAATAATTCCCGGACATACGTACCCCATTCACCCTCCTCAACACGTCCACCATCCTCTACAGTCTTCATCCTCTACAGCCTTCATCCTCTACAGCCATCTTCATCCTCTCCGCCTCCGATCACAACAGCTCCCGATCGGACCTCCTACCTCCCTCCTTCCTTCCTTCCTTCCTTCCAACCTTTCAACGACCCAAAGCTCGCTCCCCAACCACCATGAGCGACGAGGTACCCACCCCCCTCCCCCTCCTTCCCCACCCCCCCCCTCCTCCCCCCCTCCTTCCCCCAACCCCCCTCCTTCCCCCCCCCTTCCCCCACCCCCCCACACCCCCTCAAACCCCCCGCCCCCCGGCTGAACAACAACAGGGCGCCACCCCGCGCGAACTCCTCCTCGAGTGCTGCCGCCGCAACAACACGGCCCTGCTGGCGGAACTGCTGGCGGCGCTGGCGACGCCGGAGCAAGTCGCGCGGCTGCTGAATGAGGCGACGGATGGGGTCGGGCGGTATTGCTTGCATGTCGCGGCTGGGTGGGGGAGTTGTATGTTTTTTTGGTTCCTTTTTTTTTTTTTTTTTTTTTCTTCCCCTTCCCTCTCTTTCTTTCTTTTTCTTTTTTTTTTTGGGGGGGGGTTTCTTGTTTTTGAGTGGGAGTGAGGGGGACGATGGCTAATTCGTAACCTTTTGGGGGCGGGCAGATGAGGTGCTGGATACGTTGCTGGATCAGGAGGGGTTGGAGGTCGATCCGGTCGATCGGATGGAGGCGGATATACCGTTGCATAAGGCCGTCCGGTTCGTGAATGGGTTGGCGGAGGATGGGTGGGAGGCTGGGGCGGGGCTGGTGGAGTTGCTGTTGGATGCCGGGGCGGATCCGAGGTCGGTGCCGACTCTGTCATTTTTCTTTCCGTTCTTCTTCTTCTTCTTCCGCGCTGTTGGGTTTCTGGGGGGATGGTTTGGGGAATCGGGGTGGACTCTTGGGCAAGCGTGCATGGGATTCAACAACGACTACGAAGCTAACGTCCTTTTTTTTCTTCGCCGGCCGAACAGGATACGCAACAAGGCGAAGCTGAAGCCGTTCGAGCTCGTCGACCCGCGGAATACGGAGTTGAGGTCTACGCTGCAGAAAGCCGAGTTCGCGATGATGGCGGGTGACGATGTGGTGGGTCGGGACGGGGAGGATGAGCAAGGGCCGACGGGGAGCGCGAGTGACAGCGAGTGATGGGTTGGAAATGGACGTGGGCACGGGGAGAGATACGCTTGGGGCTGCATGGATTGGGAAACACACGTTGCATAGCCTGGCGCTGATGGGTATGGATTCCTTTTGCATCAGGAGCGTCGGCTTCAAGCAGGATGGCGTGTACATTAGATCTTTGCACTTTTATCGAGCGACACATGCATGCATTGCAGTCGCGGTCGATTCACAGTCGTTCGCTCGGGATGAATGAAGCTCGCTGCTTTCCGTCCAATCCTGCTTCCCCTCTAAATGAAAACCAGTCCCCCATACCGCTTCCTACCAAAATGCTCAACTGTCCCCTTTCATCAGCACCTGCTAATTTGATGATGCTCGGCTGCATACTCACACCGTGCATACATCTCATCGCTCCATCGCCTGAAAACTCCAACAAAGACACTTGGCCTTCTCGATCGAGAGGTGCATCTAGGTATCTCGTAATTAGGTATGATCATGGCCGGTATCGTGGCCGCCTCGACATGGGGGTTCTCGTCCGCGGTTCTTTTACTTGGGTGGCTTTTCGTTTCGAACGAAGTGTCTCTCTCTGAGTGTGTATGTATGAGTGGTTTTTCCTGCACAGAGGCTAGGTCGGTCTTCTCAAAGCTTTGGCCCTCTCCTACTATGGCTCCTCCCTCGCACATCCCTTCCCTAACCGTGTCTTTCATACCTCCATCCCCCCCTTCCCTTCCCTTCCCTTCCCTTCCCCACACCCCCTTCAGTTCTCCTTCCACCTCTGCGCACATGTCGTACACTACATTCTCCCCTCATCAGTCATTCTTCTTTCCCCCCCACCTGAGCCGGTTCCCATTCGTAGAAAGAGAGGACCCAGACACGCACCTTGTAGAACGTCGTCATGGGCTCGTCCGCGCTCCGTATCTGCACTTGGTAGAAGAAGGCCGAGGAGCCGTCGCAGCCTTCGCGGGGGCATTGCGCTGTGAGGGGGAGAGAGAGAATGCGTTAGCGTTGGTGGAGAAGCAGTGGTGGCGTGGGCGCTCGTTGAGATGTCGAGTCTTGCGATAATTGCTTCCAGAGCTACCCCTTCTCCGAACCCCCTTTCTGTCTATCCCTCTACCCCCTGCCCTACCCTCCACTTCCTTCCCTCCCTCCCTCCCTCCCCCCCCCCCAAAACAACGAAAAGTATAAACGACACTCACCGTCCGCCTTGTCCACATTCTCCCACGCCTCCTTCCCCCCAATCACGTCCTCCACCTCCTTCCGCTTCATCTCCCGCCGCTCGTAGTATTTCTGGTCGATGAGGAATTCGTACGGGCAGGTGCGGCATTCGAGCCGGTTCTGCCCTTCGGGGAAGGAGAGGGTCGAGGGCGCGCGCGAGACGGTGAGGACGTTGGCGCAGGAGGGGCAGACTGGGGGACGGTGGGTGGGTTAGCTGGGGGGGTTGTTTTGATGCGGGAAAGGGGGGGGAGGGGGGGAGGGGGGAGGACAGAGGAGCATTTTGGTGGGTGGTGGGTGGTGTGCGGAGTTTCAGAGTGTCGAGTGTGGGGTGTGGGTCTTTGGTGGAGAGTGGTGTGTGGAGATCGGTCCTTTCAGCTGCGACAATTTCTCGGCTGCATTGCAATCTTATCTGTCGCTCTACATGTCTCGGTGTGCGCGAAATAAACTGCAGAGGGGGCTAAATTTTCCCCGCGAACCAGAATTTTCTACCAAATCTACTCCCTAATTGTATTCCACATATTCCACACAGTCATAATATCATAATTATGGGTACACGCAAGGGTCAAGATCCTCCTAGAACCCCCAGAAGACGTCTTGAAGGAGGGATGACAGGCCATTAATAGTGTAGTTATCATAGAAAATGTACTTGATTCTCTGGCGCAAAATTTAGCCACTCTGCAGTTTATTTCGCGCACACCGAGGCATGCCTCGAAGGTCGTATCACGCGTACATGAATGGGTAAGGCTATATCTATCTCACGACAGATAATCCCCTGCAATGTTAACAATTTTCTGCGGCGAATATTCCCCACGGTACAGTTGTTTTTACGATTTTTGTTACCTTGAATCCCCTACGGTACCCGTATATTGTAAAATCCCAGCGGTTTTTACAACTCACATAGGAGGCAATTGTCTCAATGAGTCGCGCGTCGTCCCTTGAAAATATTATTGACTATATATGACTTGGCGCGAGAAGACGTCAAAGCAAGGCTCAAAACGGTTTGATTAGAATTTAGTGATGATTTCGATTGAATTTCGTTTTTTAAACCCCTAAGGGCGCCGGGGGGTTTTTTTTTTTTTTTTTTTTTTTTTTTTTTTATATTTAATCACCACTTTTTTTCAACTTTTTTTTTTTTTTTGGGCCCCCCCCCCCCCCTTTTTTTTTTTTGGGTTTGGGGATATCTTTTTTATTTTTCTGTAAAGTACTTTACCTTACTTTAGCTGTAATTTTGACGATACATCAGTTGGTTGCCGTAGAGTCCCTTCATGAATGTACTTCACAGCCTCCAAATATTCTGGATTGATAGTGTGCTGGTCTATTCAGAAGGCCCTGCTACTTTAATAGAGGGCTAGAACCCCAGACCAGATTGAGTAAGTGTCTTCATTGGCCTGAACCTGTACTTCACAACCCTGAAATCTGATTCCTGAAACCTGGATCCTGTGATCTTGGTTCTGGAAGGCCTACAAGGATGAAGATGAAATGGTTGCCTCCTTACTCTGCTCTCATCTGCTGAACCACAATCCCGAAACAATGCCATGTTCCACATGATATAGCTTGACAGGCAATCTAAGGCTGGACTTTCAACGTGTTCATCCCTTGCATGAGTGTAGAATAATCATTCTTCGCTTTCACAACCTCTTGATCAGCCTTGCTGATATCAAAATGTCTCCGTGCAAGATTAGTTGGATGAACTTACCGTGTTTACCATTTCGTCAAGTCGTCGATGAGCTTGTTGATTCTCTTGGCTTGCACAAAGTCTTGACCCTCAGACTAGTCAATGGTACGTAATTACCCCCAAGAAGGTTATCATGGTAATGACTTCATTAGTACGGCTCGATCACGAGATACTGGATGTAATCCTCGCACGCCAACTAATCGCCGAACGCAAGGGTGTACCATTCCCTTATATACGAAAACCAATCATGACCAAGCTGTTGCTCAAAAGAGTTGAGAACCCTAGAATCGATGAAAACCCCCTTATTCTAGCAATCCGTCGAACAGCTGAATCGATAAATGGTACATACCGGCAACATATAGATCTACCAAAAGATGGCGTCAAATACATACTTTGTACAGCAGCGGTGAACCATCTCGGCTCCCGTAGAACCGCACAGTTGATGGCCTCCTCATGCCAAGGGCAAATCCAAGCAACCCACGATCCAAATGACCTCGTCACTGCGGCAGCACTGCTTGGGAGCTTGGAAGCGCTCGAAATCTTGCTTTCCAAGGGAGCTGAAGTCAGCAGTGTAAGCAAGTACTTTGGCACCCCCCTGCAAGCGGCAGCCGCACAAGGACATCACGAAACCGCTCTGTGTTTGCTCGAGCAAGGAGCCGATATCGACTATGTGGCACTACGATCAGCCTCACGACGAGATCATAAACCAGTTGTTCGACTGCTATTGGATCCTGTATACAATCTGAAAAGTTCAGGAGCCGATTACGAGAATGCTATAATGGACGCCGCTCATGCCGGTCACACTGATATGGTGAAATGCTTGTTTGAAAGGGGTAGTTTCACCAACATATCGAATTTGCAATATGAGGTACTATGGACGGCTTGTAGGTTCGGCTATCTTCGAATAGTTCAAATCATGCTTGATCAAGGACTTGATGTGAATGCCACAAAAATCGGAGGTTCACGCGCTCTAGAATCTGCCGCTTACTACGGCCATGTACCCGTCGTATCCTTGCTTTTTGAGAAGGGAGCAGATCTTCAATACGAAGGTAATGAGTGGCATGCCGTACATGCAGCAGCGAGCAATGGACATGAAGAGGTAGTGCAGATGCTCTTGGACAACGGCGCCGACATCAACTCTTCTGGGTCTCGTAGCCTCACCCCTCTCTGGGAGGCCGCCAAGAACCAACAACTGAGCATGATGCGGTTTTTACTCAACAATGGAGCGGATCTGGCGGTCGATGAATGTGGTGACTACGCCTTCTTTCGCGCCGTCATACAGGGACACGAGCAAGTGGTACGTATTCTAGCAGAAGCAGGTGTCAACGTCGACGGTGTTCCCAGCGACTCGGAACCTCCACCAATACTTAATGCGATGATACACGGGCAGAAAAGTATGGTCAAGGTGCTGCTTGAGCTTGGAGCGCAATGGGTGGACCCACTAAAGAGTGCCTGGGGTGAGAAATTTCTGGATGGTACCTACCCAATACGCCCGTCACCTCCAACTTTTCTGAAGAATTGAGAGACATGGTTGAATTAGATTTTTCTGTGTCAAGCATACATGGTCTTGTCATGGTGTAATTGATTAAGCACAGGGTGGTTGGTGTTCGCGTGGACGGGCGACTACCTTATCTTTCATCGCCCAAACTCCTGGTTCAAGATCTACACATCTCCACTAGTCAATGTTTTTCTGTAGAGAATAGGAGTCACCAATATGGCGTCCTGAGACACACTGCTTTTGCGAAGACTTCCTTTTCAAACGGCCGAGCTCGAAGGACCACAAGGTTTGTCCCGGCTTCGCAGAAGGTCTGTCCCATATACGACCTCGACGTCGATGAGTCGTTTCGTACCTTGGCAATTTGCTCCGAATGTTTGCATCCTGGGTTGTCTCCAGATCGCTTGCTCTTCAATTTCCGAGATCAATGCGGATGCTGAAGTCGTCTAAGTTGGTTGGCAATATCATCTTGATGAGAATCTCAAGATTATCAAATCTTCTAGCTCAGAGATACTCTCCCTTATATCGGGCCGCAGTTTCTGCGGGGCTTGGATGGACGGTTCACGGTCGCTAGATTATGATAGCCACGTATCTGTATTATCATTGTTTACTATTTTTTTTCAATAAATGAAAAGATGTTCATACTGCTGATTTCTAATGGAACAGTCTCCCTCGGCACAGTGACCTGTCGAAACGAAGAATTAACAGAATCGCACCGCCGAATGCATTATACAGAAGAGCCTATGCCTAACCCTCACGCCATCATTTTCTACATTGGGGACACTGTATGTCTTCGCTACTTGTCTGGTTCCGGCTCTGGAAGCTCAGAGCGAGCTTGGTGAAGTTGGGAGTGCTCTATTCAATGCAGACTCTCAAAAGCTGTAGCGGCTTGAGAACGCTTTGCCTAGACGAAGCACCTTTTTGGTTCTTTTCTGTAAACTTCTAGCACCTTGCAATACATGACTAGGACTCCTACGATGCACGGACGCAAGTCATCCATCGGAAACTACCGAAAAAGGCACGAAGCCCCTCAGCCACCGCGCGAATGCACGCCATCCAAGCCTGCGCTCGCGGCCACGTAGGAACACCGTCCCAGATCTGAGCTGCGTCCTGAGATCAACTCCAAGCGCAGATCGTGATTCAGTCTCTCGCCGCTTCAAATGTTCAACTCAGCGTTGTCGGATTCTTTTCAACAAACTTTGGGTCGGAGACTTGGCAGAAGGCTGGACTACATTCTTGGCAGTACGGTACCTTTGGTACGTGATGCGATTGAAAATTTGATAGAAGGACCTTGGGTCTGGCTCCACTAGTGCGTGTCAAATCATCGGGTAAGGTAGAGATTGACTTGGGGGGCGTGTTTCATGTGGTACGAACGCAAAGGAGGTGGGCCGCACTCTGTTAATCGGGAGTAGACCGAATTGGGATACCCCCTTGATGATAGATGGAGATTGGCGATCCTTCCGAGAGGATACTGACTGAATGATGTTGACACCCACAGTAATCGTATCGCATCATCGTCTGTGGACGTATTCCGGAAATTAACGCGATGGTGGTTCGTGGGTCTCCGTGCGGCGCGTGTGGGTCGTGCTGGCGAGGCTGATGGATGGAGACGGTGGGTGGAGCTTGGGATTGGAAACCTGGCCGGTGGGTGTATCGGCAGGTTCTCGCCGTAGGTCTTTCATCGAGATGGTCGCACTGTCAAATCATCAGAATATGTTGTACAGCGAACCCGATCCCTACATTCTAAAAAGAATGATGCTGTCTACCCCCCTCACACAACTGTCTCATGCTACTCGCAATATTTGGGACTTCCATTCCCATCAGCTCATCTCCGCGATTCCGGCCCTTGTATGCCCGCGCGTTGCCCATCGTCGACTGTGTCTTCACGTCGAAGCAGGCGTTGGGTTAAAGCAGCAGAGCGCGAGCGACACCATTCCTCAACTTAGCGGGTATCTCATAGTCGATACACTCAACCCTAGGGCCCCAATAACCTCGGGTGCTCACGAGTTCCCTTGGCGCTGTGCACCGGGTTGTCGCTAGGGATTAGATGAGTTGGGTTGCATTTGCTTCGGGCGCTTTGCAAACCAGCGGCTCCCTGGCACGTTTGCTCTACATAGTTGCTGTTGTCGGGTCGGAAAGGGCGTTCGTTTGCCTTGTCGATCACTTCCGACAGGTCTTCGTTGCTGTCGTTTTTCAATGGCGGCTGGAAGGTCGGTCCTCCACCAGAGCGTCAGCCACGGTTCAAGGCCAGAAGGTCGTTCTTCCATTGCTCCTGTAGAACACGTCCTGCGTCTGGGGTCCTCTGGAACTGTGTCGGCTTGTGAGCTCGGGAAGGCGGGCTTGTGGAGCGGAGGAGCTTTGGGTCTGTTGCTGTGGAACGCTATCGATCCATATGAGGGTGGCAGTATAGGTACAATCTCCGACTTTGAAATTGGGGGTGTACTAATTGGCTTTACAAATTTTACAAATATCGCCAGGCCGAGTCCTTTCCGTGTCGTCGCTACTCACAGTGACGTTGAGAGCAACGGCAATAGCGTCACTTTTATGCAGGGCGAGCATGACGTATTGGGCTTGCACAACATGGTCTGTGTCCTGGTGATGTACGATATTGTAAAGGTCGACGGGTTGGGAATCCATCCGGCTGTTTGCGTCGCCGTGTCGCTGCCCTATGCGATTGCCTCGCACGTCCTACAGAGCCAAATGTGGGATGCATCCCCCGGCGTAGTCTCCACGGCCACTACCTGCCTGGACGGCGGTACTTTGCGAAGTGAGGAACGTGGCTTTGGTTCAGGTCTTCCCAGGGTACGGCGATACTGGCGATGCCTGCTATACCGTTGATGATGCGATGGGCCATCTTGTTCGTATGAAAGGGGCAATGTTGATTTAGTATCCCATCTTTCGACCTCTGTATGGGTTGAGTTGGTCGAAGTGGTGAGACCGATTTGAAAATTCGAAGCGATCGTTGTCGTTTCTGATACGTCTGGGATGATGAAGGATTTCAGAGAAATGGACCAGGGTTGTTCGTGCATTTGTTATGGATGGGTGTGAAGACAATTCAACACAGCCCCGAATTAGATGACGTGGTTTCGGTGGGCAGCCGGAGACTTTTAAGATGGAGGACTGCCAATCTCCTCGGTAGGGTCTTGGGTTGCAGCCCGACACAAGCAGCTCCAAATGAGCAGCCTATGCATGAACAGCGAAGGCACTTTCATCTCTGGATGAAAAGAGCTCTGTTCAGCTCGAACACGGCCGGGCATTCCAACGGTGCAAAGAGCGGAATGGCAAACCATTTTCAAATTACCATGCGTATATAATAAAGGATCCGGTGTCACCAAATCCTTAAGACACAACCCAGTGGTGTATGACGGTGATATTGATCTAAGAAACCTGCTGATACTATGGAGCATACAGCTCAGTGGTTTATAATAAGAATTTTGAGATGAAACCTGTCTAAATGAGGCACACAGTTGCTGAAGTATAGCAAGGATTGTGACATGAGACCTGTTGATATGAGGCAAATTGACATATTGAGCTCAAACATGGCGGAGCACTTCAATGCTAGGAAGGACGAATGCCCTAGATCTTTCATAGTAATACGCATCAGACTCAACAGCATCTGGATTATAAAAAGCTCAGTGTTTCCCGCTGGTCTATAAAAAAGGTCTTTCACCATCATCGGCTTCAACATCGCCGGTTCCAATAGCAACAGTAACTTTTGCATCATCATCGGCTTCAATTTCCCAGGACCCATTCGTCTTTGTCTATTTCCTGAGCGTTCGTGAACGAGACTCGCAGGATAAAAATCATCCTCGAACGCGAGTAAAAACAACATCTACCGTCTTCAACATGCGGCTCACTCTACGACATGCCCTTCTCGTGGCTGCCGCTGGTGGATTGTTGTTCAGAGCGTCTTCTAGACCTCGTAAGTTTTTGGCTCTTCTTCGACAGGCAGTCCAACAGTACTAGACTGACGACTCGAGCGAGTAGAGTCCGAGCTGTCAAGTACTCAGCTTGGAGCGGCGCGTGGACATCGACCCCATCGACCCCGATGCGTCCATGACAGATGCCCCTGGGACTCAAGAAGCTTCTGGAACACAAGGGGATGATGCACCGGAAGATCCTACATCTGCTGATCCGGCCACCGGCACCTGCTGCTGGCGCAGCGAGTGGTCCAAAACCACCGTTAACGGTTCCGGAGTTACAGGCTAGGGGAGATACCGCCATTGAGAATTTGAATAACGCGATCAGTCAAAACACCCCCGACAAAAACGCAGCCAACTTCAAAAATGTTTACAAAGTGACCGATGTTAAAGCCATGAGAGCAGCGCCAGATCTCGGTCCAATTTTACGAGATCCAGCATTGTCCGGTGGGAGCAAGAACCCAAGGTCAGGCACCTATACCGAATACACTGTCATCAATAAAGTTGGAGGCGATCCGAGAGACCCTATCCTGGACTTGGAGGTCAGCGGTGACCAAGGCACCATGATTAACGAAGGCTACGCCAATAAGGATAACCTACCACAGGGCCAGAGAATCCATTGGTCCGATCAAGCATTCCAAGCATGGAACCTGGAGGAAGGGAACCCTCGATGGGATTTGGTGATACAACGCAACATCCGGAACGATGACACTAATAATGCCATACAACAATTCCATACAGCGTCCAAACTCCGTAACAACCAGCCCGGCGTTTGGCTACCGGGAAGCGCCCAATATAAAGCTTTGATGGGTACCGACAATGGTCGTTCGGTAGCACGCATGCTCCAAGATCATCATCAGGCCTTTCGAAACGAGAGAGTTACCAAAATTACCACTTACGCCACGGGTGGGTCCCGGACGAAGTCGCTCATGAGCTTGCAAATCGGTTAGGTTGAATCTCAGCAGAAAAAGGATGGGGAGGGCGGAAAGCAACATGGGAAGGTTGCGGATAGGGTAGCTAAGGTTGAATTTGGGGCTTCGTCGAGCTTTGGTTTGAATTGTCTCCTTTTGCTTGTGCCTGTGCAGATTGGACTTCAACGTTGATTTGATAACTGATTATCATTTGGAGGGGAGAGGGTATGAGTCTAATTGCTAGTATAGAAGTTGACGGTTAGCATTGCTCAATCAAATAGATCATCCAGTTCCTCCACATAACATTGAAATCCGACTGCCTCGATAAAAGCATGCAATTTGTAAGGCGCTGTTAATCTTTGTAGATTTCTGCCCACCGAGGCCAGCATCAGCAAGCTACTGAACAAACCATCCTGTGTTGGAGGTGGTGTATCGGACAGTGCCAATGATGTGGGTATTCAATTCCAGAGCGTGTTGAAATGACTCCGTGGCTATGATCGATGTATCCACTGAAGCATCGTTCGAAGAAACTTTGTTCGCTTGGTGAACAGGTCGAGCCGAGTAGATTCGCGCGGAATGCACGTATGTTTGTCCTTCGATCGGCCGTTAACGAAGCTCCTAGGATATCATAAGACGCTCCCACTGCAACCCGAGGTCAGTGATGTCCCCAGCGCTTCTCGGGATGTCATTCAGAAGAGACGAAATCTTCCAGCCCAATACATGTGGCCAGTGCAGCAGCCTCCGTCTTTGTGCGCTCGTGGGCATGTCTAGCTAAATCAATGCTGCATTACAGGAGCCCGACAGAGCGAGATTGTGGTCGGCCTGACTCTGCACAGCCTTGACGAAGCTCGACCCCGTCAACGTCATGGGAGTGTCCGGAGTGGGCATTGTTTGAAAATGTCCGCTTGCAACTGCCAAGCGAACGTGGGGCTACCTAGTAGAGTACTGGTTAGGACTAAAAGCAATAGGCTAATAGCTTTGTTCTGGAGATGGCGTGGATCAAAGATAGTCAAACTCTTGACATCTTAAGTAATTTTCGAAATCATAGTGACCTATGTTGGAAAACACACATTTCACGAACCCTCCAATGTAAACAAATAGACTCGAAGGACTTGGCAATGCCAAGCCTCCTTCATTAGCGCCGAGATTTCGGCAAATCCCGGCACAATTTTCAACTCCCAAAAAGCACGCCTTTGTCAAGTGCCATGACTCTGAATAATTTTCGGTACCTTTACTCCTGAGATGGGCAAAATTTTTGGATAGAAACCGCAAAAATAATTGCGTTAGGAGGGAATCGAACCCCCGGCTCGTCGATGGCAACGACGAATTTTACCACTAAACCACTAACGCCGTCTCGCTTCGATGGAAAATGGTCAGTTATTTTAATATATAAACTAGATTAAAATAAATTAAATAATCCCTCGAGAGACCTCGTTCAACCCACAATTCCCTAACCAGTGTAAATGCGATACAAATCTAAAACACAGATTGCTCTTCTTGAAAAGCGCAACGGCTCCGCAAACAGAAAAAGTTTTATGGCGCTACGAATACTCTACCCTATGCTAGCTTACTTTAAACGGTTGGCAATCATGCCGTTGACGTTGTAGAGTGTCGGCATAGCACACCATCGAGACTCCACCTTGGCACCTGTATTTCCACGATGGCTTCAATGCCTGTTGATAAACAATCCCTCCTCGCTTGTTTTTTACTGTTGTGAATTAGCTGGTTGTCCCCTTGCTGAAGCTTGGACGACTTTTGTTGGACAGGTCGAGTCATCGAATTAGTTTTCAACCGGTCATGTCTCCGCTATAAAACTAGTTACGATTAAACGAGTGGTATATGAAACGCTTTTCGCGTCATAGTAAGCAGTTTCTCCTCATGCTTTGTGATTCGTTTACGGCAGTCCTGCCGCGAGGATGCAGTCGAGCGTAGCTTCTTAGCGAAACATTTTGAGGCCAAGGTCTCGTCTATAGACTCATACGAATTTGATTGGATTAAGGTATCTTAACCGGAACGTTGTGCACCATCACAATTGCTTATGGAGCTATACTATGCTCCTGGATTTCGCTAAGCCTACGATCCCTGCTCACCACATTTGAAAGGACTTCGCCCTTCTCATAGTACTATCATTTTCTTGTCTCTATATAGTATGTACAGTCGCGAGTGAGAACATCCTGTGGTTTCTGTGTATGTATCACGGCAATGCTTGGCAATATGTCTTCATTTCTGCAACGACTGTTTGGCTGGTTTTCTCTGCTTGAGCATTGTCTGTTCTGATCTGTAACACCAGCTGGTGGCGATTCTGATAAGCCACGGGTGAGGATCATGGCTATTGGTGTGACCGTAGCGCTGGAACAGCCCCAGTCCACGGACGGACGGGTCTGGGTGGCGTCGTGGTGGTATGGTTGCCGTGGTGCTAAAGGTGGTTCTTGTAAATGGCTTGCGCTGGGTGGGTGCAAAGAAGTACAAAGGGACCTTATGGCAAAGGTGCTCCAAATGGAGTATTGAGGAAGGCAAGTGTCGCGCCGCGGGCTTGCGGTGCTTTGAACTGAAAAGGACCGTGACGATGGTTATCAGGATTGAAGACTGTAAACTTGTGGAAAGTCTTCAAACTACCTTGAGCCTTCGAAAATAAATCGACAATCCTTTGCTCTTTTCCTGCTCGATACGCATAGGATTGGGGTATGGAATATTCTATGAACTTGTGAAATTGCGGCTCGGAAAGGAAGATTGGGCAGAGGCTCAGTGGACCGAGAACACTGTATGATTCTCATATTCCAGGAACGATGATCAGATATTACAGGATTGAAGTCGTGGCAGGGATTCCTTCGAAACCGAATGAACGGTAGAGTCCTGGGCTTGAAGACGCTTTTACATATTGTCGGCTCAAGAAACCCAGGACTTGACCCATGCTAAAGGAGCCCTGCTTGGCGGCACCTCAGTGACAGGAACAAAATTGCCTGACAGGTTTTTTGGGTCTCGCATTTCCTCGTGGGTCGAGGGCCAACGAGGATACAAACCCCGAGTGCCGACGCTGCGTCTCATCCATTCTCCCACTCTCCTCTCCTCCAAAGCCTCCCACGTGCAACATAGGGTACGTTCCGAACACCACAATCCTACCACATGTCATTACTAAACAAGACCATAAACCCCCAAACGTCTTCAAGCTCGGGAGTCTCAAGAATCTCGGAACCCTCTTCAATATTAGTGAGATCATCAAAATCGGTGTCATCCTCAATCTCAGTAACGTCGTCAACCTCAGGAGTCTCCTCGATCTCGTAGGGCTCCGGAGTCTTGCGATGAACCAACCTCAAAGCTCCTCCTCGCTGAACTCAGCGACTCACTCTCATCATCATCAACGACTTTTCATGTTCCTAAAAGGTCAGATGTGGCATGTCGCTGGAGTCACGGTGGGACTTTTGGCGGACTACGAATTCAATGTAGTAATAACCCTTCTCATCTCGTTCATCGCTCAGACGTAGGGCCAAGTCTTCAAGTCTCCTCGAGTCTTCGAAGAATGGCCAGCTGGTACCGTCTGCGTTTGTCGACTTGCTCCTGATGAACCTTACGCCCGCGAGCACTTTGTAACTTTCATTGAAGCGACAATCAACCGTCACTCTTTTTTCATTATTCCTGAGAAGGCGGACTTCGGCTCTGTGCGTGGGTATGTAAGTGTCACAGTCGTCGGTTTCTTCGCTGCTGCTGTCGATGCTTTGTGTTGAAGTTTCTTTTATAAGTATAGAAAATTGAACAAGCTCTTTCGAGTCAGATCTCCAATCCTTTTGCGTTGTTTCTTGCGGTACGAAGACTAGGTTATGATCGCAACGCCAGACAAACTCATAAGTCGAAATCGGTTCTTCAGGCTCTGGGACCTCAGCGAGCGGCTCGGTCTTGTCCGGTTTTTCGGCAGCTTCGGTGTTAGCAGCTGGCTCTGCAGCGATGGGAGCAATGGCCATGGCGGTAGCGGTATCCGGAGCAGGAAAAGCTTTGATGTCAAAAGCTTTGTTTCCTGCCTCAGAGGTGATAGTAGTGGACTTCGGGAAACAAGAAGCCTCGGTGTCAGAAAACTCGTCATCTGCGTTATAACGGGATTTACTAGGGCTGATTCCCAATGTCGGAAGACCAATCTGCTATGAAGGAGGCCATGGCATTGATTGAATGCAAAGAAGCCCAGATGCTTGGCGGACTTGTCCGATTTTTGGCAAATCCAGAGGTACGAATCTTGCTTTCCGTATTAGACAAAAAGGACGGAAGGCTCATTTGGCTGTGGATCTGTCCGCTCTTTTAATTTATCTGGTACTTGTGAACCTTGGGAACCATGCTCTTTTCGTGATGCCTAGCAACAATTGCAAGATATCTCCTGCATCCGGTCAAGGCATATGAGTAGGTGGTCGACAATTTCTTACCATATAGAACACTGCTGGGCGCGGAGGATGTTCGGTAAAGCATAGCAATCACACCCTGCCTTAGTAGCCATTGCCTCGGAAATACGGTCGATGGGACCTTCGACCGTGGTTTTTCAATTGGGGTGGAACTCAACGGTCTGAGGATCGGGAAAATAGCTGGTAGCTTTGGAGCAATGGAGAGCCCCAAGGATATAAGAACAGTGTCGCAGAAGGTTTAGCGTCTGCTGATTGACTATCTTAACTGTCACATATGGTGCGCACGTAGAATCTACGAAATTGAGCACCCTTCGTTCCACGTCCCTTTCTGAGACTCTATTGCAGATTTTTGTCAGTGCACCATTCCAAATTGAGTCCTGATCTGCAAACTCCTTGTGCTCGCCAGCTTCGATATACGTAGTTCTGGAATCAAGTCTTGCCCCAAGCACACCACGCACTCGATCAATCATCCGTGCAATACCTCCCCTGGGTCTAGATCGCAGATAAATTGGAACCCGTAATCTCAACAGCCCACCGTGATCATTGTGGTTATCGAAGTCACCCAAGCACGGACACATTCCTAGGGTCTAATTCCAGTGCCCACATGCAATATCAAATGACGCGTCCAGGTAACGACGATGCCAGCAACCTGAGCCTCGACGCTACCCAAAGTAGCAGAAACATCATCTGATGCGAAGGCTGTCTCTGCACCAGCATTGGCAAGAAACCCAGTGGCAGCGTATCTCGAAGTAGCTGATCCTCGAGGACGCACAAAGTAGATTTGTGTATTGAAGTGAGTAGAGCTCGCGAGAGTCAGACGTTAGATGGATTATGGTGAGGTCGACAACAACGAAGCGTGGGATACCCTCAGGGACGTCAGTTGGGCATAGTAGTAGTAGTGCAAGTGCAGATGGTCGCCAACATTCTGACGAGGCCAGCGCGTGAGGTGGTTTGGGAGTGGGGGTCCCGACGCCCATCGTACATGGTAGTAAGGATGTACAGAACTCGAGTGCGGCTGACTGATCGAGACTCTTGAATCGTCCATGTAAAGTGCACACGCGTGCCATACTATTGGGGGCGTCTTGGATCCTGCTTCCCAATAAGCACCAGAGACAATGGCTCCAGCCGAGTTGCAAATCCCGCCTCCGTAATTGAGCGGGATGGGTCGTGCGATATTGGTAGGTATCCATCCAAACATCGCCGCACCCATGCCGCCCTGCCCACCACAGTGTGCATCTTCAACGACCGTGTCCTCCCCCCCGAATAACCCTTCCTCCACACAACCCCCTCAACCCCCACTCTCCTTCATCCCCCTCAACTTCCCCCAAACCCGCCGCTCCATCTCCCTCTCCATCCTCAACTTCTCCATCTCACTCTCCACCTCCCCGCCCCGCCTCTCGCTCTCCTCCAGCTCCTCCCGGATCCTGCACACCACATCCTCGTATGCCTTTTCGATATCCTGCCTGCCCATCGTCCGCAGGATCTCCGCTTTGCGGGCGTCGAAGGCGGCTTGTTGCTCAGCGGTGCGGGGGTGGCCGGAGATGTGGCCGTGGGGGTAGGTGGAGGCGAATGTGGGAGGGAGGCCTCGTTTGGGGTGGGTTCGGAGGGGCGAGTTGAGAGGGATGGATTCGGCGGTCCGGTGGCTGGATTGTGTTGGCGGTTGCGGTTTCGAGGGTGGTGGTGGTGGTGAGGGAGGTGTGTCCATCTCAGATGTCGTGGAGGTGGTTTGAGACGCCGCAGTATGCTCGCCGACCTGCAAGACCTTTAGTCTCTATTGCCGTGAGCAGGGCGGCATATATGGAGATATTGTTCGAGGTCGCCAAACCAACTATGCCCTGGCTTCAACCCCTTTCAAGCCTAAAATGGGCGCCGCTTTACGCTACAGGTGAGCCTGAAGTGATTTGCGAAGGGGGACAGTTTCTCAGCAGCATTGCAGTTTGTCTGGCACTCTCCGTGTTTCGAAGATCGGTCACGCTTACGCAAATGAACTACAACATATGTTTCTCTCACAGCAAAGTGTGGGGTATCGAAGTACTCGTGTTGCATTCATCTATGTACGGAGGCCGGCATCGCACATGTCAGCTCTGGCCCCTTTGTACATGAGCCACGTTCACAAGTGTGGACAGATGGAGCCGTCATCTCAAATTGCACACAGTAGCTCTATTCTTTTAGACAGTATTCTCTGCATTCGACATCACAAAAAGAGGGACTGGTCTTGTATGACGCGCTTCTTTTCGGACATTCTCGGAATACTCGCGATGGGGTCTCTCTTTGTCGATGAGGTTCTTCACCGCTGTGGTGATGGGAGATGCTCTCCAATCCATCAAGAGCGTGCCTTCAGGAAGATGGGACAGTAGGCGCAGAGTGCCATGTTTGCCGAGCCATACGTCCGATTTGATGGCCATAGTTCTTACACTCCATCGTGAACTCCACCCATCTGCGGCCTCGTGGCTGTAAGCATATTTTTTGCAGAGTCCACGTGGTTTATTCCGGCAGTTGATCACCAGAGCCGTTCGGAGGACAGAGCGACCTGATTGGCCACAAGTAGAACCAAGCTCGTGCTTGAATTCAAGACAGTCATCTCCAATGACAGCCATGCAGCAACTACTCTCGCTGTCTTTCAGTATTCCGATCCAGCTATGCTCTCTGGGTTCCATAGCAATCAGTTCTGGCCTCGCTGTGACTTGAGAAGATAAAAATGCAGTCATTTGTCCTTGGTGATTGATACCAGTCTTCTCAAGAGCTTTCAGGCAAACTAGTACTGCCCGGCCAAAATCATCCTGGTATTGATCGTGCCTTTCCCATGTACGCTGTAAGGCGTCACTATCCTCTCGAAAGCCTTCCAAAGCATCGAAGTATGCTTGCTTGGCAGAGTCCGTTTTCCATCTGAAGGATCTGAGGTATTGACACATGGAGCCGAGGCCAAGAATCCGCCCTAGCTGTATTCTCTGAGCATTTTGCGTGCACAAGGAGACCTCGACGCCATAAAAGTCTTGCAAGAGTCGCGGATCACGAAGCTCTGGAGTGGTTGTCCAAGCTTCTACAAATGCTTGTTTCAAAGACTGGCCACGCCGTTTGTACTGTTTCGATGCACTGGCATTGACGCCATTGTGACCGACCTGGAGCTGATATGTCTCCGAGTCTTTGTAAGTGTGTTCCTTCACAGTCCCAAGCATTTGTACTCTACCATCATAATCCAGCGCTGCTCTTGTTCTGTCAAGATCGAAGTCGCAATTCCTCTTCAAAGCCAGTCTTTCACAGCCAGCTGCCACCGCTCCTATGAGCAAAGTTTCGTTGCCATCGAAACCCTCATCTATGCTATCGGGAAAGACAAGCTCTTCCTTGTTCGAAGAATTCTCCGAACAGCGTTCGATTGTGGTATTCGAAATCCAGTGAGATAATATCTCGTTTTCCAGAAGGCGAGGACTGGCTTTCTGAGATTTCCATTTGTATATACATCCATTACCCACAACATATCGAGTGCATGAACTATGCACCTTAGGGTCAACTACTTTCCATAGCGGACCCCATATGTCTGCGAAATCCTCAACCTTGGTAGATAAGAAGAGATGGCCGCGGGGCTCCCAGTCACTCCATGAAAAGACCCACACAGGTTGGGAATTATGGAACGCATCGAGGCACTGCAACTGACAGCGGCTCAGCTTAATCGAAGGGATTTGCGATTTGTGTAGTGACGCGAATGGGCCTAGAACGTCTATTACAGCAATGTCTTCTCCTAGATACTCTTCATCAAATCGACTTAGATGAGCTCCAGCGTAACTTGCCACTGCAAGATCAACAGTGTTAGCCACAAGTCTCAGAACTGCTGGGATCGAGAGATTAATTCTGGTGACGGAAGGAGTAGCTAGGTCCAGCCCAAGAGTAGTCAGAAAATTCGTGCAGCAAGGGACAGATGAGAGTAAATCATCTTGCTCTCCCAAGGCCTGTTCAAAAAGCACCTTAGCCGATGCCACGGAAGGTGGGGCATGCCGGGCAAATTCTGCAGTCTTTCTCAAAACCGATTCGATCTCCTTCAGTAATTGTAATATATGCTGAATATCGATGGGCAGTAGTCTGGCTACATTGTGGCGATGGGGATCAATCGTCAGTATGCTGAGTTTCTGCAAGCAGAAGCCATGAAGTTGCAGCCTCCTCAGGTTCGAGTAGGTCTGCGCATTGACGTTCCGGCATTCCAATATCTCAAGCAGGTCACGTGCGAAGGCGTTGTGAGTGACAGCTGCGTCTTGACAAATTCGCACAACATCGGAATCAGATATAGGGTCAAAAACGCCCGGCGCAAGTAGTTCCAGAGACCCAAGATACCTAGGACAGGGCTCGGAATATTTGTCCTGTTCGACTACCGTCCGTGGCGAGTAGCTCTTGCTATATGTTTGCAGCGTAGAATTCTGATACACGAGATGTGCAAGAGCTCTGAGTCCGTCAAAGTATTCCACCGGTTTGGAGATACGATCCCTGAGGCTCGCTAACGGCGAATCATATTGTGGTGGTGTTGGACCGCTACATTCGAGGTCTTCATCTCCATCGCTCATGATTTCGCATCCAGATCCAGAGCTGTCGTCCCCCGTCGCTGTTGAGTCGCCCATTCCGGAGTCTTCATCGTGATCACCCATGATCTCGGATCCAGAATCAGAGCTATCGTCCCGCGTCTCTTCGGGTAAGGGCACTTGCGTGGTTTCGCCCAACCCCAAATTACTTTCAGCTGCTACTTGAAAGGCGCCTCTTTTGTGGCCTTTGTATGATGCCGTCTGCAGTGCATTATCGTATTGTTCACTTTGAGCGTTGACGTCCCCCTCTTTGTCTGGCAGTACCCACCTATACTTCCCGTGACTTTCAGCAGATGATGCCACCTGCAGCCGTTGGGCGTTAACGTCCGCCCCTCGCTCTAGCAGCTTCACCACTTCCTCGTGGCCTTTAGCTGCTGCCACCCGCAGTGCACTACCATACAATCCACCCTGAGCGTTGACGTCCGCCCCTCTCTCTAGTAGCAGCTTCACCACTTCCTCATGGCCTTTAGCTGCTGCCACCCGCAGTGCACTGCTATATGATCCACTCTGAGCGTTGACGTCCGCCCCTCTCTCTAGTAGCAGCCTCACCACTTCCTCGTGGCCTTTAGCTGCTGCCGCCTGCAGTGCACTGCCATATAATCCACCCTGAGCGTTGACGTCCGCCCCTCTCTCTAGTAGCAGCTTCACCACTTCCTCGTGGCCTTTAGCTGCTGCCGCCTGCAGTGCATTGCCATATAATCTACCCTGATTGTTAACGTCCGCCCCTCTCTCTAGTAGCAGCTTCACCACTTCCTCGTGGCCTCTAGATGATGCCGCCCGCAGTGCATTGCCATATAATCCACCCTGAGCGTTGACGTCCGTCCCTCTCTCTAGTAGCAGCCTTATCACTTCCTCGTGGTCTTTAGTTACTGCCGCCTGCAGTGCACTGCCATATAATCCACCCTGAGCGTTGACGTCCGCCCCTCTCTCTAGTAGCAGCTTTACCACTTCCACATTATGAACATGATGCCGCCTGGAGTGCATTACCATAACTTCCCCCTTTAGCGTTAACGTCCGCCCCTCTCTTTAGTAGTAGCTTCACCACTTCCTCGAGGCCTTCACTTGCTGCCGCGTAAAGTGCATTGCCACGTTGTCCACCATAAGCGTTGACGTCCGCCCCGTTGTCCAATAGCCGCTCTACCTCTTTCAAGTGACCAGACACTGATTCTCGGTATAGTTCTTGGTTGAGTGTGTCCGTCTGCGACAGTGTCCTTTCGCTTTCTTCGACGGAAGCCATCGAGGAGACGACCACGATATCTTTGTCGTCCGTTGCTGGCTATCTTCCTGGAGAACCGGTTGCGGAGTTGATAAACACAGCTCTCTCTCTTTTACAGAAAGGCTGCTGCAGCCTGGTGCCCCTCAGCGGGAAAGTACCTCGTAAACGGTAGCCAATCATCTCTGCTCATTCGCCGGGGCGGCCACGTCCGTGCGAGGTTCGAGTTGTGTGAGGGGCACATTTCTGTCAGCTTGCAGCGCCAAGCTTTGTGATTTGGCTCGCCTGGTCAAGTCGGTGCACACCTGCTACCCGGCCCGCACTCAAGATCTTGCGAAGCTCTTTCTGCGAGTGACAGACAGACAGACAGTGACAGTGTTGGGAGATGAGTGGTAGGTGGAACACTTGTTTGATTAGGTGTGAATGCGGAGAGCATCAAAGATACTTGTGTCGCCAAGCCTCGGCAGACCTTCCCTTTCCATTATTCAGTACGATGACACAAAAAGTTACGCGTGAAATCGTGCCAAGACCTGCAAAGCGGACCCGTTCCGCTAGTGAAGAAAACTCACTCCGTTGCACTTGCAAGCTCCGTAGTGCATCTTGCACTAACTTACAAATAAATCAACTTGCAATTCCAACTTTAACAGTCCCTCCTATCTGACCCGCAGACGCAACTTCGACAACCCCTCATATTTCAACAAACAGACACTCACTCCATTCCTCCCTCTCCTCTATCCCCACCAACCCCCCTCCTCCCTCCCAACCCAAAATGGTACGTCCCCCCCTCCCCCCCCCCCCCCCCCCCCCCCTCCCCCCCCCCCCCCCCCTCCCCCCCCCCCCCCTCCCCCCCCCCCCCCCCCCCCCTCCCCCCCCCCCCCTCAAACCCCCCTAACCCCACCCCAGGCAGACAAACTCCGCACGCAACAACAACTCGAAGCGCTGCAGGCGCGCTACGTCGGCACGGGCCACGCCGACACGACCAAGTACGACTGGGCGGCCAACGTGCACCGGGACAGCTGCGCCTCGTACGTGGGCCACCCGCCCCTGCTCGCCTACCTGGCGCTCGGGATGGGGGAGTGCCGGGAGCGGGCGCGCGGGTTGCTGCTGGAGCGGATGGTTAGGCCGGTGGGGAATCCGCCTGAGGTTGTGGAATAAGTTTGTGGGGGGGGGGGGGGGGGGGGGGAGGGGGGGGGGGGGGATTGGGGAGCGGACGTGGGTTTGAGAGCGGGGTTTGAAGTCTACGAGCGTTGTGGTCACATCACCAAGTCAGGGCCTGACGCAAGGATGAAAACTTCATCAAGGGGAAAAATTCGTGATTCGGTCCTGTCTCTGTCCAAAGCCTGACAAAAGAAGGAAAACTTCATCAAGGGAAAAGATTCGTGATTCGGTCCTGTCTTTGTCCAATCTATCCTGATATGGGACTCGTGGGAACGCCAAAGTAGCCTCCCCTACCCTCGTAATTCCAGACTCATTGCGGCCATGTTGACAAGCCCATCAGCCCGCTGTGAGGTTTACCATACGCCCCTGGGTTTTTGTCCAAGCAACATTGCAGCCAGGCAATTCATGGCCCATCGACCTTCGCCCAGACTTATCGTTACACCCATCACGTCTAGAACCACCAGCGTATATTCATCAATATTCTCTCCTCTCAGGTCTCACCCTTTTGCCGCCCTTCAAACTCTTAACCCTGCTCAAGAATCCACCGCCACCACTGGGCTCCGCCGGATTACCGAAAGCTCCATCGTTGGTGATCCTTCGCTCCAGCATCCCTCCTGTAGGCGCACGCTTGGGACTGCTCATGGCTCTAGCCCTGGCATTGATCTGTTCTTCACCACCTCCGATGCTACCATTCCGCCTTCGTTGCTCGGCAACCTGAATCTTCTGTCCCTTCTTCTCATAGGCGTCATCGTAATCATTGAAGAACGGGTTCTTGGTTTGCTTGATCTTGGGCATGCCGCCTGCGCTTTGTACCTCTCCAGCACTTGTGGGACTAGTGGTGCGTTCGTAGAAGCCGTTTGGACTGGTGACTTTCGCCGGTCCAGCAAAAGCACCCCCGCGATTCGAATTGCTTATGCCCCTGATCTTCTGGGCCAAACTTCTCTTTCTGCCCAGGCCACCCCCATTGCCCATGCCCGGTATCTGATCATTCTCGGATTCACGGCGTTGGATGGCTGCACGAGCTGCCGGCGCACCCTCAAGAAATGTGCTGGTACCGAGACCCAGACTTTCTTCGCCATGGACCGGATCAAAACGAGCAGTGGGGTTGAAGCTCGATGTTCGGTCGACGCCTGGCCGTACACCCGGACCTCTTCTCAGTGGAGCGCTAGAGCCTGCGTAAGATTCAAACTCGATTCCAGATTCCGCTGGAGGTTTGACAGCCCCCGAGGTTGCAAAATCGGTGAAACCTTCGTCGCCACGGCCGTGAAATTGGGCGAAGTTGATTTCTTTGTGGACTGGACCAGAGCCACCGATTGTATTGTTGGCAGAGTCTTTCGCGAATGCTTGCATTGGTGCACGTTCCGAGCCTTTGCGGTTGCGATGGGGGTTGCAGGCATCAAAGGGGCCGTCGTGATGGAACACTATGGACATGGTCAGCGTGAGATCCCGCATGGAGAACACCGTCGACTGGAACACTCACTGCCAATGCCGTGGATGCTTGTGACATCAAGAGAATCGATGACATCTATACGACGATTTGGCTTTCCCGACCTCGACGTTGGTGGTTTGCCCTTGTTATCTCTCTCCCTGTGCCTGGCTTCTCGCGCTTTGCGATGACGCCGCCTCGCCTCCTCTTCCGGGCTCAATTGCTTGCTGGCGATGGACGAATCCGAATTCCGTCTTGTGGGCCGTCTATGCGGTCTTCTCGCGTCTGGGGGGTCGGCGAAGATATCCTGCTCCGGCGCTTGAGGTCTTCTTCCCGTGTGTGGTCGATGCTTTTCATCTTCCTGGGATCGTGATGGACGGTGTCCCGACAGGCCATTGGTAGGCTTTGGAGGGTGGTTTTCGGATCGTGGGGGACGATCGGTATATGGAGGAGGCATGCCTTTGGGTGGTGCGCCGATGCTTGAAGGCCCATCGTTGAGGGTGAGGTTGTCCTAGAGGACGCGGGGTCAGCATCAACCGAACGTCATCTTGATCGAGATGAGCAGCGACCGACTCACAAAAAGCTCCACGGCGTGTCCAGCCAATGGCGGCTTCCTTGGTGATGATCTCCCAGTCATTGCCGGTGGTCCTCTCTCAGGTGACGTCTGCGTCACTTGTACCATTGTCGCGTCTTTCTTGTCTGACTGATCGAAGAAAGGATTTCGAGAGATTGGTCTCTCGGGAGCAGTACTTGGAATGTTGAAGGTGGTGGTGACAGGAGACGGGGCTGGTGATGCGGCACGATTGCGAAAAGGGTTGTTGGACGGTAGATTTGCAGTGAGGCCAGGGGAAGTTTGTCTGAGTGAATCTGTTTTGGAAGACAGATTGTTAGCGGAAGGGCGAAGAGCTGGTTGTTTATGGGAGCGTTTTAAGCGGCCCATGTCGTCTTGTATCAAGTACGAAGGATTTGAAACAGGAGTTGTTTCGTTGATTTGATCTAATTTGATATGGTAAGGAAGAGGCGAGTCGGTGCGAGGGACAGGTGACACATGCCAGAGCGCTTATCTCTGCCCAACAGGCAAGCTGGAAAATAGAAAGAAAAATCGAGGCACGAGCAATGACTGGACCACATACCTACGCCATGACCGCCTTGGCCTTGGACCTGGATAAGCGACATGTTTGGGAAAAACCTTCTGCAAGCACCCGTCGCCCTTTTCCCGACTTTTCTGCCCTCGTATGGAGTACCGAGTCAATGGTTCCGCTGAGATTTAAAATTTGGTCCTGTCGGTCGGAATGATTTTTGGAGACGGGGACAGAAGGGAGATAGCGATGTCAAGATTAAGTCAGAGTTCAGGAAAGAACAGTAGTAGGTATGTATAGGTGTAGGTATCTCAAACAGGGACGTGAAATCTGAATCCGGTCAATTATTGGGGGCGTTCCGATTACGACTAGGCGGGGCAGATGCTCTTAAGGTGAGGTGAGTTAGGATGAATGCAAGAAAGCGAGACAGGTTCTGTAGGATGTCAAGTAGGTATAAAAGCAGAAGGTTTGTTTGATTAGGAGAGTAAGCGGGAATTGGAGGAGATGTTGTTGTGGTTGTTGTTGTCGTTGAAGAAGGAGAGGGGAGATGTTGAGTTGAGTTGATCCATTCTTCAAACTGGACCTGACCTGACCCAGGTGGTTAAGGTGGGCATTATTTCATTTTTACTTCCAGGGGTGCTGCTTAAAGCCTTGGCAGATTCTACTTCAGGGCAAGCTTTGCCTTGGCAACCCACGCTCTCACTCTCACCAGCTCTTTCCCTGTCGAAATCCAAAATCCAAAATCCCATAACTTTCCCCATCCTTTTGACCGGCTCAGGCTAGATTACTATTTATCAACCCACCTTACTCTTATTAGACTACCTGACCAGTAGGCGCACCCCGCAATTCTCCACCCCCTGGGTGCAACCCATTCAAACCTCGTGCTGTGCTCAGGCCTGCTGCTGGTCTCGTGCAGCTGCCTCGTTACTTCCATTGGGCGTTAAGCCACCGCGAAAAAGTCCTCGTAGGCCGTCAAGCCATCATCATGGCCGATGCGACCTTGAATAATGAACCATCTGACCATCCTGACACTCAATCCTCCCCTCCTCCCTTCAAACCCCACCCATCCGACACGCTCTATGGCGGCTACACCCGTTTTGAACTGGAGCTCGAATTCGTCACCATGCTTTCCTCCCCCCTCTACCTCAACCACCTCGCCTCGCTCAAACTGCTCCAGGCTCCGGACTTCCTGGCCTACCTGACATATCTACAGTACTGGAGCCGACCGGAATACATCAAGTATTTGAACTATCCGGGGCCTACGCTTCGGGCGTTGGAGTTGTTGCAGGAGGAGAGGTTTCGGACGGAGATTTTGAGTCCGGAGGTGGTGGGAAAGTTGATGCAGGAGGGTGTCAGGGGAAGCGTGGAGTTTCAAGGACGGTGACGAGGAGGTGACGTCGCGGGCAGTGAACATGTTCCCGACGGACGAATCCTCAAGGATTCATGCACCTTGGGTTGCAGCCGCAGGCATTCATGCATGAGGATATTTTAATCCAGAGGTTTGAAACGTTGACATCCGCGGGCTCCACGGCTCCACGGTGCCGAAAGAAGGCGAGGTTAGCATATTTACATGCCTAAGAGCGACGGCCAAGAATAATGCAGCAAAGCAATTACCCACAATATGCAAAACATTTACATCATCACTCGTCGCTCTCCTCTGTGTCTTCACCTCCTTCTCCGTCCTCTTCCTCTTCTTCCTCCTCGTCCTCCTCCTCTTCATGTCTTGCCCGCTTCTTGTTCCGCCCTGAAGATCGTCTTGTCTGCATTGGGGTCTGCTTCTTCCGTCCTTTCCTGCCTTTAGCCTGCTGCTGCTGCTCCTCGTCTTCCTCGGCCTCCTGTGCCCCCGCTTCAACCTCGTCGCCTTCGTTTTCCTTTTCTCCCTCCATATCTCTCTCCTCCCCGCCATTCCTCGTACTCTTCTTCTCAATGACTACCTCTCCTAGACTCCTCACAAGCCTCCGCTCCAGCTCATCCGCCTCAGCATCCTTCTTCCCGTAGACGTCTCTCACCAGCCCAGCAACGCCTCTTTCACCGACTTCCACCTTCCCCCTTGGCCCAATAATGTACTCCACACTCTCTTCACCACCTCCATCCCGTTCCCGCACTTTTACGATGTAGTTCTCTCTTTCCATCCGCTTCAGGACTTTCTCCGTCTTCTCACCAGCCAGAACGTAGTTGTCCGCGTTCATACGTTTCAAGTGTTTCTCAAGTCGAGATTCAGAGATTGTCTGTGAGGCGGAAAGGTATATGAGAGCGAGTATGAAGGTCGTAAGGCCAACGTAGGATGCTTCGGCTCCTGTAGAGGGAATTTTCGGAGGTTGGAGAACGCCAGGTTTTCGGTATCGCGCAGGGAGGGTGGACGTCAAGATGTACGCTTTCGACGGGTTCGATCCTTGAGTCCCGGAGCGCTGTGCAGCTCTCTTCTGACTGATGGTGACCTTCTCCTTCACAGGTAGCTCGGTCAATTCCATGCCGAACACAGAGTGCAGCTGCTCCTGGGCTTCCGTGAACACATGCTTGAATTGACGCCCCGTATTCGGTGCCATGACTGCCACATTGTCAGTCTTCATGACTCTGATGTAGAGCGCGTTTCCGACCTTTGGCACTGATTTCCGCTCTTCGGATCGGTATCCTCGAATACTCGCTCGCCAGCGCCAGCCTCACGAGTTTCTTCACCATCTGATCATTGCTGCTTCCTCCTTGCGTATCATCGCCATCGACTTCCTCGTCAACTGAAGAGGCATCGGAAGCGGAGGGCGACCGCCTGCGACGCGTTGGGGGAGGTGAGGGTTCGGCTTCTGCTTGCTAAATGCCTCGTTAGGATCATTTGATCGAGGTGAGAGACTCGCTTCGACTCACAGTCCGGCGTTTGCGATTGATGATAGGCATTTCTGGAGACGGTGTGTGATGCAATGTTCCTGGAAATGGGGAGTGGTTTTTTGCAGAAGACGCGTTCTCGAATTTTGGCGCGGAACGTGTTCCGCTCCTCAGCAACTCGAGCCGGCAAGTGGTAGTCTACAAGTGGAAACAGATACGGTTCAGCATCATACTACAAGACATAGCTACATCCTCGCCTCGTTCTGCCCACCGCATGTAGGCGTATTGACGCCGAGTCGGCCAGAATGACGGCTGTTCATGGATTTGCCTCCTCAGCTGAGATGGCCCAGGATCCTTCTTCCCGGACATGACAGCATCCTGTTAGGCAGAATCTCACCGGATTGTCTTCTAGTGGCGTCTCTGCACGACTCCTAGTAATATTCTACCTTTGATGGCGTTGAATCTGACAGAGCGGCGGTGGCCCCGCCGACTACTACATGTTCCCTCTATGACGTCTCTCTCACGCTCCAAAGACGGCTACTATGGTACTCTTTGCAATCCACCCTTCAACGCTCTCTCCTATACATGGGGCAGATTTGCTCTCGAAAAGGGGTTGGCTCTTGATGTCTCGGGGATCAGCTGGCAGATCCCTCGCATTGCCCCAAATCATTTTACAGTTACTGGGTTCCAGAACGTACTCAGGAAAGCTGCTGCTCCGAATGGCCTTGTATGGGTAGACATTGCTTGTATTGATCAAGAGAATCTGGACGTCAAGATGGATGAGATTGGAAAACAGTGCGACATCTTCCGCCTGGCTGGTCAAGTCTATATTTGGTTGACATCACTTGAGTCTGAGTTCTGTAGGGATTCAATGGTAGCTCTCGAACACTTCGCTGACCACTTAGAGCGTATGGAGCTAGCCGAAAACACCAGTGAGTACAAAGCCGTGGATTTCCTTGAGCAGATCCTGGGAGATACCGCGAGTGTTAGATGCAAACTTGGATCAATCTTCAGGGATCCTTGGTTTTCTTCTTTGTGGACCTTACAAGAGGCCTGTCTTTGCGAGCACGCTATCCTCCTTACTGAGTCTGGACATACTGTCCCGAAGCCATACCGTCTCGCGCACCGCTTGAAGACCCCTCCACTTCTAGAGCATTTGATTTCTGATTGCCAGACCATCAAGACGAGCTTGTTACCTTATGCAGAGTATAGCGAAGAAATCAAGGACATTCTTTTGATTGTAGATCGATCAGGACTGAGCTTCATAAATCCCGGCATGAATGCGAGTGCTGGCTCTCTGTTGCTGTACTCTGCTGCACGCTATCGGACGACTACAAATCCACTTGATCGCATCTATGGCATCATGCAGGCTTTCGAATTCAGTTTAGGTACTTCGAAAGAGCCGGGAAAACAGTTTACCCTGCCAGAGCTTGAGGATCAGCTTGGAGAAGCCCTAAACTCCCTGTCGCCTATGACTGCACAGATGCATGTCCACACGACTCCACCAGTATTAGGTTCGGCTTGGCGACCATCAAATTCTTCGTGGTTGCCCGATGTATATTACATGGCCCACTCTGTCAGATCGATGAGTACGATTGCTCGAGATGTTGGCAAGCGACCTGTGTACACAGGCAAGATTTGCCCCCTTTCAAAGCTGCACAGCTTTTGGAATGAAGCAACTGCGTACGGAGAACAACTTTTCGCTACTCTAGGCCCCAAGTGGCAACATTATCCCGTCAATATTCATCTTGACGCGACGGCGCAAGGCCCCCAAGAGCCTCCACACAACGTGCGACAGGTGCAGAGTGTAAGGCAGCCGCCAAGCTCTTGTCCTTGTAAGAGTTGTACAGAACCACCGAGACGACAGAATGATGGTTTACTCCGGTTCCTGAACGCAATGCCAATGCCAGAAACGGAGTATGAGGTTCTGTTGCTGGGGCTGTGCACCCTTACACGCTGGACCCGCCCCACAACCGAAGGGTTTAAGGGAAGCTCAAGCTACACAGTTGCAGCTCGCGCAGGCCTCTTGGTCGTGAAGGAGCCATCATTGGGCAATACAGTGTGGCGTCGAGTCGGAATCGCCTCTTGGGAGGCTGGGTATGGGGAGTTAAAGGCGGTGCATGAGGCGCTTTGGGATCCATGTCAATGCTATCTCTCATAGATGATGAGTTATACATGAGCCCGGCATTGCGCGAGGACAATTTTTGCCATAGCGGACTTCTCGTCTCTATCTTCGTTGTCACGTCCAGCAATGAGCGCTGCGCTGTGAAACATGCATCCGCTATCGATTCTGGCCGTGATTAAACCCCTTGGCGTATACATGAAAGAGCGATATCACAAGATCGACCGTACTTCTCCGTTGAAGGCAAACCGTTCCTGGTTCCTGCGTTTACGGGTCCTGCTTCAATCGCAACCAAGATTGGATCTGAATGTATAGAGAAACACACACTGAGTGCGTGACGCCTTCCTTCGGCCATGTTCACGCTCAGGATAGGTGGGGCTGGTGGTTCTGCATCGTCTTTGCATGGACACTAGAGTAGACATGGTGATCGTCAACCGTGCCTATAAATAAGGTAGGTAGCCACGCATTGGCTGCATCGGCTAGCTTGGTGGCACCAGTGGAGGTGCATACGGTGGGGCTGGTGCTGGATTGTGGGACAGCATATCTCATGTCTTACAGATCAGTAGATAACTTACTCCCTACATACACAGGAGCAGTGGGGTATCTTCTCTCGATCATTGTCATAATCCCCATCCCCATGATTGTCCCACCGCGGAATCAGGGGAGTTCACAGACTCATTGCCGGTCTTGGGTTGACAGCTTGCACTTTCTCGAAAAGGCTTGTAGTCAATGCATCACTAATCGTGTTGACTGATATAGAGAATTATTCATACGATAGTGAAGTTCCTCTTGGGTATGCTGACCCAGGTCCCATTCCTACGCCTCTGCTTAGGCATTCTGCGAAGCTTGTACTTGCCGTCCACGATGAACCTTCCGACCCTTTAAAATTCATCTTTCTTCTCGTGAGTTGGTTTCAACATCAGCCCTAATACCTGGTCGGATAACTCTTCATTCTTAACGTCGACAATTGGCAAGTATGTCAGCTCACGCTCTGACGGCCCTGTACTCTGATCCAGGTCAATACTGTGGCCCGAGTTTTCTTCAACTCGTCGGCCACGAGTCGTTCGGAAACCCCAGTGTTGAGGAGCATTTTGCTGGCAGACTGCAGGTCCTAGGATACCACGGCCTTTCAAGCACCCGCTAGTGATTGGTTCCCACACATTCTCGCTGGAATATTCTATAAGGACATCAACGACCTCGAATAACACCTCAAAATCGTCAAAGCTCGACGGATAAACGGCACCAGTAACAGAAAGCCATGACCAGGATGGTGCCAAGTAATCTGATGGTTGAATGTCTGCTACTCCATCAACGGACCAAAGTAGCTGTCGCTCTAGGCCTTTGCCCTAAAAGCCGGCAAAATACTCGCCTTGAGTAAAAGAATGGATTTGTTCTGCTACTCCTGCGAATGCCATGTATACATCGGATGGAACTGTCAATGCACATCCAGTGTAATAGCAGACAATGTTATCCAGCGCATCTTCCGAAAACCGTTGTTGGTGATTCAAATAATCTCGGTTTGTGGTGATAGGTAGCTGTTCCGGCACTCGCTCTGGAAACGCTTCACAAGAAGCCATTTCCATGCACTCCCAGGACACCTGAATTGCTCCAAAGTGCAGTATGCGGGGCGATAATAGACGCTCTTCACAGTCCCAAGCCCTCTCACTCAACGGCACTTTGGAGATATTGACATGCCAAAATCCTGCATCGAAACAGATATATTTGCATTCTTTGCTTTGTGAGTCGCGGAAATATCACATTGAAAGGTCGTACTTTGTCAGCATTACGATCAAGGAAGCAGCCTATAGTAGAATCAGCCGCTCCGGTCGCTGAAATCTTTGTTGTCGAGTGTCTATAGACATCTCTCATTGTGGCAGATTCTTTGAGTTAGAGTCCTGAAGGATACGAAGTGAGCCGATCCATAGATAACTAACTTTGAAACATCTGGCAACCGCCACGGCGTCTTGGAAGGTCTTAGGGAGCTTGGTCAACGATATGCCTTGTCTAAGCTCCTCGATGTTACTTTTTCGTAGTGTGATAAATTGAGCAGCTCCCCAGCAATGACTAAGGGTCATGTATTCGCCTTCCCGGGAATTGGTATCGGTTACCGTGACTCGAATCAAAGCATATGTCTCGCCAGCATCTAATTCCAGCAAACGTGTTGGGAAATTGGTGTCACAGGGTCTTGGCCTGCACCTGCTGTGGGTGGTTGTGCATAGCTGAAGCCATCTTTTGGCCAAAGTCTGATTCGACGTCAAATTTTCATTGGGTCGGACTTCATGACTGTTGAGGATTTGCGGATCGCGCCCTATTCGAGACGGAGAAGGTGAGCTAAAAGCATGTCCAGATCTTCCGTTATAAACTGACTTTCCACAGGCAGCACCCCAAGCCTCAACTACCATTTCCACATTCCTTCATCATTCATCTCTATCAGTAAAAATGAGAACTGTCCATAGTCGGGCTCTGAATTATCCCAAGACTGTATGTTTACGTCACGCATAACACTTAGACCACTAGCTTGCTCTTGGATCTTGTCGAGCAGAAGACCGCAGAGTCTGCAACCTCGCTGTGCGGAGATCATCAGGGTGTTAAGATATCGAATATGCGGTACCCATTTTCTCCCCCAGCTATCCTACGAAAAGTACCAGTCACGACGCCGTACATCTGGTTCGACTTGCTATGTATTCCACAGGACAGGTCAGCGATAGCCTTGAGAGGAATTGCTAGACAACCTGTGATCTCCAGAGGGCCCAGTATGCCATCGCATGGCTGAACATGATTCCAGATTGGAGTGGCCTGAGGGCTACAACACAGTGAATGTGTATACAGTACCACAGTACCTTACTTTCACAAATTTCGGAGAAATATCATCCCAGGCGAGAAGCTATACTGTTGGCACATTCGGCGCAGCTTCAAGTTCTACCGAACTGTTTCGAACCGTATGAATATCGTGCAGATGAATCAGGGTCCGATCTTAGACTTTTGGCTTGGTTCACATCCCTTTGGACTTTGCAAGAAGACTACCTGCGCCCTGACATGTTGTTGTGTTCAAGAGATTGGGAAATGCTTATTGTGGGAGGCGGCGTACCAGTGCCCCTGGATGGATTGGTTGCACTATCGGCGTATGTGTTAAATCACGCTCTGACCTCGGCTGTTGCACTCGATCCCGAAGAGGCTGCTTCACACCGATTTGACTCGGCTTTTCTAGAGATATCCTCCTCCGAGAAGCTCGGCGCTTTGGTTCGGGGAGGCCATTACCCTGGAGGGTACATCAGATTATTTGCAGTCCTTGAACGGACTGGATTGGCGGATCTCCACGTGATAAACCGAGAATCAACCATGAAGCTTGGGAAGCCAGAGCAGAGGCATTGCAAGGAAGGCCGAGCCGAGGCCATTGTGTCGGTGATCGGGGCTACTGGGTGGTTTATCGAAGCACCTCGAACTGAAACGCTCCGCGAGTTAGAAAAGGATCTTTTTCTGGGTCTCTATCCGACCTTGTTTCTCAGAGAAACAGCTGAAATGCTAGGGGCTCGCTTCTACAGTTCAATCGTCATTCGAACCGATATCGATGAGGATTTCTCTAGGATTTGAGACATTCGAGGATCGCTTCTGCCATTCAGCGCCCATAGCCAGGACAATGGTCAAACCTTCGAAGAGATTTTCCTCCCGCGATGGCAGTTTAGCGAAGGCGATCACCCCTCGGTGAAGCTGTGGAGTATTGAAGCGGACGGATCTGTCAGCATACCCGAGGCTGCGGTTCTGGTCCCGGCGTCGCACCATGAGGGGATGCCCTTGATTGCTTCCGTGACACTTGCGTACCTTATGGACAGTGGGCTTTACCAGAAGCTTGGACCTGCGGGACGGAAAGGGGATCGCAATCGAAGTATCGATCTGGGAGAATGGGAGAAGAATTGGTTGCCATTCTCACGAAACTACGCGGTAGCTCTTATCAACGTCAAATTCTTAGGGAGAGACTATGTTCGAGGGATCCTTTTGGAAGAGACACGATCTGGAGCCCTTGTAAAGGTTGGGGTTTTCACAACCAGAGAATGTTTGAGGAAGAAGGGGCCATGACGCGAATATGTCCTGTGCGATCAGTGGGTTGGCGTGTCCTATAGGTTTTTGATTAAGTTCTTTCCTCTTCGCAAGGCTATGGCCTTCCTCCTACTGCGTAACCTGCGTCCCTTTAGGTAGCTTTGCAGACTCTGAACTATTGTCGTTGCATCTTCACCCATGACATCCGTTTCCGTTTGGTAGAGACCCTCGGCGACTAGTTGCTGTATGACGAAACGAGAGTGATGACCACCCCCCGGAAGTTTTAGCTTGATCTCCATAGCTTTGGTGAATGACTGTTCTCTTCTTGCCAGTTGCCATTTGTACCCAGGCGCCAGGGGAGTTTATTCTATGCGGGACCCACCATTTCCTGCAGTACATGATCTGGACCTAAACCGGGGCTTGGCTTCGGATAATCCATCGGCCCGAAAAACTCTGTAACTCGTCATTTCCCCAGTGCCCCCATTCGTGTGACTCGATTTGAAAACCTTCTCTTCGTTGCAACGACATCTTCTCCCGGCAAACAGCCCAAAGCCTTCAATTGCCTCTATTACTTCATTTATTCACCACAGAAATGTGCCCAACCTGCAACGGTGATGTCGTCAATGGCACCAATGCTGATGTCCCTGCAACAACTAATGGGCATGTGAATGGCACCAACGGCTATGGGCAACACACACCGCACAATCCACGGAGGCAGCCTTTTGCCTCCGTCGGTGACTATCTTTCCAATCTCTCAAACTTCAAGATAATCGAGAGCACTTTACGTGAGGGAGAGCAGGTGAGCAGACATCGGAGATCTTATTTCTGAAGTTGCATACTGACCGTGCTCCTGCAGTTTGCCAATGCATTCTTCGATACAGATACCAAGGTCAAAATAGCAAAAGCCTTAGACGCATTCGGAGTCGAATACATCGAGCTCACTTCTCCTGCATCCTCGGAGCAGTCACGCAAGGACTGCGAAATCATTTGCAATCTGGGGCTCAAGGCCAAAATACTCACTCACGTTCGGTGCGCCATGGATGATGCACGCATCGCAGTAGAAACAGGAGTTGATGGCTTGGATATAGTCATTGGGACATCACCGCAGCTGATGCAGCATTCGCACGGAAAGAGCATGGACTACATAAGAGATACTGCACTCGAGGTGAGAAGTCGGCCCAAAGACTCTGCGGAAGGTCTCTGCGAGGTCTCAGAGTTGCTCGCTGACATGAATCGAGCAATAGGTGATCCAATTCGTCAAGTCCAAGGGCTTGGAATGCAGATTTTCCTCCGAGGATTCTTTCAGATCCGATCTTGTTGATCTACTCAACATATACTCAATTGTTGCCAAGGCTGGTGTGGATAGAGTTGGTATCGCAGATACCATTGGTTGTGCGAGCCCAAGACAAGTGTACGATCTTGTCCGGACACTGCGTGGGGTCGTTCAGTGCGACATTGAAACACATTTTCATAATGAGCAAGTATCCCCTTTTCACGCATCCCACGTTCCCCGCACAACTCTCTGACTGCATCATCAGTACCGGTTGCGCCATCGCCAATGCCTACTGCGCGCTGGAAGCCGGAGCTACACACGTTGACACATCAGTCCTGGGCATCGGCGAGCGGAATGGGATTACCCCACTAGGAGGGTTCGTTGCACGCATGCTGGTCGCTGATAGAGACTACGTGAGGAGCAAGTATGATCTTACGAAGCTCAAGGCTATTGAGGACTTGGTCGCGGCTGCTGTCGAGATCAATGTCCCCTTCAACAACTATATTACTGGCTTCTGTGCATTCACACACAAAGCAGGTATACATGCCAAAGCCATTCTAGCCAACCCCACCACGTACGAGATTATCAATCCAGCGGACTTTGGCATGACCCGCTATGGTGAGTAAAGCACTCGATGTTAAGTGCAGCGTCCACTAAACGTGATTCAGTCCACTTCACATCGCGCCTGACTGGTTGGAATGCTATCAAAAGCCGTGTCAATCAACTCGGTTTAGACATGACGGACAGTCAGATCAAGAGCTGTACTGCAAGGATCAAGGCTATGGCCGATGTCAGGCATTTAGCCATCGAAGACACCGACGCCATTATCAACGCTTTCTACGAAAATCTTTACTCGGAGCACAATAACGAGAAGCCACTACTGGACGATATGACCGTTGAAGAAAAAGTACGATTCGCTCAAAAGGAGGCGGAGCTAAGTGAAGAACCGGAGTCACAGCACCTTGATCAAATCGTCGACCAACAGACGAATGTCCTGGCCAAGAATGACGTCAACGGTCACGAAGGTGTGAATGTTTTGAACGGTGAGACAGCCGCTGCGGCGTGAATCTTATACAGAGGCGATCTATTTGGGAAAAAGGTATCTGGATGATGATTCCACCCTGAGCGTTTCACTAGCGCAAGTACTTGCGAAACGTATAGTATCGAAAAGTTTTGGACATCATACCCCATCGTCGCGTGCCTTGAAACCGGCCGCTCCCTATCATCATCATCTGGCGCTGACAAGCTTTCTCCTCCACTACCTGACATGCTAGAGATGAATTTGAGCGCTCGAGAGGGGACGATTTTGGACAGGCTACCGAGCTGCAGTGGGCGTAACAAAGGTGACATGACTTGTTTTCGCTTCGGAGTTTTGGGGGAAGCTGAGGGGATGAAGGGGACGGGTAGTTGAGACTAGCGGAGAGGGAGACCTCGATCTCTGAGTCCAATACAAGTGCACGTGCAACAGAGATCCTGACATGGTGATGCGTGGCTGCTTGCTGATGGACATACTCAATATCGCGTGGCGCATCTCCATCCTTCACTGAGACGAATTGGACAACTGCTACTCTGCCCCTATACTATCGGCTTCGTTTTTAGGTTTCAACATCGCGGAAGGGCATCAACTCGGACAAAATGGTCGTTCATGATTGAATTCCTTAAGTGGAATCCTGAATAGCGCACAACTCCTCGCCAATGCTGCTGTTGTTGGAATCTTAAGGATGTATACCGCCTGGACTATTACTTTTTCTAAGACCACGTTTGGCGGGCACGATGATGAAAACTAAATCGAAGCGGATAGTACCAGGTTCTCTGACGCTTGACATGGAGGAGGCGCAAGCAAGATTGCAGAGTCAAGGTGTGAAACGGGATAATCGGCAAATTTGCTAACTAGCCTCTCGTTCCCATGGAGCCTCTTAGACCTTACAGGTACTGACGCTGTGTTTTAACACTGCTACGCTTACTATTCTTACGAATCTTACCATTCCTCCAATTACGGGCCCGTCTCTCTGTCTCTCGACGGTGCACCCGTCCAACGAGTACTCGGTGCCTGGACGGCCAATAGCCAATATCTCGACAGTTATCGGCTTCACCAATGTCGTCGATTCATTTTGGGGTAAGGGTTTGCTCCTATCGCTCTAAGTGATGCATTACATTTTTGCGCACTCATCACGGAGCCGCTCGCAGCTCCCGTGGTCTTGGAAACGGCGCCGGTTACTGGCCCGTCCACTTCGATCGCGATCGTGTTCTAGTTTGATACGTGGTTCTTTCCGCTCGCGTCGACGGCTATTATCTCGCGGTTGGAATGGCCATGATTTCCAGAGTGGCCGTGGTGATCAGAGTGACCATGGTGTGGAGGAGGAGGCACGCGTTGACGGCGGGAAGGCGACCTGCGACCGGACACGGGCTTCAGCTTCAGCTTCAGCTTCTCAAGACCTGGTTGGATAGCTGTTCGAGCTCGGCCCTAGAAAGCTAGGTGTCTGGAGTGCATATCGTTTATCTTCGTTGCTAAGATCGTTCAATTCATTGCGTATGTTTCTCCTTGTGACTTGGTCACATGGACGGCGCTGCGCTCGGGGCAGTCTCTTTCGATATGTCTGGTTGTCGTGATTAGAGGAGTACAGGAAGGTGGCCATTGTGTGAACTTACCCTGGCTTATCGCAGTACCAGCAGAGCTTCTCCAGAGCGATTGGTTTGTTTATAACAGGTTTTGGTACCAAGCTGCCGATTGACACCGGCGGAAGAGCCGGTATCCAGGCGAGGATGTCCTTCATAAAGAGCTCAACCAGCGACTTAATCTCCAGATACGATGCCACACTCTTCAGAATCTCCAGCTTTCGAAGGTCGTGTTTCGGGTAGAAAGCGTCCGGCGTGTTCAAGTCATTGCCTCCCCCGCCCACAATCCAGCCCACGATCAGCTTCACGGGCTCTTTCGGGAATGGCACGTGAATGCGGTTAGCCTGCGCATCTTCCGCCAGCTCTCGCTTCCACTTTGGAGAAAAATGCTTCACTAATGTCCTGTGAAGGTGGAAGAGCACGTACTCGCTCTCGACCTTCGTTGCGCCGTTGACTTCGACCTTGAAGGGCGTGCATTGGACCCAGATTTCGACCTTTCCGCCTTTCTTGAGCCTGGGATACGTCAGTGACTACTGTCTCAATGTGAAATATGAGATCTACTCTGCAAGTGCTCTCTTGCTGAGCTGTGGAGCGATGGCAACTCCATGAGCTGGCGTGTTCGCTGCTGTGGACATCTCTGTTTGAGATATATATGTGTACGGATATATACGTGTAATGGATGAGAACGTTCAAGAACAACAAGCAATCAGTGTTAGGAAATGCAGCTTGAAGTGGTATACAGAAGAGACAAAGGTCAGGTCAGGAACAGCTGTATATGTACAGTTGGCGACCTCGGCGACTGATTTTGCTCAATGTCGATATTAAACTCGTTCCGCCAATCAGTGACGACAAACATCGCCTGATCTCGGCTCTGTTTGGTATGCATTCCTGATCAAATGGAAGCAGGAAAGGTCATTGATCCCACAATGAATGAAACACGAAGCGAAGGCAGTCGTCGCTGTTGCTCGGCTCCGTATCCATTTCTGATCGAATCAAGGCAAGAAAGGCTATTGATCCCACGATGAATGAAAAACTGGAGCACAATTAGCTGCTTTGAGGTATGTCGATTTGGTCAAGCGGAGCGCTGATGGCTTCCTCGGTTCATTCACAAGAAAGGAAGTTCCCTTCCCCACGAGCTACTTGTACTCATTTTATGGGGCTACGATGACAGTGAGAGTTGTTTGTTCGCGCACCAGATAGTGACACGTCAGCCACGATTCCTTCGATTGCGAAAGGTTTGCTACCATGTACGCTTGCTGGCTGGCTGAGATGAGGCAGCATGGAGAAAAGTAGCTTCGGGGATTATGGATCGTGGAAAGAAGCACGGTTGAATGGGTGGCGCCGCAGGTCAATGTGTTAAGCACCGTTTCGCTGATGATGCGCGCATGATTTTGTGTTAAAACGCTTTGGGTACAAGCGAGACGTCCGTCCCTGCTTACATACGCTAACCCAGGTCTGGGCAAATGACAGACGCACAATACTACCTGCCCTCATCAACATACTTCTTCCGAATCATATCCTCGCCCAGAAAAACCCCTCCGTTCGCTATCGGCCATGCCACGCATACGCGTCGGACCCACCCTCTCCCGAACTGGGAACCGCTTCGCTCAAAACACGGGGATATTCCCCTCCAAACGATTAGGTGGTCTGCTGCGGCACTAATGCACATCATTCTCTCTCTCTCAAAAGACCCACGGTTTTTTTCAGCCACCATGTGCATCGATGATCTTCCTTCTCCGAAGCTGAACACTCAAGCGAGCGAGCTTGCTTGCTACAGCTTACTGCGTGTACTAATGCAGAATTTCGTATTTTCGCATCGGCTACGGTTCCCCTCTTTTTTTGCTACGGATTGACTTATGAAGGAGCGAGGTGGGAGTGTGCTTCTTGAAAGGGGGAAAGGAGGCTAGTGTGCTTGGGAAAGTCGGGTGCGGTTTGGTGGACTCTTCGATCTTCTGAATGAGGCTGAGGAACGGGGACACAGGCGCCCCCCTTCCTGCTTTTTGAACGAGTCTTGCAGCGCGAGACGAGGGGGATTCGGTAGATGCGTGGGAAAAGGGGAGGGTAGGTATGTTGGTACTTCCGGAGGCTTTCCGAGCTCCGGATGATATAGGAGTGGGGTACTTGCCGGCGTTCATCTGTTTGTCGGATGAGTCCACGGTACTCAAGATTGCAGAGCCGAGATGAATGCGTGAGAATGGTGTATCAAAGGCCCTGGGATGTGTCTAATCAAGCTCTACAATGCTATCTTAGAATACCGTCTATCCTGCATTGTACCTCAGCCGACAATGTCCGCATTCCCTCTTGGTCCAGCACCAGCGGAGAAACGTCCCCTCTTCTCTCTCTCGACCAGCACTCAGCCAGAGAAAAAGATTGCCTCACGCGAGCTTGCCGCGCCTCCTGCCCTTTTCACTGACTGACTGACTGACTGACTGACTGACTGACTCGCTCACTCATTCACTCACCCACTTCAATTTGGGGCTCCCCCTATAGATCTTACATAGTCCGACCGATCTGTCGGACCTGGCTTTCCTTGCCCCAAACAGCTTCATCATGATCGTCAACAATGAAAAGCCCCCCCCCCCGCATTGATATAAATCCACGTATGAGCTAAGACTACAATATACGGCGAGCCTTACATCAGCACAGTCCTACACTCGGACTTTTCCGCTCACGGGCCCTTGTATATCCGGTAGAGAAAAAAATATATGTTAATCCTACTAGAAGCTGTGTACTACATAACCATTTCCTGTGATTTAATTGCGTTCTGGGCGGTCTGTGTGATGGGTACGGCAATGAAGGATATTCGCTGCATGGCATGGCATAGGATATGCGCACGGGGGTGGGAGTAAGTAAGCACACGGTGCGGGGGAGTGGGGGAGCGGGTTGGGATGGGAGGGAGGGTGGCAAAGATGCGCGAATTCGGTGGCGGTGGCTCTCTTGTGATCTTGGTCATGGACGACTCCATGCGAGGGGAGGATGGAGGAGGGGACGGAAAATCTGAGGCGTTGAGGTGTCCGTTGTTGGGGTGCTGGTTGGATATGAGTAGGGGGTTTTGCAGAGGGAGGTGCGGAGAAATGGGATGCTAAAAGTCTTCTTGTGTCAAACGATATATCTGTGACGAGTCTTCCACTAGCGGTCTTGTTGAACAAGGACCCATCGCAATTCTTACCTAATGAGAGCAACCACCTTAAAAGAGAGATCGGATCAGGTGGAAGGTCGTACTACATCGCAGCACTACCCATGACACTACGGAAGATGCTCTGTCCATCCTTCAATTTCGCAATGCGATCCTCCAAGAATTGTCTCTGGCGCTTCGCGCTGGCGGGCTCCGAGGCGATGGCCTCGACTTCTGGGTCGGTCAAGCCGTTCACGGCGACAGGAGAGAATATTTTCTCCAGGCCACGGATGATGTGGCGCTCTACCACTTGCGTTGTGACGTTTGCCACGAAGGTCTTCTGCGATACCTGCATGGAAGAATCGTCAGTTTGACTTACTTCCGGGAGCAGCGATGACTCACCTCGTAGATGGCGAGCAGGCAATCGAGAGCTTCTTCGCAGCTGACGTTCTCCATGTTCGGGTCGATGCGGCGAGAGTAGTTTTCTATGGCTTGATCGGCATCGGTGCTTGTAGGAGCCTGAGTGGGCTGAACTTCGGAAGAGGAGCCTTCAGCGGCCGCTGCGCCCTCCATCTTTGGCTTAGTGGCTTCGGTAGCTTTGCGTCTCTCTTCGCGGCGCTGTTGGATGGTGTCTGTGTAATAGTGATTGTAGTTGATCGGATAACTTTTGGTATCCTCGATCAAGCGTTCGAGCTCTTCCATGGCGTCCTGGTATCTAGCCTTGAGTGCCTCTAGGAAAATCGATGTGTGAAGACGGGAGATTACGTCCTTTGGGCATTTGTCGTGGAGCAGGATTTCAAGGAAGCGTCGGCAGACGTCGGCCACCTGGTCCAGATACTCTACGGCCAGGCGTTTCCAGTGTGCACTCTGCTCCCAAAAGAGCTCGCCCACAAGGAGCGGGTTGAAGTTGCCTACTAATTCCCTTCCTCGGGTACGAACAAGCACCAGATGAACCCATGCAAAGGCCTTTTTACGGTCCATTTTGGCAGGTGACACGGACCTAGGAAGCCAGCCAAATCCATTTAGTACCGTATCTAGCAGAGGGCGGAACAGAGAGTCGACATTCGTTCCGTCAGACATGTCGATCTGGTACTTGTGTCCATTGGCGCGCATGTTATCGGAGAACTCGGTGTTCATGTATTGCACGACGGCACGGATTCTGCGAATTGTTGCTGAAGACGTGAGCGAGAAGGCGGGATCGGCGTCAGAAATGAAATACCCTCCTTCATAGTGCCCATCAACAGCCGCCTTGCAGACCTCGTAGAAATCGAGACTGAGCTGCACCAAGTAGGCCTTGCAATCTGCAGCCGTTGTTCGGTTACTCCCCATTACTTGAAGCTGTGTCTTTGCGTCGAGCAGCGCTTCCTCCAGATCGCTCCGGAGCTTTGGCAATTCTTGCTTGACGTGCTCAAAGAGTAGGACGCTCAGACGATTCCTCAGTTTATCGACGCCCACGCAATGCTCTGGTAGAACCTTGAAATTGGAGGTGCGGAAGTACGTTGCCTCAGCCATGTTGCGCTCCATGAGATTGGAATCTCGTTCTTCGAACGTGCGATTCTTGAGCACGTGCCAACCTAATTTGAAGAAGATATCATTGTTCTTGGCCAGTTCTATGTATGCAGCCTCACTCCCAGAGCCTGATGGAAGCCTGTCGGGCTTGGTAATGATCCCAAGAGTACGATCTCCGTCAGGGTCAACCTTACGTACTTTCGTGAGAATGCTCTGATTAGCGGGGTCACTGGCCGCAGAGACGACAGCCAAGCAGATTGTGCGAGGTTGCTTGATGTACTGATCCGTGATCTCCCCCACAAGCTCAACATCAGCCTTAGTGATGCCCTTCGTATCGGTCTGAATCAATCCAGGAATATCGACCAATGTAAGTTGCGGTCTTGATGGACCTTCAATCTCGATACTGAGGACATCCCTCGCGAAAGCTTTGGATTTGGGCCCTGAAGCACCAGCACCGATATCCATTAAGTCCATCGCAGCGTCCATTATTCGAGGAAGTTCATCGAAGTTGGTGATGGATTGCCTGAAGGCTTTGAAGGGTGTCTGCTCGACAGCAGCTCGTTTGGGATCCGGAATTATCTTGATGGTCAGCAAGTTGGTATGCGCGCGTCGTAGAACGATCTCTGTTGCAAACCTGGTACATAGGTTGTCGTTCCTAGGGAATGGGATCTCTGTAAGAGCTTCGAGCACAGAGCTTTTGCCTGCCGACTGGTCCCCACAAACGACGAGCTGCGGAAGAGACAAGATACTCTCGAGGCCACATTTGCGGACCTGAGCTACGGTATCAAGGACCCGTCGCTGTTCATCCGTCTGAAGGTTTTCAAGTGACGATGTGATGTCCATTTCTTTGATGACAGCTGGTTCTGACCGAATTTCCGGGTTTCTTTGAGGAGGATCTTGAACAATAGTGTCGCTGGATTGTTTTGAGGACCCCATGGTGGCGGCAGAAGCTGGCGTTGGGTCAAGGTATTGGCCGATAGAATAATATGACCAAAGACGAGAGAAAGGAAGGTTTGGAAAGCAAGAGCGAAAGGAGGAAAGACCCATGGCGTGCCAGGTTTTTCAAGCTCATCTGGTAAGCCGCGAACATCAAGATCTGATCCGTCATTTCCTAACAGCAGGTAGCCCACCGCATGTTATGACATGATTCTTTAATGAGCAATGTCATTGGACGCATGAAACATGATATTGTTCTTTGATGCAACGTGCCGACAGAGGTATCACAGCCAATAAGCGTTAGGATTTTCAGGTCGAAAAGGCTTCTTGCATGTTTGCATTTCAAAACTTAAGCTGATGTCCTCAAAGATCACCGCTTTTATTGATGTGTGAAACGTGAAAAGCACATGTCACATCTTGCACTGCTGGAACCTAGATTTAGTGAATCAGACCAGGAGGCTTGAACAGTCTTATAGTGAGCAATCCGTGAATCCGGGCATAACCTTTCGCCTGCGTATGGGAAGGTGGAAGTCGACGTTTCATTGTTGAGGTGGGCGCTCTGTCCATACGATGGGTATCTGCACTTCTGTGGGAATTAAACGTGATCTGTTTTCTCTAGGGTTGGAGACCTGTTGGTACGATGGGTTCCTGCACCTCCAAATCCACAGTGCCGCCGTTGACTGAAAGAACACATTCGTCCTATTTCTAGGGCAATGCCCGAGCGGCGGCCTTGCTGGACAGCGTATGGCCTAATCGAGGATTGAGCTGTCAGGCCATTTGCTGGATGTTCGAAGGCTGATGGTGCTCATAACCCTGCTTATCTTTCCTTACACTCTGAAGATTGGCTGCATTCGCGAACTCTGCAAGGAGCCGTAGACAAACTTGCCCTTGCGATCATTTACGTCTCGTCGATCACATTCTGGCCAAACGGTCTGACCATTGACTTCACAGTCATGCTTGGACCCGGGCTTAGCTCATCATCTCTGCGGAAACTAGACTCCAACAAGTAGATGATCTGGGTTGCGGAGTCGATAATTTTGTAGATTAGGACGAGTGAGACGAAGAAATGAAGTATGTAAACTGTAAATAGGTTGAAAATCCTACCCAGTGATACTCTCCTTATTGACCGGACCTTGGCAATTGGCGGAGATGCCAAGAGGATGTTCCTGAATGTGAGAAACAGCAGTGGGGAAGAGGTCGAAGCGTCTGTTGATTAGCACTCCTTTTCAGCCTGGCATATCCTCCAATTCTAGCTTTGAATGCTTGAAGTTTGGCAAACAATTCGGTACTCTACTCAAATTTACGATTCCCGACCTTTCAAGGTCGCACTGCCTCCTCGAAAAGGGTGTTGGACGATTCATTGCTCCAACCCTTGAGAGCCTCGCTTTTTACATCATCTTTAACACGTCGTCTATGCTCCAACCCATCTGATTTTTTCATATCTAGGTACGAGGACATTTTAAGAAAATTTCTCGGCGGAAGGGCGTCGATTAAACCGATTGTCTCCACAAGGAGATTCCAAATCTGCATCCTTGACAATGCACTAGCCCCGAGTGGATCCGTTTGCTTGCGACCCTGCAGGACGCCGTTGATCAGAGTTTCTTGATGGCGTGGTGTCCACACAGCTGAGATGTTTGAGCCCTTGCGACCATTCAGGTTTGTACCTGCGACTCTCCGTGAATAGTGAAAATCAATCTCTGCAGTCTCCACTCGAAACGGGCGAAATTGATAGCCCGCAAGCCAAGTTGAATTATCAACAGGCAACATACGCCCTGCAGGTCCAAAGGCTCTCTCACAAGCTTCTGGCCTGTACCGGTGATACGGTAGGATAAGGGTGTCAATGTATGCATTTCCAGGCGAAATTAGAAGCGAAACTGGCGATGATAGCAGGGATGTGCATTGCTTGAGTGCCAGCTTGTCTGAACATGACTTAGACAAGGTGATTGGGCTGTCCGCTCGAGCTTTGTCATGCATATTATCAGTAGCAGACAATATTTGGCAGGCAAATTTTCTTACAGGGTTTCCGTCTTACAACGCCTAGCTGCGAGAATGATCCGCGACCGAGGAAGCCTGATGCAGCTTTCTCGTTTGAGGCAGTCACGGGCCATGGTGTGGGGTCGGCTTGCGCTTCCATCACCAGCTCCATACTTGCGTCTCCGCATGGTGCTTCAGAGCAATACATCATGATCCTCAGATCCTCGCGAATACTGAAGGGCTGCGAATTCTGGACTTCGGACAGCTCACGCGCTTGTCTCCGTCGAAGGATGGGTGACGTGTAATTGGCGCAAGAGGCGAGTTGATGGCACTCCTGGAGAAGGAAATAATTGAAGGCTCGTATGGCAAGGATCTCGGCGTGCCAGTCATGAAGGACAGTGCCGCTGTCGAGAAGCAAGGATTGTGAACCTGGTAAGCATTTCATCCCAGTGCCTAAGGCCAAACATGTGATGGCTCCATCCTTTCCAATGACTACAATACCGCTAAGTGGCACCCACTCCTGACTACCGTTCGTAAATGTTCTGGGCTTGCTCTTCCTCGGCAAACTATGGAATTTCTCGTGAATAGCAATGACTGCGCGATCTTCAAGGGTGCCCATGAGTGCGAAGTACCAACAGGATATTGACTACACAGATCCAGAACAGCCATTGGAAAGTCCTGGCAAGGATGTCGCCGTCTAGAGTGCAAGTTCTAGAAGGTGAAAAGAAGTGATTCGGTTTCAAGTATGAGTGGTACAATCATTCAGGTGGCTGCAAGTCACGGAAGAAGGGCAAAATGCTCCGAGACACACCTTATATATTCGTAGCCCTATCCTTAGCGCTCCCTGGCAAACGGTTCGGGGGCGGCGCCTCCCGCTTTCCAGCCAAACTTTTGGACCCTCCGGGCTCGGGGTCCACCGGCCAAGCCGACCTGGACATGAATGCTCCTTCTTAAACTACAGTCCGTTCTCTACGTAATTGAGCTCTCAATCAGGCGGCGAAGAAGGAGCTTCGAATATGCAGAACGCTTTTGGTGAGTATTACTCGCCCTGCTATAACGATAATGTCTTTCAGTACTTTGTTTCGGATGATGCAACAGCTGACAGTGCCTTCGACAGTACCAAAGAATCGAAGGGTCTGTCACCTGAACAAATCATTAAGGATCATAAGCTGATAGTCTTTTAGCCAAAGTTTGATTTGCAGCTCAAGGTGGCCCACCCTCTTTGCTCTCCTGAACTCCACGGCATCGACTGACCCGAGTGGTAGATCATCGACTTGAACAATGTTCCTCTCGTATCCGGAACATCTTACGTCAAATGGCATCTACCTTCCTCTACCTCCGCTGAGCACCGTGGGCACACCTCGAAAGCGGGGATCAGAGACCACAAGGTTTTGTGGGATTACGTCAAGACGCTGCCTGTCCGTTTAACAGTGGACCGTAATGGCATGTTGCAGGAGTCGGAAATACATCTCGAGGTCCTGCAGGAGTATTCGCCTGGTACACGAGCCGAAAGGATCGTGTTGGGAAATGTGAAGCTGAATTTGGCTGAGTTTGTGGGTGGGAGCGACGATGGGGAGGAGGCTGTCACCAGGAGATATTTGATGCAGGAGAGCAAGATCAATAGCACTTTGAAGGCATGACCTCAAAGGATTGTCGAGCTCCATGAAGGGAAAGACTAATTGGGTCTTAGATCGGCGTCTACATGAAACAAACAGAAGGAGACAAGACTTTCATCGCCCCTCCACTCAAGACCGCGCCTGTCTTCGGTGGGATTGCTGGTATCATGACGGCCGAGCAAGCTGATGGTGATGACGGAAATAATGTGCCATCTATGTCATCTCATGCTCGAGAAAGTGGCAGGCTTCAAGATATGTACCGTCGAACTCTGGCTGCGTCATGGCTTGCACAGGATGGCGAGCTGCCGGCCGATAAATGCATTGAGGATATCTTTGCTGGCGGAGATGGATGGGCAACCGATCATGATCCGGGTGTGAATGTGAGTCCTAGGCTGGGAGGTAGCACGGAGGAGGACGACAGCGATGGAGACAGCAGAACCTTGCGAGGTCACAAGAGGCATACGTCGGGCACTGGAAGTCGAGGTACTATGAGGCCAACGCGTCAAGAGCGGAAGTCTAGCAAAGGCGACCAAGGGCACACCGGTGCCGTTAGCGGTAGGGGAAGTATAGCGGACCACATTCATTCAGGTTCGAATGCCAAGAACCATGCTCACAGGCGGATGCATGAGGTGGATGAGTTCACCTCACGGGAGGATTTGAGAAGCTGGCAGATCTCAAACAAGGACTGAGGACACCGATGGTCAAGCTCTATTCAGCCACTTGGCGCGATTTTCACCTCGGCATTTATCTCGAAAGCCGCCCATCGCCCTTCTCGAGTACCACATCTGTCTTTCAGAACCTCCAGTATAAGTGCCTTCTGGTACGACGAAGCTTCCCCTCCATCACCGAACGCAATCGTTGCGTCATCGCTAGTCTTTGGCACAGTAGATAAGAAGATGGATGTATCGATCAGAAACGTGAACATCTTCCCAAGAGCAGGCTTCCCCATGGTTGAGGAGAAGATCGAGACATTTTCTCTCGAGCCATGCCGAAGCTCTGGATTGTTGGGAGAACTAATACCGACTGCGGCATTGGTAAGAATAGTGCAGATGTGATGGCGGGACGTTAGGTGACGGAGAGACCGCAAGAAGCTTGCGAGGAGAGCTTGACCCTGTGTCTGGCTCTTGGCCATCATTGTGCTCACAACATTTGTGATGGTATCGATAATGATCATACCGATCGGACCGCTGTGAGGTTCAATGCCTTGAGAGTCATGGAGATTTACACTTTCTCGCCATGGTTCGGCCTGCAGTTCTTCGTCTTCGTCGTCGAGCTCTTCTTCGCTGTCACCAATCTCAACCCTCCTCTTCTTGAATATTACGACCGCGGCCGTCTCAAACTTCGGCGCTATCTCCTCAGTCAGCCCATTGACCTCGCTTATGGCTTCTACAACGCCAGCCAAATCGAAGACTCTCATGACTTTCACCCGATCGAGCATCGAGGTCGCTTCCTCAATCATTGTCTCCTTCGAATTCTCCAAGGCCGACGTCCTTTTCTCGTACATGTATCCAGACTCTTGGTAGCTGTTGCGCTGGATCTTGGCCTCTAGACGGTAAGCAAGGGCATTTCGCAGTCGTAATGGAGAAAAGGACCCAGTGGTGTCAATGAAAGCTACCTCGCCGACCTCGTGTGTAAGAAGATGACTTGCTATGGCATGGTATGCCAGCTGTAGGTGCAGTACGTTAGTATTTGCAAGCGAATCTCAACCGGCCTGACTATCGGAACCAAAGAGGCAAAGCTGGGTTAGAATTGAGTCGATTGGCTACACATATCTACAAAATGCGACGTGATTCAGGTTACAACTCCCAAGAACCTACCAAAGTCTTTCCGGTCCCGCTTGCTCCAGCAATGGAAGTGATTTCTCCATATCTAAAGCCTCCATCAAGAGCATTCTGATCAACTGTAGCTGAGCCTGAACTCGCTGGTAAGGGTCTGGCTTTCTCGTGCGCTTTGGCTGATGCAAGCAGACTGGAGCCCAGTAGGGGCGGAGCTGCCTGGGAGAGGTCTGACATTGTGAGAAGAAGGGATTTGACTAGGGTCGCATGGCATTGGCATTGTCATCAAGAAAGCTTCGTTTCCATGAGAACTTGAGTTTCTGGACAATATAATCAGTGTAAGAGTGCCGGACAGTGAATTCCATAGCAGTCCAAAGCTGGACATACGCCTGTTGGGCGGAAGGATAAGGAGTTAAGAGTGCCTTGGTCTTGGGAAATCCTTGGCATTCTGGCATTGAAACTGATAGGGCTGAATTTTCCTCAGTGCGGTAACTCTGCCGAGAATGTTTTAATCTTGAAATTGATGCTCGACTGAAGTCAACCTCAACTGCCATGTGACCCTCCACCCTCTCGATGTTCAAGCTTCTACCCGCTGCGCAAGATTTATTCATATGCTTGCACTGTCAGTATCGTCTAAGCCTTCGACAAGGACTCCGCTCTGGCCGTCGACGCCCGACCGGACACCCTCAACAGCTTCGACGCTTCACTTCAGGACCTAGCCTACGGCAAGAGCAATCATCTTACCCTGATGTCGCTACCGACAATGACAATCTTGAGAGAGCGCCTATCAGATACTATACCGAAGAATTCTTTCCTCACCAGAATTACAGACATGGGAATGAGCCGTCTACAAAGGACAGCCTTGGCCTCAATGTGCTGGGCGAGCCAGCCGAGGTCCTCATCTTGCGAGACAAGCAAGATCGCTTTCGACTCGATACGAACATGGCACGAGTTCGTGCATCAGGTCCAGATAAGAACCCTGCCCAGAAGCCTATAAGCTCGTCCGAGATGCTGGAAGAGATGGATGCCGAAAGGGGGTTAATTGATATCGATGAGGTGTGCAAGAACATCGAAAGTGTGGGAGAATCGTGGGCGGCAAAAAAAAAAGGTAGCATTACAGGAGTTGCATACAAGGATTTGGTTTCCAGGCTACAGGAGGGGTTCACTAAGCACCAGTTGGGAGCCTACTTAGAAAGGGCTGGAAAGGATCCGGCCGCTGATGTATTCGACCTAAACGTCGAGATATCCAACAGTCTCTACACTCGATCATCATGGCAGCTTGTGGGAAACACGCCACTTCGACAATCCAAGGCACCGAGGATTGCGAATAGTACGCCAGAAGAAGAGTCCAACGAAAAAGAGGTGCATGGGAAAGAACGCGGACAGGGACTAAGCAAAGATGCGTTGGTGAAAAGGATACTACGACGGTGTTGGAACATTACACCCAGATATCAGGAATCTTCATTGGGTGAACTGGACGTACGGCTTCATAAACTCCATCTAGACTTGATACTAAACCACAGTAAGCAGCTAGTGGGTTAAAGACTTTGCTCGTAAAACGCTAATCATGCTAGTAGAGAGGGATATCTTGAAGTTGATATCCAGGAGCTATGACTCAAAAGTCGAGGCATGGCCTGGAGATTGCATCATCCGCATCACATCTGACTATGACAACTGCGTTGACATATTCAAACTCTTAATTCACACTCTTGAGAACATTCGAGTCTCCACAATTGATCTCCGTGCCCATTCAATCTCACATGAGGGCTCGACGTCTTTTCCCAGGGAGTTGAACAATGCTATGCTTCGGCAGATCGAGGAGTACACCAATACGCTTGTCAGACCACAGGGCGTCGCCCACCAAAAAGTCAGTATGGCATGCGGATTGTCGATCAAATGCTGACGTCTTGACAGTTGCATGTGTTTTACCTGGGACCTGATGACGCCGACCTTTTAGAGACGGAAAGATTGATACATCAGATTCTGCGACCTGCTTCCACACGGAACCTTACATTAGCTTGGTCGAAAGCTGACAAGCCGTCTAATGCTATCCCGGCCCCAGTTGCAGTAGGTAGCAGATTGTCCCTGTTGGATAGGAATCAGCAATGGTCAAGATGGTGCAGCCCTCACACAGAGAATCGCACTCAAAGGAGGAAAAAGAAGGATGGGGCTCCGTCCTCTAGCTCATCGACAGTGCCGGCGACTCAAGGTATGCATGGCAAATTGGCATTCGACACAGTGAAGTCATTCTTCGAAGAGTCAGACGACACTAGTTACAAGTACTCCATCAACATTACGCCGTACTGGACACCAGAAATTAGGTGCCATGATTCGGTGAAGCTGGGCCAAGTGTTGTTCCCCGCAGACAAGGCAGGAAACATCTTGGAAGCGCTAGAACGAAATCAAAGAAGGACCAAGAAAATGAAAAGCACGGGCCATAGGAACAGACCGATTGACACCGGAGATATCGTCTCCAAATCTTTGAGGATACCTCGAGAGTTTGTGCCTCTTGTTCCCGGCCTCGTACGCTCGTTAGGTAGCCTCGGGTCTCTTGAGAAGACCGAGGACTTTTGGCAAATTCGGTTGTCACCATCGTCCAAGAATGTGTCACTGCCTGTCCCTGTCGAAGCTCTGCCGGATCTGGAGATCAGGATGTCCTTCGATCACGAGAATAAGACCACTTCAATCAAAGACGTCAGATTGGTCAACGAGAAGGAGAAAGACTTTCTGCAGCCACAAAAGATAGTTGACCTGCGGTTTGTTAGAAAACAATGTGTTTATGCGAAAGATGACAGTATCGATCCGCGCATTGTGTCGTTTGTGCAGGACAGTAATTTCGATATCTGGGGCACAGAGCGTCTCAAAACGCCATTAGGTATTTCGTTGTCGATCCCTGCACTCGCAATTCAGTCCCACAAAGATTTCGACCCTAAAAAACATGAATCATTGTTGGTCGACTACACCTCACTCGGTCTCGAACACAGATCCTCACTCATCATGCCCTACCAAGAATCCGACTCCTGGTCCACCCTCACATACACCAGCGTCGAAGCCGGCCGCGTAGGCGGAAGGAGGGACGAGCTTTCCCTGCACAATCTCAGACAACCGTCTATACAACCGCCCCCTACCGACCCTGAGCCTTTCTCAGCCATCAGCATCGACAACGACCCCGAATCCCTCTCCGACGACGACCACACATCCATCCTCTTCCACAAAACAGCTTCCCTCATCGAGAGCATCGAACTCGCGGCAAGCGACCAGAGCGATAAGCCGGTCGATAGGCGCAAGGGCCCCGTCAGAGGTCTGAGCATGCCGGAGCTGAGACACTGGAGAGGCATCAGCCCCAGGAAGCTCTACAGGCGGATTGGATTCTCGCCGGACACGGGCTATTTGCCGCCGGTCAATGAAACGGTTAGGAGGGTCGCGGCAGATCATCGGTCGGGCGGGAGGGAAGGGGCGGCGAGTGGCAATGGGACTAGTTGGATTTGAGCAGACGAGGCTGGCGAAGTACCTTACGGCTTGAGTGCTGGTCGGTGCTGAGATCGAGGTGGCGGGCCGAGAAGGAGACTGGAGGACTCGATGTATCTATATATATATATACATGTAAGATGACACTCCCGGGACTCTTTGGCACAACGTTTGACGTGGTTCCGGCAACTTCCAAGCGGGTCTGGGGGTTGGCGTTGTACTTGATATACCAATGCGTATGCCCGTGCCGTGCGTGTTGGATATAGAGTATCACTTTACCACTGCTACTTTTATATTCATAACAGGCACGCTGCGCTGCACCATGTATGTATGTATGTATGTATGTATGTATGGAGCGTGATCCGATTGAAATGAAATTTCATTCCACAAACAAACAAAAAAAAAAAAAAACACAAACCAACAAACAAACAGACGAAACTTTGGGTATAAAGTACAAGATCGAGCTGTCAAAGCCAAAAGCCCTTGGGCGTGGATTCGGAAGCACCGTCTATATAGTAAGATTGCTCTCATACACTCACTCAATTCGCTCATTTATGTAGGTATAGCGGGAGACAGCACAACAGCCACAGGCGCCGTAGTAGTACGCTCGTTAGGGAGAAAGGGTTATAACCGAGGCATTTTGGCTCGCGTTGGGGAAGTCTGTGCACGGCGCAGACAGACAGACAGACAGACAGAAAGAAGATGTAATATATTCAATCATGCGACAGTTCACATGACGACGCAGCACCCGCACCCTTTCTCCTTCTTCTTCCCCGGATCCGCCCTTCCGCCCTTCTCCTCGTCCCTTCTCGCCATTCTCTCCCTCTCAAACGGATCCAGCGCCCTCTGACCGGGCCTGATGTCCGTTACGTTCCCCAGAGTGGGACTTGCTCCCTGCTTCACGCGAGGGATGGGACTGTATCCTGCGTGTTGTCCTCCGTCGTCACCACCGCCCGCGGCTGGGTTGGCATTCAAGCCGCCGCCGCTTGCCGGTGGTGGCTTGCGTGGTGTGGCTTGCGTCAGGGGCCATTCGGAAGCTGATGATTGGTCTTGTAGGGGTTTTTCGTCTGCGTCGCGGGAGGAGGGTTGGAGACCGTTGATTGTGTGTTCGGCTAAAGGTGAGAATTCGCGCGGCAACTGCGCGGTGGGTTTTTGGTGGTGGTGTTTGCGTTGTTGGGCTTCGACTTCCCGCATCCGCTGCTGCGACTCCTTCTGCGCTCGCTCCCACTGCTCTTGTTGTAATCGCTTCGCGTGTGTAGGGAGCAATTGTTCTTCGGGTGGTAGTCGCGGGTCGGGTTTGTACATGGTGGCTAGCCAGGGGGCTTCGCCCACGGGGCGATTTATGGCGGTTGCAGGGCGGGGTTCGAGACCGGAGCGAGATTTGGGCCGTTGGACGGTTGAGGATGGGGTGCGTGAGGATGGGGTGCGTAGGGAGGTTGGTGTGGTGGAGATGATTCGGGGCTTTTGACTTAAAGGGGTGGTGTCGAGGCCGGAGCGAGGTTTGGGTCGTTGAGCTGAGGAGGGTGTGCGCTGAGTGTTGGAAGGGGTGAATTGGTTGAGAGGGCCCGGGTTGGAAGCAGGTGTAGGTGTGTGATTGGGGGTGTTGTCGATATCGTCGAGGAGGATGGCGCTGCCGACGCTGCTGTTACGGCTGCGTATTCGAGAATAAGAGAGGCCGTTGTCGTCGCTGTTGCTATAGTTGCCGCTTGTGCCTCGTTTTCGCGGGAGCGGATGGTCTCGTTCGATGTGTTCTTGTGGTATAGGCATGGGGCTCGAGCGTGGTAGGGGTATACGAGATGAGCTTTTTCGCAGGTCAGGCTGTGGTTGGTGGTATCCGTTTGAGAGATTCGTGGCGATGTGATTGTCCGCTGCTATCTCTTCTGGTGTCCTTATGTCAAATTCGTTCACCACGTTTTGCTCTCCTCGGTCATCTTGCCGTGTTGGTGTCTCTGTCCTTCTGTCCTGCCGATCCTTCAGTGGCGGCATTCCCTCATCTCGATCAGGCGCCACTGTACTCTGATCCTGGCTCCTGTTCTTCTCCCGTCGACTTCTCGATCTACTAGTGATAGATCTTTGTCGTTGTGGTGGCAGCTTAATCCCAGCCTCTTGCATCTCATGGCTCTCTATCATTGCCAGCTTGTCTCTGTGTATCCACCGTGATCGTTCGGGGTCCTCAACTTCCAGGAACGGCTCTTCCTGCGCCAGCCCTCGATCCGTTCTGTCCATGCTTTCTCTCAAGCTAGTTTCACCTAGGCTTCTGGGTTTGCTGTAGAGGTCCAATAGACTATCTGCTTCGCTGCCACTTCTGCTCGCATTCAACTCCGGTCGGCTGCCGATCTTGGGTGGCGGCGAGAGATAAGAGGGGTCTATGCCTGTACCTGACCTCGGTTGGCTCTGTCTACCACTCAAATATGCCTGTCCATGCCTATCAGGCGTTGTGGGATGGTTGTGTGCCGGTAAAAGACCATTGAATTTCGGCGGAGATGGAGGATCAAAGTTGAGCTTTTGCTGTGGGGTTTGATTGTTCGTAGGATAAGGCGTCGAGGAAGTAGGGCCAGTCTGTGTGCGGGGGCATTAGTCTGGAGGGCAGACGATAGGTGTAACGAAGGCAGAAAGATGCGGGCTAGGGGAACATATTCCAACGGACATTACATTGTAGGAAGGGGGACAAATAGACCGCTGGAGACAAGAACTGGCAGGCTTACGTCTTGGTTGTCTGGTGTACTAAACTCCCATGGACTCGGCTCCTTTTCTTGCGTTCTGTGCGAATTTCCCACTTGATGATTGTGAAGCGTTCCGAAAACAGCGGCCATCTTTGCTTCCTTCTGCGCCAAACCTTAGGTTCAGAACGAAGGCCTCAATCCTCGTCCCCGTAGCCCCCAAAGTCCCCAAGCAACCTTAGCACCAGGCTTGTCTTCAGAATCACACCTCTAGGTGTGCCATAGGTGACTTGCTCCTCTACTTCAAACAATGAGCGGTGTATTGATAATGTATCTTGCGTTGACTGATCCTTCTGGCCGGAACCTGGTCAATGGCTTATATTGGGGAGGGGGGGGGAGGGCGCGGGGGGCGGAAATGGGAACAACAGTGGGATTGTGGAGGGATATGGATCAGAATCTTGTCGCTGGAAGGTCGAATATGTTGTATAAGAGAACCAAGCCTGCAAAGATGAGGATAATTGACAATTAGAAGTGTGCACAAGGAAGAAGAGAAAGCGAAGGGGACTGATTGTTTGGTACATTACCTGGCGCTTTCAGCCATGTGATTTGCGCCAATCATTCGCCGTCGGGATTTACACTCATCTTTTCTCCGAATTTCCAGCCCTACCTATCAACTGTTATGCCAAGAGCTCGGTCAAATCCAGCTTCACTCTACTCTACATCGGTGGAAGTCGTACGGTAAATCACAACGTCGCCTATTACATTGCTTGTCTTAATGGTAAGTCTATGAACACCTCCAACAAATATGATAATACCCACCCAACTCCGGCGCTAAAAGTCTCATTCATATGTTCGTCAAAGCCGCACTCGGCCATCAGCAGGCCTTCCGCCAAACCATCTCCCCATGCCCCTACCGGAATCAGCTCTCCCACTTCCTTCGGTACTCCCATCTGCTCTTCCCATCCACTTTGGCCGTTTACCCAGGTCGCTCAGCCAGTCAGGTCTTTCGACGCTGTCGATGGTATTCTTCACTCGGTGGGCGAAACCTTGGAATACATTCTCATCCTCTTCTTCTGCGGCTGCCGTTGCATCTGCGAGCCTTTGAGCTTGCCGCTGTTGAAAGGTCGATTGTCTGGGAACGCTGGGCCGAGCGCTTTGACTTGTGAGAGCATGATTTGGTTGAGGCCCTGCCCTTATTGGGCTCTGTGTCCCAGAAGGTAATGGCGAGGAAGGGCCGTCCAAGTGGCCTGATAGACCAAGTCGCGAGGCGCCCTCTAATTCTCGATCGATGAGTTCTTTGCCCTCTCTCCATCCGCCGGTGCCAAATGCAGATGGGTTTCCCTCGTCGTCATCCCCGAGTATGCCAAAGCCAAGGACGTTCTTCACGCGGCCATAGAGATTGAATAGCGTGGCACAAACGGGTACTAAGATGAAAATCGGGAAGAAGTAGTCGAACCCGGCCCCAAGAGGCGTAAGGTTGATCAATCGACCTAGAAAGTGATAGAAGATGGTCTCTCGGTGAACATCTCGTGGAAAGAAGGTCAAGAAGTTGTAAGCTAGCGGTACCGTGAGCTTCGCTATCTGCCCGGAATACCATGTAGCGCTTTCTCCGTACGTGTTTCTCCGTACGAGGGCGCGGTTGCCCCAGATCTTCACATCGTCAAAGCTTGCGAGTGTGGCCATGGACATATAGAGTAGCCATAGCGAAGCAATGACCTGACCTCCAAAGCCAACTTCATTTGCGTGCGCTTTGCTATGCGAAAGTATGGTGAGACTGATGATTGAGAGCTTTGGAGCCACGTATTTGACCAGCTCGGACCAAACAATGCACACGGAAGCCAGCGAAAAGACGGCTCCATGGGCGATCCTGACGGCAGGTACCACTTGCGAGTAGAGCAAGTAGCGGGTGTACGGCGTCAAGAAGTTCAAACGCTCTGACCATGAGGAATGTGGTGAGGCTTTTCCGAAGTCTAATTTTCTCGAGGCACCGGCGTCAACGATTGCCTGAGTATCCACTGCTTCCTGTATAAGGCGGTCCCAAGCCTCTACAAAGCGAGCACGTTTATGACGAGCACGAGTTAACTTCCTGGTTAGCTCAGCAAGATAGCGGTCAGTAATTACTGCAGGTAGGGCGGGTGCGGGCACACGGGCTGCAGTGCTTGCGATACGGGAATTGGGCAAACTCGAAGCATCGGATATATCTTCAATCCATTCCTCATGGTCTCTCGAAACAGCATTCTTTCGTTTCCGGAGCTGGGTGAGCTGAGCCTCCAATTCTTCGAGTTCTGTTGTTGCATCCGATAAGCGATCATTGACCTTGGGGGCATGGCTTTGTATTCTTTTCAACCTCCCCGCGACATTTGCATTGCGGAACAGTCTCCGGGGTACAGCGACCAAGCCGTGACCCATCAAGTATATTGCCATGATCAAGCCCCAGCAGTAGGCCAAGCTGTTGTCTGGTCAGCATTGTTACTCATGTCCCCAGCTGATATGGACCCACGCCATGACCAATGACTTGACCGAGCCTCCTGCGAACCCATTCTGTAGAAAGACGTATATACCTGCTGCTGCTGCGCAGGCTATGACGATGAGCTGATATCGCGCATTGGATCTGAGAGAGTAGAAGATGCGGTCCTTTGGAGTACGGTACCCGGAGTCTGTATATTCACCGAGGAGTGGCAGGATGACCCTGGTATGGTCAGCAACTGCTGCGATAGGGGTCGCTCTCCAGGATCGGGTACCAAGTAAGAGCAAAGGTCAGCCAATAGGTCATTCGCCATGCCACAAGCATGACACCTTCGGGCAACCATATTCCCCTCAATGCCTCTTCATCTGGTCTGGAGCTCGATGCGAGGTCTATGGGGACAAGGAGTATGATGCTGATTGGGAGGGCGAGAGATAGGAAGATGGGAAGGATGAGGTAGGCCGGCGTTGTTCGGAGAGGCAGGAAATGGCGGAGGAGCAGGAGGACAAATATAGAGATGAATGCAAGGGCCAACAATGCAAACGCGTCTGATCCTGTTGAGGATTTCATATCGATCGAAGCGATGAAAGTTAGACGCCGGTGTTGAGATTTAGTGGTAGTAGGTATGTCAATTAGATTAATGAGAGTACAAGTATATTCCGTCCAGATGATGTAGTCTACCAGTACCTTACCGGTAGGGCCCGAGGATTGCCAGAGCTGTGGGTGTCACTAAAGTATTTAATGTAGGTACTTTAGGCGGGTGATGGGTGGGATAAGGTAATGTTGCGCAGTAGACTGGCAGTAGTGGAGGTAATGACGCCTAACTAGCGAAGAGTTATCTGCCCAGTAGGGGGCCAGTACTGCCCTATCTGCCCAATGAGCGCCTTATTCTAGGGCTCTTTTTTGGGGCGGGCCGACTCGCCGAGAAAATGATCAGCCTAGCTTTGCTTTAGCGTCCTTGGATTCCACTTTCTCCAGCTACTAGATTGATCCTACTCTAATTATTCAATAAGATAGTCTCAGCCAAACTCACTCCATCAAATATTAAATCCAACTTGCATTCTTCCTACATCTATTCACAACCGAAGACCTCCGTGTCACTCTTTGATATTGCTACTGCTGTTACCCTTTCACTTTGCCTGTTAGTCTCTCTTGCCTGCGGTTCACTGTCATTGTCGGTGAAAGTATTTTACTCGATTTATCTTCCGATTGGTCAGACTCCGAACGGATCACAACGCTCGTGTCTTTCAGCTGACACAACTCCAGCTTTTGTCAGTCATATACTTCTAGAAGCCTCCTTCTGTTCAACCGCCGCAAACGTTCGTCAAGCCTCTGAAGGATACATAGCGATGGCAGTTGTTCGCTCTCATTATCCTGTGTCCGGTGTCCTGGCTTGCTAGACGCGGGGCTACGGTTGCTTCGCTGTCACACCGGTCCAAACAAGGCTTCCATTTGCCTCATTCTGTCAGATCTATCTTCTCCTCAGCATTTACCCTTCGTCTCGTCGAGCCTTTCGACACACCGCCTCCTACATCAGGTCTATGTCACATCTGCTACCTCAACACGCTGTTACTCCGTCTCCTTCATGACCTCCACATCCTATTCAATAATCCAGCAACCTATTGCCACAAGTATTGACTTGTCTCGTCGAAGCTGCATACATAGCACGAAAGAAGTGTCCTATCGCTTGTGGGACATCTAGGTGATCGAAAAAGAGCTCGGGTGAATACGTGATCTCGACTGAGTGACTGGCCTTGATCACTTATCTAGCCACTTCGTACTCTTCCTCCTGGTCCAATCAACCCTTCACATTGTGATACGAAATCATGAATCAGGGCAATTTCCAGAACATGGGGGTGCCTCGACCTGCTCAACAAGGCATTCCGCAGCCGGGAGGCATGCAACGAAATGGACCTGCATCTTCAGATATCCGCCAGCATATCTTGAGAGAGTTGAGCAGTCACCCAACCCCGACCGGATGGCAACAAACTATACCTCCACAAAATCGTGTTCCGGTCATTCAACAGATGTACGTATATCGACGTTGATTGTGATGATTTCATTAACACTATCTCTCCAGAATCACACAGTTATCCCTGGTCAAACCAGAGTATAATCTAACCAAGACCTTTGGCATAGCAACATCATTCGAAAAGGAGAAATTTGAGCAATCTCCAGACAGGGTGCGTTATTTGCCTGAGAGCTGGTTCATCAGCTAACAGCTCCCGACAGCTAACTTACGAGGCCCACTGCCGCACGCAATTGAAAAGGATCTTCGACACTCGTCAGAGCCAGGCGGAGCAGCAGCAGCAGTTCCTGAACCCTCAGCAACCTCAGATGGCGCTGATGCAACAGCAGATGGCCATGCAAGGAATGAACCAGAACCAGTTCCCACAGGCATATCCTATCCCCCAGCAGGCGCATATGCAGAACCTTGGGAATCCAATGCAGCACCATCCATCTCAGAGCCAAAGACCAGTGCAGTCAGCCAACCCGATGGAAATGCAGCAACAAATGGCGAACGGACAGCCAGTACCGAACATGGCTCAACGTGGCCCCCAAAACCAGGGGCAACCACAATTCACCCCACAGGAACAGCAGCAAATCATGCAATTGGCAGAAAGCATGGCACATAATGCGTCTCCAGAGCAGATGAATAATGTTCAAAGGCTGGTAATGAGTATACCAGCGGGTCAGCGACAGCAAATGCAAAGCCAAGGTATCAATCCTGCGCACGCCGTCTTTCGCCAGCACGCTATCAAGAGGTTTGTACAAGACAAGGCTGTGCAGCAACAGAGAGCTGGTCAAGGTCCTCACCCTCTCGACAGAGGAGGTGTGGTGAGCCAGCAAGGCCGTCCTACATCCCAAATTTCTATGCGTCAAGGCCAACAAGTCCCACCGCCTCCGACACCACAACATCATGAGCCATCGTTCGATCAGTTCTTGGGACAACAGCAGGATGCTCTGCGACATCAAGAAGCTGGTCAAGTCGTCGTCCCTGCAAGCCAGGGAGCTCCGCCTCAGGTCCGAGGAACGTCACTTGCTCAACCGCAGGGTCAATTTGGTGCGAGACCAATGCAACCTCCTAACAATTTCCAGCAACAGCCTCCCGCGGTCTGGAACACTCCTCAGGGCCAACATCAGAATGTTCCACAGACACCTCAGCCACAGGTACCGCCACAGACATCCAATCTTGCCAATATGCCTGGACAGACTCCGCAGCAGCAAGCATTACAAGGACAGCTGGGCGGTCTCGATAACAATCGTGCCCAACGTACACCACAACAGAATCCCAATATGCCGACCCTCAATCGGCCACTCAATCCTCCAAACCAGGTACAGAATGGTCAGAGACAAGCCCAGCCTACGCCTAAGATCAGCGCAAGAAACGTTCCGAACGGGCAGCAGACTGCTGTTGCCAACGGCCAGGCCAGCGTGGGGCAGCACTCAGCGCCAGTCAACCTGCAGCAACAGAAATTCCAAAGGTATGTGGCTAGTATGCCTGAAGCACAGAGGGCTGTTTTCATCGCAGAGTTCAAGCAGAGACAGGAGCGCAGGAAAGCTGAAGAAGCTGCAGAAGTTGCAGCTCAAGCAGGTCCATCAGGTGCACCGGTGGCTCCAATGGGTGGTCAAGGGGCTAAAGCGCAACCGGTTCCGAAAGCGATCCCGAGTGCTGCCCAACCTTCGATGAATCCGATTAACAGGCTTAACGGACAAGCTCAAGTAATCCAGCAGTCAGGACCCCCGAGTGGAGCCCGCGGTCCGCAGCAAAAATTTGCACCAATTTCATTAGACGAAAATGCAACCCGCATAATGGACAGGGTCGAGTTCCCACGGACTCTTCTAAATGTTGCCGGCGACAATGCAAAGGTCCCTGAACATATCAAACAGTGGGGTCAACTCAAGCAGTGGGTGCATCAGAATTCAAACATCTTGCCTCCAGGGAGTATCCACAAGGTGGTGGGGTTGCAGAGTATTGTCTATCAACAAAGAGTCGCGCAAAACAATCAGAGGGAGGCCTTGAACCAAGCACAGTCGCATGGCAATACGAGGCCTGCACAACCTGGTGTAGCCCCTGCAGCGCAAATGGTAGCCCCAAGTAGCATCCAAACACCCATCCAAGGTTTCACTGCACAGGCACCAAACTCTTCGATGCCCGTTCTGCCGCCACCGACGATCCAGGAAGTCGCAGCCGCACGAGCTCAATTACCAGATAACATGAAAACAGCCAGCGATGAACAGCTCCGAGAAATGATCTCGAATAAACGACGTAATGATTATTTCAAGGCTATGCAAGGCCAACAAAGTCTCACTCAGCAGCAGCAAGAACAGCAAAAGCAACACCAGCAGCGTATGAACATGCTTCGAATACAACAACAAGCCAACGCCCAACAAGCGCAAGTTTCGGTGCAGCCAAACCAGCACAGCCAGTTGCAACCGTCTCAACGCGGCCAGAATCAACAACCTCAGCCTGGACAGCAATGGCCACAACCTCAGATGGCCCAGAACATCTCTCAACCAAATCCGCAGCAAGCGAAGCAGCCGCAATCAAGCCGATCTGGACCTCAGGCATCGGTGCCACAACCCAATCACAAAAACGGTAAGCGAAACAACAATAGTGACGATGTCATTGAAGTTCCGGACCCCAAGCTTTCTCAGCAAACGGCTCGTCCGCCAAACATCAAGGGACCTCAGCCTCCACCTCAGCCCCCGCCAAACAATGTATCTTCACAAATAACACCAGAGAAGTACAATTCATTGCCTCCCGAGGCAAAAGCTCGCTTCCAGGAACAGCGACGTTCTTATATAGAGGCTGCTCAACGTGCTAATGCGCAACAGTCCGGCCAAAGTGCTCAGAGACAAAGGCCTGCAGAAGCTGTGATCCAGAATGTTGTACCCAATGCGGGACGAGACGGACGAGTGAAGGAATTGAGGAGCGAGGTGATGAGGAGCATGCCTACTCGGCAGCCCATTCCTATGAGCCCGAGTACAAGAGCCAGGATGATTGAGCAATTGAAGAACGCAGGTGTAATGTCACAACGACTCGAACAATCTCTGCCCCTATATCTGAGTCTATCGAAAGACGAGGATAGGACTAAAGATCTACTTCGTTCGGTATGTTAATTCGTCAAGATGTTGAAGACCGTAAAACTGACTGCGGCTAGCGAATCGCTGTGCAACAGCAACTCAAGGAGACACAATCCGGCGATACAAACCCGGTGGACAACTTCACAATGAGTTTGGATGAATTGGAAAGTATTCAAACCAAGCTACATGAGTACTTTCAATTCATGATGAAGGCCAAAGTACCAAGAACAGGTGTTCCTGTACCGCCGGTCCAAAATCCACCACGACAGCAATTGAGCACTGCCAATCTCCAATCTCAGCAAGAAGCGCTTAGTAAAGCAAGAGCCGCGAACCTACCGAAGAGTCATGCCAACAATAGCAACCGAGCACCTGCTGCCCCGACGACGTCGCATGCGCCATTTTCATTCGGTGGTCAGTCTCCTCAGGGTGTTCCACAATTTTACGGGCCTACGAAGAATGAGCTCACTCAAGAGAAGCTCATTCTACCTGTCACCAAGAAAAGAAAAAGTAACAACGTTGCTAGTCCATCGACGCCGGCACAAGCGCCGACTCCTGCAGCTGCGAACAAATTGTCACCCTTCGGAAAGACTGATTCTCCGGATGCGCAACGTACGCCAGCGGTGACACCCATGATTAAGTGCCCTATAGCACACTGCGAGACTGGTATAGCTGGCTTCCCGACTAAGACCGACCTAGAAAAGCACATTGCAGATACTCATGAGCCCAAAGAACCAGTCATTAAAGATCCTCTTGACGCTGCGGCATATGCGATTGAAAGCATGCGATTAGCATTGAACCTGGACCAGGATGGGAGGTCTAAACCACTACAAGAACAAAGGGTCGAGCCGATGCAAGCGCAGGCCATGAAAGCCTCGCTATCAGCACAAGGTCAAAGCTCCGTCAAACAAGAAGCCGCAACGCCGATGAGCCGAAACCCAACGCAGACAGGGCCTTCACCATCGTCCAACCTGTTAAAGACCCCGCAGGCTGCAGCAAATATCAAGACCCCGGCGTCTGACGCCAAATCAACTGGCAAAGAAATAAAAGCCATAGCTCTGGCGAAATCACCAGCAGCCGCAGCTCCTGACCTGTGGGCCAACAGCCACGTTAAGCCCGAATGGTTCAAACAAGTCTTCTCCGAAGTCGCCGATCTCAATCGCCCCGTCTCTAATGACCTCATCATCGACTGGCTCGAACGTAACCCTTTCACTCCCTCCGCCAGTCCATCCAGTGGGGTCCCATCGAAGGACAGCCCGCATAAGAGCGACATTAGCGCAAATGACACCCTCAACATCAATGTCAACGGTGACGATTGGCTTCCGCCTGAGTGGTTCGATGATGGCTTGCCGAGCGACATGGCCGCCCTGGACGTTGGTGACTTTATGGATATGGATTGGGAGGCTACATTTGGGAAGCCCGAGGAAGGAGAAGAGGTGTTGGCGAAGGGCAAGAGGAGGAGGGAGAGGGATCCTCTAGAAGCGAGTGATGAGTGGTTGAAGGCGTGGGCGCCGGATAGGTGGGAGGAAGGGAAGAATAAAGACGCAGAGAGGAAGAATTAGGTGGGTGGGGGTCAGTCAGTGTGGAAGATTTGGAATTTTGCAGCATGCGTGTGTCTCAGGTCTCTATCATTTGGATTCCTGTCTCTGTCGATTCTGACATTGAACCATACCGTGTTGGACGACAGGGATGGAGCTGGGAGTCCTGGATAGTCCTTGACTTTGGTCCGTCTATCCGGTCCTTGCATGTTTGCGACATTTCTGGCATATCTGCCCGCCGTCTCGGTCTTTGTCATGGGATGTACCACTATCTACTGCAAGCGAGGTTGATAGATGAGATACTTTAGATCATTCAATTTATTTGAACTTTCAATAGCTAGAGTCCCTGCGTTCGTTGTTCTGTGTATGTGTACACAGAATACTCGCCATTTCACTTGGCCCTTCCTCCTCGATCCCTCAATCAACAGTGGCTAGCACGTAATATCATACAAGTCACACACTCGACGATAGACAGAGTCGTTCAATTCTCTATGCGCACACACGCACATAACCCATCTTGAGACGACACTATTATTCTCTGCGACTGCAGTCGCTGTTCCTAAGGATCCAAGAGATCCGGCGCTCGGGGGGGGAACTCGTTGGCGCATTTTCTCTTCGCGTGCTTGCCGAGCCCAACAAGTCTTGTGCCAGATGCAACTGAGCCAGGAGGTCGTCCTTCTTCACAGTCACTGAGATTCTCACTGGAGCGTCGGCATGGGAATATTTGTGACGTTTTGGTGAGCGTGAGGACATTTCTGTCTGAGGGGACCTCAGGTTTGAATTGGCGTCCATCGACTCGTAGATCCTCCGGCCTCGGGCAACTTTGCTGTTGGGAGATGTGGTGATGCTGGGGGTGTTTGTGGGGCTTCACGGTCATGGATGGACTCAGGCGCCCAAGAAGGCGGGCCGGTGATGTTGTCCGAGAGCTATGAGGTTTATGGTATGGTGGTGAGTGGTGGAGGGCTGATAAGGACAAGCTCGAAGGGATGGGCACGGCTGCGGCTGCACCGCTTTCCGGTGGCGCGCCTGGCGGTCGCGGTTGAAGAGGCGCCAGGAAGCCAAGTTGGAGTGAATGAGATCCTTGGTAGGTCGTAGCTGCGGTCGTTGTTACTGGACTTGACCGCGCAGACAATTATCTGGTATAAGTCAAAGGGCACCGCTGTCACCTATGTCGAAAAGATACTGTGCAGCGAAAAGCGCGCGGTTTTCGTGAGACTCCTTTTGGCTATCACGAATGCTCAATCGGTTCCGCTGCTAGCAACGCCTCCTCTTTACGCTTCTTGATGCATGACTTCAGAGGCGGGCGGACGATGTCGTTGAACAGGAAAGTACCGTAGACCAATAGAGCAAATCCGAGTATTTGAAGCCACTTGAACGTCTCCCAACCCAATCCCAGCGAGACGATCCAGATAAACAGTGTCCGGCACGTATCAATTGTCGATCTTGCGGTTGCACTGACGGTTCTCGTAACAGACAAACCGAAGAAATTGAAGCCGCCAATACTGATCATAATTAGCACCGAAGACACAGCAATAGCTTTATTGTGTGTCATCTCTCGCCATCCCTCTTCTGCATCGAAGTAGCCATTTCGTCCTTGTTCCGTGCGCCCGACGACCAAATGTAAAATTATCATGGCTATTACTGTCACGATGAAGCCGAAGAGTCCTTCCCAGCCCACTACTTTCAATGGTTCCAAGGCGTATTGTTCGAGGATCCATTCTTCAAGGACGAATTGAGTGGCGGTGAAGATCTGGGCGAGGGCGATCATTAGGACGCCGATGATTGTCCAAAGGGCTTCTGTCGATCTTGCTGTGACTTTGATGTCTTCTACCGTCGCTCTGGTGAAGAGAACAACTGCTTCCATTGTGGACCTGGGTTCCGGCTGCGCTTGTGGGTTGGGAGCAATAGCGCCTGCCAGTCCGACAACAGCTACGCCGAGTACCACGATGAACAAGGCCGACCACTGGTACAAATAGAGCTTCCGGTGGAGAAAGATGACACTGAAGAGCCCGACAAAAAGTACCAAGGCTCCACGCGTCATCTGGTATATACTAGCAGCCACGAAGAGCAATCCCACATTCATCAGCGTCGTTCCTGCAATATCGCAGCATGCAGGCAGCGCAAGTAGTATGACCCTCCATCCCACCAACTCTCTTCTACCATCCGCGTTCGGTACTAGTGACTTGGCAACTGGGTTCGCGGCCTCAAGGGCGGAGAATGAGCTCCCAAGCTCTTCATTGTTATCCTCTTCGTCCGAATCAATCCCAGAATCGTGTCCATTAACGGCCGTGTAACCACCGGCGAAAAGCGGCGAGGAAGGGCGTGATATGTAACGTTTGTAGAGGTAGTGGCCGAGGACGACGAGCCAGCAGGCAGCCTCGCCGATGAACATTTGCGCGGTTTGGATTACGGGCATGGAGAAGCGGCGGATCTTGGAAGGGTCGGAGGAATCGCAGTTGGCGACACATTGGAGGTCCTGTGGTATGTCAGCCTTCACGAAGCCTTCGTGACTAGAGTAGGATGAGCTACCTGATACTTTGACAACAGTGTGTTGCAGACGCCTGTCAACAGCATCATAGCGATGAGGAAGGGGACCATGACTTGATTCGCCATTGTTTGCGGATGCTGGAGAAGATGATTGCGACAGGCGCTACGTGTTGAGAGCCCCGGGATGGGCGAGTTATGAGTTTTATGCTAAGTTATGGTCATGGAGAGAGAGAGCGTGGGGAACGGTCTTGTGGTTTGGTCAGATGTCGTTGTTCCAGGTAGGTCCGCAGTGACGCTCTGGCATTTTGATGATTCCCGGAGTTCAACCGGGCGATGTTGATTGAGTCATGAGACAACATGCTATGTTCACTCTTCGCAACGACGTAAAACTTGTTGAACAAATACCAGCTGAATCGTTTAGCTATACTACATCGCCTTATAGCATCCAAAAGCTTTTGCAACATGAACTCTCGATTCCAAGCATGCGCCAGAAATAGGATCAAGCGCCAGCAATGTAGCAACCACAATGATGCCCTCTATCAGACGAAAACAAGTTGATAGCACACAGACAGAATGACAATCCCAATTCTCCTGGATCGTCCTAATCATCGCTCTTGTCTCAGCCCCAGCAACCCAATCGCCGCTTTCCCTCGAACAGCGCTGCTCGTCAGGTTATCTTCATCCTCGTAGCGTCTCTTTGATATCCGCTCGTCACTGCCAGGCGGGCTGCTGAGCTGTCGCTGAGCATTCTGTACCCTCTGCCGTGGCAATGCCGGTGTCCTGAAGACCTCTGGAATTTCTTTCTGAGCACCGTGGTCTGGCGAGCATGGGGGTGATGATAGATCCTGGGGATGGGCGATCATTCGTGCTGAAAAGGCTGTGGGAAGTAGGACCGGCGCTGGGAGTAGTTTGGGCAATGAGGGCTGCTCATCTCGCTTCGTCGTGGACTCTCCAGATGGCAATGCCTCTTGCCGTGATATCCGGAGTTGCGACAGTGGAAGATTGATCTGGTTCGTCTGGACTTTGAAGTGAGCAAGCCGTAATCGGAGTCGCAGCGTCTCGGCATGCTGGAATGGTTTAGCAGAATCTAGGATTGCAATGGAAGTATTGATGGCTCACCTGACTTATCCTCGACCGCAATGGCTGTGTCACCTCTGTGGCTGCGGTCTGCTGAGAAATCATTGTATCGTCCGGATCAAAGTCGATGACGGAAGACATGGCAGAGTCCTTGTAGCTGTTTTGCGAGTCGCCTTCACCCATTTCTTCTGCTGGCTCTTCCGTGACATTGTCGACTTGTATTATATGTGGGGCAGATGGATAGACAGACATGGCTCCCGACAGCGCTGGCTGAGTCTGGTAAATAATGTAAGTTGGTGCTCCATGGAAGCCAAGGGAAAGCGGGGCTCACCTGTCCCGACGAAACGTCGTCTATCAGGGTAGTCTGAGGGCGGGCAGGTGACACTCGGACGCGAGATGTAGGTTGGGCAAATTCCGGCTCCTCCACTTCTTGTATTTGCCTTTTGTGACCTATCGATACCTTTCCCACGGTGGTCATGCTAGAGGGCGTGCCGAACGTGTTGACTGGGAGGTCAACAAGAGCGCGACGTTCAGGTGTAGACTGTGCCATGTCCAAAAGTCTGATTCTTTAGTCAGTCAACCAATGGTAGAGGGCAGGAAATTGCCTCCACTCGTCGGGGGTAGAAGCTCACTGTGAACAGGGTGAAAGAGCTTTGGGGGGGGGGAGCAGACGGAACTTGGAGCCAAGTGAGTGACTTGTCAACAGCTCATTGAGCAGCCTTGATGGTGGAATAAGTGATGTTGTCGAATGAATATAAGATAGGCGCCGCGTACAGCGCGGACGCGGGCTTTTTGAGTCTAAACAAGCACGTAAAAATGATGTTCTCGCGTTGTATATATTGATCTGAAGCTATCATTTCACGAAAATAACGGGCATACGGTAGATGTTCGGACCGATCTCCTTGGCACTGATGAGTCAGCTGGTCATATCCTGTGCATGTCGTTTTACAGAATCATACAGCAACAGTGCTATGATCTTTTTTAATCGGCTATCAAGCGTCTCGGAATGATAATGGAAGAGTTCACACCGGATGTATCAGGTATTTAAGGATCTTGCTTTTACGATACCGGGCCCTACTGGCATGGTAGACTAAAATTAAGCACTCGATTACCATGGTCTTATCCCAAGGATATACCGAAACGACAGCAAGCAAAGGCACATTCCGGGCTGTCAAACATCCGGCTGACCAGTTACGGAACACTTCTTGTTTGTTTGGGTTGAAACTCTTGAACGCATGTGAAGCCAAAGATACCGGCGATCGAGACTGCTATTTTCCAGATTAGCAATCTTGTAGCAAGGTTCAATGCCACCGTTCTATTATTGTCTACTCCCAGGCTGGAGTCTCTTGTTGCTTGTGTTACTGCCAAAGAATAGCCTCGTTGACGAGAGGATGTACTCATTCTGAGGGAGGCCATTGTCCAGGAAAATATACTTATGCCCAGGGGAGGCGACCATTATAATTGATCAAGACCGTAGCCTCCTACGGAACGAAGTCATATGGAGGCGATTCCACTCAGACCTTGTCAACCGTATTAGTCTGATGGCTTGGTGCCATTGCTCGTGTGTGATTCTCCATTACTCGAAGTCTATGTACTAGGCCGCTCGAAAAATGCTAGCAACTCTATCTCTGCCTTCTTCGTGATCTCGCATGTGAGAAGATCACTGGGACCGCTCATTATGCATTGCAATGTACTCTGCAAATGTATCCCGGAATTAAATTTCTTCCCACGAAAATTCTCCGATCCGTTGAAGTTATTTTGATGCGTCATGATCTGGTTGGCCGAACACTTCCGTTCCCCGCTGAATGAAACATCCGATTTGCTCGGATTTTTTCCGTCAACTGTAGGTCATGTACGTTGCAATTTTGGTTATTACCAGACTGCCTCGGAGCCATATCCAAAGTGCTAGACCGCGGCAGACAGCGCTCCCAACAGCAATACCGGTCCAACCGGGAACATCAAAGATACGCCGAGTGCCATTTGAGCACCCTCGAACTGCTCCGCGTGCATTCAGCATCAAGTTGGCACAAAATCAGCAGCCCCCATTAGTTTCCAAGTCCACGAGTAGATCCAAGTTCCACGGATCATTGTCGCAAAGTTCTCCCACGGTCCATTCAGGGTTCACGAAGGATCGTTCAGCTAGAGACACTTACACAATTACATGATGCAACTTTTTCAAGAGCTGATCCAGAACAACGCCATCGCGGAGGAATCGCCCGAATCGCGCAAACTCGAGGTATCCAAACCACTGCCCGAGCGAAAGACGGCAAAGAGACTTATTAAGCACAGTGAGTAAAGGCGTTTGCGATTTTGCTGGTTACTCTTGCCGATGATTGGGAGGTTTAGCAACCTTTTTGAGCGAATTTCGGGATCCAAAAGCAATAATCACTCAACGTTATTACTACTACAGATGATCAAGGTCAGCGTAGTCGGTTGCTCGGCAAATTGAATTGCGTCGCTTTTCTGATTAACCCAATACAGACTATAAACTCTGGGATATTAACTCTGAAACCCTGCAAGTCGGACGAAGTTGTGACGATTGTGCATCGTCTGAACACTTTTCTCGACAGCGGACAATGAGGAAGCTCTATAGCTCAGACTGATAGGGCTCAACTGTGACTCGCCATTACTGGCTGTTTTCTTGTTGTTGTTGTTATTTGAGAATGTGTATTGCCAACGTTGAATCTAGTCTATCTCTACTTCTCCTTGGCTGCGAGAGTAGGCACGCACAAGAGCAATGCAACCACCGACGGCCTGCGTGTTCTTCATCTTTTGCACACGACGCTTTAGCTGCCTCGCCATACCGGTAGCAGCTCTAGAAGCGCGCTCGTGAGGTTCAAATACTTTCTTCTCTGCCTGCACTGCGTCAACGACCGCTTGACATCAAAGCCTCTGAACAACCTGTCGCTCACTCACCCGCTCCTCCAGCTACTCCTTCACTGCATCAGAAATCGGATCGTCCGGCCCAAGCAATGACACCTTGATCCGATCCTCTGGCCCCGTGAGCATCCACCCGCCCGTCTTCTCCTCCCCGTACGACGAGGCCCTCCGACACAGTGTGCTGAGCCGGTCCAACGCCGCCGTCACGTCCACCCAGCTGCTCACCGCCGCCTCGCCCGCCTCGAGCTCCACCTGCGCGCGGCACCGCCCGAAGCGCTCCGTCGCGGGCAGCCGGTAGCCGTTGTTGGCGCCGTTTTTGTGGAAGGGGGCGCTGTCGTGGGTGTTGGGGAGGGCGCGGATGGCGCGGTGGCATTCGGGCCAGGAGGGGCGGTGGTCGGATTTGAAGAAGCCGGGTTTGCTGCATTTGTGGGTTGGGGGCGTGTAGCTGATGTTGTTGTTGGTGTTGTTTTTGTAGATGGTGATGGTGTTGTTGTTGTTGTTGTTGTTGTTGTTGAATTTTGCGGGTACGGTTGATGTCGTGGGGGTTGAGAGGACGAGAGGTATTAGTAGCAGGCTTATCCACTTGGAGAACATTCTCGTCTTCGGAGTCAATTGGCTTGGAGGAGATCGTACTGGTTTTCTTAATCGAGAGAAAAGGAAGATTTGTGCATGAGATCAACGGTGTCGACTGCCTTTATCGGGCGGATGGAAAAAGTCAAACCGTATCATGATGGTATGCTGGTTGGCGCATAGTAGAGTGTTTGTCGGCTGAGTGATTAATCGTTTGCCGCGCTACTATGTATGGTGAGTTGGAAAGGCGAACCATATGCAATCTACCGTATGCGAATCATACTGCGTTGCGTCCTTGCGCGGCTACACGCGTGCCGTCGTATGTCGTAGTAGCGATGAGTTATGCGCTTCCAGGTATCGAGAGGTACTGGAAAAGCATTGTGCTATAGACTAGCAACAACAGCTCTAGCTAGATCACCTATTTGGTCTAGATCTCTTTGCGCAAGTCCAAGATTCGTATGGAAGAGCAGTCCCATTTACGTAATGAACTTGAGGCTAGAGAATTTGCTCAATGAAGGATACTAAAAAGCGGCAACGCTGTTCGGAGGCCTTTAGGACATGGCTGGGGAGATTCATTTCGAACAGTGGCTTCTCCAAAAGCTCGACAAAATTCGATATATAAGAAACAAATTTCTTCTTCTTACGTTTTTTCCCGGTATCAACTGAATCGTTTTTCTTCTCGTTTTTCTTTCTATTGTGCTTCCCAACATCATGGCAAGCGAAGGGAGCTTTGGAGGAGTATTATTCGATAAGATTCCCAAATGCGATATTGTGCTCCTCCCAAATTGTCTCCGTGTGTCTTCATAATAGTTCTGTATTCCGCCAATTTGAGCCATCGCGGTCGCACATTTCATTGAGCTCTTTCGAGAGCTCCTCCACAGACGTACTAATGTCTGAAGAAGAATCTCGTCCGCTGAGTCCTACCACTTACATTTTGGGGCAGGATGTCCCCGGCCTTAATTCCGTTGAGGAGAGTTTCCAAAGCATTAGTAGATTTCCACTCCTTATGGCCAACTCCAACATTTGCTTGGTTCATTCCTAGTCGCAGAAAAGTGAAAAGCTGATCCAGCCTATACTATCGGGTCCGCGCTTTTCGAAAATGGTACCAAGTACAAAGGAAGCCGACTTGGTCTCAGGCTTCTTTCCTTTTGATGAAATGAAGGTGACCTCGAGAATTGTAACAGTTCTGCCAGCGTCACCCGAAGCAACTTGAGGAGAATATGGGCAATTTTCTGATGACGGTGGGGGGAAACGACTCGAGTGGAAGAAATTGAGTCAAGTTCTGAAATTATCCTGAAGAAGTAAGGGTGATTTAGCCTGCGGCTCCATGGACTGGCTCCACGGCCCCGAGACGGATTTGGAGCATTTACCTGCACCGTCGACGGACGATATTGCCTGTGCGGATGGTTGAGCTGCATTGACCGCTAGTTGACGAGCGAGATTATGAGGTCGACTAGCGCAGTAATTTGTCCCGCAGAAGGCGTGATGCTTTGCCAGAAAGGGGAACAGACATTAGGCCAGGAAGTGAGAGAGATGGCCAGGAGCAATGAATAGAGGTAGGGACAAGCTGTCTCGCAAATCATGAGCACTGGCTTTACAAAGCGGCGCTGCAGATCGATGAGATGGCATGAACGAGTTTTCAATGACAGGAACACAAAAGCAAACATCGGTCAAGAAGACCAGTATACCAACCGTAAATGGGGGATGCATTTCGCGACATGCAAGCCTCCATCACAGTGGCGGACTTTATTATAGGCTGCACCGCAGATTTACTACAGCAATAACAGCAAGGTGGAAGAGGTAAAAGAGATAGAAGAGACAAGACTCTAGTAGAAGAACAGGTAGTAGAAGCAGAGGTAGTTGAAGAAGAGGTAATAACGGTTTTTTCAAGACATAGTAGGCCGATAAGACCCAAAAAATAGTGGTTTAGACTCTCCGTGCCAGAAGCCTTAATGGCAATCAAAGGCCAGTGTTATTATACTAGTTTGCCAAACAATTTTGATGAGAGTTAGGCATATTGCGTCGGACTTATCGGATTTAAGAGTGTCAGGGTGGATTCTACTTTAGGCCGGCTTTAAATTATCTTGGCGCACGGAGATCTGCCGAGGGCCCGAAGAGCCTCCAATTCGTTACTGTAAGGACGCGCTCTCTCATTCCTTTCTTCTTCCTGCCGCCCACATCAGTAACAGTGCGCCTCGGGTTTCAGCAGACATCAGAGAGCGGTGTCGAAGCTGAGACTGCACTCCGTCTGAGCCAGTCCATTGCAGAATCCTGGCCGTTGCCCGGAAATGGAGAGACAAGCATCAAGGGTTGAGACACCTTCCTAATGGAGAGAATCGAATGTGCCTCATGTTGTCATGGTGCATTGACATCTGCGATAGAGCTTCCGACCTCCAATAATAACAAGTCGTCCCTGTCTGAACAAACGCAGTATGAGATCAATTCAACACTACATATTCAGTCCTATGGAACATCAGGCAGGTCATGGGACCGTGAAGGCAGTACCTGCCTTTTTTGGCTGCGTCTTCGTCTATGGAAGTCGGGCTATCACACGGAACCATGTCCTGTGCCAAGACGGTCAGAAGCGAAACCCCGTCATCATCTTGGAGTCTTGGAGTGACACCAGCCGTATCCCCCCACCTCATATACTCCTCCAGAGTACCCTTCTTCAAGTATCCTCATCCTCATATCCATATCTTTTCTACAGTACTTGGCCTTCAAGTACTGGTATTCCTTAGCATCATCATGCGTGCTGCGTTCTATCTCTCGGCATTCCTATGCGCATCATCAGCTGCAGCTTCTGGTGCCATCGATGCCTTCAAACGAGTTGACAGAGTCCTAGAGCCTAGAGTCGCCGCCCAGCACAATGCACCGGCCCATCATAGCCATGAGCGACTGCAGAAGCGTGCATCGCCCTACCTGAACAACGTCACACAGAGTGAGTGCACCGCAGATGTGATTCCCACCCCAGATGCTAATTAGGCACCAGAGTTTGTTGTGGACGGTACAAAGATCCCGGATGTTGATGTATGTTGGATCCAGAGTAAAATGGCGCTATAGGCTTACAGGCAGACAGTTCGATGTTGGCGAGTCCTATGCTGGATTGGTACCAATCTCGTCCGCCGCCAACGAGACTCGGAAGCTCTTCTTTTGGTGTGTCTGATCCAAAAACATGCTTCGTACCACGCTTACCATCGACATACAGGTTCTTTCCCTCCACAAACCCTGCTGCCACAGACGAGATTGTGATCTGGTAATGCAGCCGAGCTCATTCGTTCTGGTTCGCTTGCTGATCCATCGCTTCTAGGTTCAATGGTGGCCCTGGCTGCAGCTCCCTCAGTGGTCTCCTCACCGAGAATGGTCCCTTCACGTGGCAAGCCGGCACATTTGCTCCTACCAAAAACCCCTATACCTGGGTGAATTTGACGAACATGCTCTGGGTTGAGCAACCTGTGGGTGTAGGATTTACCCAAGGAACCCCAGACATCGTGAATGAGGTGGAACTTGCGCAACAATTCATGGGATTCTACAAGAACTGGGTGGACGATTTTCAAGTCCAAGGCAGCAAGGTCTACGTCACGGGTGAAAGCTACGGAGGGTACTACGTACCTTACGTAGCAGACGCTTTCATCAATGCCAATGACACGACGTACTACAATCTTGCGGGAGTGGCGATCAATGATCCTATTCTAGGTGATGGAGACCTGCAGCAGGAGGGTGGGTTGCTCACATCATGCTTCAGGGCATCTCTGCTGACTCGGTCTTAGTACCCGTCGTGCCATATTTGAATCATTGGGAAAACACGTTCGCCCTGAACGAGAGCTTCATGGCTGCAGCGCAAGCGCGTGCCGACTCTTGCGGATACACCGACTACATCAACACCTACCTCACCTTCCCACCACCTGGTCCGTTGCCATTGCCAAAAAACAGCTCCCTGGACTGTGACCTCTTCGACGATGTATTTTCTGCGGCGCTTGAAGTCAACCCATGTTTCAACATCTACCATATCCTCGACACTTGCCCTCACCTTTTCAACGTTCTCGGCATTGTCAACCAAGGTGACTATTTCCCTCCAGGAGCGCAAGTTTACTTCAACCGCAGTGATGTGCAAGCCGCTATCAATGCGCCTGTGGGCACAAATTGGATGCAATGCACAGACATCAACGTCTTTGAAGGTCCTTACGGCAACAACTCTCAAGGTGACGAGTCACTGGGGCCAGCTCAAGATGGAGTTCTGGCACATGTTATTGAGTCCACAAACAATACCATCATTGGTGTCGGAGGCTTGGATTATTTGCTTCCAATTAATGGTACCCTGTTGGCGCTTCAGAACATGACGTGGAATGGGCTTCAAGGGTTTCAGACCCCGCCGTCAAACAGCTTCTTCGTTCCCTACCATCCGGAGTATAATCTGGGTTTCCTTGCGGGAGCCGGTGACCTTGGCCAATGGGTAACTGAACGAGGCTTGACCTTCTACCATGTTGACCTGGCAGGACACGGTATGTAACTCTGCGCTCTTAAATATAATAGGAAACCCGCTGACGTTTCCCAGAATTGCCTGGCTATACACCAGGGGCTGCGTATAGAGTTGTCGAGTTGATGCTGGGAAGAATATCGTCCTTGAGCCAGACAGGAGATTTCACGACCCAGACGGGCAACTACACAGGCACGGTCCCCCTCACGAAGCGCGAAGGGTATGGACGCATGGTGAATCGTGGACCGAAGGCTTATGCCTGATTGCAGCATTGAAGATAGTATTTAAGCTTGCCTAGATGAATCACACAGGTCTAAATGCGTACATTGCTCTCGATATTGCTAGACGTCAGAACGAATCACAATTGACAAAGCATGCCGACTACTCACGTCACACCCAATCTCATGTTTCTATGTAGGTCTTGATTTTGTGTTGCTCGTTGCACCCGCAGCTCTTTGTACGAGGATCCACGATGGAGACTTTTATACTTTCGGCTCATTACCTTCAGTGGCTAAGTGTTTAATAGCTCGGGGAAGATGGAGCACTGGAAAGCTGAAGAAGGCGTTGAAGGTGGAAGTTCTTGCACCTGTGGTGGTCTCATTTTGCACACTGGCTTAAGGTCACTCTATTCTTGAAAGTCACTTTTTCTATTTGGCCATCTTTCCTTCAGCTACTTCATAATCTGACTTCGCTGGCTGCAAAATCTCATGCCCGACCGCAACAAGTGGTAGTACCTCCAGGGCTGGGCGACACCTCGGGTTTTTTTGGCGCTTTCGAAACTTACACCGTGGACTGTCACAAACCGCTTTACGGCTTTAGGCTCCCCATTCTATGGTAACCATACTCCTGCGTGTTCCGCGCCATTATTTGTGACGCTTCATGGCGTCTATTTGGTGGAACTTGCAGCTGTCCAAACCATGTCAAGTCGACTCAAATCTTCTCATAACGGTTTCTGGCGGCTCTAAGCCACATTCGTAATTTCAACACGCCAAGTTGTGGAAGAGACTTGAGTTGCAGCTTTGGGTTATATGTACGTTCCTTCCGAATGTTTCGCGTCCTTTCGTTGGACTGACTGTTTCTCACCTTCGTTGTCAGTACGGAAAGGCAGCTTTACTCGTCGAATCCTCTTCCCGCCACCCAAATCCCCACATCCCCAGTCCCCTTTAAACCTCCAACATGCATTTCTCCCTCACCACCACCCTCCCCCTCCTCTCCACCCTCCTCTCCCTCACCACCGCCAAACAAAGCACCGACGCCAACTGCTCCACCTTCGAGCCGACCTCAGCCTTCCAAATCTACTCCGATCTTCCCGACCTCTCGGTCGACCTCACGATCCCAAGCTACAGCAACCTGACCAACGGCACCACCAACAGCACGCGCCTCCTCTCCTCCCGCAGCAAGGCAAGGTCCCGACCCAAGTCCCGCCGCTCCGCCCACATCCCCTTCACCTTCTTCGTCTCCCAGGACGCCGGCAACACCAACCACCAAGACCTCGTCGTCGCCTTCGCGGGGCTCCCCTGCGGCGGGCCCGGCCCCTTCAGCTTCGAGTTCAACTTCCAGCCCCAGTCGGCCTACTTCGCCCAGGGCCAGGGCCAGATCAACATGTTCCGCGTCGACACGCTCGCCCTGGGGGATGCGCCCACCTGGAACGACGTCGAGCCGCTGACGGGCAGCCTGGTGGGCACGTTCGAGTTGCCGGCGGTGGGGAGCGAGGGGCCGGCTTTGCTGTTCCTCAATCAGTTGGTCTGTCAGGATCAGTTGGTGTTGCGGTTTGGCATCTCGAGGTACAGCGATGAGGGGGGGAGTGTGGCGTATCTCAATGCCGGGGGGATGGGGTTGAGGGAGAGGAATGGGTGTTAGAGGGGAGGGAGTGGTGTCGTTGGGTCGGGATGTGGGTGTAGTTGCAGGGGGGAGGAGGATTCGGTTGGGAAGGGGATGGGGCCCATGGTGCACTTTCCTCGATTGCTGACGTGCACGGTCTTTGGTTTTCTCTCGGCGCTGGAACCGGCGTTGAAAAGTTGGGAGAGCATGGAGTCTGTGAAGAAATAAAATTGGGAAGGCCGATTCCTTCGTGTCACTTGCCCTCTATCTTTGTATCGGTTTTACGTCCGTTGGCTGGTAGTGACGTATAATGACGTTCTTACGACATTAGTCGGTCATTTCAATGATATGGTCGACGCCGTATAGGGGTTCGCCACAGTCTTTAGTATGTAGTTCGAAGCTAGCGGGCAACCTTACCTGTGCCATCTTTTTGTCTTTATCTGTGTTGGTTATTTTGACCTCATTCTAGATTCCAATAGTGAGAAGACCTTGCGAATCCGTCTAAGGTCTCGAAAAACAGGTGAGACGCAACATCCCAACTGCTCTATTCAGTCAGGAGGATGACTGGGAGACTATCACTTATGGCACAAAAGGCCGTCAACTGCAAAGAGGGTGACTAGTACCAGAATTCTCGGTAGGGTACGGTGATAAAGGCAGTGATAGTGACAATGACAGTTGAGGCAGTGGCCAACATATTCAATTGCTGAGAGTGTTGTTGGAGGGTATATGGCGCTGGTACAATGGTGCTGCGGTGCTTCTTATTTTCTGAGACGCGGAAGCGAAAGCTAGCCATACGCTCTACCGTACCCATATGTGGCTAGTGAAAGCACTAGACCCAGTGAGAGTAGCGCGATGAACTCAGAGTCCTTGAGACATCGTCGAACATCCAACCATTGTATGAATCTTATCTCTGTAAGCTCACACGAACTTGCCATGCGCATTAGTACTCATATCGTTGATAGCATCAAGCTCTCCTCCTGTCATCAGCGTCCTTGGCCAAAGAACAAGGAGAGAAATGTCGAATATGATGGGCTGCGGGAGCCAACTTCACACGTACAGTAGGATTACGCGAATGATCTATTGATTATGTGAGTGCTGATATAGTACCGATGACACCATGGACGTTCTCGGAGAACTAATTCCCAATTCTGCTCTGATTCATCATTGCCATTGGCAGCCTCAAAAGTTCTCAGAACGGGGGTTGGGTTTTTCTGGTGTCCTGACTCACATTGCCGCTGTTGGCAACCTGCTGGTGTATCTAGAGTCGGAATAGAGAACGGAAAGTTGAGGGTTACTTGACTCACTGCAAAGCTTGTTCGCGATAGTTTCACCCGTCATTTGGTACAAAGAACGGCTTTCTTGCAGGGCTTGGCGATAAAATATGAGCAATATTTTTATTGGTGTTTGATGAAAAGTGCATTATCTCGTCGACTCATAAAACCTGTTCAAAAATTTGCAGCACGGTGGAATCACTGAGCTCACTAAATACTCTTCTCTACTATTATAGTAGCCACTTTACAGGTCAGATCGCTCAACATGGCTAACCCAGCTGGCAAGGCCATTCTTACTGTCCTTGGCGTATTCGGCTCAATGGTAGGCTTCACTGGCTTCCTTCCCAATGAGTTTCCCAACAAAGAGATCCACAAGGTCGATCGACAGCAGCAAGCTCAAGACTCAATGGTACGCGTCGTAGTAGGACTCAACGGCGTTGAAGGGCTCACGGAAGCTGATGGACCCATACCAGCCGTCGTCGCCTTCGACGAAAACAAGAAGTACATTGGCGCCTCGGATTGGAGTCGAGGGTTCGGGTCTATCGGGTCTGGTGGATATGCTGATATTTGGGTTTCGCAGAAGAAGGGCCCGGGCAGACAGGCAACATATCTGCAACTGCTAGGCCATAACGATGGTATCTGTATTGCCTATATTTCTCAAGTCTGGGGAGATGGAACGCCGAGAGGATGGTTGGGAGACATGGGCCAAGCTTGCGGGAAGCGATATTACTATTCGAATATTGTTGTCGGAGACAACGATCACCGTCCATGTAAGTATTGTATCTGGAACTCCTGTGGACATCCTTAGACAGGCACAGGAAGTTACACCAGATGCTTACACATTTTAGACTGCACCTGGCTGAATAGAGATGCCGGTAGCGACGGTAGTGACAAGCTCGAACACATTGAAGCAGCGGCAATGCAGATTCACATGGAGGTACCTCGTTCCCTATCCTAATACTTGAGACAAGCATTGACCCCCTGTCATAGGCTTTCACGAACTTTACTGAAGACTACAACACCGACCCCGGTTTCTACTGTCGGGAACCCGCCATGCTCTTCCGCCGCAAATTCAGCTACGAACTTTACCACGATGATTACGAATTCGACGGACTACCTGACCCGGGAAGGATACACTTCTGGTATGCCACGGACGCAGACTCCATGCCTCGCAAGAAGCGCAGTCTACCGCCTCGACGCTCCTCAAGATTCGATGGCCGTCTCATCACGAGTGTCCACGGGCAGCATAGCGCCCGTCAACTTTGCGAGAATGACCACTCTTACGGTCCGGACTTTGTCTCGTATGCGGAGAACGTGTTCTGCGATATGGGAACGAGGGAACACTGGCCGCTCTGTGATGGGTCGGTCGAGGATGAGTGTTACAGCATGGCCACCCGTTCTCTGGTCACGCGCTCGGGATACGTGAAGAGGAGCCACGTCCGTGTGGAGAGCTGGGATTAAAATGCGGGATCATCAGTCTCAGCTGTGGAGGCACATATAGCCTCGCCCGTGCTCCGATGAGCATGTCCCGCCCCATACGGGCTACGTATACAAATTCAGACCACTTGTATCATCGCGCAACCACGATCAAACGATCATGGAGCATATTTCCGCAATCACCACTTTCTGCCATTACCTCCCGTCCCCGTCTCCTTCTCGAGCCTCTCGCTTCACCGCCTGCTCGTCCCTAGCTTTTGAATGTCTGCGCGCAAGATGTCTCCGGCAACGCATCATTCTTCCCACCATGCGTGACTTCTGTCCCAATCCCCATCTTTTGGCCAACATACACGCGTGCATCAGCGAGGCGCCCCGGGGTCGCCACGGGCGTATCCACCGCTCCCTCTTTGCCCAATCGCTCAGTTTGGGAGTCACGAGTTATACGTACTCTCGTCGCCACCCACCGATAGGGATGCGATCGTGTCCACAATATCTACGAGTTGGAGAGAGGACGCCCAGGCTCCGATCCTGACTTCTGTGCGTCCTGCTCTTTAGCGAATTCAACATCCGTGGCTCCCGTCTTATGTACTCCGGCCAATCGCTGCACCTACGGTCTTCATTTTGTATATCATGCTTCGATGCATCAACGACCCAATGACGCCGCCTCGACGGGATGGTTTCGCAATTCGGCTTCGCTTGCTTCGCACTAGGCAGGGTTGGAAGGTCGGTGTGAGATTTGTTCAGGAGAGAGAGGGAGGGAGGCAGGCAGGCAGGCAGGATGTTTCATCGTTGGGAAATTGTCATGGTGCGTTAAGAGATGGGGTTGGATGAGGTACGTTGGCCTGTGTTTTCTGGGCCCGGGATCATGGGCTTATGCAGCAACCTTGGGAGCTATGGAAGCGGTGGATTCTTAACCTTTTTTGCAGTATGTACAGCGAGGTGGGAGTCTTCTACGGTCGGTCCTACGGGCATGGGTGGCGGTTTTGCAGGGTGGCACAGGCTTCTTGAGCATCGGTGACCGGGCTCGAGGCCTATGTATCGAACGATGATGGAGCAAGGGGATTTCAGGCGCAGTCTTGCACGACGAGATGATATCGTAACGCTATGTTCTACTGAGTGCTACTTCTGGCTTCTATTTCAGCGCTTTGGCAACATTCCATGCCTCGACGACCTCGAGCACGGAGTCTATATGCTTGACGTCTAATCGTTGGTTCTGCTCGCGCGCAATGCTTCGCGCGCTCCCGACGGCGTGTTTGATCTGTTGAGCATGGTCAGTGTCTATCTTTTGTGGGGATGCTCGGCGGCGGGTAAAATATAACGTACTTGGCGCCCATTCATGACGTGTTCGGCGAGCTTCGATACCTCCGGGTAGGTGATAAGCCCGTCGGCTCGCTCGATGAACATTTTCCAGATGGTCCGCCGCGCGGCGACGTCGAGGTCCGGGTAGTGGATGGAGAAGTGGATCCGACCTGGATGAGCGTCGCTGTCAGTCCACAATGGTTGCCGAAAGTGCAATGGAAGGTACTCACTCTCGAAAGCCGGATCGCAGTCCCCAATGCGATTGGTGGTGAGAATCAATATCCCTTGAAAGTACTCCAGTTGCCGTAAGAAAATCGAGACTAGAGCATTTCGAGCCACATCTTTGGTGTCGCGCTCCTGGAGAAATACGTCCGCTTCGTCTAGTAGCAGCACAGCGGACCATCGATGCGATAATTCTAGGATCAGGGTCAACTGCTTGTCCACCTTTTCCACATCAGTACCCAGTTCGCCAGCGCTAACGGCATACAATGGCCTCTTGGTCACTTCCGCCACAGCTTCTGCCGTCAAGGTCTTACCACATCCAGGACGACCACTCAGGAGACCGATGAGACCGAGACCTTTCCCTTGAATGACATCGTCGTAGCCGGTACCTTTGGAGGAATGCTGCTTGACAAGCGAATGGATTAGAGTCTTCTGCTTCGCACCAATGACGAGCGAATGGAATGGCTCGTCGCTCCAGACGACTTCTTGTAAGCGAGAGACGGGGAACCCGCCCCATTTCTTGTCACCGAACCCAAAGCCACCCACGAAAGGCGCACAGATAAGATGTTGGTCGTCTGAGAGTTGCGTTCTGTCGAGCGTCGACTGCACGGTTGGAATGCAAGCCCAGTTTGGGTTGTACGTGCGGAAGGAGGCAGTGTCGATCATTGCGCGGCCGTGGGTGCTGAATTTGAAGCGGTTTACCTCGTAGCGGTCGTTCATCGTTTCTCGCATGGCTGGCCCGCTGGTCTCCCAATATGTGTTGCCAATCATACGTGCGTACTTCTTACCTCGTTCAGTCACCTCTTTCCGGATTTGCCCCGGGTTCGGCGCATATTCCAGAGGATGTACGATGAGATCCTGGATTCTTCTCGCGCCATCGTACTGGTCGATCTCCAGGTCGGAGTGGAGATCGGGTCGGCTGGCTATGCCAAGATCTTTGGTATATCCGAATTTGAGCCCGTCGTCTGCGATCATGTCGCACATGACATGCCAGTAGGGTGTGCCATCTTTTCGGAAACGCTGTCGGATGCGACGCATCAATAATACCTGAGGTTGTTCGGTGTATTGGTGGAAATGGTACATCATGCAATTGGGCGTAAATAAAGCCCAGAGTAGTGACCACGTGACCTCATTGGCGGGCAGCATATTTCCCAAGCTGGCGATGTTGCTTCCGTGCTGCTCTTCAACGTATTGCAGGGCAACAGAGAGGTCAGCGACGAGGGATGAATCCGCAGCTTCGTTTTTTTCTTCGAGTGATAGCCGGTCTTTCAGGGCGAATCGAGAATGGAAGAAGAGGCTTGGATCAGCCTAGATGTTCCGCAGAAATATTAGCAAAGTAAAGAGATTCTACTTCAGTAGGTAAAGTAGCCTAGAAAGCCAGCATTCGATTCTCCAAAACATAGAAGTTGTTGGATTGAATGGACGATCCTGGTGCATTTGCTACGCTACTTGCATGTATTGCAAGTTCCCGTGTCTATAGCTGCAGCATTCCATGACGGCTGACAGGCAACTTTCCCGGAGAAGTGGCAATCCAGCTCGTCAAGATACAGAGTGACTTACAAATGGAGGCTCCTTCAGGAGCGATAGACCCTCCACATCTTTGTTCATCTCGATAAGAACATCACGTAGGGCTGGGCTTTTGACATCGACCTCGGTGTGGGTATGCTGGCCTTTGTGGTTGATAATGCGTCTTTCGACCAAGACGGGCTTCTTCCTGTCGAGCTTCTTGTCTGGTTTGCCGGACTTGACAAGCTTTGTGGTGTATGTGCGCCTGATGGGGTCAGTATTGGGGGCACGATTTCCTGGCAAAGTCTCCAGAGAAGCTTACAAATCGAATCTGTGAAGCAAGGTGTCAGTAGAATTCCAGGGACGTGTAACCCGAATCGCGAGCGAACCAGACTCACACTTCGGCGTATCGCAATATGCGGTTTGGAACTGGCTTCCCTGACTCTGCCTTGTCCTTCTCATCTTCCTTCACACTTGTCACCCTCACTTGCACCTCTTTCTTGACATCCTTTTCGCCGCCGTCGACTGCGATCTCACCCATGGCTGCAAAGCGGGATTGCCCTTCTCTCGTGTCGAGTTATTCGCGGAAGGCTTCCCCGGGTGCTAGGCTCTGAGCGACAATATTGTCGCTCTTCTTTGCATTCGGACACTGGAGCAATATTGGGAGAGTATGGAAGCTTTGGACGGCAAACGATGTTATATCAGCTGGCAAAAGCCAATGCGAGCTTATGCGCAGACCCTTACCGACCGTGTGGCTGAGGTCCGCCGTCCGCCGTTAATATCATTCAGCTGGCGAGTTTCTCCCGAGGTGCGCTTGCTTTTTTCCGCTGCTCAGCTGCGGCTCGCGCGCAGCTTATATGTCTAGATGGAGTTAGAATGGCTTGTAAAATATTGACTTTACATTATCAGGCGACCAATATAGGCCAATCTAGAGGCGCTTGAGCGTTCACTAAACATCTGAGTGTTTGCCTACAAATAAAGTTTGCTCAGCCCCCCGGCGGACTTTGCCCTTCTGACCAATCAGCACGCCCGGTCGAAATATCAAATGCCCACTTACTTTCCAGTTTATCTCAGCTCGTTGACACTAGAAGAATAATCTCACCGCTGCTTCTGTGTGGCTTGTCACCCGTAACTCGCCCAATATGAGTATCAAGCTCACTTCCACACTGCCCAAGCCGAATGGAAAGAAATATATTTGAGTAACCCTTGGTGCTCTTCAAGAAGGCTATCTGAGGACTGCTTCAACATTTTCCCCGTAACAGTCCAATAGCTACCAAGCATGGGTGCCATGAAAGAGCTAAGGTATCCGGCTCACTTCCTTGAAGAGGCAATCGATTATACTAATCAGTCAAACGATAGGACCCCATCCGGTTTCGAGCATGCTTTTTACGAGTACATTCGCAATCTACCGGAAAAGAAGAGCAAGAGGTCAATGCTGGCTCGTCTTGATCTCAATAACCCTCCAACGCCGGAAGACATACAGGAATCTCTTCGCCAAATAGAGACGAGACATGCCCAGAAGCCGTCCATAAAAATCATGAAGAGAGTTCTAGGCCCGGTTGTCGCGGTACTGAAGGACTATTACGGCGTCGTCGACACCCTGTCGCAGGCCGATCCGACACCGGGATGCGTCCTCTGGGGTGTTTTGAAGGTCGCGATCGATGGTTTGAGTCGCTTCATTGACCTCATCGACAAGATCAAGGCCGAAGTGCTGTCCCTATCAGCGCAGCTGCGGCGATTAACTTTATACGATGAGCTCTACGGCCAGTCTCTGGACATGCAGGAGCTCTTGTTCAGCTCGTACAAGAATGTCTTCAGGTTCTGGTCCAGAGTGGATAAGGAGTGCAGCCGGTGCGGTCTCAATGCCTTGTTGCGAGCATCTACATCTTTCAGTATAAAGAAATTGCAGGACATTGTCGATGACTTGAAAGAAGATGCCGACCAGATTGACAAGGTTGCGGCGATAATAGAAGGGCAGTACGCCGGGACAGAACGCATGGAGGCTAGCCTTGAGAGATGCGAAAATAGAAAAGAGCGAGATGATGGGTCTGCTTGGAGAAGGCAAATGCAGAGTGACCGCATTCGGTCCTGGCTTGGCGGTCAAACCATCAACGAATCCACCTTACATAGGCACCGCAATAACCTCGATGTCAACCGGCACGCAACCGGATCTCCGACATGTGAGTGGCTCTTCGAGGACTCGCACTTCCAAGACTGGATCAAAGGGACATCTTCTAAGCCAATTCTTTGGCTATTTGCCGGGCCTGGTTCCGGCAAGAGCGTGTTGTGTTCCCATGCCATCGAATACGTAAGAAATCTGGGCGACACCCAAGCTCAGTGTCTTCATTTCTATGAATTCGACAACGAGCATACAGCCATCGTCACCGCCCGAAACCTGGCCACTCAACTTTTCGAACGTTACTGGCTCCTGAATCAAGATGTTCCGGAAGATTTACAGATAACGTCCCAAAAGAGTAGTGCGGATTTGATCAACGTGTTCGAGTTCATGCGGATTCTCGTTGGTAAGCTCCCTAAAGTCTACATCTTCCTCGATGGCCTAGATGAGGAGTGCACTGTGGCTAGATGGAAAGAAGCTAGTAAGATCGTGGAGTTTGTCAATCTTTTAGCGGAGACTTCCGCAAAGACCGTACGAGTCTGGTATAGTTCCCAAGACAGGCCTATCATCCGGCAATACCTAGAGAGTCATCTGGTTCTGAATGTTAAAGAGCAAATCAGGGTCGCAGTCGACGAGCACATTTCCCTAAAGGTACCAGGAATCTGCAATCCCGAGGTAGACCAGGATACCCGAACGTGGATACTGAGCGAGCTGAAGCAACGTGCCGATGGAAATTTCCTTTGGGCAACTCTGATGCTGAAGACCATCGAGAACGAGGTGAGCAGCTTCGACGAGATGGAGTTGTTCATCAAGGAAGGTCTGCCAAAAGATCTCGATGCGTACTACAGACGTATCATTGCTCGATATGAAAAGCGGGAGCGGGAGCTGGCCAGGTTAGACTCTTTTATTGTTTGTGTTTTCTCTCAGCGTGCTTACTAGTTTAGCAAAATCTTCTCTTTGATTACGTTCGCTAGGCGGCGTCTTCGGTTGACCGAATTAAGAGAAGCTATCGGTATAATTTCTTCAGAGAATCCTAGGTCATTGCAGAATCGCAACATTCCCTGGCGACAGGCTGTCGAGAAGATTTTTGCACCACTCATTGAAACGCAATCAGACCCTGAGAACCAAGGAGAGCGTTTCTGCTTTCTCTTCCACAGCACAGTCAGGGACTTCCTGATACGCAATCAGAGTATCTTCCAGCAAGAATCGCCAAGCCCCACCATACACTCAATATCTGAGCTCACAATCGCTAACGCATGTCTTCTCTACTTATCGCAGAACAAATATGCGCAACTTCTGACGAGAGATGCGGGACAATGGTTGACGACCTTCAAAGATAACATAAAAGACCATCATCTGGTTACCTATTCCGCGAAGTACTGGGACAAGCATTTTGACCACGTCGAAGAGACAGCGGAGCTTCGTCAAAAGATTGAAGACTTCCTCACATCCTCGAACTTCCAATCGACGATCCAACTTCAAAGCCTTTTCGTCCAGGGCCATTTTGACCTCTATACTACCAGTTGCTGCTCTCCCAATCACAAGTTCACCAAGCGTGTCTTCCCAAAATGGTTCGCAAGCCACGACTCGGACGGCTACTCCCAGTTCGCCAAGAACTATCGAAGCTACATAAGCGAATGGCACAATCTGCTCGACTGCGCAAATTGCGAGGAACCGCGCTGCTACCCTCATTCGGCCGTAAAGCAGCTTGCAGGGGAGCTCGACCGCTGTCTATGGGGCGCACTAGGTCCTCGAAACTTCCTCTCGCGGAACTCTGGCCGGTACACCAGCTTCATGTTGTGGGATGAAGGCGACGGTGGATCAGGGAAAATGCCATATCATGAGGCCATATCTCAGAATGGTAGCAAACTTGTTGTATTCCAGCCGTCAGGCGAACCCGCAGATGCAGCAGACTTCACCTTCCATCACAAGACTTGGAACTTGCCTGACCGAGAAGTACCCGCACTACTCGAAGTTAATACCACTATCTCAGCAAGCCTCGATCAAAAAAGGTGGGCCGATGCTGACTTAAAATCAATATCCTTCACCCCCGACCTTCATTTTCTGCGGATCGGATCTCAGATGTTTTCTGTGAACAGCGGAGGCGAGTACCACGCAATTGATGGCTTGGACATAGTATTTGAACATCCAAATGCCTGCTTTGAAGACATCACAAGCCGAGATTCGCTTCTAATTGTAGCGTCAAGACGAAAGATGCCAGCGAGCACGGAACCTCGTGGTCGTGCGGCGGCTAAAGCGGACCAACCAACGGTGAAAGCACTCGAAAGTACAGGCAACCCACTCACAGACAAGAGTTTTGGCAAGGATCTGAGCGCCACACAGTGCCGGCATTGCTCGCGCGAACCTTCTAAAAGCAACCACGCTTCGGACACCTCTCCTGCAAAAGGAAAAGATTCCAGCGAAAAGGAAGAGAATGACAGTGACGCGTCCAATCCTTCGGAAGAGATATCAGGATGGAATTCGGCCGAAGAGAGCTGGAGCGAGGGATCTACCGAGATCGATGAGCTAGGCAACCCCTTGACCTCATCAGATGAGTCTAGCTCCAATTCCAGCGAAGCGGATGTAGACACCGACGAGGAAAGTGAGACCCCAAAAGATGACGCCGCTTCTGACACTGCTGTCAATAGCTATGGTCAATTATACGAAGAATCCGACAGCGACGGTGGAGACGTTGATTTTGACTGCGGATCTGAAGAAGAGTCTTATGACGGAGATTATGAATCTGACTGGAGCAGCGACAACAATCAGGAGGAAGACCTTCACTTTGATAGCGATGACGAAGAGAGGCTAGTCAGGCGTATGGCGTATTCGAGACAGGACAGGAAACGTGATGCCAAGGTACAACAAGGCGTACTCACAGTTTATGACCTTGCTACCGCTCCACCAACCCAGATTTTCACCTTTACGCATCAGCTGCCTGTCATGCTCTACGATTCTCCGCCGGCGATCCATCCGAAAAAGCCGCTCGTGGTATGGCCGCTCTATGGAGGCGATGTTCTATTCGCAGACCTTGAAGGAAAGTCTTACTTCATCAGGAGAGCCAGAACCACAACGCGCAAAAGTAGGCCTTCCTATTCCCTCGTACCTTATGAAAGTCCGAGCTTCAATGGACGTGCCTACTGACTTATTCATCAAGCCCGCCACGTCTTTATGAAATTCCACTTCTCCCCCTGTTGCAAATACCTGCACATCGCCTCCCTTGAAGCGCAACAAATGAAGCAATCCAGATCTGAAATAAAAGCTGGCACCAAACCACATCTGGCCCTCTCCGCCTTTATCTCCACCCACCGACTTTCAACCCGGAAAACAACCCGAAGCCCGCCAACCCTCATCCACCGCGTCAAGACCGTTCTTGGAAGCACCACCTCTCTCTGCCCTACCAGAATGCCTGTCGAAGTGACCTGGGCTGAGAAGGAAGTCTATCTCTCCAGCAGCAGCGATTCAAACCAACTCACGGTAGTGCGCGTCGACCTATTCCCACCAGCCCCGGATGTTCCAACTGCCGAATACAACGCCGTCTCCGTCCCCAGACTCCCGATCCTCCTCCCCGAATCAGCTCGCTCTCGCTCAGTGCACTACTACCCACCCCAACCTAACACCACCCACGCGCTCATCATTATAGGAAGCTGGGCGTGTAATCCAGACACTGATGACGACAAGAACAATACCACACCTGAAGATGCTCCGAACGAACACGACACCATTCAAGGTCTCCCCGACACTGTCTCCCCGCCCATCGGGTTTTATGTAGACGTGGAGAAAGATCTAGGGGGATGGGGCGCCAGCAATGCGGAAGAGGTGATCGATAAGGATAAGGATAAAGGTCAGTTGAAGCAGAAGATGGAGATCTTCGCTGGGGAGGACGATTGCGATCTCGAGCATTATTTCTTCACGAGGAGACGATAAGGAAGGGGGCGGGGGGGCATGCTGAACGTTGACTGGTTGGCTGGTCGGGACTTTTGCGGAATTCGAAGTATTGTCGCGTTTCATGTTAGCTCACATACACGTCACTTAAGGCGGAAAGCATATTTATGACTTTTCTTGTATCCCTTTGGCCACTGATATCTCACACACCTATCCCCCAGGCTAGCTATCAAACAAGAGAATCTCCCAGTCGACTTTCGGCACCCCAAGCATTCTTGCCGGACGGTAATAGCTCTACGATCCGATAATGAGGCTTCGACGGGACTTGTACGGGGACCTGAAGTTTAGCGGTGGGACTCACTGGGAGCAAATCGTGTGGGCTTGGGGGAGCAGCCGTATTCGGGCTTACAGGAAGTGATCCGGTACGACGGGCAGTGGCGTATCGGACGGAATGTGGTGTGTACAACTGAGAGTGGTGCGTTTCAAGTGGGACTTTTCCGAGCGTGAAAGGGGAGGTTTGTACTGGCAGCGGCAGGTGGAAGTGAGCGAAAGGAGGTCGAGCGCACGAGTCGGGAAGGGGAGAGACTCGGTTTGTCTTGTTTTAGAGTGATTAGGACTGGCAGTCGATGGTTGGGTAGTTGCCACGATAGAGCAAGCCAGTCGACTCTGGTAGCATGGCTTGTCGTGGGCTATTGTTGGCCATTGTAAAGGATTTCGCCAATTGTCACGTGGTGGAGCCGATGGGGTCGGCCCCGGCTTCGGGACATTTGACCGGGTGCGCTAGCCGACGGGAGAAAGGCTCTCCCGCGCCGAGACATACGAGCAGCTGATGCCAATCCGAGCTTAGCGCATCAAGTCATCGCAAAGTTTGTTCTTGGAGAGCTCCTTCCTTGTTTCTCACATCCACAGCATTCCTTATGGGCTGTGTGCGTCAGAAGGAGAGAGTGTTTGTCATGAGGAGGATGTCATGGCGCATAGCAGTAATGTCGGTGCTACACGGTTCGCTGTCGGCGTCCTTGGCGGAGACGCTGCAGCCTAGATTTGTGCGAGGCTGCAGCAGATCAAAGGGTTGATAGGCTGTCAAGGAGCCGAAAAGAGCCGGCTGGTACGCCTGCAGATGCGCAGCTACGACGCTACAAGGGCTTGGAAGCTGCGGTGGGGAATGTGGGACTCAGCCTTCCGCAATGGATGGCATTGATTGGTGACTCGGGCCCTGAGAAGCTTTGTTAAGAGGCTGAGAATATGCATCATGGTATTTCTGGCCGTGCTCGTAGTTGCAATCCTCTGCTATGACTTACCCATGTTGGACAAATCAAGTGGTACAGCCTCACAACGCAGCCTTGTGCCCCGCGGTCAAAGCGCCGTCCATGCAGGCAGAGGCGCCACATCAGCTCCGTAGCCTTGCTCCCGAACTTCTTCATCTTTCGCTCTCCGTCTTCTCCATTTTATCCCCCGTTGACTTAGCATCACATTAGCAAGATGGCAGATCCTCTATCCGTCTCCGCTAGTATCTCTGGCCTGATTACCCTCGCTGATATAGTCTTTCGTCGGACCTACAAGTACGTGAAAGCTGTCAAAAAAGCACCGAAAGAGATATCAGCCTTGTCTGCGGAGATAGGCGCCCTCTACGGAATCCTCAGCAATCTGCAACTGGTCTCTCGTCAGCTTGAAGATGAGACATTCGAATCAACTACACGAGTACATCACATCCACTCATGCTATCAAACGCTGGAACATGTGAAGTCTATTTTGGATAGAGATGACACATCTTCGCTAGGCGATCAGCGACTAGAGACCCTTAAGAGAAAGTTAAGATGGCCATTTACGTCTTCAGAGGTCAAAGACCTAATCACAGAAATCGAGCGTCACAAGACAACATTGGGGCTGGCATTGAACGTTGACTGTATGTCCGGTCTCCTCAAGGCGCTATCCAGACAAGACCAATTTCTCGATACAATTGAGGGAATGAGGACCGAGCTCAAGGAGAGACACGAAGCTGAAACGCGCATCGCCATCAACAAAGAGAGACAAGAAATCTTGAAATCTTTCGCGAAGGTCGATTCTCGCAGCAATCACGACATGAGCCGAAAGCTGCGGAGCCCCGGCACAGGTCTTTGGTTGACAGAAGGTCAAGAATTCAGACAATGGTTGGAAACCAAAAACGCCAGACTTTGGTTTTACGGAATTCCAGGCGCGGGCAAGACCGTTTTGGCCTCCTCTGTGATCGAGGAAGCCTTGCGAATGAGCAGCCCCAGCATCGCAGTTGCGTTTTTTTACTGCGACTACAAAGATTCAGCCAAGCAAGACTTGTCGAACATACTAGGTTCTTTGGCTCAGCAGTTCGCTAAGCAGGACGAGGAGAGCTTTGCGAAGCTTCGAGATTTCTACGAGACTCATAACCCAGAGCATCAACAGCATTTTGCTTATGACTCGGACCATTTGTGGGGTCTTGTAAGGAAAATGACATTAGTCTTCGATTGTGCTATGATCATTGTCGACGGACTTGACGAATGCGGGACGAATGCGCCCTTAGTGGTTGACGCTCTCACCGCCCTCAATGACGGTGAGGATACTACCATCAAGACAATATTTCTGAGCAGGGACGAGATAGAAATTCGCGAGCGTCTGGAAAATTACAAAAAAGTTTCGATTGCCGCCAGGAGTAGCGATCTTAGGCTCTACGTTGGGGCTGAGATTGATCTCAGAACGCGTAAAAAAAGGCTCAGGATCAAGGATCAGTCACTCAAAGAACACATCTTGGAAAGGCTGGTGGAAGGTGCAGAAGGCATGTATGTTCTACATTTCATTACCCACTTATGTTATAGGATGTCGGGATTTTACTGACAGTGCGATTGAGCAAGGTTTCGCTGGGTGACTTGTCAGATGGACTACTTGTGTGAGTTACCGAACGATGCCGCCCGCCGCGTAGCACTTGGATCTTTGCCACCCGACCTGACTTCGACGTATGCGAGGATCTTAAACCGGGTGAACCAAAGTAACCCAGACACGCAGAAGCTGGTTCGAAGGGCGTTACGTTGGATTACATGTGTTGACAGAACAAACAACTTCACCACCGAAGCTTTGTGTGAAGCCGTATCTATTGATCTCGGCAGTACAAGGCGAGATTCTCAGGCTATACCTGACGTGTTCGAGATCTTGCACTGGTGCAGCAGCCTTGTACGAAAATCGGCGAATGGCAACACGCTGGAGTTAGCTCACTTTACGGTCCAAGAATTCCTCCAGCAAATTGATCCCAGACGGGATATTTCATTTGGGGCGTATCGAATCGATCCCGAAAGCGACGAGCTCACACTTGCAAAGGTATGCCTTACATACCTGAACTTTGAAGACTTCGACCAAGGCGGTCCGTTTAGCCGGCATGTAGTGGATCGTCGTTTTCATGAATATCCGTTTCGATACTATGCTATTTGGAGGTGCGATAACCTTGCTTACATGGGCTCGGATGACCCTGAACTTTTTCGATTGGTGCAGAAGCTGTTCAGCCCCTCTAAACCGAACACGTTCATTTCATTGATGCACGATAGTGGTACTTCCGAAAGGGTGCTTGAAAATAAGTTAACAGTGAGTATCATCAGCTCATTCTTAGCTGAAGTAACCACGTTGCATTACGCCGCCATGCATGACCTCACCAAAGTGTGTAGCTGGCTTATCAAGAGTGGATGTGACGTCAACCGAAACACTAGTTTTGGTACACCACTTCACTTCGCGATTTTGAGGTTTGACATTTGGCACCGGAGATTCATGGATCCCCGGATACAATTGGGGCGAGGACCAAGGGTTATTCCGTCCGATGACACCGCTGGTGACACTGTTGACCTCCTTCTAGGATGTGGAGCGGATCCAAATTGCTGTTATGATCTGGGCACTGAGAAGCTGTCACCTCTCTTCATGGCCTTGATTACTAGGCGATGGGATCTTGCCGAGAGGCTGCTTGATAGGGGTGGATTAATTGACAGTGGCTGCCTAGACATACTTGAAAACCATGCGCGATCTGAAGATATCTGCAAATTGGTAGAACATACAAGCAACG